>NC_091642.1:49684097-50405695 GCF_027580195.1 Bos mutus
ACAACATCTGCACAATTGTATTCATAGTAGTAAAGTTTGTAATTTCAACCCATTGTGATACCTTAAATGTTCAAATGTAGAAGAGTAGCTGAAGAAGATTTGGTACACCCATACAATGGAGTACCATGCTGCTGTAAAGAAAAGATTTTATCATTTACTGGCTGCATTGCTAAGTAAAATGCGCAAAGGGAAAGGAGTATCCCTACAATGCTCTTTTTGCACAAACAAGGAGGGAAAACACATGCATATGTAGACACACACTAAGATAGGAAGAATAAATCAGAAATTAATGAGATTGACTACCTGCAGACAAATGGTGAGTGGTGGAGCAATAGGGAAAAAAGAGTAAGGCAAGAGTGAGATACTTCTCAGAGTTTCCATTGTGGTACAAAGCTATCTTTTAAAACTACATAAATTATTCATGTATTTAGAATAGCATAAATATATTAAGCCAAAATAATAGGTGGGGCTTGTCCAAGTAATTTTTTAATGCATTTGGGTTAATGCTTGCTGATTAAAAACAAAATAATAAAATAAATATTGATTCAGAGTTGATAAACTTGTCTTTTTTTCCTTTTCTTCTATAGTTTGCTTTTTGGCAGCTGATCTGGTCCCATCACTTCATGGAGAATAGATGAAAAACAGTGGAAATTGTCAGACTTTATTTTTTTGGGCTCCAAAATCACTGCAGATGGTGACTGCAGCCATGAAATTAAAAGACGCTTAGTCCTTGGAAGGAAAGTTATGACCAACCTAGATAGCATATTCAAAAGCAGAGATATTACTTTGCCAACAAAGGTCCATCTAGTCAAGGCTATGATTTTTCCAGTAGTAATATATGGATGTGAGAGTTGGACTGTGAAGAAAGCTGAATGTTGAAGAATTGATGCTTTTGAACTGTGGTGTTGGAGAAGACTTTTGACAGTCCCTTGGACTGCAAGGAGATCCAACCAGTCCATTCTAAAGGAAATCAGTCTTGGGTGTTCTTTGGAAGGAATGATGCTAAAGCTGAAACTCCAATACTTTGGCCACCTTATGTGAAGAGTTGACTCATTTGAAAAGAGTCTGATGCTGGGAGGAATTGGAGGCAAGAGGAGAAGGGGAAGACAGAGGATGAGATGGCTGGATGGCATTACCGACTTGATGGACATGAGTTTGGGTGAACTCCGGGAGTTGGTGATGGACAGGGAGGCCTGGTGTGCTGCAATTCATGGGGGTAGCAAAGAGTTGGACATGACTGAGTGACTGAACTAAACCAAACTGAACTGATGGGGAAAACTTTTAAGCTACTTTCAATGAATTTTGAGATTGAGCAAATAAATAATTCAGTTTTTCACATTTACTGTTGGAATAATTCAATATATATTTATTATCTAATATATAATAGCTATCATTTTAATATACAGATAACTACAGGGAAATTAAGGAATGGCAAATATATTCGGTAAGCTCAGATTTTATTTGAGAAGATGAGTGATAGTTGCTGTCATATCCGACTCTTTGAGACCCCATGGACTGTAGCCTGCCAGGCTCCTTTGTCCATGGAGTTCTCCAGGCAAGAATACTGTAGTGGGTTGCCATTTCCTTCTCCAGAGCATCTTCCCAATCCAGGGATCAAACACAGGTCTCCTGCATGGCAAGTAGATTCTTTACCATCTTAACCACCAGGAAAGCCTACTATTAAGAGACATTTCTAAGTATAAAGACATGTCAACTTTAAAAGTATCAGCAGATACATGCTTGACTTTATCTTATAATCTACAGACAATAGAAATGAAAAAAAAATAATTTCAGGGTAGAAAATTAAGTGTAAACAAAAAGTTATGTTAGAAAATTGTGCATATTTGCATTTAATTGTGAATTTTACATTAGAAAGATTTTTCAGTGGGTAAATTTAAATGTGTATGCACTTTCTTTGGGGGAGAAGTGTCTAAACAGGAAATTTGATTACTTATTTGCCCCAAAATTAATTAGAAGAGACATTAACACATCAGCCTGATCTATGTACACTACAAATGGATCACTGATGAAAGGCTTATAATAAAAGCAGCTGCCAGAGTTTAAATTATAAATACATTCTTTTCTTAGGCATTCAGCTAACTTGTAAATTAGCATAGTGTGCACATAAAAGTATACAAATAATTTAATAATTTCTACTTAAACATCTCTTAAATATTCTTATTAAATTGTCAATAAATTGTTTGGTAGGTGATTGATGAAGGCCCTATGAATAAAACAATGCTTTGTCAAAATCATTGTAATTCACCTCTTTGGGGGAATTCATATTTGAAATAGACTATTTATTACTGTTTCCACTACACAAAAGTGTCCTCTAGAGGCAACCATTTTCAAACTGGTTTAATTACACTGAGGCATAATTTTAATTTGATTAGGATTTATGGCATCTATCCATAGACTTTCAAGTGAAATAAAAGACTCAATAAATGTATAATTAAATATAAAATCTTAGAAGAAAAGCATATCCTTTTATATATCACCAGAATAAATATACTTGTCAACTTGCAAATGAATTGTCAGAAGAGTAGGCAAAGAAAATCTGCTTTGCATGGCTGTCATAGGTTTATCTTATGCAAGGAATATTTGCTCTCTTCAATACAATTCATGGTGGAATGTAAAGAAAGCAGTCTTACTTATGTTATGTGCCACAAAGACCACATTGTGTCATATCACTTCAAGAGAAACTTAAATATGGATACCTAGATACAGGTATCACACATTTTGGAAAAATAAGAATGAAGTACTCACTCCAATTTGCTTATCTGTTATTGTTTCCATGATAGGATTTAAGTACATGATAGGATCTAATGTAACAGGACATTCCCTTCTATGATTAAAATGAGAGGATTTTTATGTATCATAAAGTTAAAAAGCTTAATTTTATGTGTCAACTTGACTGGACTAAGCGATGCCCAAATAGGTAAAATGCTATTTCTGGTGTGTCTGTGAGGGTGTATCTGGAAGAGACTAGCATTTGAACTGGTAGACTGAGTAAAAAAGAATGCTCACACCAATGTAGGTGGGCATCATTCAATCTATTAAGGATCTAAAAAGAACAAAAAGGATGAAGAGAAAATTTACTCTGTTTGAGCTGGGATGTCTATCTTCTCCTACCTGCAGATATCAATCAGTTCCCCTAGTTCTTAGGCTTTCAGACTCAAACTGAATTAAACCACTAGCTTTTCTGGTTCTCCAGCTTAAGGACAACTTGTGGGACTTCTCAGCCTCCATAATCACATAAGCACATTCTTATTGGTTCTGTTTTTCTGGAGAACCCTAATATAGGGAGCATTGGCATATATCTTAAATACACTTGAGGGAAGTTCTTTACTTTTTCCACAAACATGCTACACGTCTTTGGAAATGAAGGCATTGTGTCCCTAGAATGGTTCCCTTTGTCTTCTGATTAATACAGAATTCCTCCTCATGGGGAATGGTGGGAGGGCAGGGCATTCTGTTCCACAGTTTTAGACTCCATACCAGAAAACTCACTAACTGCATAACTGAAATTAATCTAACAGTCTATTCCTGATTCCTAATGCTAGTTGCAAAGAAGAAAAGGTAAGGATTATTTGAAGAAATTCATCGTGTGTATGTGTGTGTGTGTGTTTTAAAGATACAAAAAGTATTTTCTGCTGGAGTTACTGTCAGATGTACAAAAGCCATTAATTTGCATTTTTATTTTTAAGATATCAAGAGATTTTGCTGGTACAATCCACAGAATCCACAAAATGAATAATAACAACATAACAAGCTCTAAGTAAGATAAAAGTCATTTTAAGTAACTAGTGTTAAATTAACTAAATCTACCACTTACATCTATTGCTATCTTTTATCAGTGATAAAATGCATACTTCAACTTCATTAGTTGTAATATGTTACACTTTTACTGTGTGTTATGTCTTCAAAGGGATTATTTTATTGTGTGGATGTTTAAAATCTCATTATAGAAACTGTAACATATTTTATTTTGATTTGATATTGTAAGCCTTCTTGACACAAACATTTTCAAGAAGACATATAGTTTGACACTATACAAAATAAAAAGTATGCCTTAGTTTTGATTATCTCACAGACCCATTGACATGAGGACTTCAAAATAACCAGGCAGTAGTAATAACTCCAGGTTTAAAGAAACTCTCACTGTCCTCTGTTGGAAAAATCTGTCGCCTGCTGAGACACAGAGTCTCTAATCCAGCAGGGCATAAAATCACAAGGTAGGAAGCACAAATTCTCCAGTAAGTTTCTGGAAGCAATACTAGGAAGAACCAAACTTACTCTGAGCTTCTGGTTCCTTTAACTGTTGTTTTAGACACTAAGGAAACAGACTGGTTATGTCGGGTACTGGTTTGGTACATGCAGTGTACCACATTGTGGGTGCTATTTCCAAGATATTTTAACATTGCGCTCAACAGATCACTTTTTTTTTTTTCAAACTTTAAACTTTTTATTTTGTATTGAGGTATAGCTGATTAACAATGTTGTGGGTAGTTTCAGGTGAAGAGCAAAGGGACTCAGCCATATATATACATGCAGCCATTCTCCCCCAAAACCCCTTCCAAACAGGTTGGTACATAACATTGAACAGAGTTTCATATGCTATACAGTAAGTTCTTGTTGGTTGTCCACTTTGTATATAGCAGTGTATACATGAGCTTTCCAAACTCTCTAACTATCCCTTCCCCCTGACAAATATAGGTCACTATATTGTTTTGTTGGCCATTTGTTTTTCCTGATGACATAGGATATGGAATAATAGGTAGAGTCTATGATCACTCACTCATAGTCATGTCTCATTTATCAGAAAATGACTCCCTAGGTATGGAAGATGTTATATGGTATTCCAAGTTGGCAAATAAAAAACATTGTAAATCCTTATGAAGTAGTAAAAATAGAGGTACAGAAGTTATGGAAATTGCCAAAAGAGGAATGCCTGTTGCCTCCAGTGTGAAATAAGTCTAATGAAACTAACTTCTCAGTATGAGGTTGTATGGTCTCCTCAAGTTACAGTATCCAGTTGAAGGCTCACCATTGGTAGTTGCCCTTAACAGAGTAACCAGTCACAGCATTACCTACACCATTCTAAATGAGAAGGTGCTGATTCTATTAGGGCCAGGCATTACATAATCCTACCTGCTGCCATGACCCATGGTCTTCCCTTGTGGCTCAGATGGTAAAGAATGAGCCTGCAATGCAGGAGACCTGAGTTCAATCCCTGGGTTAGGAAGATCCCCTGGAGAAGAAAATTGCAACCCACTCCAGTATTTTTGCCTGGAGAATCCAATGGACAGAGGAGCATGGTGGGCTACAGACCATGGGGTCACAAAGAGTAGGAAGGACATAACTGAGTAAATAAATGCATACACGCTACGACCCATACATTCATGGGGCTTTTGCACAAGGAGTAATGGAGGAGACAGGCTGAGTGTCATTATGCCCACCTATTATTTAAGTAAATTATATATGGTAAAATATTAGGCAGTAGGGATTTGTAGGAGATACCAGATCTACATTTGTTGTGTCCCCCCCCCCGTGTGTAGGTCTATCTATATTTCTTTTTGTATACTTCCTTGTTATTGAGTTTTTTATCTTGCCAATTTTATACTTGTGACCAACTAATCATCCATTTAATGACTAGGTCATTCACCACTGCCTGAGTCCATGTATATTTTTACCTTAGACAATGAGAAAGAACAAATAAACTTTTAACAGAAATGCTCTTTGGAAACATCCATCCTTTTATGCTATCATTTAAGGTAACTTATGAGAGGGTATACATTGTACAGTATTGCATTTTTAGCTCACATCAACATACCAGACAAACCAACCTGTTATCTAGGTCCAAGATATTTTCCATTTCTATTAAATGGTAACTGAGAATTCCCTATGAGAATACAGATATAGAAAAAGGAGAGGGTTCAGTGCCCCCAAAAAAGAAGAATCTAGACTATATAGTTATGTAACATCTTTGTAAACAATGTTATTATGACTGCATGCCATTAAACTCTACAGTATGTTATGTTTCTTTACATTTTAAATGCAGCTTTGGTTAAATTTAACACAATCAGAACTTCAGAAAGCTATTCAGTTCAGTTCAATTCAGTTCAGTTGCTCAGTCATGTCTGACTCTTTGTGATTCCATGGACTGCAGCATGCCAGGCTTCCCTGTTTGTCATCAACTCCCAAAGCTTACTCAAACTCATGTACATCGAGTCAGTGATGCCATCCAAACATCTCATCCTCTGTTGTTGCCTTCTCTGAGTTAGAATCCAGTAACTCACTATGAGAACTATTTTGCAAATGGTAAGGAGTTGTCTGTTACAAATGACATGGCCTTGCTCTGCAATCCTTTTGAGGCATGGCAAAAAATCCACAAAGCTACTATATCCAACATGGATATCTGTAACAAGATAGTGAGTAATTTAGATATTATGAGTAATATGTTTTAAGTCAAGAACAGCTTATATTGCATTCTGGATTTGATCAAGTTCCCATTCAAAACTAGTATCTTTCTGCATCATCTAGTAGCTTTCAGTAGTATGCCCAAGTACAGTATCTAATATCTCCCAAATCCAAAGAAACCTACTAAGCACTATGCTTTCTTTGCAGAGCATCAATATGCAACATTTGCTCTTTACCTTTAAGCATGTCCTTTATCGATAATACTTCAAAACTTTCAAATTTCTAAATATTTTTTTGATGAGTCAGGACTTTAAACTTACTGTAGTAATTTTCTCCCAAGTTTGGTCATATGTCTATCCTGTATGAGATTGCCAGATCACTAGCATGGATTAACATAAGGGTATCCTCTTGTAAACCATATTGTGACCAAAATCATAACACTTCACATAACCTGGGGCAAGACAGTAAGTGTTTGTTGTTGTCCTGTTCATGTAAAAAGGGATTAGATTAATTTTCCTTAACAGTGGAGATTGAAGAGAAAGTATTCTACTGATTGATAACTATGCATCAACTGTCATAGTTACTATATTAGCAAAACCTAGATAGACTTGTCCTCTGCAGCTGCAGCTGTAATTATGGGTGAAGTTGAGCTGATGTGAGGAAGTGTAGCAAAAGTATCTCATATAGAATAGAAAGCTGATTGTTATCAAAATAGATGTCAATTTCCAGTTTGGTATTAGTTTGAAGTCCTTTTAAAACCTTAAAAGCTAGTTGAATATCCCATTTCATTATCCACATGGTAAAATAATGATGGAACGATGGCAAAATTAATTATGATGTATTTACATAGTAATTATATATTATTTTCTTAAAACTAATGTCTTGATTAGGAGGGCATGGCAGTATACTTCAGGATTCTTGTCTGGAGAATCCCATGGACAGAGGGGCCTGGCAGGCTACACTCCATAGGGTTGCACAGAGTTGGACAGAACTGAAGCGACTTAGCATGCATGCACACAATGTATTGATCACTGTGCTAGATAGCATACACAGTTCATTTGGTTGTTTTATAAACTTTTTGAAGAATTTTGGCCTCAGGAAGTTTCAGCTACTTGCCAAAGTAACACAGTCATTATTTAGAAAAATCTGAGATTTAAACCTGGCTGAATCTAAAGCCACTATGCTGTCTTCTAAAGGACCTTACTTTCCAGTATTGCAGTTTCAAGGACTTTTATTTTCTAATGTTAGTTTTACAGCAACGATTATTTTCACAGAAAATTGGAAGAGAAAAAACGAATAGACATGGCAGAGTGATATAAAACTGCAGACTATGCCATTCTATTACCTGAAAAAAATAATAGTAAAATCAATTAAAAATTTATCATCACCAACCTATAAGTAAAAGAGAAGTTTCTAATGACAAAAAAAATTCACAACACATAAAATTAGGAATAAAACAGATTTGGGGTCTATATAGAGCATGGCTCTGAACCACAGCACTGCTGCTGCTGCTGTTGCTGCTAAGTCGCTTCAGTCGTGTCTGACTCTGAGCAACCCCATAGATGGCAGCCCACCGGGCTCCCCCGTCCCTGGGATTCTCCAGGCAAGAACACTGGAGTGGGTTGCCATTTCCTTCTCCAATGTATGAAAGTGAAAAGTGAAAGTGAAGCCGCTCAGTTGTGCTGACTCTTAGTGATGCCATGGACTGCAGCCTACCGGGCTCCTCCATCCATGGGACTTTCCAGGCAAGAGTACTAGAGTGGCGTGCCATTGCCTTCTCTGGAACCACAGCACTAGGTATCCTATAAATCTATTATAATTATTCTCCAAAATTATTCTCACAGACAACCATTTAGACAGAAGAGAGATAAACCAAGTGCATGTCTTTGCAATTTTCTTCTTTGTCTCTTTTGACTATATATTTACTCTATATAGATTTTGCAGAAATGTGAGTGAAATGGTGGGGGCTGGTGAATATCCAGGACTGATTCGATCTGTGTAACTTAAGATTCCAGTGCTGGGAGCACAAGGGTATGTACCCATAAAATTGGACTTTCCTGTTATTATTATACAATTCTTCAGATCATTGGCTCTTTAATTCATCACAGACCTCAAATCCTGGACATGTCATCTTCTATGACTGCTCTTCATAGAAAGAATCTTTTTCCCTGTTCTTAAACTCACTAAAGTCAACCTAGACCCACTGTGGATAATAATCCAATTACACAGGCAAGAAAAGAGCTGGTCCAGAGCATCAAAATAATTCCAGACATGGCAGAAAAATCAAAGAACCAAGTCAGAAATTATGGCAACTTGAACTTCCTAGAATTTAGAATTGCTTTACACAGTATTCAGATATACAAGCTAAACCAAAGGACTCTTGTAAAAGAAGAATCCTATTAAAAAAAAAAATGCGTGGAAGTAAAATGACTTCTAAGGTTCTTTTTGCATTTCCCTGTGTTTCCTCTTCTGGTTTCAACAGATATACTTAGTCTGTTGATATTGTATTATCCTTTATTTCCTAATCTTTTAAAATAAGGTGACCTCAGTCTTGCAGGTGGTAAAAATGGAAATTATTGGATAAACATTAGTGCCACAGATGAGAATTGCTCTTTTAAAGTTAAATATCGCTCTGCTTTATGTACCTTTTCTAAAGTGCATGCATTTCAATTCCCTGTTTGCCCTTTCTATTCTAATATAATTGAGTGGAAATGATGTCCTCTGGAATATGTTCTTTGTGGAAGAAGATAGATAGCATATACTCACTAGAGGGAAGAAAATTCTTCCTGAAACCTTTCACCCAGCATTGAGCTATACTTTGAGGTTTACAATTTTCTGTTTTTTTTTTTTTTTTTTACAATATAGAATCCCACATACTAAATGATTTCTGTTACCTTGATGAAATTCTTTAATTTTCATTCAAGGGAAAGGTGCAATTTATTTTAATATCTAATAAAATATTATTTAATAATATTTAAATATTAATATTTAATAAAATAATTCATCCATGGATTTTTTTCTGATGCTATCTCTAAATTATGGTTATTAAATTAATATTTCCAGTTTATCCTCTTCCCTGTATTTCAGACTTATATACTCAGTTGCATACACATCTTTATATGAGTGTATAACAGACATCTCAAATTAACATGTCTGCAGCACACCCCTGGAATTCCCTCCATGCTGATTGTCAGTCCCAGTTTTTTTCATTCCAGTAAAAGTTTTATCTAGTTTCTCAAAACCCAAACCTAAAGTTACCTTAAGTCCATCTCATTTATTTTATACATCTCACAGCTATTCCTGGATCCATTGACAAACTGAAGTAGCAGTATAAACTAACACACTAAAACCTGGAAAGACAGATGAATCTAGAGAACCTGAGATAAGATCTCCTTTCCTAAAAGAGAAGTCACTAGAGACATAAATTAGTAAATGCACTTAAACAGTAATTTTAATGAATTGCTGGAGGCTGAATGCAGACTAGTGTGTGAGAGAGAAACTCCTAGGGAGTGCAATTTTAGGAAGTTCCCTATTCTTTTACAAGCTTTGCCTCCAAGAAACCCACCAGGTTATCACTATAAAGACCTAAGAGAGACCATCCTATAGCTGTAGCAGGTGTAGGGAAAGAGTATTCATTGTGAAATATGCCCAGAATATTCTCTCCATAAAAGTCTGTCATTCCAGGGAAAAGGCTTTACCAGGGCATATCTCAAATGGAGAAGTGCATTTTTATCAATCCAGAATCATCAATTCTTCTTATTTTACTTAAAAAGAATACAAACGAGCTAAACCATAAGAGTAATACAGGTAAATATCACATTCCATGTCTCTACATTTAATCATAAAATTATAGAAAGTTTCCCTTCTCCAATGCCCTATGACCACAAAACAGGATTATAAAAATTAGTGGTTACAACTAAAATAGCTGTCCAATATAGTCTCTCTCTAAGGAGGAATACTTAGGGAAGCCTAAAATCAACAGAGGAGACCAGATGAGATATATGTATACCTGAGAGAATCATTTCCTAGGCAGGTTGATAAGGAGTCTAGGGGTCCCCAAGGAGAGAGGGGTCTGGAATTCTAAAGGGGGAAGAAAGGACAAACTTTTTTTCCTTCTCTACATTCCTTAGGATTATATAACAATAATGTATCCTGCCTGAGGAGAGTTTCTGGATTAAACCTTCTGGCTAATTCTGTTATCTTAAAATGTAAATTATGGGAGTAGGTCTGGTGAGGCCTTTACAACCTCCAGACATTCTTTGGATTCATTAGTGGTGGCTATGCGGGTGCAGGAGGGCCTAGAGAAGCTATCCCACGTTGAAAGTCAGGAAGGGCGGTGGTGAGGAGATACCTCTCATCCAAGGTAAGGAGCAGGGGCTGTGCTTTGCTGGAGCAGCTGTGAAGAGATACCCCATGCCCAGGGTAAGAGAAACCCAAGTAAGATGGTACGTGTTGCAAGAGGGCATCAGAGGGCAGACACACTGAAACCATACTAACAGAAAACTAGTCAATCTAATCACACTAGGACCACAGCCTTGTCTAACTCAATGAAACTAAGACATGCCCGTGGGGCCATCCAAGATGGGCGGGTCATGGTGGAGAGGTCTGACAGAATGAAGTCCACTGGAGAAGGGAATGGCAACCCCTTTAGTATTCTTGCCTTGAGAATCCCTTGAACAGTATGAAAAGGCAAAATGATACGATACTGAAGGAGGAACTTCCCTTGTCAATAGGTGCCCAATATGCTACTGGAGATCAGTGGAGAAATACCTCCAGAAAGAATGAAGGCATGGAGTCAAAGCAAAAAAAAAAAAAAATACCCAGCTGTGGATGTGACTGGTGATAGAAGCAAGGTCCAATGCTGTAAAGAGCAATATTGCATAAGAACACGGAATGTCCAGTCCATGAATCAAGGCAAACTGGAAGTAGGCAAACAAGAGATGGCAAGAGTGAATGTCGACATTCTAGGAATCAGCGAACTAAAATGGACTGGAATGGGTGAACTGAACTCAGATGACCATTATATCCACTACTGCGGGCAGGAATCCCTCAGAAGAAAAGAAGTAGCCATCATGGTCAACAAAAGAGTCTGAAATGAAATACTTGGATGCAATCTCAAAAATGACAGAATGATCTCTGTTCGTTTCCAAGGCAAATCATTCAATATCACAGTAATCCAAGTCAATGCCCCAACCAGTAATGCTGAAGAAGCTGAACTTGAATGGTTTTATGAAGACCTACAAGAACTTTTAGAAACAACATCCAAAAAAAGATGTCCTTTTCATTATACGGGACTGGAATGCAAAAGTAGGAAGTCAAGAAACACCAGGAGAAACAGGCAAATTTGGCCTTGGAATACAGAATGAAGCAGGCCAAAGACTAATAGAGTTTTGCCAAGAAAATGCACTGGTCGTAACAAACACCCTCTTCCAACAACACAAGAGAAGACTCTACACATGGACATCACCAGATGGTCAACACCGATATGAGACTGATTATATTCTTTGCAGCCAAAGATGGAGAAGCTCTATACAGTCAACAAAAACAAGACTAGGAGCTGACTGTGGCTCATATCACGAACTCCTTATTGCCAAATTCAGACTTAAATTGAAGAAAGTAGGGAAAACCACTAGACCATTCAGGTATGACCTAAATCAAATCCCTTATGATTATACAGTGGAAGTCAGAAATAGATTTAAGGGCCTAGATCTGATAGACAGAGTGCCTGATGAACTATGGAATGAGGTTTGTGACATTGTACAGGAGACAGGGACTAAGAACATCCCCATGGAAAAGAAATGCAAAAAAGCAAAATGGCTGTCTGGGGAGGCCTTACAAATAGCTGTGAAAAGAAGAGAAGTGAAAAGCAAAGAAGAAAAGGAAAGATATAAACATCTGAATGCAGAGTTCCAAAGAAGAGCAAGAAGAGATAAGAAAGCCTTTCTCAGCGATCAATGCAAAGAAATAGAAGAAAACATCAAAATGGGAAAGATTAGAGATCTCCTCAAGAAAAGTAGAGATACCAAGGGAACATTTCATGCAAAGATGGGCTCGATAAAGGACAGAAATGATATGGACCTAACAGAAGCAGAAGATATTAAAACGAGGTGGCAGGAATATAGAGAAGAACTGTACAAAAAAGAACTTCACGACCCAGATAATCACGATGGTGTGATCATTCACCTAGAGCCAGACATTCTGGAATGTGAAGTCAAGTGGGCCTTAGAAAGAATCACTACAAACAAAGCTAGTGGAGGTGATGGAATTCCAGTTGAGCTATTTCAAATCCTGAAAGATGATGCTGTGAAAGTGCTGCACTCAATATGCCAGCAAATTTGGAAAACTCAGCAGTGGACACAGGACTGGAAAAGGTCAGTTTTCATTCCAATCCCAAGGAAAGGCCATGACAAAGAATGCTCAAAGTATCACACAATTGCACTCATCTCACATGTTAGTAAAGTAATGCTCAAAATTCTGCAAGCCAGGCTTCAGCAATACATGAACCGTGAACATTCAGATGTTCAACCTGGTTTTAGAAAAGGCAGAGGAGCCAGAGATCAAATTGCCAACATCCGCTGGATCATGGCAAAAGCAAGAGAGTTCCAGAAAAACATCTATTTCTGCTTTATTGACTATGCTAAAGCCTTTGACTGTATGGATCACAATAAACTATGGGAAATTCTGAAAGAGATGGGAATAACAGACCACCTGATCTGCCTCTTGAGAAATCTGTATGCAGATCAGGAAGCAACAGTTAGAACTGAACATGGAACAACAGACTGGTTCCAAATAGGAAAAGGAGTACATCAAGGCTGTTTATTGTCACCCTGCTTATTTAACTTATATGGAGAATATATCATGAGAAACGTTGGACTGGAAGAAACACAAGCTGGAATCAAGATTGCTGGGAGAAATATCAATAACCTCAGATATGCAGATGACACCATCCTTATGGCAGAAAGTGAAGTGGAACTCAAAAGCCTCTTGATGAAAGTGAAAGTGGAGAGTGAAAAAGTTGGCTTAAAGCTCAACATTCAGAAAACAAAGATCATGGCATACAGTCCCATCACTTCATGGGAAATAGATGGGGAAACAGTGGAAACAGTGTCAGACTTTATTTTCTGGGCTCCAAAATCACTGCAGATGGTGACTGCAGCCATGAAATTAAAAGACGCTTAGTCCTTAGAAGGAAAGTTATGAGCAACCTAGTTAGCATATTCAAAAGCAGAGACATTACTTTGCCAACAAAGGTTCGTCTAGTCAAGGCTATGGTTTTTCCTGTGGTCATGTATGGATGTGAGAGTTGGACTGTGAAGAAGGCTGAGTGCTGAAGAATTGATGCTTTTGAACTGTGGTGTTGGAGAAGACTCTTGAGAGTCCCTTGGACTGCAAGGAGATCCAGTGCCTTGGACTTCAAGGAGACTGGGGGGGGGGTGGATTGGGGGCAGGAGGATAAGGGGATAACAGAAGATGAGATGGCTGGATGGCATCACTGACTCGATGGACGTGAGTCTGATTGAACTCTGGGAGTTGGTGATGGACAGGGAGGCCTGGCGTGCTGCGATTCATGGGGTTGGAAAGAGTAGGACATGACTGAGCGACTGAACTGAATGGAACTAATCCTACACAGTACTGGTCACACTGGAGATCTTGGGGACATCCAATTCCAGTCTGTGGATCCCAGGAGGTCATCACGTCTACCTGCCTAGGGATCTGCCCCCAATCCCTCAAAGCTTCAGAGTCTTTTTCAGTGAGTCAACTCTTCACATGATGTGGCCAAAGTACTGGAGTTTCAGCATCAGCATCATTCCCTCCAAAGAAATCCCAGAGCTGATCTCCTTCAGAATGGACTGGTTGGATCTCCTTGCAGTCCAAGGGACTCACAAGAGTCTTCTCCAACACCCCAGTTCAAAAGCATCAATTCTTTGGCACTCAGCTTTCTTCACATCCAACTCTCACATCCATACATGACCACTGGAAAAACCATAGCCTTGACTAAACGGATCTTTGTTTTAAAACTAATGTCTCTGCTTTTGAATATGCTATCTAGGTTGGTCATAACTTTCCTTCCAAGGAGTAGAGTCTTTTAATTTCTTGGCTGCAGTCACCATCTGCAGTGATTTTGGAGCCCCAAAAATAAAGTCTGACACTGTTTCCATTGTTTCCCCATCTATTTCCCAAGAAGTGATGGGACCAGATGCCATGATCTTTTTTCTGAATGTTGAGATTTAAGCCAACTTTTTCACTCTGCACTTTCACTTTCATCAAGAGACTTTTAGTTCCTCTTCACTTTCTGCCATAAGGGCAGCATCATCTGCATATCTGAGGTTATTGATATTTCTCCTGGCAGTCTTGATTCCAGCTTGTGTTTCTTCCAGTCCAGTGTTTCTCATGATGTACTCTCCATAGAAGTTAAATAAGCAGGATGACAATATACAGCCTTGACGTACTCCTTTTCCTATTTGGAACCAGTCTGTTGTTCCATGTCCAGTTCTAACTGTTGCTTCCTGATCTGCATACAGATTTCTCAATAGGCAGATCAGGTGGTCTGTTATTCCCATCTCTTTCAGAATTTCCCATAGTTTATTGTGATCCATACAGTCAAAGGCTTTGGCATAGCCAATAAAGCAGAAATAGATGTTTTTCTGGAACTCTCTTGCTTTTGCCGTGATCCAGCGCATGTTGGCAATTTGATCTCTGGCTCCTCTGCCTTTTCTAAAACCAGGTTGAACATCTGAAAGTTCATGGTTCTTGTATTGCTGAAGCCTGGCTTGGAGAATTTTGAGCATTACTTTACGAGCATGTGAGATGAGTGGAACTGTGCAGTAGTTTGAGCATTCTTTGTCATGGCCTTTCTTTGGGATTGGAATGAAAACTGACCTTTTCCAGTCCTGTGTCCACTGCTGAGTTTTCCAAATTTGCTGGCATATTGAGTGCAGCACTTTCACAGCATCATCTTTCAGGATTTGAAATAGCTCAACTGGAATTCCATCACCTCCACTAGCTTTGTTTGTAGTGATTCTTTCTAAGGCCCACTTGACTTCATATTCCAGGATGTCTGGCTCTAGATCACACCATCGTGATTATGTGGGTTGTCACAATATTTTTTGTACACTTCTTCTGTGTATTCCTGCCACCTCTTCTTAATATCTTCTGCTTCTGTTAGGTCCATACAATTTCTGTCCTTTATTGAGCCCATCTTTGAATGAAATGTTCCCTTGGTATCTCTACTTTTCTTGAAGAGATCTCTAGTCTTTCCCATTATGTTGTTTTGCTCTATGTCTTTGCACTTACCACTGAGGTAGGCTTTCTTATCTCTTCTTGCTCTTCTTTGGAACTCTGCATTCAGATACTTATATCTTTCCTTTTCTCCTTTGCTTTTCACTTCTCTTCTTTTCACAGCTATTTGTAAGGCCTCCCCAGACAGCCATTTTGCTTTTTTGTGTTTCTTTTCCATGGGGATGGTCTTGATCCCTGTCTCCTGTACAATGTCACGAACCTCATTCCATAGTTCATCAGGCACTCTATCTATCAGATCTAGGCCCTTAAATCTATTTCTGACTTCCACTGTATAATCATAAGGGATTTGATTTAGGTCATACCTGAATGGTCTAGTGGTTTTCCCTACTTTCTTCAATTTAAGTCTGAATTTGGCAATAAGGAGTTCATGATATGAGCCACAGTCAACTCCTGGTCTTGTTTTTGTTGACTGTATAGAGCTTCTCCATCTTTGGCTGCAAAGAATATAATCAATCTCATATCGGTGTTGACCATCTGGTGATGTCCATGTGTAGAGCCTTCTCTTGTGTTGTTGGAAGAGGGTGTTTGTTACGACCAGTGCATTTTCTTGGCAAAACTCTATTAGTCTTTGGCCTGCTTCATTCCATATTCCAAGGCCAAATTTGCCCGTTTCTCCTGGTGTTTCTTGACTTCCTATTTTTGCATTCTAGTCCCCTATGATGAAAAGAACATCTTTTTTTGGATGTTGTTTCTAAAAGTTCTTGTAGGTCTTCATAAAACCGTTCAACTTCAGCTTCTTCAGCGTTACTGGTTGCGGCATTGACTTGGATTACTGTCATATTGAATGGTTTGCCTGGAAACGAACAGAGATCATTCTGTCATTTTTGAGATTGCATCCAAGTATTTCATTTCAGACTCTTTTGTTGACCATGATGGCTATTCCATTTCTTCTGAGGGATTCCTGCCCACAGTAGTGGATATAATGGTCATCTGAGTTCAGTTCACCCATTCCAGTCCATTTTAGTTTGCTGATTCCTAGAATGTCGACATTCACTCTTGCCATCTCTTGTTTGACTACTTCCAGTTTGCCTTGATTGGTGGACTGGACATTCCAGGTTTCTATGCAATATTGCTCTTTACAGCATTGGAACTTGCTTCTATCACCAGTCACATCCACAGCTGGGTACTGTTTTTGCTTTGACTCTATGCCTTCATTCTTTCTGGAGTTATTTCTCCACTGATCCAGTAGTATATTGGGCACCTACTGACCTGAGTAGTTCCGGAGCTCTTTACAACCTCCAGACATTCTTTGGATTCATTGGAGAGTATATAACTTTATTGCTAACACTAGCAAGGGGGTACTCTTTCTGCCCCCTTCTGATGCCTATGTCAGAAGCTTTCTCTATCTCCTTTACACTTTAATAAAACTTTATTACACAAAAGCTCTGAGTGATCAAGCCTTGTCCCTGGCCCCAGATTGAATTCTTCTCCTCTGAGAGCCAAGAATCCGGGTGTCTTCGCATGATTCAACAACAACCTTTCATACCTATGACTGATTCATGTTGAGGTTTGCCAGAAAGTAACAAAATTCTGTAAAGCAATTATCCTTCAATTAAAAAATAAATTAATTAAAAACAAAAAGAAGACATGATAGGAATTTGAAACTAATGTCTTTCATGAAGAGAGATGCAAAAATCTTAGAAGAGGAATGACTAAGTCACATCCAGTGTATGAAAACAATATGCACCCAAATCAAATGGGATGTATTCCAGGTATGCAAGACAGGGTCAACATCCATAAGTCAATCAACATAACCCACCACATAAAAGGCTACAAAAGAGAATCATGTGGTAATATCAATTGACATTGCAAAACATTTCATAAAATTAAACACCCTCTCAGAATAAAAACTTATTTAACAAATTAGAAACAAAGTATAACTTTCTCAACTTGATAAAAGAACATCTACAAAAACTTTCAACTCACATACTTCTCATGAGAAAAAGGACAAGGATATTCTCTCTCACATATCCTATTCAACATCATTTTCAAAGTCCTAGCTAACACAGTAAGGCAAGAAATAAAAGATGCACAGTTTGAAAATGAAAAGGTGAAACACAGAGCAAATGATTATCTTCATGGAAAATCTCAAAGATTCATCATCAAGAAAAAGGAGGAGATGGGGAAAGAGAAGAACCCTCAATAAAAATTAATCAAATGTATCTCAAGTAGTTATGAAATTTGAATAAGAAAATATAATATATGTATAGTAGATAGAACACTTTCTTTGTTTTCTTCCAGTTTTATTGAAATGTAATTGATGCACAGCAGTGTATCAGCTTAAGATGTACAGCATAGTTATTTGACTTGTACATATACTGAAATGATTACCCCAGTAAGTCTAGTGAACATAAATCATCTCATATAGATACAAAATTAAAGAAACAGAAAAAAAATTTACTTGTGATGAGAACTCTTAAGATTTACCCTCATAACATTTTTCATATATAGCATATAGCAGTATTAATTATATTTATCATGTTGTAAATTACATGTAAATTATCCTGTTGTAAAATACATAGTACCCATTTATTTTATAATTGGAAGTTTGTTCCTTTTAATTACCTACATCCAATTCTCTCTCCTACCGTCCCCTGACTCTGGTAACCACAAATCTGTTCTCTTTTTCTGAGTGTTTGTTTTTTAAGTAGAACTGACCACAATGATATGTTAGTTCCTATAACACACACAGAGATTTGATACTTCTATATATATCAATATGATTACTTGTCATAACTCTAGTTACCATCTGCCACTATAAAAAGATATTACATATTTATTAACTATTTCCCCACAGTGTACATTTTATACACATGACATTTATTTTATAACTAGAAGTTTGTACCTCTTAATCTTCCTTACTTACTTCTCTCTTCTCCCAGCACCAAGCCCTCTGGCAACCACCTATTTCTTCTCTGTATCTATGAGTCTGTTCCTGCTTTGTTATGTTGATTTGTTTATTCATTTTATCTTTTTCTTTCTTCCCTTGTGATTTGATGACTATTACTAGTGTTATGTTTAGATTCCCTTTTCCCTTGTGTATACCTATTACAGATTTTTGGATAGTCTATATTAACCAAATATTATATATATATATTAACCAATATATAATCTGCATTATGTATATACATATATATATATAAACACCTATTTTCTGATTATTTTAAGTTGTTGATCTCTTAAGTTCAAATGTATTTAAACAACACTGAATTTTTACCAACCCTGCCAAATTTAATGCTTTTGACTTCATATTTTACTTTATTTTGATTTATGCATACCTTAACTATTTATTATGGATATAGATTATATACACAATAGTGGACATAGTGAAAAGCCACTTAAAACTAAATATTAGAAAAACTAAGATCATGGCATCCAGCCCCATTACTTCATGGCAAATAGAAGGGGAAAAGGTGGAAGTAGTGACAGATTTCCTCTTCTTGGACTCTAAAATCACTGTGGATGATGACTGCAGCCATGAAATCAGAAGACAATTGCTTCTTGGCAGGAAAGCTATGACAAATGTAGACAGTATGTTGAAGAGCAGAGACATAACTCTGCCAACAAAGGTCCATATAGTTAAGGCAATGGTCTTCCCTGTGGTCACATATAGTTGTGAGAACTGGATCATAAAGAAAACAGAGCACCTGGAGAAGACTCCTCAGAGTCACTTGGACAGCAAGAAGATCAAACCAGTCAATCTTAAGGAAAATCAACCCTGAATCCTCATTTGGAAGGACTGATGCTGAAGCTGAAACTCCAGTATGATCATTATCTTGAATTCTTATCTGGTAAATTGCTTTCTTCACCTTAATTAGTTCTTCTGGGATTCTATATTATTTCTTTATTTGGAACACATTCCTTTTCTGCTTCATTTTGTCTTTCTGTATTTTTATTTCTACATATATGGTTGGTTGGTTAATTTTCCTGATCTTGGAGAAACAGCTTCACATGGAAGACGTTTTATCAGGCCCAGTAGACCACTCCCCTCTGGTCACTAGAGCCATATGCTCTAGGGATTCTCTCTATATAGGCTGTGAGCTCATCTATTGTGGCGAGTTGGCTAATGTGGGCAGACTAGTAAGTGTGGCTGGCCCCTGGTCTGGTTGGTTGCCAGGACTTACCTAGTGCAAAGATTGCTGGTGAGCAAAGCTGAGTCTTGGCATACTGGCTGCATGACCCGAGTCCTGCTCTTGGTTCTGGTTGCTCTACCCTGAGAGCTGGTTCTAAGGGTAGATGTCAATGGTGCTGTGGATCCTAGAGCTAGTATCAGACTGCTGGTGGTTATGACAGGGTTCTGACAGTTGCCTGCAACTGGTGTCCTGAGCTGGTGTCAACCCACTGATGGATGCCCAGGGTTGATGTTCACACACTGGTGGGTAAGGCACTGTCCTGATGTTATTGACAGCTTTCTGATGTGTGGAGCCAGGTCATGGGGTCTCTGGCTACAGTGCCTAGGGGGTCCGAAGCAGGTGTCAACCTGCTGGTGAGTGGAGCCAGGGCCCAGATTGTCCCAAGTTCTCAGCTGTTCCACTGATGGGTAAGGTTAAGAGCTCAAAAGTTCCTATGGCAGCAGGTCTGCTAGAGAATAGGCTGTGTCCTCACTTGACCAGTGCATGATTGGAACCAGCTCCTACCACTAATAAGCTAGAGAGAGAATTCCAAAGTGATGCTTGCCAAAACCAGTGTCCTTGTGTTAGAATGCGCTTCTCAAAATGGCTTCTGGCAGCATCTATGTCCCCAAGAAAAGTCCCAGTTAAAACTTGCCTCTCTGGAGGTCTTCCAAGATCATCAAATAGTTCTGACCCAGGTTCCTTTCAAATTTCTGCTACTTCCCTGGGTCTCAGAGCATGTGAGATTTTGTGTATACCATTTAAGAGTGGATCTCTGGTCTAATATCCCTCTGCCTCTCCTTCCAAGTAAGCCCTACTGGACTTCAAAAGCAAATATTCTAGTGTCTTATCTTCCCAAAGTAGGATACCCTGGTTGGAGAGCCCACTGTGAGGCTTGAAACCCTTGCTTCTTGGGGAGAACCTCTGAAATATGATTATTTTCCTGTCAGTGGGTTGCCTATTTGGAGTATAGGTCTTGACTATATCATATATTCACTCCTTCAAAACGTCTTGTGGTTCATTCTTAAACCTCTAGAAGACTTCTTTTGCGCTAGCTTTCAGGTCAATCTCATGGATAATTGCTCTGTAAATAGTTGGAATTTGAGGTGCTGAGGGGAGAAGGGGAGCTCAGGGTCTTTCTACTCCACTATCTTGGCCATTCCTCAAACATTCTCTTGAATGGTACTTGTATCCAAGCCTAAATTAACATATGTTAGGGCTAACTAATTATTTTTAAACAAAATTGATTACTCTCCACTCTGTGCTAGGAACTTGACCAAGTACTATGGTGATAAATTAGAGAGGCACATGCCTTCATTTATGGACCTTTTAAACTAGTACTGAAATCATAAGAACTGAGAATTTCAACAATCCTGGCCATATTTTATCACTTTTATCTACTTCCATCAAGCAAAGCAAAACTACTTCAGTTAGTTTTCCTTTGTTTGCATCACATAGACGAAGAAAACCCATTAACCAACTGACATAATTAGATTCTCTCAAACACCAATAGAGTTTATCTGAAAAGACTCGATGGGAATATGTGTAAAATAAACATGATCTTTATGTATAATATGTGAGGTTTTTTCTAGAAATACAGCCATGATGCACCTAAATGAACTAATTATATATTAATTTGCAGTTAGTTTACAGAAGTAGACTTAGATCTTATGCAGGGATTATCCTAACTTTATATAATACAATAGGCAGCAATGATAATGTGGTTTGGTTTCTGATATTTTACTTAAAACTGGCTAAGGAAAAAAATGAACTAAATTTGGAAGGTAATACATTAGAACATAGTTTTCAGATCCAAGTAACGGGCCATGGCATATGACTCTGCCTTTTATAATCCATAAATTTACCCAAGTCATTTCTTCATTCTGGGTCTCTGTTCTTTCATTTATAAGGGAAAAGGGTTGAACTAAATCTTATTACAAAGTCCTTTTTGGATCTAACATTCTAGGTTCCAAACAGAAATTTTATAGTCTATATACAGCTCCATATAAGTAATTAATAGTAGTAATAAATAATGTAAGAGAGGACACATCACTACAGTTAGCCATTTCTTCTACAATTTAGCTAGATTAATAAATGGTTCAGACCCATCTGCATGCTTAAGTCAAAGATGGTTTAAGCAACCCCTTGTCTTTGAATTGAGTAGTGTCAAATAAATCATTCTACTGTGCTCAGATACAGGAAAGTGAATAGCAAATTGATTTTATTAATTTGCCAATAACTAACAACAATGGTATACAGAATGAAAACCAGACTGAAGAGTTATTGATTATACTATATTACACATCAGAGGAAATCTCAGAAGTATTAATTTGTAATATGAGAGAAGAGTATGTAAGTGAATACCACACCCAAACCACTTTGTCACAAACTATCATACTTCCCATCTATTTTAAAGCCCATTCATCTTTCCTAAAAGCCATTTAATCTTCCCTAAGAGACCTAAAGGAGATCAGTCTTGGGTTTTCTTTGGAAGGACTGATGCTAAAGCTGAAACTCCAATACTTTGGCCACCTTGTGTGACGAGTTGACTCACTGGAAAAGACTCTAATGCTCGGAAGGATTGGAGGCAGGAGGAAAAGGGGATGACAGAGGACGAGATGGCTGGATGGCATCACTGACTCGATGGACGTGAGTTTGGGTGAACTCTGGGAGTTGGTGATGGACAGGGAGGCCTGGCGTGCTGCGATTCATGAGGTCACAAAGAGTCAGACATGACTGAGTGACTGAACTGAATTGAACTAAGTTCCAGAAATACAGGAACTTTACTCCTCTATAGCTTCATTCCCTCCCCACCTTTTTACATTATTACTGATGTTGAAGCTGAAACTCCAATACTCTAGCTATCTGATGCGAAGAGCTGACTCATTTGAAAAGACTCTGATGCTGGGAAAGATTGAAGGGAGGAGAAGAAGGGGACAACAGAAGATGAGATTCTTGGATGGCATCACTGACTCAATGGAAACGAATTTGAGTAAACTCTGGGTATTGATGATGAACAGGGAGGCCTGGCATGCTGCAGTTCATGGGGTCACAAACAGTCAGACACGACTGAGTGACTGAACTGAACTGACTGAGTACCACAATAATCTTCCCTATACAGGGAAAATGAAGAGACCAAGCTTTCACAGGAATCTTGCTTTTTATCTAAAGCAGGGTTTGCATTTCATATATGTGTGTGTGTATGTGTGTGTGTATGTGTGTGTGTGTGTACATATAGTATATACATATTAAGATTCTGGGGGTTTTGTGCTTATATGAATAGGAAATATAATAAAAGTTTTGAGAGACAAAAGTCTATAATTTTAAGAGAATGGCCTATCTCAGTTACAGATAATTAGCTTTCCATTTAATTTCCATATTAGAAAGCAATTTTTACTGACAAATACTATAGATTCTTACTAAAACAATTAATTTCATCATAATCACTTTTAAGTTTGTGCAGTTATAATTGCTGTGACTATAGTCATTTTGGCCTTTATAATTCAATTATATCATGATGTTTAATCTTCCTAACCTAGTATAAGAAGGCCACATTTTTAAAAGTTTTAACTATTTTTTAATTTTTTTTTCCCCAAGTAGATAGTACTTAATTGAAGTTAAAATCATTCCCCTGTTTGTAAAATTACCTAGGCACATGCTGTGGCATTGATCAGAGAACCATCAAGAGTTAAGCTCTTCACAAACTTCAGTTAAGTTCAGTTCAGTCGCTCAGTCTTGTCCGACTCTTTGCGACCCCATGAATCACAGCACACCAGGCCTCCCTGTCCATCACCAACTCCCGGAGTTCACTAAGGCTCACGTCCATCGAGTCTGTGATGCCATCCAGCCATCTCATCCTCTGGCGTCCCCTTCTCCTCCTGCCCCCAATCCCTCCCAGCATCAGAGTTTTTTCCAGTGAGTCAACTCTTAGCATGAGGTGGCCAAAGTATTGGAGTTTCAGCTTCAGCATCATTCCTTTCAAGAAATCCCAGGACTGATCTCCTTCAGAATGGACTGGTTGGATCTCCTTGCAGTTCAAGGGATTCTCAAGAGTCTTCTCCAACACCACAGTTCAAAAGCATCAGTTCTTCGGCGCTCAGCTTTCTTCACAGTACAACTCTCACATCCATACATGACCACTGGAAAAACCATAGCCTTGACTAGACAGACTTTCACTGGCAAAGTAATGTCTCTGCTTTTCAATATGCTGTCCAGGTTGGTCATAACTTTTCTTCCAAGGAGTAAGTGTCTTTTAATTTAATGGCTGCAGTCACCATCTGCAGTGATTTTGGAGCCCAAAAAATAAATAATAATAAAAATAAAATAAATAAACTGTTTCCACTGTTTCCCCATCTATTTCCCATGAAGTGAAGGGACCAGATGCCATGATCTTCGTTTTCTGAATGTTGAGGTTTAAGCCAAATTTTTCACTCTCCACTTTCACTTTCATCAAGAGGCTTTTTAGTTCCTCTTCACTTTCTGCCATAAGAATGGTGTCATCCGCATATCTGAGGTTATTGATATTTCTCCTGGCAATCTTGATTCCAGTTTGTGCTTCTTCCAGCCCAACATTTCTCATGATATACTCTACATATAAGTTAAATAAGCAAGGTGACAATATGCAGCCTTGATGTACTCCTTTTCCTATTTGGAACCAGTCTGTTGTTCCATGTTCAGTTCTAACTGTTGCTTCCTGACCTGCATACAGATTTCTCAAGAGGCAGGTCAGGTGGTCTGGTATTCCCATCTCTTTCAGAATTTTCCACAGTTTATTGTGATCCACATAGTCAAAGGCTTTGGCATAGTCAATAAAGCAGAAATAGATGTTTTTCTGGAACTCTCTTGCTTTTTCCATGATCCAGCAGATGTTGGCAATTTGATCTCTGGTTCCTCTTCCTTTTCTAAAACCAGCTTGAACATCTGGAAGTTCACGGTTCACATATTGCTGAAGCCTGGCTTGGGGAATTTTGAGCATTACTTTACTAGTGTGTGAGATGAGTGCAATTGTGTGGTAGTTTGAGCATTCTTTGTCATTGCCTTTCCTTGGGATTGGAATGAAAACTGACTTTTCCAGTCCTGTGGCCACTGCTGAATTTTCCAAATTTGCTGGCATATTGAGTGCAGCATTTTCACAGCACCATCTTTCAGGATTTGAAATAGCTCAACTGGAACTCCATCACCTCCACTAGCTTTGTTCATAGTGATGCTTTCTAAGGCCCACTTGACTTCACATTCCAGGATGTCTGGCTCTATGTGAGTGATCACACCATCGTGATTATCTGGGTTGTGAAGATCTTTTTTGTACAGTTCTGTGTATTCCTGCCACCTCTTCTTACTTAATATCTTCTGCTTCTGTTAGGTCCATACCATTTTTGTCGTTTATCGAGCCTATCTTTGCATGAAATATTCCATTGGTATCTCTAATTTTCTTGAAGAGATCTCTAGTGTTTCTCATTCTGTGGTTTTCCTCTATTTCTTTGCATTGATCGCTGAGGAAGGCTTTCTTACCTCTTCTTGCTATTCTTTGGAACTCTGCATTCATATGCTTATACATTTCCTTTTTCCTTTGCATTTTGCTTCTCTTCTTTTCACAGCTATTTGTAAGGCCTCCTCAGACAGCCATTTTGCTTTCTTGCATTTCTTTTCCATGGGGATGGTCTTGATCCCTGTCTTCTGTACAATGTCACGAACTTCTGTTCATAGTTCATCAGACTATCCATCTGATCTAGTCCCTTAAATCTATTTCTCACTTCCACTGTATAATCATAAGGGATTTGATTTAGGTCATCAAATTTTTAGCAAATTAAAATGGTTGTTTTAGGGCATAAAATGTTGGTGTATTTGTTATGTGACAGTATGTCACAAAATCAGACTTTATTCATAATCTGATTATTGTTTCTATAGCTGATGCCTGGAGACACAAAATTCCTAAAGGAAGGTAGCTAATGGCAGAGGATTTACTTCAAGCCCCACTTCTACAAATTCTGTCACAGCCTCTGTCCCTTAAGTCCTGAGAACTTACTCTTTTAGGTTTTACATTTGCAAATTGCTAAGAAACGTTTGGTAGTTAGACTAGTGGAGGACTAGAAGTCATCCTTACTAAAAAAGTGAACAGGGAATCTGTTACATTGGCTCCCTTGGCAAATTACTGACTTTGTTAAATATAGAACGTTTAAAGATGTTATTTCTTTAAAAATTGAAACAACTTGAAACAGTAATTATATTTCAGTGATAGTAATGTTGGTATGATAATATTCTTTATTTTGTAGTAGAAATAAAATGTATCTATACATATTGAATAGGTTTAACTCATTGATCTTTATATATTTCTCTTCAGTAGTTCCCATGCAGGGGAATAAAGAGAATGAAAATACAGTGCTCTGGTAGACCATATTGTTCACTAATCCTTATAACCTAGACCCATAGCTTTATACTTTCTTGTAAGTGATAATATTATGACTATTTTCTCAGACTCTCAGGGAATTTTCCATTACAATGTTATAAATTCCAATCAATCCATCTAAATATCTCAGATTTCACATAGAATACCCTTTATAAGTCCTTGTCTTTTTCCTTCTTAACATTTAACTAAAAGAGAAACAATAGCTAAAGGGATGCCCTAGATCTTTCCTTTAAAGTTTCTACCTGCAAATATAGTCCCATTCTGAGGTGCTAGGGCTTGGGAGTTCAAAATGTGAATTTAGGGGAAGACACAATTGACCCCATGATAAGTATACATCTGTTTTGTAACACTTTCAGAGTGATTATAATACCTTAGAACACAAAGTAGATTATAGTGCTCCACTCTATATTAAATTACTTCTGACAATTTTAAGATTCTTTTGTCAACTGTATATAAAGTTCAGTCTCCTACTTTACTCCCATAAGTCACTTCTCACAGGCTACATTTGTATTGCCTTTAGCAGCAGGCTACTTCTCAAATTAGTGGGAATCTGGAAATCTCTTTACAAGTCTATGTAAATTAAACGTTATTTAATAGTACCTTGATGTGTGGTCTCAACATTTTTCTTTGAAAAATTTTCTTTTGCTTTTGTGTTATAGGTTTTATATTATCCATTTAGCCTAGGCAAAAGTCATGTATTTATTTAATAACTACCAAGGTTTCAAGCATTGTTCCAAGTATATTGGTTTATTGACTAAAAGACATATAGCAACTACAAAGTTACAGATAGGAATTTTCAATATAGGCTTATGAACTTACTCTACTTATGTTTTGATTGTGTATGCTTTGGTTTTAATTCCTCTAGAAGAATTATTGGCATTCAGCTTTTAGGGAATTTGCAAATGGCTAATTAATTTTCTCAGCTTAATATGTAAATATCAGAACTGTGATAGTGAAAAATAATTGTATTGATCAAGCATTAGATGAATAAATGTTCTTGCGTGCCAACAATAGCATCTGATATTTAAAATGCAGTAAGATCATGTTAGAATATATTTCTAAACATGTAGCACATAGTGTATAAAATATGAATAAAGGAGTTGAGCATAAAAACAGTATATAGAAAATATATAGTATACATATTAATTAAAGTTAAAAAGCATCATATTAAATATCCATGTGAAAGGTTGTTTCTGATCCATGAAAAGACACCGGGATTCTTGGCCTCTGGAAGAGATTTCAATCCGGGGCAAAAGATGAGACGAGGCTTGATCGCTCAGAGCTTTTGTGCAATAGAGTTTTATTAAAGTATAAAAGGGATAGAGAAAGCTTCTGACATAGACATCAGAAGGGGACAGAAACTGTGCCCCCTTGCTAGTGTTAGCAGTGGAGTTATATACCTTTTAATTTGTTATTACGATGAATCAAAAGAATGTCTCAAGTTTGTGAAAATTTTACCAGACCCACTCCCACAATTTACATTTTAGGATAACAAGATTAGAATTTAACAATAGAAAGATCCTCCAGACCCACTCCCATAATATACATTCTAAAATATCAGGATTAGTCAGAAGGATTTCTGGAAGGAGAAACTGTCCTCCAGCTGGATACATTGCTGTTGTATAATCCCTAGTACAGAGTTTAAACTGAGTTGTGTAAGTGACTAAAACTAAGAAATGTAGAGGAAAAAAAAGTTTGTCCTTTTCTCCTTGAGAATTCCAGATCCCCAATCTCCATTTCGAGAGCCCCAGACCCACTTTCTCTTCCTTGGGACCCTGGACTTCTTATCAATCTGCCTAGGAATTGACTGTCTCACATGCACATGGATTGTTGAAAAAAATTAGAATTTTTATTTTAATTAATATATAATAAGGTCTGTAATAACGTCAGTTCAGTTCAGTCGCTCAGTCGTGTCCGACTCTTTGCAACCCCATGAATCGCAGCACGCCAGGCCTCCCTGTCCATCACCAACTCCCGGAGTTCACTCAGACTCACATCCGTCGAGTCAGTGATGCCATCCAGCCATCTCATCCTCTGTCGTCCCCTTCTCCTCCTGCCCCCAATCCCTCCCAGCATCCGAGTCTTCTCCAATGAGTCAACTCTTCGCATGAGGTGGCCAAAGTACTGGAGTTTCAGCTTTAGCATCATTCCCTCCAAAGAAATCCCAGGGCTGATCTCCTTCAGAATGGACTGGTTGGATCTCCTTGCAGTCCAAGGCACTCTCAAGAGTCTTCTCCAACACCACACTTCAAAAGCATCAATTCTTTGGCGCTCAGCTTTCTTCACAGTCCAACTCTCACATCCATACATGACCACTGGAAAAACCATAGCCTTGACTAGACAGACCTTTGTTGGCAAAGTAATGTCTCTGCTTTTCAATATGCTGTCTAGGTTGGTCATAACTTTCCTTCCAAGAAGTAAGCGTCTTTTAATTTCATGGCTGCAGTCACCATCTGCAGTGATTTTGGAGCCCAAAAAATAAAATCTGACACTTTCCACTGTTTCCCCATCTATTTCCCATGAAGTGATGGGACCAGATGCCATGATCTTTGTTTTCTGAATGGTGAGCTTTAAGTCAACTTTTTCACTCTCCTCTTTGACCTTCATCAAGAAGCCTTTTAGTTCCTCTTCACTTTCTGCCATAAGGGTGGTGTCATCTGCATATCTGAGGTTATTGATATTTCTCCCGGCAATCTTGATTCCAGCTTGTGCTTCTTCCAGCCCAGCATTTCACATGATGTACTCTGTGTATAAGTTAAGTATTTCAAATATGCTTGCACTATAGCTTTTCACTCACTTGTAAGTCAGGGTACATTAATTATAAATTCAAGTCACTTAAAATTAATTGCCCAAATAAGTACATACCAGCATGAAGATTTCACAACTAGATACTTTCCTATGTACTTCATATACACTGACTTTCACAGTTTTTATCAAGAAACCAAATACTGGGGGCATATGCAAATATATACATATATATATATGTACACACATGTGTACAAAACATACATAGGAAAGACATTGGCTTATGCCATTCCATATCAAAGTTAAATGTATATGATTGGTTACACAGTGAACTGAATGTGGCAAATTCCAATTTCATCTCTTGATGCTTTG
Organism: Bos mutus; assembly: GCF_027580195.1. Classification (NCBI taxonomy): domain Eukaryota; kingdom Metazoa; phylum Chordata; class Mammalia; order Artiodactyla; family Bovidae; genus Bos; species Bos mutus. The sequence continues at coordinate 49,713,450 of NC_091642.1, forward strand.
AGAAAATGGTTGAAAAGATGCCAGTCTTAAGCAATGTGACATTAAATTTAATACCAAAGTAATTCTAAATGATGCTATTGAAATAAATTTGATTTTTGTTATATCACAGCCATTTTATCATTGTTGACCATTTTAGAACTGATGGATGATACATACTAGATCTACCCAGTAATGTAAGCAAAGTTCTAAAAAGAAAACAAAATTCTGAAAAGCAAAAGGTTATTATGAGGTATAAATAAGAAGGGAAAATAGCCCAAAATGTCAATTGGATTTTGAGATTTGTGTAAAAAGTCATTAAGCAGTGGGTGTTCATGAGACTTGCCATTTGTGCTTATATTGATTAATTGAAGATAAATAAAATTTGAGCATTTTAAATACAGAAAGGGAAATGCTGTTAACTTTCTGCAGACTGACCTTTATAGAGCTGTTTCTAAATGTATCAATCTTGCTGAAATTAAAGGACAGAAAGTATACTTTACACATATTTTTATTTTTAATAGGTAATGATTCTAATTTGATCCAAATTCATTTTATGATTTGGGAGAGAGTCAGCAATGCTTGTGTGAACCTGTCGTCCAGGTGTTAGTGATAAGTGAATGTAGTGTGGCACTTCACAGAAGAAAGAAGCAGTTACTGTACAAAAAGTAAAATAATTGGTGTACTGTTTTCTAAAGTTGGCCTTTTAGAGAATTGTTTTGTGAATAATATTAAATGCCTAGTTTGAATCATTCTACAGTGCAACAAAACAACATCCTCCTTAAAATACATATCCTCCACTTTCCTATTTGTATCATTAACTTCATAAAAAAGTACACGTGATTGTGGACAAGAACCAAAAAAAGCAGCGTTCCTATACTGAAAATAAATACATTTAGGGTAGAGGGGCACAAATAAAGAATCAAAAGGTCAAATCACACATCAAAATACTAAAGAAAAACTGTTATAGGTTAACCTAAACAGTTGAAGAAAATTAGAGGATATTAAGATAGCACTGAAGATAGCAGGAAAAATATTTTTGAGGGGAGTATAGTGAAGAATATTTATACTAGACCCCATGGACTCTATGTAGCCCACCAGATTCCTCTGTCCATGGAGTTCTCCAGGCACGAATACTTGGGTAGCCATTCCCTTCTTCAAGGAATCTTCTTCACCCAGGGATTGAACCCTGGTCTCCTGCACTGCAGGTGGATTTTTTATCATCTGAGCCACCAGGGAAGCACACTAGAGCCTCTTTTATTCAAACTGAATAATTAAAGATGGAGAGCCTCCTTGTGATAAAAGATCATGAATCCTTAGAAGTATATGTGCCTTTTAGAGTGTCAAGCTAAATTTTAGATGACATATAATCAAACAGTTGAAAAATACATCATTTCTGTAACTGATGACATTATGGCAAAAATGACAAAATACAATCTAAAAACTCAGAAGCTGTGTATAAATTTGTAATGGTTGAAGCAGAGATTCATTATATTATTTGCTGAGAGAGCTATTGTCTATTTTAATGAAGCCCAAAGTCTTGGTAAAACTACTAGCTCTAGTAAATTTAATAAAAGAATGTAACAGGTGTAAGTATAGAAAATACTTTTGTGCTAAACAGTTATGTAAACCTCTTGTGGCTCTGCATATCCTTCTACCTTTTGACCAGCATGTTCACATCATAAAGGAAAACAGTATTGTCCTGGAGTCCAAGTTCACATATTACCCCATCAGGGAATATTTCCAAAATAATGTACATAGACAGGAATAATCTGTGTTCTATGTTTCTGCACGTCACATTACATTACCTCCATTCCAATTATCTTTACATAGCACTAAATGTATACATATGCATATATATATTCTTAATTTTTATGCCTGACATATAATGGAAACAAAAAATGATAAGATTCTGGCCTAAGAACTTTGGGTTTGAAATAGATCATGGTTTATTTTCTTTTTAACTGTTTTTTTTTTTAATTTCTTCATTTCTTAATTAATGTAGTGCATGAAAAGTGTTTACTGCATGCCTGGTACAGAGTAAGCATATTAAATAATCAAACTCATATTATTAAATCTCCACTTAAAGTAATTCTCCATCCCTCTACTTCAAACATCCAGATCTTCCTACTTTGATACTGAAATCTGAGCCTTCATTTTAGAGATAGGAACCTCACCTCAAAGCATAGACAGGTGATATTAGCATTTGTAAGAAAAAAATTATGCTTTTGAAATGAAGTTAGTACACAGTCATCAAACTCTCAGTCATTGGAAGACTTTTCTTCCCTCCTCCCTCCTTCGTAATATATCACCTGGCTTGCATCTATTTACAGTTTAATAAGAGAGAAACATGGAATTTTCTATTATAAGTATAAGCACTAAAATAATACACTAAAACAATACAGAACAAAGACAAATTAATTCTGCATGGAACACAAAGGAAAGCACTGCCAAGTTAGAGTTCAACAAATCGTTGAAAGATGAGTAGACATGTAAATAAACAATGTTTAAGCAAAAATTGCAGGAAATAAATTTCATGAACTAAATAGAAAATCATGATAGAATCTGAAATACAAAATCATGGGGATAATAGAGGGCAGGATATGAGGGTACAAAGCCTCCAAAGTTAAATGGGATCATATTGCCAGGGTGTTAACTGTTATGTTAAGGGGCAATCCATTGCTGACAAAGTATATATAAAGAGATTTGTATTAAAAAAAAAAAAGGAAAAACTGATTTCTGGGGGAGGAGAATAGTTGCATATCTATTGTAAATGTGTATTCATAATATGATAGGACCAAGTAATCTTTAGGACAGAACACGGTAGAAAGATTTGAGAACCATATTGTAGAGTACTGCAAAATTTAGAGGAGGCACAGTCCAGAAGAAAGCCCTTACTTATGACACCATTTGCAAGTTTGAGGTGTCAGAAAACCCTTACGTTCAAAAATTCGAACTCACTAAAGGTTGTCACACTCATGGTTATGATTATTACAGTAAAGGCGTTTAGAGTAAAATTGGCCAAGGAAAGAGACTGATGGGACAGAATACAGGAGGTTCCAAACATGGAGCTTCTAGGTGTTCTCTCCCTCTGTTGTCATGAAAATGTTAACTGCTAGCAGTAGTGTGTGACAATACATAAAAGATATTGCCAAGTGAGGAAACTCATGTTAGCTTTGGTGGCTCTATTACAAAGGCAGACTCACAGTCAGTGTGGCTAATCTCTTTCTGTAGCCTCTCTGTAGGTTGAACTAACACCACATGGCCCCCAAACCCCACCATGAATCAGTTTTAGAATTTCTAGCATGGCCAGAATTCACCCCAAATAATGACACTTCTATGAGGGCTTAGAGATTATGGAAGCAGCATTTTACGGTAAATGCCAGAACTCTGTTTGGGAAAGGGTAAATATTTTCCTACACAAGAATCAATAGGATGTGGTTTTAATAGTGGATAACCGGATATTTGAATACTGGGAGGGTAACAATGATCAAACAGGATTTTCAGTTTCTAACTTCTCTCTAATGCTAGTTACCTTCTTAATGGCAACCCACTCCAGTGTTCTTGCCTGGAGAATCCCAGGGACAGTGGAGCCTGGTGGGCTGCCGTCTATGGGGTCGCACAGAGTCGGACACGACTGAAGCGACTTAGCAACAATGACCAAACAGGATTTTCAGTTCCTAGCTTCTCTCTAATGCTAGTTACCTTCTTAAAGAACACTTGACCAAAAGTCTACAAATAATAAATGCTGGAGAGGGTGTGGAGAAAAGGGAACCCTCTTACACTGTTGGTGGGAATGCAACCTAGTACAGCCACTATGGAGAACAGTGTGGAGATTCCTTAAAAAACTGGAAATAGAACTGCCTTATGATCCAGCAATCCCACTGCTGGGCATACACACTGAGGAAACCAGAAGGGAAAGAGACACGTGTACCCCAATGTTCATCGCAGAGCACTGTTTATAATAGCCAGGACATGGAAGCAACCTAGATGTCCATCAGCAGATGAATGGATAAAGCTGTGGTACATATACACAATGGAGTATTACTCAGCCATTAAAAAGAATACATTTGAATCAGTTCTAATGAGGTGGATGAAACTGGAGCCTATTATACAGAGTGAAGTAAGCCAGAAGGAAAAACATAAATACAGTATACTAACGCATGTATATGGAATTTAGAAAGATGGTAACAATAACTCTGTATACGAGACAGCAAAAGAGACACTGATGTATAGAACAGTCCTATGGACTCTGTGGGAGAGGGAGAGGGTGGGAAGATTTGGGAGAATGGCATTGAAACATGTAAAACATCATGTAGGGAAACGAGTTGCCAGTACAGGTTCGATGCACGATGCTGGATGCTTTGGGCTGGTGCACTGGACGGCCCAGAGGGTTGGTATGGGGGGAGGGAGGAGGGAGGAGGGTTCGGGATGGGGAACACATGTATACCTGTGGCGGATTCATTTTGATATTTGCAAAACTAATACAATTATGTAAAGATTAAAAATAAAATAAAATTAGAGGTGCATAATTCACACACAAAAAAAAAAGAACACTTGAAAATAAGTTGAGGGAAAATCTAAGAGATTGTTAAGACAGAGATAATATGATTTTAAACTTTAATGAAGTCCAACATTTGCAAAGATTTACAACACTTGAGTTTGTGATTTTTATGGAATAGAAAATACGAGAAGCAAGATAGGAAAATGAGACCAACTAGAGAGGGAGAAGTAGAGCAGGGGCATGGGAGATAATTGAGTTGCCACTATAAAATAGAATCTGTCTTATCTATTTTATGACATGATGTACATTATTAATATTATTAAGATCAATTATATTATTAATGATAATATAGACTTTTAATTCATATAACAGCAAATAGCACAAGTTTATTATTCAATGTTACATATGTAAACCAGTAGTAACACATTTCAGTCATGCTGCTGCTGCTGCTAAGTCACTTCAGTCGTGTCGTCATAGAGATCCTCTATTATCAGTATTCTTTAATAATAAAAGAGATGTTTAAACAAATACATGTTATCACCAATTTTTAAATTTTAGCCCAGTAACATTAAATGTATGATACTTAGCTAAAAAGCTTAATTCTAACTTTTAAGATACTGTGATAGTATTTGAATACATATTGGGAAAAATGAAATGTAGCAATATGAAGTTTTTAAATTAAAACCTGGATAAATTAATAGATACATATTCCATTAATATTAAGATAAGAGGATAGGTAAGAAAGAGAGAAAAACAGCCATGTTCTTTGAAATTCATTTTAAAATAGTTAATCAACTACTAACTATTCATTATTAATGCACTTCAGGGCATTAAAATCTTACTCTGGGAATATGGAAGTACAAGACATTGAACTTAATTTTAAAGATACCGAATTATGGGTAGCAAATCTTATTCATAAACACAGTGAACAAGAGACAGTTTAAGATTACTTACAAATAAATTACATAATTTATGACCAGATGAAATGCAAGCATTATCTATTACAATCCATTAGAAATTTCATTTCCTTTCTAATATTTTCCTCCACAGTGTCTCAGTGAAGCTGCCCTGGACCCATCTGGTTAAATCTGAATGTCCTTCCTTATCATAATAAATATATCTTGCTCCTCACATCCCTAACAACCAAATCAATCTCATAATTTGCTGTATTAAAAAGCCTCTATAAATCTCTGCTAAGTAAAACATTATACTTTATTTCACTGATTTTTACACTTAATCAACTTTATTGAGATATTATTTTCCATTTTAATTGGATAGTTCAGTTGGTCTTGGTGCATATAGGTACTCATCACTATTATAATCAAAATATAGTATATTTTCATTACTGTAAAAAGTCTTTTCCTGTCCTTTTCAGGTCAATTTCTGCTCCTAGATCCAAACCGCAAGCAACCACTGAATTACTTCTTTCACTATAGACTAGTTTTTAGGTTTCTAAAATTTCATATAAGTGGAATTATAGAGGATTTTTCTCTTATTCTTAGCCATTTATTTTTAATGTTTTCAAATGTATCATAGTTCATTCTTTTTATTGATGAATTATATTCTGTAAAGATATTGCAAATTATGCCAGTTTTAAAACTTTTAGTGCATTCATAGTGATACCTCACCAATGTTAATTTTCATTTCCCTGACTAAAATATGTTGAGCATTTTTTGTATGTTTAAAAACAATTATATAAAATTGCTTTTATAAAATATTTGTAATGCTTTTGTCATTTAAAAAATTATCTTATTAATGAAAGTGAAAGTGTGAGTTTCTCAGTCGTGTCCAACTCTTTGCAACCTGGAGGACTGTAGCCTGCCAGGCTTCTCTGCTCATGGGATTTCCCAGGCAAGAACACTGGAGTGGGTTGCCATGCCCTCCTCCAGGGGATGTTCCCAACCCAGGGATTGAACCTGTGTCTCCTGCATTGCACACAGATTCTTTACCGCCTTATTAATGAGCTATAATTATTCTTTATATATTCTATATAGATACAGGTCTTCTGCCAAATGTAAAACTTGCAAATAATTTCTCCTAGTCTGTAACATGCCTTTCATTTTTTTAATGGTGTTTTTCAAAGACCTGAAAGTTTTTAAATTCTGGTGAAGCCCAGTTCATAATATCTGATCTTATGGTTCCAAGAGATCTTTGCTTATCCCAAGGTCGATAAGATTTTCTTCTTGAATTTTATAATTTCAGTGCTTATGTTTAGGTTTACAGTCCATGTTGAGTTGATTTTTATGTAGTGTGTGAAATAAAAACAGAGCTTCATTTTTTTCCCCAATACATATATCCTGTTGTTCTAGCACCAGCATTGTCCTGCTTGGTTCACCAAACGTTAATTCCCAAATTTTGATACAAAGGTAATTTTGTGATCTCTGTGCATGAAATGGATTGCATTATAGGGAAATCTGAATGTTAATGGACAGTGGCATGTCTAAACTTTGCTCCAGAGAGAAGATACATTATCTCTATCTTGTAAGGTTCTTTTTTTTTTTTTTTAAACATTATTTTTATTGGAGGCTAAGTATGTTACAATATTGTGGTGGTTTTTGCCATACATTGGACTTGAATCAGTCACAGGTGTACATGTGTTCCCCCATCCTGAAGCTCCCTGCCTCCTCCTTCCCCACACGATTCTGCTCTTTTACTTAAAAATTCAGTTCAGAAGAAAGTCCTACAGCATGTTTGCTAAGAAAAAAATACAGAAATGTGAGAGATACAAGAAAATTGTCTTTCTTGGCTCCTTTTTTTTTTCTCAGTTTCGTGTGTTTTGTTTGCTGAACTTCTTGATCTAAATTCATATTTTTTCACAAAATTTGAAAATTTTGACATCATTCCTTCCAGTTTTTTTCCTTTTATCTTTCTTTCAAGGACTACATTTATACATTTGTTGGGACGCATAAAGTTTTCCTACTCACCATTGTTTTGTTTCCCAGAATTTTTCTGAGTTTCATTTTAGATAGTTTGTGTTATAGTATTTTTAAATTCATTAATATTTTCTTCTAAAGTGTAAAAAAATAAAAGGTAGGAGAATTGTTCTAGATTAAAAAATATTAAGAAAATATAGTATTCTGTATAACAGCCACATTGGGAAAATATTTGAAATTTGGAAATACACTAGATATTTTATATTAGGGGATTATTATTTCTTGGAAGAAATAATGAGATGAGATTACTTAGCATAATGTCCTGATTTTAATGGATGGAAGCTGAATGGTTTGGGATAATGTATTTGCAATGTAATCTATTCATTCAGAGAAAAACGAACAAAAAATAAAACCTAGTCCTTATAGCTTCCAAGTAGGTAAATGAAAAAAATATTATTGAAATTAGACAAACAAATGCATATTTACAGTATTACCTATTCCGATTTTTCTACTTGAAAATTATCAAAACTAAACATTAAAAAGATAATATTGAAAAAAAATCACATACATTCTGTAATATCTTAGTTCAGTTCAGTTCAGTCGTGTCCGACTCTTTGTGACCCCATGAATCACAGCACGCTAGGCCTCCTGGTCCATCACCAACTCCCGGAGTTCAGTCAGACTCACGTCCATCAAGTCAGTGATGCCATCAAGCCATCTCATCCTCTGTTGTCCCCTTCTCCTCCTGCCCCCAATCCCTCCCAGCATCAGAGTCTTTTCCAATGAGTCAACTCTTCGCATGAGGTGGCCAAAGTACTGGAGTTTCAGCTTTAGCATCATTCCTTCCAAAGAAATACCAGAGCTGATCTCCTTCAGAACGGACTGGTTGGATCTCCTTGCAGTCCAAGGGACTCTCAAGAGTCTTCTCCAACACCACAGTTCAAAAGCATCAATTCTTCGGTGCTCAACTTTCTTCACAGTCCAAATCTCACATCCATATGTGACCACAGGAAAAACCACAGCCTTGACTAGATGAAACTTTGTTGGAAAAGTAATGTCTCTACTTTTGAATATGCCATCTAGATTGGTCATAACTTTCCTTCCAAGGAGTAAGTGTCTTTTAATTTCATTGCTGCAGTAATCATCTGCAGTGATTTTGGAGCCCAGAAAAATAAAGTCTGACACTGTTTCCACTGTTTCCCCATCTATCTGCCATGAAGTGATGGGACTGGATGTCATGATCTTCGTTTTCTGAATGTTGAGCTTTAAGCCAACTTTGTCACTCTCCACTTTCACTCGCATCAAGAGGCTTTTTAATTCCTCTTCACTTTCTGTCATAAGGTGGTGTTATCTGCATATCTGAGGTTATTGCTATTTCTCCCGGCAATCTTGATTCCAGCTTGTGCTTCATCCAGCCCAGCGTTTCTCATGATGTACTCTGCATATAAGTTAAATAAGCAGGGTGACAATATACAGCCTTGATGTATTCCTTTTCCTATTGGAACCAGTCTGTTGTTCCATGCCCAGTTCTAACTTTTGCTTCCTGACCTGCACATAGGTTTCTCAAGAGGCAGGTCAGGTGGTCTGGTATTCACATCTCTTTCAGAATTTCCCACAGTTTATTGTAATCTACACAGTCAAAGGCTTTGGCATAGTCAATAAAGCAGAAATAGATGTTTTTCTGGAACTCTCTTGCTTTTTCCATGATCCAGTGGATGTTGGCAATTTGATCTCTGGTTCTTCTGCCTTTTCTAAAACGAGCTTGAACGTCTGGAAGTTCACAGTTCACATATTGCTGAAGCCTGGCTTGGAGAATTTTGAGCATTACTTTACTAGCATGTGAGATGAGTGCAATTGTGTGGTAGTTTGAGCATTCTTTGGCATTGCCTTTCCTTGGGATTGGAATGAAAACTGACCTTTTCCAGTCCTGTGGCCACTGGTGAGTTTTCCACATTTGCTGGCATATTGAGTGCAGCACTTTCACAGCATCATCTTTCAGGATTTGAAATAGCTCAACTGGAATTCCATCACCTCCACTAGCTTTGTTCGTAGTGATATTTTCTAAGGCCCACTTGACTTCACATCCCAGGATGTCTGGCTCTAGGTCAGTGATCACATGATCGTGATTATCTGGGTCATGATATATATATTGTACAGTTCTGTGTATTCTTGCCACCTCTTCTTAATATCTTCTGCTTCTGTTAGGTCCATACCATTTCTGTCCTTTATTGAGCCCATCTTTGCATAAAATGTTCCCTTGGTATCTCTAATTTTCTTGAAGAGATCTCTAGTCTTTCCCATTCTGTTGTTTTCCTCTATTTCTCTTTTGCTGTCTCGTACACAGGGTTATTGTTACCATCTTTCTAAATTCCATATATATGCGTTAGTATACTGTATTGGTGTTTTTCTTTCTGGCTTACTTCACTCTGTATAATAGGTTCCAGTTTCATCCATCTCATTAGAACTGATTCAAAGGTATTCTTTTTAATGGCTGAGTAATACTCCATTGTGTATATGTACCACTGCTTTCTTATCCATTCATCTGCTGATGGGCATCTAGGTTGCTTTCATGTCCTGGCTATTATAAACAGTGCTGCGATGAACATTGGGGTACACGTGTCTCTTTCCCTTCTGGTTTCCTCAGTGTGTATGCCCAGCAGTGGGATTGCTGGATCATAAGGCAGTTCTATTTCCAGTTTTTAAGGAATCTCACACTGTTCTCCATAGTGGCTGTACTAGTTTGCATTCCCACCAACAGTGTAAGAGAGTTTCCTTTTCTCCACACCCTCTCCAGCATTTATTGCTTGTAGACTTTTGGATCGCAGCCATTCTGACTGGCGTGAAATGGTACCTCATAGTGGTTTTGATTTGCATTTCTCTGATAATGAGTGATGTTGAGCATTTTTTCATGTGTTTGTTAGCCATCTGTATGTCTTCTTTGGAGAAATGTCTATTTAGTTCTTTGGCCCATTTTTTGATTGGGTCATTTATTTTTCTGGAGTTGAGCTATAGGAGTTGCTTGTATATTTTTGAGATTAGTTGTTTGTCCATTGCTTCATTTGCTATTGTTTTCTCCCATTCTGAAGGCTGCCTTTTCACCTTGCTAATAGTTTCCTTTGTTGTACAGAAGCTTTTAAGTTTAATTAGGTCCCATTTGTTTATTTTTTCTTTTATTTCCAATATTCTGGGAGGTGGGTCATAGAGGATCCTGCTGTGATGTATGTCAGAGAGTGTTTTGCCTATGTTCTCCTCTAGGAGTTTTATAGTTTCTGGTCTTATGTTGAGATCTTTAATCCATTTTGAGTTTATTTTTGTGTATGGTGTTAGAAAGTGTTCTAGTTTCATTCTTTTGCAAGTGGTTGACCAGTTTTCCCAGCACCACTTGTTAAAGAGATTGTCTTTAATCCATTGTATATCCTTGCCTCCTTTGTCAAAGATAAGGTGTCCATATGTGCGTGGATTTATCTCTGGGCTTTCTATTTTGTTCCATTGATCTATATTTCTGTCTTTGTGCCAGTACCATACTGTCTTGATAACTGTGGCTTTGTAATAGAGCCTGAAGTCAGGTAGCTTGATTCCTCCAGTTCCATTCTTCTTTCTCAAGATAGCTTTGGCTATTTGAGGTTTTTTGTATTTCCATACAAATTGTGAAATTATTTGTTCTAGCTCTGTGAAGAATACCATTGGCAGCTTGATAGGGATTGCATTGAATCTATAAATTGCTTTGGGTAGTATACTCATTTTCACTATATTGCTTCTTCCAATCCATGAACATGGTATATTTCTCCATCTATTAGTGTCCTCTTTGATTTCTTTCACCAGTGTTTTATAGTTTTCTATATATAGGTCTTTTTCTTTGCATTGATCACTGAGGAAGGCTTTCTTATCTCTTCTTGCTATTCTTTGGAACTCTGCATTCACATGCAGAGTTCTTTCCTTTTCTCCTTTGCTTTTCGCTTCTCTTCTTTTCACAGCTATTTGTAAGGCCTCCTTAGTAGGATATGCAAAATAGCATATTCCATGTAGTTTTAAGGATATTCCCTTCAAATGTTGAATATTTGAGGAGCAACTTTGACAAGAAATTTAGACAATTTTATTGGTAAATGTTTCAAAGATGGAAAAAGTAATAGCACTGAAGTACACGATTTAGAGTTTTCTCTTCAGGAAAATCTCTTTTATAGAAGTGACATTGTATTTATGTGTCTCTCAGAATCGGATATGAAAATATTACCTAAAGTCTACTTCTGGGTCAAGGTACCTTTCATGCCTGGGCTTATTAGAGTTACTATAAGAAGTAATATCTTTGTGTATATCTTGTATTCATTTTTTAAAATTATGTGATGTAGTGTTCATGCTTTCACTGACTCTGTAGTACATTTAACCACTAAGTTTTGCCTCTGCAAAAATCCAGCTGCAGACTTTCCTAACCTTCTCTTAGTAATGGAAAAGAATTGCCCATTAATCTACTATATTGTAAAGTGTGAATGATTTTATGTAACTTTACTTACTGCTAAAAATCCTTGAGCAAGCAAATCTTACTGGGTGCCTGCCGAGATCCCTGTCAAAATTTCATGTAGTTTATTTCTTTTTGATGCCCTCTGTAAATTGTGCAATTGTGTATTTCCCTGAGACTGGAAAACTTCAGAAACTTACCCTGCTTTGTATAAATGAATGAGCAGAGCCATAGTTATTATAATCCCTTGCCATTAGATGAAAATTATCTCTGCCATGATATAAGTAGAACAACCAAGTCATGTGTGTGCATGTGTATGTGTATTTAACTCTTATTAGAAGTTGGGAATAATTTTCTTAGTTTGCTCTCTAATTTAGAAAAAAGGGTTGAAAAATTTATTTTACACAATTCTACTGATAAATATCAATGAAGATGTAATGAAATAGGAAGTCCTCTACTTAGAAAAAATAATTTGGCATTGTATACCTAGATTTAAAAATAAGTTCATACACTTTGAGAATTACCACTTTAAAATAAACCCTAATTAAAAGATATAAGTGATTACATTCTTTGTAAAATATGTGATGATTGCAATATTGCAGAAACTTGGAAAGCATAATAAAATTACTACAATGACAAAAGATTACAAAGTTTTATTTATACCTATTAAAGTTTAATATTTTTTATAACTAACACACTTTTCATACTGTTTATGGGGTTCTCAAGACAAGAATACTGAAGTGGCTTGCCATTTCCTTCTCAAGTGGACTATGTTTTGACAGACCTCTCCACTATGACCCATCCATCTTGGGTGGCCCTACGCTGCTTGGCTCATAGTTTCTTTGAGTTAGACAAGGCTGTGATCCATGTAGTCAGTTTTGTTAGTTTTCTGTGACTATAGTTTTCATTCTGTCTGCCTTCTGATGGATAAGGGTAAGAGGCTTATAGAAGTTTCCTGATGGGAGCTACTGACTATGGGGGAATCTGGGTCTTTTGTAATGGGCAGGGCCACGCTCAGTAAACCTTCAATCCAATTTTCTGTTGATAGACAAGGCTGTGTTCCCTCCCTGTTGTTTGGCCTGAGGCCAAACTATGTAGGGATAATGACAGTAATGGTGATTTCCTTCAAAAGGACTTTTACCTGTACTGTTGTATTATGTGCCCCTGACCCCACAGCAGGCTGTTGTTGACCCATGCCTTCTCTGGAGACTCCTGGACACTCACAGGCAAGTCTGGCTCAGTCTCTTGTGGGGACACTGCTTCTTTCTCCTGGCTCCTTGTGTGCACATGGTTTTGTTTGTGCCCTTCAAGACTCTGTTTTCCCGTCCTGTGAAAGTATTGTAATCAAATCCCACTGGCCTCCAAAGTCAAATTCCCTGGGGATTCTCAATCCCTTTGCTGGATCCCCATAAGGGAAAACAGTCCTGAATATTCATTGGAAGGACAGATGCTGAAGCTGAAGCTCCAGTACTTTGGCCACCTGATGCAAAAAACTGACTCATTAGAAAAAACCCTTATGCTGAGAAAGATTGAAGATGGGAGGTGATGGGAATGACAGAGGATGAGATATTTGGATGGCATCACTGACTCCATGGACATGAGTTTGAGCAAACTCTGGGAGTTGGTGATGGACAGGGAAGCTTGGTGTGCTATAGTCCATGGGGTTGCAAAGAGTCTAACTCAACTGAGTAACTGAACTGAACTAACATGAGGTTTTAATAACTATTTCATTGACATAAAAAGTCAGACTTCTCTGTCGATGGAATTCTTTAGCTAGAATACTGGAGTGTGTGGGTGGCCATTCCCTTCTCCGGGGGATCTTCCTGACTCAGGGATCGAACCTGAGTCTCCAGCATTGCAGACAGATTCTTTACTGTCTGAGCCACCAGGGAAGCCCAAAAAATAGGATACAAGAAAATGTATATTCAACATGATTCCTCCATTTTCTCATATACATAATCACAAAAAATATGGGAACTATTCATTTAAAGAATCATTATCTTTTAGTAAAAGGGTCCTGAAAAATAAACATTTTTTCCTTTATTTTTTCTAGAATTTTGAGTTATTTCAAAGATAATGGGTGATAAAATACTGTTAATATATTCCTTCAACAAGACCCATCTAGACTACTGTCCACAGAGCAAACAAACTAAGTTGCCTGACTTTATAAATAAAGTTTTATTGGAACATGGCCACATTCTTTCTTTCTTTTTTTTTTTTTTTTTAACATATGCTTGTAACTTCTCTCATACTGCAGGGGTAAAGTTGAGTGATTGTAACATCAAGAACTTAAGGTTAGCCAACAGAGTTAAAAATATTTCTTATCTGACCCTTTCCGAATAAAACATTCAGTTTCATTAAGTCCAAGTTCAAATAAAACAAGATTTTTTTTTGGTTTGTTTTAATACACATTTATTTATTTTAATTGGAGGCTAATTACTTTACAATACTGGTTTTGCCATACATTGATATGAATCTGCCATGGGTGTACATGTGTTTCCCATCCTGAACCCCCCTCCTACCTCCATCCCCATACCATCCCTCTGGGTCATCTCAGTGCACCAGCCCTGAGCGTCCTGTATTATGCATCAAACCTGGACTGGCAATGCATCTCACATATGATAATATACATGTTTCAATGCCATTCTTCCAAATCATCCCACCCTCTCCTCTCCCACAGAGTCCAGAAAACTGTTCTATACATCTGTGTCTCTTTTGCTGTCTCACATACAGGGTTATCGTTACCATCTTTCTAAATTCCATATATATGCATTAGTATACTATATTGGTGTTTTTCTTTTTGGCTTACTTCACTCTGTATAAATGGCTCCAGTTTCATCCACCTCATTAGAACTAATTCAAATGTATTCTTTTTAATGGCTGAGTAATACTCCATTGTGTATATGTACCACAGCTTTCTTATCCATTCATCTGCTGATGGACATCTAGGTTGCTTGCATATCCTGGCTATTGTAAACAGTGCTGCAATGAACATTGCGGTACATGTGTCTCTTTCAATTCTGGTTTCCTCACTGTGTATGCCGAGCAGTGGGATTGCTGGGTCGTATGGCAGTTCTATTTCCAGTTTTTTAAGGAATCTCCACAGTGTTCTTCAATAGTGGCTGTACTAGTTTGCATTAAAAAAAAAAAAAAAAAAAAAAAGTCTTACGCACCAGAAAGTGATCATTTGTATATTTTATGTGTGACTCCGTTTATTATAAAATTTCATTAACATATTGATTACCCCTAAAATTGTGACTTAAATTACTATTTTAATGCAGAAATTTGAGTGACTCAGAATGAATAGTCTTCATTCTTCAGCAGACTCCTTAGGGGGGAAAAAAAAAACAAAAAACTAAGGCTTCTTAAATCTTCACATGCAGAAATAAAGTTTTTAAATTTTTTTTTATCTCCACACTGCATCTCTTTAAAAAAGATTGCAGAGAACAGCCATAAGAAATGATTCCATCATGAAACTGGTTAATATGTCAGTTATGACTGTTGGACTTCCCTGGTGGCCAAAGAGTCTGCCTGCAATGCAGGAGACTGGGGTTTGATCCCTGGGTCAGAAAGATCCCCTGAAGAAGGAAATGGTTATCCACTCCAGTATTCTTGCTTGGGAAATCCCATGGACAGTGTTGCCTATCGGGCTACAGTCTGTGGGGTGGCAAAGAGTCGGACAGGACTGAGTGATTTTCATATATGACTGTTAAAGGAACAGAGCTCAGGGCAAACACTGCTCTAGCCTTTTTGTTTTCCCCTTTTCCTTTTCTTTCTTGCTCTGATATATGAAGTAATAAGAAAACGTAGTAACTTCCCAGGTATGCAAACTACAAGGTGTTTGTTTTACAATAAAGTAGCGGTCTTAAAAAATTAAAATAAAAAAGCACTTAATGAACAGTGGGGAAGAAATTAATGCATGTGTCAATGTATAAAGGCCTAAGGTCAAACCTCCCAACTGGAAGGTGCAGGATTTTATAAGCATTTTAGGAATTCTTTTTAGTAGAATGTTGCCCAAATGTACTATTGATTTTTCAAAGAAATCTGATGGTCTGGAGTACAGTCCTCCAATTTTCCTAAATTTGTGCCAGGTTTTTCTTCCTCTTTCCCTTGTAATTCTGGTTTATTGACTTCCCATTTTAGTCCATCATTCTCCTGAAGGTGGGCTTGACCCTCTTTGCCAGAATGAAGGATCTGAGCAATCACCCTAATCAACAGGCTATGATGTTTGCTCCAGTCCCCCGACAATTCACAAAGGCTATCAGGAGAGTAATTTCTGTGGTTTCTCAGGTCAGATTTCTTTTCCTGTAACATTGTTGACAGGCAAAGTAACGCTGCAAGAGTACACAAAATTGCCTGGTTACTTTGAAAAGACTATTCAAATAAGTAGAAGAAGTAATACACTTGTATCTCACCCAAGAAGTTCTCATCATGCACAGATGCTCAGTATAATTTATTTTGCTAACCAGTAGGTCCATTCATCTGGCTTCCCTGGTGGCTCAGCTGGTAAAGAATCCTCTTGCAATGTGGGAGATCCAGCTTCGCTCCCTGGGATGGAAAGATCCCCTGGAGAAGGGATTGGCTACCTGATCCAGTATTCTGGCCTGGAGAATTCCATGAACTGTATAATCCATGGGGTTGCAAAGAGTCTGACATGACTGAGTGACTTTCACTTTCAGGTCCATTTACCATGATCCCACCCTTGGTCTACCTCACAAATTCCCCTCAAATTCAGGTCTAGATCTTCAGTCCAGGTGGAGTTAACTAAGTCACAAGATGATGAGTTACTAATTACTGTTTTCTAAATGGATCCACCTGTTACTTATCACATGATAATATCATTAGCATGTGGGTGGAGCCCTGTATACCTAACATTGAGAACTGATGCTTGTGCAGTCTGGTCTTTGTCCAGAACAGTTTTCAACTTGGCTGGGGTCCTACTGTGACCTTAGTCCACCTCATAATTATGGCCAGAAACATATAAATGTAATGTGATCTTATAATCTTAATTCTGAAAGTCAACCGTGTAAATTTTCCTCTTTATCTTTCTGATCAGGGCAACTTGGCACAAAACTGAAAACATTTTCTGAAACTCATAGAACATGATTGTATCCACAGTTTGGAAGGGTTTTTTCAAAATAAATATAAAATTTAATGTATAATTATATACATATTATAGAGAAGGAAAATTTTCCTTTCTGACTTCTTTGCTGAGACCCTATAATAAAAGAGAGGTTAACAAAAGAAAAGAAAGCAAGATTATTAATATTTATACTTCATGTATACATCAGAGACACCCAAGAAAAATTAGTAATTCAAAGACATGGCTTTAGAATTCAGGATTAAATATGAAATTAATGGGGAAAGGGAAGGAGGCATCTAGGTCTCTTCAGTTCAGTTCAGTTCAGTCACTTATTGGTAAGAACTCTGGAATATCTGTGTCTATCACTGATGATGGGGCTTCCCTGCTGGCTCACTGGCAAAGAATCTGCTTGGGAATGCAAGAGAAATGGGTTTCATCTCTGGGTCAGAAAGATCCCCTGGAGAAGGAAATGGCAACCCACTCCAGTATTCTTACCAGGGAAATCCCATGGACAGAGGATCCTGGTGGGCTACAATTCATAGGGTCAGAAAAAGCTGGACATGACTTAGCGGCTAAACAACAACAATCACTGAGAATAAAAATCATTTGTGAGTCCAAGAAATGAGGTAAGAAGAGACACACATGAGGATGACTGTGTAATATTTTTGCCAGAGCTCTTGGATTTCTTAGTTGTAATCTAGGTAGGAGGCAAAAATGGGCCTTTTAATGTGTGCTCAGTCACTCAGTTATGTCTGACTCTTTGCAACTCCATGGACTATAGCCCTTCAGTGCTCCTTAGTCCATACAATTTTTCAAGCAAGAATATTGGAGTTGGTTTCCTACTTCTCTGGAGTAGGAATGGACATGAACTTGGGCAATCTTCAGAAGATAGTGAGGGACAGGGAGGCCTGGTGTGCTTCAGTCCATGGGGTCGCAAAGAGTTGGATAAAGCTGGACGACTGAACAACAACAACAAAACTCCAGGGATCATCCTAACTCGGGAATCAAACTGGAATCTCCAGAATATCTTACATTGACAGGAGAATTATTTACACAGTGCCACCTTTTAATAAAATGCCTTAAAGTTATCATTTGAGTAATATACACCAAGGACAATATTATGAGTTCATATTCACATAAAGAATAAAAATAATATGGCGAACTTGTATAATTTTTAGGGAGTGGGATATAGTTGATGTGGTATGCTCAATTATTTATAACTAAGAACACAGATAAGGGAGAGATTGCCAATAGAAATAGATGTCCATTCTGATGTGCGTGTGTGTGCGTGCACACACACACAAACATCCAAGAAAATAAGAGACCAAACTGTTTTAGTGAGAATTCTGCATAGAAACAGACCAGCAGGGGATATATATACATAATATACACATAATCTTTGTACAAAGAGATGTATTTCAAAGAATCAGCTCATGAGGTTGTGAGAACTGGCGAGTCTGAAATCTGAGGCACCTAATGCTCCATTCAATTCAGTTCAGTTGCTCAGTCATGTCCGACTCTGAGAGACTCCATGAATCGCAGCACGCCAGGCCTCCCTGTCCATCACCAACTCCAGGAGTTCACCCAAACTCATGTCCATCGAGTCAGTGATGCCATCCAACCATCTCATCCTCTGTCATCCCCTTCTCCTCCTGCCCCAAATCCTTCCCAGCATCAGGGTCTTTTCCAATTAGTCAACTCTTCACAAAAGGTGGCCAAAGTATTGGAGTTTCAGCTTCAGTAGGCTCATATAATAGCCGATGTTGCAGTCTTGAAGTAGAATTTCTTCCTTTTCTGATGGGGTGGGGCTCAATTTTTACTCTTCAAGGTTTTCCACTAATTAGATCTCTCTCACGCATGTGTACACACACATGCACACATGTGCACACACACACACACACACACATTATCAGAGTAATCTTCTTTACTAAAAATCAACTGAGTGTACATGTTAATCACAACTACAAATTACTGTCATAGCAACACCTAAATTAATATTTGATTAAATAACTAAGTTACTTAATCATGACATTTCTATTCATTGAACTTCAACTATTCTCCAAGATCTCTGGTAAGAATATTACATACATTGTGTTCTTTATTCTCACAACACCACTATGTTCAATATGTGTTCAATATTCATTGTCTCTATGCTATAAACTATCAGCCTAAGTTTAAAAAGGATTAAGTTGTTCTGCTTGGGCGTGAACACAGAAATGTGCAGCTCTAAAGCATGTGACTGTAAGCACAGTTCCAAGATTCTGCCATGAAAATGATAGCTGTCAGTGTACTTGCACTTTTATCTCTGGCCATAGGCTTCCTACTGAGCACTGCTTACCACTCTCACATAACAGAAACATTAAATAAGTTTTCAAACAGTACCAGCTGCAGATTGATAAATTAGGAAAATACCTCTCCCTCCTGTTATGTAGATAGCCCAGTTACAAAATGAATGGCTCAGCACTACAAGCACAGGTTCAAGTATCATTCTCACTGCTCTCTTTATAGTAATACATTATTCAGGGTGCAATCTAGGATCAAATCTGTGTATTTATCTTATTCCTAAACACCCCTATTCATAGGCACTCTAAGGGAACTATGTCTCATGCTAAAAATCATACTTTTCTTCTTCACATTTGTTCATTCTCATCAATTTATGCTCTTCATGAGTAAGGAGACTGGATTTCCAAATCAAGCTTTTATCCTTTTTATAATTTTTCTTCTCTACTTCTAATCACCTTTACATCAAGCCAGTAACAAATATAAAAATTATACTTCTTTAATGAAGATGGTACCATTAGCATTCTCTCTATTCACACTACCTAATCATGTCTTCACCATTTCTTGCCTAGGTTTCTCCAGTAACCATCTAGGTGATTACCCCATTTCCAATTTTAGCCCCAGAAATTAGATACCATCTTTTTGCCAGAGTAAAGTTTCTATATAACAGATGTTTTCAATGTAAATTTTCAATACTTAACTGTGAAATATTTTGATAAAATGTTTAATAAGGGACTTGCAAGTCTTATACACTAAAAACTACCAAACATTGTTAAAATAAATTAAAGACCTAAATAAATGGGAAGACACCAGTGTTCATAGATTGGAAGATTTAACATTATTAAAATGGTGTGTGCTGTGTGTGCTCAGTTGCGTCTGACTCCTTGTGACCCTATGACTGTAGCCCACCAGATTCCTCTGTCCATGGGATTTTCCAGACAAGAATACTAGAGTGGGTTCCATTTCCTTCTCCAGGGAATCTTCCTGACCCAAGGATCAAAACTGCATCTCCTGCCTCATCTGCACTGGCAGGCAGATAATCCTCCCTAAATTGATATATAGATCCTAAAGAATACCTATCAAAATTCCAATTGCTTATTTTGCTGAAATGACTAAGCTAAATTTGATTTGTACATGAAATGCAAGGGACCCTAAAATACCCAAAGATCAGATCAGATCAGTCACTCAGTCGTGTCCAACTCTTTGCGACCCCATGAATCGTAGCACGCCAGGCCTCCCTGTCCATCACCAACTCCCGGAGTTCAGTCAGACTCACGTCCATTGAGTCAGTGATACCATCCAGCCATTTCATCCTCTGTCATCCCCTTCTCCTCTTGCCCCCAATCCCTCCCAGCATGAGAGTCTTTTCCAATGAGTCAACTCTTTGCATGAGGTGGCCAGAGTACTGGAGTTTAAGCTTTAGCATCATTCATTCCAAAGAAATCCCAGGGCTGATCTCCTTCAGAATGGACTGGTTGGATCTCCTTGCAATCAAAGGGACTCTCAAGAGTCTTCTCCAACACCACAGTTCAAAAGCATCAGTTCTTCAGCACTCAGCCTTCTTCACAGTCCAACTCTCACATCCATACGTGACCACAGGAAAAACCATAGCCTTGACTAGACAGACCTTTGTTGGCAAAGTAATGTCTCTGCTTTTGAATATGCTATCTAGGTTCGTCATAACTTTCCTTCCAAGGAGTAAGTGTCTTTTAATTTCATGGCTGCAGTCACCATCTGTAGTGATTTTGGAGCCCAGAAAAATAAAGTCTGACACTTTCCACTGTTTCCCCATCTAATTCCCATGAAGTGATGGGACTGGATGCCATGATCTTCGTTTTCTGAATGTTGAGCTTTAAGCCAATTTTTTCACTCTCCACTTTCACTTTCATCAAGAGGCTTTTGAGTTCCTCTTCACTTTCTGCCATAAGGGTGGTGTCATCTGCATATCTGATGTTATTGATATTTCTCCTGGCAATCTTGATTCCAACTTGTGTTTCTTCCAGTCCAGCATTTCTCATGATGTACTCTGCATATAAGTTAAATAAACAGGGTGACAATATACAGCCTTGACGTACTCCTTTTCCTATTTGGAACCAGTCTGTTGTTCCATGTCCAGTTCTAACTGTTGCTTCCTGACCTGAATACAAATTTCTCAAGAGGCAGATCAAGTGGTCTGTTATTCCCATCTTTTTCAGAATTTCCCACAGTTTATTGTGATCCACAGTCAAAGGATTTAGCATAGTCAATAAAGCAGAAATAGATGCTTTTCTGGAACTCTCTTGCTTTTTCCATGATCCAGTGGATGTTGGCAATTTGATCTCTGGTTCCTCTGCCTTTTCTAAAACCAGCTTGAACATCAGGAAGTTGACGGTTCACATATTGCTGAAGCCTGGCTTGGAGAATTTTGAGTATTACTTTACTAGCGTGTGAGATGAGTGCAATTGTGCAGTAGTTTGAGCATTCTTTGGCATTGCTTTTCTTTGGGATTGGAATGAAAACTGACTTTTTCCAGTCCTGTGGCCACTGCTGAGTTTTCCAAATTTGCTGGCATATTGAGTGCACCACTTTCACAGCATCATCTTTCAGGATTTGAAATAGATCAACTGGAATTCCATTACCTCCACTAGCTGTGTTCGTAGTGATGCTCTCTAAGGCCCACTTGACTTCACATTCCAGGATGTCTGGTTCTAGGTTAGTGATTGCACCATCGTGATTATCTTGGTCATAAAGATCATTTTTGTACAGTTCTTCTGTGTTCTTGCCATCTCTTCTTAATATCTTCTGCTTCTGTTAGGTCCCTACCATTTCTGTCCTTTATCGAGCCCATCTTTGCATGAAATGTTCCTTTGGTATCTCTGATTTTCTTGAAGAGATCCCTAGTCTTTTTCCCATTCTGTTGTTTTCCTCTATTTCTTTGCATTGATCACTGAAGAAGGCTTTCTTATCTCTTCTTGCTATCTTTGGAACTCAGATGTTTTTATCTTTCCTTTTCTCCTTTGCTTTTCACTTCTCTTCTTTTCACAGCTATTTGTAAGGCCTCCCCAGA
Organism: Bos mutus; assembly: GCF_027580195.1. NCBI lineage: Eukaryota > Metazoa > Chordata > Mammalia > Artiodactyla > Bovidae > Bos > Bos mutus. Next base: position 49,735,665 of record NC_091642.1, read on the forward strand.
CAGCCATTTTGGTTTTTGCATTTCTTTTCCATGGGGATGGTCTTGATCCCTGTCTCCTGTACAGTGTCACGAACCTCAGTCCATAGTTCATCAGGCACTCTATCTATCAGATCTAAGCCCTTAAATCTATTTCTCACTTCCACTGTATAATCATAAGGGATTTGATTTAGGTCATACCTGAATGGTGGCAACCTTGAGAAAGAAGAACAACTAGAGGAGTTACACTTCTAGATTTTGAACTTGCCACAAAGCTACATTAGTTTAAAAGAATGTGGTATTGGCATAAGAATAGATACAGTTGTAATGCTGGGCTCATCTTTGTCAGGAAATGGCCTCCCTTGAGGCAGTAGCATTGCAACACAATTCTGATTCTCCTCAGGAACCATCCCCACCATTCCTCTTTGCTTATAGTCCTATAACTAGACTTAGCTAGCAAGTTCCCTAAGGTGAAGTACAGAGTGTGACCCATGAGAAGGTGATCTACACTGAGAAACATGTACTGTACTTGAGTTTTCTAATTTACTTAAGCAGGAATCTGGGAAACATGTGTGGGAAGGAATATTAATGACACAGGATACTGATGAAAGAAATATAAAGATGGGTCAGGCCATATTTACTGATATGGGATTATTAAGGGGAAATCCTGGAGCTTGTATTGCAATGCAACTATGGCAGTTAGAATGAGCTCTTACACATTTTGTTTGTTTGGTTGAAATATGGATCAAAAGATGGCCCCATGGTAAGTAGAAATGCCCAATCTTCCTTGGTTTAAGATAGAGAAAGAAACTCAAAGACTCAAGAATATTGGAATGTTAGAGAGAAATTATTATTTAAGACCTGCTCATCCACAATGGAAGGGTCCAGAAAACATACCTTTCACTTATACTTTGAGAAGAAAGTTTGTGACAGGAACTCCAGCGTCCTTGAAGAGCTCTGTGGTAATTCTTTTCTATAGGCTGACCTTACAGTGGAAACCACAGCCACTCAACAGAAAACTCTAAATGTAATTGGAATAGATGATCCCAGGTTGGCAGGGGTCAAGTAGATGTACTCAACCACCAAAGGCAATGTGGGCCCAGTTACCTGATAGGACAGCAGAGCCAAAGCAGTAATCAAAATAAGACTCAAGCAGTCATAAGAATTTGGCTAGTTAATCATGGCATAGTAGAAGTGAAACAAGTAAGTTCACTAAATTCTTACTTGATATGTGAAGCAGAAAATTTCTAGGATGAGTGAACAAAAGCCCTACTCAAATCATAAAAATAAAGAGTCCTAGTCCTTCAGTCAATTCCCAGACTTGAGTCACTTATAGAATATCAAGGTGAAGAATAAACATCACTCAAGGATTTACTTCTTCTATTGGGATAGCTGTTGGCTATATGGAGGATAGGTTTATCATATTAGATGGAACCAAGATCTTGCTATTATTTTCATTTGGAGATTAAGTATGATTTAAAGAGAACAATATGGGTATCAAGTTGACAAGGGATGGCCTTGTGATGGTTACTTTTCTTTGCCAACTTGACTAGGCACTGAAGGCCCAGATTTAAACATTATTTCTGGATATGTCTGTGAAGATGTTTCAAGATGAGATAAGCATTTGAAATGATCGATTCAGTAAAGTAGCTTGCCTTCCCCAACATAGCTAGGTATCTTCCACATTGTTGATGGGTTGAATCAAACAAAAAGCAGAAGAAAGATCATCTCTTTCCTTCCTACTTAACTGCTGAACTGAGCTTGTGGACTTCTCGGATCTTGGACTAAGATTAACATCATCAGCTCCTCAGTTCTCAGATTATCACTGGCTTTCCTAGGTCTCCTGCTTGCAGACACAACACCATGAAATTTCTCAGCCTCCAAAATTAATCTCCCTCTCTCTTCTCTCTCTCTTCAATGATGGAAATAATAGTCTTTTCAACAAATGGTCTTGTGACAATTGGATAGCCATATGAATGGAAAAAATAAATTTGGACTTCCACCTCACACCATGTACAAAAATTAACTTAAATGGATTTTTTAAAACCTAAAGAGCTAAAATTGAAAGCTGTTACAAACACACAAATGCCTAAAATTTCATGAATTTAAATTAGGCAATGGTTTCTTGGCTATGACATCGAAACACAAGCAACAAAAGAAAAAAACAAACTGAACATCATAAGAACTTTAGTGTGTCTAAAGATACTACTAAGAGAGTGAAAATATAATCTACCTAATAGAATATTTGCAAATAACTGATGTGATAAGGGACAACTATAAGAAATATACAAAGAACCTTTACCATGCAACAGTAAAAACACAAATAACTAAAAATTAGACAAAAGTCTGTACTAGACATTTCCAAAAACAATAAATCAATAAGTACTTGAAAAGAAGTTCAACCTCATTATTCATTAGGGAAATGAAAATTAAAACCAATGGAATATAACTTTATACCTACAGGATGGCTAGTTCTTTTTAATGGAAAATAGTAAGTGTTAATGAAGATGGGAAGAAACTAGAACATCCATGAATTGTTGGTGTGAAGGTAAAATGGTAAAGCTGTTGTGAAAACATTTAAACAGTTTCTTTAAAAAGTTAAACATAGAGTTACCATATTACCCAGCACTTCCACTCCCAAGAGAACCGAAACATCTATTCCCACAAATACCTGTATCCAAATGTTCATAGTAGCATGATCAATTATAATCAAAAAGTGGAAACAATTTAATTATTCATCAGCTGATGAATGGATAAACAAAATGTGTGATAACTATATAATGGAATACTACTCAGTCTTTAAAAGGAATGAAATGCAAATGCATGCACAATATAGATGAATCTTGAAAGCATTGTGTTAAGTGAAAGAAGCCAATCATGAAAAACATCAAATTGTATGATTCTATTTATATTAATAGAATGAAAATATCCATACCTATAGAAAGCAGATCAGTGGTTTCTAGGGAACATAGGAAGAAATATTTGGGAAATATGCAGATTCTCTTTAGATTATGGAGATATTATGAAATTGGATAGTCTTATGGTTCTACAACATGGTGAATACACTGAAATCCAATGAATTTTAATTATTTAAGTGGTTAAAGTGATGAATTTTGTTATGTGAATTATATTTCAGTTTTTTTTTTTTTTTTTTTTAGCTAATACACATTTTTTGAATACTTTTAATTTTTACCATCCAGAGTTAAATTCTAACATTTGCCATGAAAATTAACAAGCCAACAATTACTCAGAAAAAGTCCTTTTCTGACATGTTTTCTGTTTAGGAATGATAAAGATAATGAAAACAGAATCATCTGTAATGGCCCCTTTTGAGTTGTAAATTTCAATGGAAGTCTATATAACCTCCATTGGAATAAGGATGTGTAATTAGGGCAACTGACTGTCCCCAGAGTGGATTCATGAACTAATTCGTATGTATCTAATGATATACTACTGTTTATGCTGATTATATGTATCTTTTTTTTTTTTATTCTTCCAATTTTATTTTATTTTTAAACTTTACATAATTGTATTAGTTTTGCCAAATATCAAAATGAATCCGCCACAGGTATACATGTGTTCCCCATCCCGAACCCTCCTCCCTCCTCCCTCCCCATACCATCCCTCTGGGCCGTCCCAGTGCACCAGCCCCAAGCATCCAGCATCATGCATCGAACCTGGACTGGCAACTCGTATATTTCAGTTTTTAATTAAAAAATTTCTAAAAAATACATTCATAGATTATTGCAAATGGATAATGATAACCTCTACTATTCTCTCTAGCTTCATTTTCACAAATCTTGAAAACACTCAATTTTAATCTATTGCAACTAACTGATGTTTTTGATAGTCATTATACTGTTTCATGACTCTATACCTTTGTTTATGTGGTTTATTGTGTCTGAAACTCAATCTTCCTAGAACTCTTCTAAGACCTATTTAATCTTCACATCTCAGTTTTAGTAGCCAGGATATTGTTTTTGTTCATTCATTTGACTCATTTGATTCTGCTCCTTGTTCCTATTGTGCTGTAAGTCATAGATCTTATTCTTCTCGCTTGCAAATTTTGATTACTTTGAGTGTTTCTGATAGTATTAAATCCTTAATTCCTTGAAGGCACTTAGAACTAAACAAAATGCTTGATGCATAGTAGCCACTTACTGAATATTTGAAGTCTCAAGAAAGGTAAAGGTGTCAAGAGCTAACCTGAGCTAGAGAGTATTGAGATGCCAGATACTGGAGTAACCTATTAAGATAACAGGCCAAAATGAAAAACAGTCAAGTCTTTAATCATTTACTATAATTGTATAAGCAAGACTCATGACTCATTGGAAAAGATCCTGATGCTGGGAAAGATTGAAGGTTGGAGGAGAAGGGGATAACAGAAGATGAGATGGTTGGATGGCATCACCAACTCAATGGACATAATTTAAGCAAACTCCAGGAGTTGGTGATGGACAGGGAGCCCTGGCATGCTGCAGTCCATGGGGTTGCAGAGAGTCAGACACAACTGAGTGACTGAACTGAACTTGACTGAAGTCAGAGAAAGTAGGAAGGATTTCCTCATGGAACAGAGTACTGCTAAAGGACTGTGAAGGAGCTCTGAAAAAAAGCCTCCTGTGATTCTATGTACCAGAGATCCAGAGGATGGAGTTGGGATGTGGTGATGTAGAACACCTAATGGTGGGAAAATTTTTAGTATTGAGTTTCAGTGGAAGAAAAGTATTTTCTGGATCTCTCCAACCACTCCCCCCATTCCCACCAAAAAGAAGTCTCGGCAGAAGCACCTATGAAAGGCATCTGCTGAAAGTCCCAGTTAAAGAGACCTCCAAGTGGAAGTGCCTAGACTAGAAACACAGATATTCATAAGAACGTGGCTGGCTCAAAGGGTCTGAGTTTTTTTCTGTAACTCTTTCCAAAATTGTAGTGCAATGGCTGTGTACCAGTCCTGGGGTAGTTTTTCCCTATAAGATCAGCCAGCCAATGCCTTGTAATTGTCTATGGTCAGACCTGAAAAATCACGAATAGTTTTTTAGCCAGAAGCTATACACTTTAAGCAGATGAATGGATAAGAAAGCTATGGTACATATACACAATGGAGTATTACTCAGCCATTAAAAAGAATACATTTGAATCAGTTCTAATGAGGTGGGTGAAACTGGAGCCTATTATACAGAGTGAAGTAAGCCAGAAGGAGAAACACCAATACAGTATACTAACGAATATATATGGAATTTAGAAAGATGGTAACAATGACCCTGTGTATGAGACAGCAAAAGAGACACTGATGTATAGAACAGTCTTATGGACTCTGTGGGAGAGGGAGAGGGTGGGAAGATTTGGGAGAATGGCATTGAAACATGTAAAATATCATGTATGAAACGAGATGCCAGTCCAGGTTCGATGCACGATACTGGATGCTTGGGGCTAGTGCACTGGGACGACCCAGAGGGATGGTATGGGGAGGGAGGAGGGAGGAGGGTTCACGATGGGGAACACATGTGTACCTGTGGTGGATTCATTTTGATGTTTGGCAAAACTAATACAATTATGTAAAGTTTAAAAATAAAATAAAATTTAAAAATAATAATAAAAAAATAAAAGTAAATAAATTAACAAAATAAAAGAGCTCTGTAATTTCAAAAAAAAAAAAAAAAAAGAAAGAAGGGAAGCATCTTTTCATGTGTTTGTTAGCCATCTGTATGTCTTCTTTGGAGAAATGTCTATTTAGTTCTTTGGCCCATTTTTTGATTGGGTTATTTATCTAATGAGATGGATGAAACTGGAACCTATTATACAGAGTGAAGTAAGCCAGAAAGAAAAACACCAATACAGTATACTAACGCATATATATGGAATTTAGAAAGATGGTAACAATAACCCTGTGTACAAGACAGCAAAAAGAGACACTGATGTATAGATCAGTCTTATGGACTCTGTGGAGAGGGAGAGGGTGAGAGATTTGGGAGAATGGCATTGAAATATGTAAAATATCATGTATGAAACGAGTCGCCAGTCCAGGTTCGATGCACGGTACTGGATGCTTGGGGCTGGTGCACTGGGACGACCCAGAGGGATGGTATGGGGAGGGAGGAGGGAGGAGGGTTCAGGATGGGGAACACAGGTATACCTGTGGCGGATTCATTCGATATTTGGCAAAACTAATACAATATTGTAAAGTTTAAAAATAAAATAAAATTAAAAAATAAAAATAAATAAAAAGAAGGGAAGGGGGAGCCCCTCTCATACTTATCATCTTTGGGGAAATGTAAATCAAAACCACAATGAGATACACTTTGCACCTGCTAGAATGACTGTAATTAAAAATAAGCAAAAAATACAAAGTATACTTAAAAATAAGTACAAAGCACTTTTTTTTAACTTTACAAAACAAGTGCTCTAGGACATATTTCAAGAAAAACATTAAGACTTTTTTTTTTTTTTTGCCCCATTTTTTTTTCCTTTTTTTTTTTCCTAATTTTATTTTATTTTTAAACTTTACATAATTGTATTAGTTTTGCCAAATATCAAAATGAATCCGCCACAGGTATACATGTGCTCCCCATCCTGAACCCTCCTCCCTTCTCCCCTCCCATAGCATCCTCTGGGTCGTCCCAGTGCACTAGCCCCAAGCATCCAGTATCGTGCATCGAACCTGGACTGGCAACTCGTTTCTTACATGATATTTTACATGTTTCAATGCCATTCTCCCAAATCTTCCCACCCTCTCCCTCTCCCACAGAGTCCATAAGACTGTTCTATACATCAGTGTCTCTTTTGCTGTCTCGTACACCGGGTTATTGTTACCATCTTTCTAAATTCCATATATATGCCTTAGTATACTGTATTTATGTTTTTCCTTCTGGCTTACTTCATAGATACATCACAGCAGGATCCTCTATGACCCACCTCCCAGAATATTGGAAATAAAAGCAAAAATAAACAAATGGGACCTAATTAACCTTAAAAGCTTCTGCACATCAAAGGAAACTATTAGCAAGGTGAAAAGACAGCCTTCAGAATGGGAGAAAATAATAGCAAATGAAACAACTGACAAACATTAAGACTTTTGATAAGAGAAATATAGTGAGGTCATAAAACTTTCATAAAGGTACTCTTGAAATTGGCTGGATTTTACTGGTGGGTAGGGTCATCTCAAGAACTGGAAACAAAATAAGCAAAGACATCAACACAAGGAAGTACTCAGAGAATAGAAAAGTATTAGTAAAATTCTAATGTATCTGAAGTATAGAAGGGAAGACATCTCCAGAGACATTGGTGGAAAATAAGTAGTTTGTGACCATGGTATAAAATGCCTTCAGTGTGTATTTTTAACTCTTTAATTCTGAAAATGATAAAACATCATTTATGTTTTGATTCCTATGAGACATGATTAAAGTTTGCTTTAAGAAGATCACTTAAAGACATTTTCATCATCAGAAAAAATAATTTACCACTATTTAGTTTATTTTCTTTTGAAATAGTTCAAACTATTTCAAATAATTAATAAAGCAAAATATATGAAATAATTGTGCATTCATTTAATCTCCTGAAAATAATAAAGGCAAATTGGAAGGTAAAATTATCTGATTTAACTCTGTGACTCCAAAATTCCTAGCGATCTGCTTTGTTCAGAGAAGATAATCAATAAATGTTTCCTGTTTAAGCACTATCCTGAAATTGCTACTTACCATGAAGTTGACATTCAATGAATGCACTTAACTCAGAAATGAAACTAAATCTATTTCATACTTTCTTTCCTGTCCTTTTTAAGTTTCTTAAAGCACTTTAAAGATTTTCAGACTTATGGTCAATCGATATAAAGAGTAATAGCCACTGCTAGAATATAACAAATATATATATCGCTTGTGTAAAATGTCTTCTCGTTTCATATTCTGGATAAATGATATCTAATGAAGTTCAGAAAATTGTCCGGCATTGATATTAAACTATTCCATGAGTTTTGTGTTGAAAGTAGTAGTTTATATTTTGTTTGAAAAATTGCTCCTATATCCTAACATCTTCTTATCCCTGTAGGCAATCATTGTACTTATTCCACTTAATTGTTAGTGCTGTTATCAGGTTGTAAAGATGAAAAACTATTGCTTCAAAGCTATGCAAGAAAATCCCATACTTCTGTTTTATGGTTAACATAGTCTATATAGTGTGTTCAAGTCTCCTGCATAATTGGCTGTAGTGCACACTGCATGATACTATACAAAGAAAAAAAGAGAAAACAAATGAAAAAGCCAAATTTGATTCACAAATGCATCAAGTTAAAAATCTGTTTCAAATATTTTAACACAGCCTTATGCTGGAAGATACTGTGCTCTTGCCTGCATTATCTTATTATATAGATTCATTTACATGACTGCAATTATTAACCAGTCTAACAAAAAATCAGATAAAATGACAGAGTAGATTTTATAATGCAAAGAACTTTACTAGCAAAAAGTAGGGTGGATTTTGAGAAGTGTTAAAATGTAAGCCCTACTAAGAGTTCATGATTCTTTTCAAATGAATAACCATAGTCACCATATAGCAAAAAGGAAGGAAAAATGGGAAATGTGTTTACCTGTGCTGAGTCTTGGTTATCTTTTCACCCTTTAAAAATTTTTTTGTTGTTGTTAGAGCATGGAAAATTGAGAGGATTGAGAGTTAATCTTAGTTTTATGAGAATAACTCATTTTTCTTAAAGGAAAAGAAAGAAGAAAAAAAGAAAAAGATTAAAAAAAATAGTGATCTTTATGCCTTTGTATCTATTTATCCTCACTGTCTCCAGTGATACAACCAGATTGACAGGTGTATATTAGGCTCTCAAGGCATGAGACACCAAATAGGACTCTACAGAACATGTATTCACTGAAGAAGGAAACAAATTAAATACATGATGCTGTTCTTACCCTCAATTTGCAAATACCATTTATTTGAATAACTCATCTACTTTACATAGTAAGATTGTCCTCAGATGTGTCTTATCTAACAATTTCATTTAATGGATGGGCAAAGAGTTGAACATGACTGAGCATACACACACACAAACATAGCTTTGTGGTGGTGGTATAAAATATCTTCATTGACTCATTAGTTTTTTAGTTGCATATTGTTTAGCCTCCACATTTTTGTGCTTTTCCCTTTCTTCATTCTGTAAATGTTTTCTACTTTCACACCATTGTGGGAGGATAAAATGCTTCATATCATCTCTATCCTCTTAAATTAGACTTGTTTCATGGCCTAGCAAAGAGCCGACTCATTGGCAAAGACCCTGATGCTGGAAAGATTTAATGCAGGAGGAGAAGGGGTTGACAGAGAACAAGATGGTTGAATGACATCACCAGCTCAATGGAAATGAGTTTGAGCAAGCTCTGGGAGATGGTGAAGGGCAGAGAAGCCTGGCATGCTGCAGCCTGTGGGGTCACAAGGAGTCAGACATGATTGAGCTACTGAACAACTACAATAATTGACAATACTTTATTACTTCATTATTAAGCAGAGTGATTAAAAGCCACATAGCATTGTGGTTAATAATACAAATTTTGGAGCCAAACAGACAAGGATGGAATGACATACACACTAACTGCTATATGATTTTGAACTTATTAATTAAGTCTCTAAATCTCAGATTTATTATCTAAAATGGAGATATAGTTACACATAAACAATAAGGTTGCATGTGAAATTAAAGAGACAATGTGTTTAAAGTGCTTAGAACAGAATCTGACCCATAATCAACATGCTGACATTTGCTAATATAATGTGTTCTACCTTATGCTATTTTCAATATATGTAGCTTAGTATTGTAAAATGTGTAATCAAAGTATTAAATGTGTGGCATAACCATATATGAGACTACCTAGAGTAGAGGGAAAGCAAAGGTTCTTTGTTTCAATCTGCAGGCATGTAAGAAAGGCTTACTCTATACAATGGAATTTATGAACAAGACCTTGGCATTTGTCATTATGAATGCTTAGGATAGCACATTTACCCTGTCTGCTGATTAAGTATTTGGTATATTTCACCAAGATGTAGTCCTATTTCTCAGGCCAAAACAGCATTATGAGAAACTGAAAGTGACTAAGAATAGGGATGTATCATTCTTTTAGACCCCTCTGTTCATAAATGACAATTTAATCCTAATTTTTAACACAAATTGTTCCTGCTAATGGTAAATACAAAGTATAATGTTGGTGTTAATATCAAACATTTCTTGCTACCTGACATCTTCTAAGAACTAGCTTTAAGATCTGTCTTAATTTGCCAGCAGTTACAGGTAAAACTGTATACCATGTTCTTAATGACCAGCAAATAAGTGGTATGATGTGATTTTGAATAGCAGCCTTCCAGGAGTGCAGAGATCACAAAACTTACACAAACCCTATAGATTTTTATGACCCTTATCTTTGGAGCACTGGCTTATTTCCATGCTTATTATAACAGATCTCCAATGATTAGACAATGCTGGGGAGAACATATGGATTTTAAGAAAAATCATAATATTCTTTTAAGGTTATCCAAGCTTATGTTATTCTTTACATGACTTACATGACATTTTGTTGTAACTAGTTAAAATTAATCAATACATTTTTGCTTATGCGACAGGTGGTTGCTATTTTAATTATTTCTTTCAATAAATCAATAAAACAAAAATTAAAACCATCTGATCAGTAAAGTATTGTCTTCAAAACTGAGACTTTCTTTGACCTATAAAAATATATTTTAAGAAGGACTTTATCATTCAGGGGATGATTACAGCAATCAGTCGAATCTGACATAGAGCTCTCTTCTTTGGAAGGAATATGATCCCGTAAGCAGAAATAAAAAGAAGAAAGAAAATATCTGAGTCCAGAGAATTGCCAGTCCATACAGTCAGCTTTTGGGAAAAGAAGGAGTGGTGGTCATGCAGTGAAATAGCCTCATTTGTTTGAAAAAAAAGACTGTACTGAGAGAGTTCACGCCCTTTGACTTCAAGGGAATCACAATTTTAAGACTCATTCTAATAAAAGAACCAGGGAGTTATGAGCAAGAGTATTCCTTAGAGATAAAAACTAGTGAAAAATTGGAAATGACCTAAATATTCATCACTATGGAAACAGGCAATAAATCAAGTGTATTTATCGGAAAAAAAAAAAAAAGAAAATAAAATGATGATGATGATATCAGGGTTTTACCTTAGTTAGCTGTGTTAATTTATGATATGATATGCTTACATCCTCTTGAAAGATAAGGTTCAATAAATTAATGTCTTAAAATGCATATTATGGATAAATGACCAGACCAGAAACTACTCTTTAATTAAGTCCATTAATCTTAACCATTAGATCAGTTTCACCACCTATAGTCTTGGCTGAAGAATCAGTGTGTGTGTGATACAATGAAAGTGAAAGATGTGAGACTGAAGCATTTTTAGATTTATGTTCAAATCCAGGGTTTAGCTATTTGCATCATAAAGAAAGAATTCAACCATCTCAAAGTAATACATCATCTTCTGAGTAGTATTTACCCTCCACAGCCCTAGCCAGCTGGTGTTACTGAGACTCTCCATTCACACATTTTTCTTAAACCAGATCCTGAGTCAATTTAGAATAGCGATGCAATTGTTTTTATGGACTTAACCTATTAAGAAGTGAGAAAGCTGTCACAGAGCATGGTCTCTTAGCCACTTAGGAATAAACCTGAATCTCAATGTGTCTACCGGGTCAAGAACTAATTTTTCTCATCTACTATGACACCACTTGCTACACTTGAAACTATATGACATAAGGAAACAAATTGTATTTAAAGCCAGGTAAACTAAATTTGAATCCTTGCTCACATAATCACCAGCTGTGTGACCTAGATGTTATTTGTGAAGACCAGAGATTACAAATGTGAGAAGTTTTGCCATACTACTAAACACATGATAGTTTCACAAAATATGTCTATTTTTTTTTTATTATTTAGTTACTAATTGAATATGTGCCTCAGTTTCTGCATCAAGAAATCAGATTCCCCAAGTGGTGAAGAACTTCTGCCATGAACTCCAACCCACTTGATGAATGTGATGATGTATTCTTTTTCCTTTCAAGTCTACTATTGTAGAATCCCTGGAATCTGGTCCTCATTGGCTCTGCAATTTTATATGTATACACTCTTTTCTGCTTGTCTATGGCTGTGAAGCAGAGCACATTGAGATCACGTAGCATAAAATAACCCCTTAGTTATGCTCTTGGGCTTCCCTCATTGCTCAGCTGGTAAATCATCTGCCTGCAATGCAGGAGACTGGGTTTGATTCCTGGGTCAGGAAGATCCTCTGGAGAAGGAAATGACAACCAACTTCAGTTTTCTTGCTTGAAGAATCCCATGGACAGAGGAGCCTGACAGGCTACAGTCCACGGGATCACAGAAGTCGGACAACTTAGTAACTAAAAACCAACAACATGCTCTCAATTTTATAGATCAAGAATTTAGGCAAAGCACAGCAAATATGGCCCCCATTCCTGCTCCATAAAGACTGGTGCCTCAGTTAGGGTGGCTCAAATGGCTGAAGACTCCTGAGACCGCTTAACTTATGTCTTGTGTCTCAGACCTGCTGTTTTGTCAGTTGTTTAGTTCCTTCAGTTCTTCTCCACATCTTTGGTCATGTCTGTTGCAGTCTAGTCTATCCATAATGGTTTTTTCATTCACATGCTTGATATCTGGCCTGGAATGTTGAGACCAGCTGCATTGGATCAGACATTCTGCTCTCTCCATGGCCTCACCACATAGGTAGCTTGGGGTACTTCAGAGCCTGATATCATAGGATAGTGAGATTTTTCACCTGAAGGTTGACTTTCCCAAGAGTAGGCATTCAAAGTGGCCAGAAAGAAGCAGGGAGGCTTCTAATCACTTAATCATGGAAAGTATACAAAGCAAGACTTCTGCCTCATTCTTTTGATTAACCTAATCACTAAGGCCACCTCAGACTCAGTTGCAGACATAACAAAGAATATATTATTTTAAATTTCATTGTATCAGGACTTCTCATCAGGAACTATGGCAGACTTTGGTTATGTTTACTGTCAGATAAGCTATCATAAAACATCAAGTCATTATCCTAGAGATAAATATTTTTATCTCATGTTTTCAGCATGCTTCAATTATTAAAATGAATTTTTCTAGATATCTGGCCTTAGGTGTGTTGCCTGCCCATTATAAGTGTAATTTTTCTTATCCCTCATTGGAAACAATAGCAGCTATTCCATAAGATTGATTTGGATTAGAGATAATGTTTGATATATGTTGGGCACTCAAGAAATGGCAGTTGCTATTTTATCATTATTGACATCAGCATACATTGTACTTTTAATACATGAGTGAAACTGTCTTTCTAAACCAAGCCCATGTCCTCACCTGTTTAGTCACTGATTTTTGGCTGACTTAGATCTCACCATAAAGGACAATTCTATGGTTTACTATTCCCTGTGTGTCAATCATGTCCGACTTTTTGTGACCCCATGTACTGCAGCCTACCAGGTTCCTCTGTCCACGTTACTCTCCAGGCAAGAATACTTGAATGGGTAGCCATTCCCTTCTCCAGGGGATCTTCCTGACCCAGGGATCAAACTTGGGTCTCCTGCATTGCAGGCAGATTCTTTACCATCTGAGCCACGAGGGAAGCCCATTACTGCTCCCTACCTACTTGTTATTTCATTTGTTCAACTTCTTCTTCCTCCCCAGTACCTTTTATTAACTTTCATCATAACTTACACTCAAGTTCACCTGAATTCATTAAGGCAGTGTAACTTGCACTATCATAAGTTTTTCCAGAGTTTAGATGAAATAGTTTAACACACTGCCTGGTGCCCCTACAGTGAGACTGTGCCCTAATCTCACCCAAATGAAGTATTTCTTCAACTTGTTCAAACTCTTCCTGTTATCCTAACCAACCTACATCTAAGTTTAAATTAAACACAAATTGAGATATTCCATCCACAAATTGTAACATTTTCTCCCTTATATGTAGGTTGCTATTTTTCTGTATTTATTGAACTCAATCCCAAGAGAAGGATCATCCTGAGAAATTTCAGGAGAAAAGACATGTTCATCCTCACATGTTACTTTTTGACTAGGATCATGGTGAAACATCTCACGCCTTTTATAATTAATACCAGAAATGTATTTGGAGGCAAAGGAGAATATCCTTGATTTAAAAAAAAATACTATGTGAGTGCTTATCAAAGAGCATTGGTAATTTAGTGTTAGATGCTTTCCTTTCTTCATGATTTTGTTATATCATAGAATTTGTAAGTCAATTCCTAAGAACAGATTTCTATTCCTAAAGTTATATATATATTATATATATATATATATATGTATATATGTATATGTGTACATCGATATATATTCAACAGTCTGAGTTACCATTCTTATCAGCAGATATAAGTAGGAAATGAAATACTAATAGAATTTAAAGATTTTTAAAGCTACTAAGCCCTTTTACCTAAAGATAACATCTTTAGGTCTTCTTTACATGGTTTTATTAATCAAGCCTTCTACATAACAAATTCATGTGAGTTGAAGAACTAATCAATAAACCATATATCATTAATTAACCAGAATTATGTTAAGTATTAAAAAATCCCATTATTTACTGGGATTTAATGGCTAGATACAAAGTCTTAGGACTACTTTGACATATATTACTTTCACTCAGTAAATGCTGCCTATGCTTAAGCTGACTCTGTACAAACGCATTTGGGGAAAACAACATGAGCAGGGTAGTGGCATTCAATGTCAATCAAATTATATTAAAATATGAAATAATATTATTAACATTTACTTTATATATTATTTTTATATAATTTAAATGCCTCCAAAATGTGGGTAGCTGCATACCTTGAAAGAATCCTGAATGACTGAATCAAAAGCTTGTGGCACAACCACAGCTAGGTTAAGCTGTCCATTTTTAAACTTAGTTTCAAATATTAAGAGACTGTCAGGAAAACATGTCTCATATAACCTGTGACTACTATCTATCTGTAAATCCATGCTTCCTATTTTATCTGAATTTAATTTATGAAAATATGACCATTTTACATAGCATGTATTTTTTTACCCTCTTCACTTTATTTTATTGTATGCTGGAAACCACTTTGGCATTATGTCTATTTCTATACAACTAAAGGTACTGATGTGTATGTACCAAACAGTCATATAGGAAAACAATCCAATGAGTTAGATACTCTTATTAAGCCCATTTTACAAATGGAGAATTGGAGGCACGGGGAAGGTAAATAACTTGCTCAAGTCTCAAATTTACATTAAGTTACTATTTGGATTAGTTTCTTATTGTTGCCATAACAAATTACTGCAGCTTAGAACAACACTTGCTTATTATCTCATAGTTCTGCAGGTTAGAAATCTGACACTGGTCTCACTGGGCTAAAATTTAAGTGTTGGCAGGACTGTGTTCCTCACTGTAAGCTCTGGGAAAGAATCAAATTCCAAGCCCATTCTAACTGTTAGCCTAATTCAGTTCCTTACAACTGCAGGAATGAAGTCCTTGCTCACAAAAGATATCAGCTAGGAGTTAGTCTTTATTCTTCAGGCTGTCTTCACTCCCTTACATGTTTTCCACAAGTTCATAAGTCTCTCTCCAGACTTCTAAAGATATGGCCCCTATCTTTCAGAACCATTAAAGGTTCTGCAAATCTTTCATAGGGCTTCCCAGGTGGCTCAGAGTTAAAGAATCCACCTGCAATGCAGGAAATGCAAGAGACATGGGTTCAGTCCCTTGGTCAGAAAGATTCCCCTGGAGGAGAAAAAATACTACTCCAGTATTCTTGCCCACAGAATCCCATGGACAGGTGTAGTCTGTGGGATTACAAAGAGTTGAACTGAGCAAATGAGCACATACACAAACAAATTATTCATAAGCTTGGAGTTTCACACTCCTCAATTCCAGCCTGAGTAAGTGCTATAGTCAAGATTAGATTGAGTCCACCTAGATAATGCACAATAACTCACCTATTTAAGGAACAGTATATCTATGACTGTGGACAGGAATCCCTTAGAAGAAATGAAATAGCCATGATGGCTAACAGAAGAGTCCGAAATGCAGTACTTGGATGCAATCTCAAAAACGACAGAATTATCTCTGTTCGTTTTCAAGGCAAACCATTCAATATCACAGTAATCCAAGTCTATGCCCCAACCAGTAATGCTGAAGAAGCTGAACTTGAATGGTTCTATGAAGACCTACAAGACCTTTTAGAACTAACTCCCAAAAAAGATGTCCTTTTCACTAGAGGGTACTGGAATGCAAAAGTAGGAAGTGAAGAAATACCCGGGGTAATAGGCCAATTTGGCCTTGGAATATGGAATAAAGTAAGGCAAAGACTAATAGAGTTTTGCCAAGAGAATGCACTGGTCATAGCAAACACCCTCTTCCAACAACACAAAAGAAGACTTTACACATGGACATCACCAGATGGTCAACACTGAAAGATTCATTACATTCTTTGTAGCCAAAGATGGAGAAGCTCTATACAGTCAGCAAAAACAGGATCAGGAGCTGACTGTGACTCAGATCATGAACTCCTTATTGCAAAATTCAGACTTAAATTGAAGAAACTAGGGAAAACCACTAGACCATTCAGGTATGACCTAAATCAAATCCCTATGATTATACAGTGGAAGTGAGAAATAGATTTAAGGGACTGGATCTGATACATAGAGTACCTGAAGAACTATGGACGGAGGTTCATGACATTGTATAGGAGACAGGGATCAAGACCATCCCCATGGAAAAGAAATGC
Source organism: Bos mutus (assembly GCF_027580195.1). NCBI lineage: Eukaryota > Metazoa > Chordata > Mammalia > Artiodactyla > Bovidae > Bos > Bos mutus. The sequence goes on from NC_091642.1 coordinate 49,752,416, forward strand.
AAAAAAGCAAAATGGCTGTCTGGGGAGGCCTTACAAATAGCTGTGAAAAGAAGAGAAGTGAAAAGCAAAGGAGAAAAGGAAAGATATAAGGATCTGAATGCAAAGTTCTAAAGAATAGCAAGGAAAGATAAGAAAGACTTCCTCAGTGATCAATACAAAGAAATACAGGAAAACAACAGAATGAGAAAGACTAGAGGTCTCTTCAAGAAAATTAGAGATACCAAAGGAACATTTCATGGAAAGATGGGCTCAATAGGACAGAAATGGTATAGACCTAACAAAAGCAGAAGATATCAAGAAGAGGGGGCAAGAATACACAGAAGAACTGTACAAAAAAGATCTAATGACCCAGATAAATGATGGTGTGATCACTCACCTAGAGCCAGACATCCTGAAATGTGAGGTCAAGTGGGCCTTAGAAAGCATCACTATGAACAAAGCTAGTGGAGGTGATGGAATTCCAGTTCAGCTATTTCAAATCCTGAAAGATGATGCTGTGAAAGTGCTGCACTCAATATGCCAGCAAATGTGGACAACTCAGCAGTGGCCACAATTGGAAAAGGTCAATTTTCATTCCAACCCCAAAGCAAGGCAATGCCAAAGAATGCTCAAACTACTGCACAATTGCACTCATCTCACACACTAGTCAAGTAATGCTCAAAATTCTCAAAGCCAGGCTTCAGCAATACATGAACTGCAAACTTCCAAGATGTTCCAGATGGTTTTAGAAAAGGAAGAGGAACCAGAGATCAAACTGCCAACATCCGCTGGATCATCGAAAAAGTAAGAGAGTTCCAGAAAAACATATATGTCTGCTTTATTGACTACGCCAAAGCCTTTGACTGTGTGGATCACAATAAACTGTGCAAAATTCTGAAAGAGATGGCAATACCAGACCACCTGACCTGCCTCTTGAGAAACGTGTATGGAGGTCAGGAAGCAACAGTTAGAACTGGACATGGAACAACAGACTGGTTCCAAATTGGAAAAGGAGTACGTCAAGGCTGTATATTGTCACCCTGCTTATTTAACTTCTATGCAGAATACATTATGAGAAACGCTGGGCTGGAAGAAGCACAAGCTGGAATCAAGATTGCCAGGAGAAATATCAATAACCTCAGATATGCAGATGATACCACCCTTATGGCAGAAAGTGAAGAGGAACTAAAAAGCCTCTTGATAAAGGTCAAAGAGGAGGGTGGAAAAGTTGGCTTAAAGCTCAACATTCAGAAAACTAATATCATGGCATCTGGTCCCATCATTTAATGGCGAATAGATAGGGAAACAGTGGAAACATGTGTCAGACTTTATTTTCCGGGCTCCAAAATCACTGCAGATGGTGATTGCAGCCATGAAATTAAAAGATGCTTACTCCTTGGAAGGAAAGTTATGACCAACCTAGATAGCATATTCAAAAGCAGAGACATTACTTTACCAACAAAGGTGCATCTAGTCAAGGCTATGATTTTTCCAGTAGTCGTGTATGGATGTGAGAGTTGGACTGTGAAGAAAGCTGAGCGCCAAAGAATTGATGCTTTTGAACTGTGGTGTTGGAGAAGACTCTTGAGAGTCCCTTGGACTGCAAGGAGATCCAACAAGTCCATTCTAAAGAAGATCAGTCCTGGGTATTTTTTGGAAGGAATCATGCTCAAGCTGAAACTCTAGTACTTTGGCCACCTCATGGGAATAGTTTACTCATTGGAAAAGATTCTGATGCTGGGAGGGATTGGGGTCAGGAGGAGAAGGGGACGACAGTGGATGAGATGGCTGGATGGCATCACCGAATCGATGTACGTGAGTTTGAGTAAACTCCTGGGATTGTTGATGGACAGGGAGGACTGGTGTGCTTCAATTTATGGGGTCGCAAAGAGCCGGACATGACTGAGCGACTGAACTGAGCTGAACTGAACCATAATTATCTATGGAAATTTCCTTTTCCAATGCAATGTAATCTATTCACAGGTTCTAGGGATTTTGCATGGACATTGTTGGGGAGACCACTATTAAGCCTATTATACTATTATTCAATTTTTGTATTAGTTTTAGGGTAGTTTCATCTACCCTGATAAACCACTTAAAGTTAATTTATTACAGTAAAAATAATCTTTACCATTTTAAGTAGCAGCAAGACATATAAATCAAAGACTTTTAACTACATAAGAATGATAATATAAACATAGGCACATTAATTTTTTCGGTTCACCTTAACCAGATTTCCAGGTAAAGTTTCATACATGGGGCAATGGGAAAAGATGAAAGAAGAAAAGAGGCAATAACTCCTTAATCAAGAATCTAGGATGCCCAAATTTCCCATATTGTTCTCTGTGTTTTGATATATCATGAATAAGAAAATAGTGGGAAGAGTACAAACTTCCTCAGAAACTCTGACAATTAAATACATTTCTTTTATGCATTTTTCCTAAGTTCCTTCATACAGGCTGCTTTACCAAAGTGTCATTCACTCAATTACTCTTTCTCAATCATTGCTGCAGAATTATGTAATAATGTACTAGTGAAGTATAAAGCCCTTTTTAAAATATATAACTGCCAGTCACAGATAATGATTTACAAACCTACAGGAACTCATCCCAATTAATGATCCTATTCATTCTTAGTTTATAAATTATTCACAAATGGCACACTAATTAATTCAACCTGAGTGATTATCAGAAATAAAATCTTGAACTGGCTTATGAGGTTCCTCCAGCTTTATTCATTCTATTGACAAGGTCTTAGAGGTGATGTTAATGAAGACAAAAAAAAAAAAAAGACATACATAATAGGAGATGGCTGTGAGAGAGAACAGACTATATGGTAAAAAAAAAAAAAAAATGGCAAAAAGATTGCAAAGAAAATGGTGACATTTAATACTCATGGAATTTTTTGTTATTTTAAGGATAGTAATAAATAAATATCAAAAAGAAGCTTATTTTGGAGTTTATAAGGCTAAAAGTTTTCCACTGTATTTCATGGTTAAAATATTTTAGTTTTCAAGCCATTTTTCCCTCTTGAATTAAGTTTGAGAAAGGAAATACTGTTGTTGTTGTTTTTTCACCTGTTTTTATTTTAATAATATAGAACATAGTACAGGGTGTGGCTCATCTAGTTGCTGGCACAACCCTGAAAATAAGTCTGCTCCCTGGAATGAAGCATGTGGAATGTTTCACACTCTGCTGAAATTTACATAAAGAAGTACCAGTCCACAAAATCATGTAATAAGTACATAGAGCTTTTTTGCAACACACAGTAGATGATAACTCTAACCTAAAGAGACACATCAGGGTAGACTCAGTGCTGATTTAGTGCTAATCACTGTAGGGCCATACTTCTTAATTTCTTGTGTCTTTGCTAGAGGCTGGATTTAGAGAGTAGAAGAAAGCAGATTATCAAATGTGGGGACCAAAGTATCCAGCAACAGAGCAAAAAAGGCTATTTTTAAAGGTCATCATAAAGGTTCTCAAATTAAGCATGCTACGGACCCCACAGTTGTTTTGTAATAATGCAGGTTATGGGCCATCACCCAAACTGACCCTCTAGATTATTTTTTATGAAGTATCATAAATCATCTGAATATTATATTTTGGAAAAATGATTAGTTAGAAAGTAGTCTTTGGAAAAAGACCCATAATTTTATGTCAACATCTTCATGTCCTTGTTGTGTGATTTTTATCAAGTTACTTAAATTCACTAAGTCACAGCTTAAAAAAATAAATGATAATAAATTCTATCTCACAAGATTACATGAAAGGATAGTACATGTCACATAGTACATATTGAATATATGATCATTGAAAATAACTACTCTTAACAGAGCTGAGAACAAGGCAAAGCCTGAAGATCTCTATAAGGAAATTACTACACTTCATCCTTTATTCTGATTGGTAACACTAAGGATATCACTTAGTTTTGAAAAATAAACTTTTTATAATATGCTATAAACATTATATCAAAGACACTTAGTCTTTGGGTGTCAAATAGAGAGTCAAATAGAGAGTTCCTATAATCTTTGTTTCCTTTATTTCTGAAAATGATCAAAAAGGGGGAAATGAGTTTATAGCTGTTAGGTAGGTAGAATAGGGAAAAAGAGTCCAAAATGGCGGTGGCTAAAAGACAAGGAAGGGAAAAGCCAGCGAAAATAGAACAAAAGAAAGTCCGAGGACCAGAGTGAGGACCTCAGGTAAAACAAACAACACTCCTGGCTGGCCCAATTTACATAGGACAGGCCCAGGGAATAAAAAGAGGAGCCAAAGCTAGCGCGCGCTCTCTCTCTCTCTCTCTCTCTCTTTATCTCTCCCACAGGCCCAGGGAGAGATAAACATATAAAAAGAGGAGCCAAAGCTAGCGTGCTCTCTCTCTCTCCAGAGCACTAGGGCACTCTTCTCCTTGTGTCTTTGGATCAACGTGCCCTCATGCCTCAAAGATGGATTTTCCTGCTATCTTCTAAATAAAATAGAGCTGTAACACTGAGCTGTAACACTGATTTTTCTAAGAGCCATAACATGGTCCATTTGAGACCTAAGAGCTATAAGACGGTCTATCCAAGGCCTGAGAGCTGTGACACGCCAAGGGGGCTTTAATGTCCGTCACTCCAAATCTTTGTTGTGACGAGACAAAGAACCGAGGAACATACACGCACATGACATAGCTAAAGGTATAATACAGTGTGAATTCTGTGGGACATGATATGACAAATCTGGTGGGAATAGACATTTGAAATTTTCTTTAGAAGATAAACGGAAGCTTCACAGTTCCAGAATTCACAGTTCTCCCAGGCTCCAGAATTTATAGCATTTTCCAAAATAGTATTTCATATGTAATATCTTTATTTGCTCATATTTAAAGAACATAGAAAACCTCAAACTTAAGCTACAACATGTTTCTGCCAACAGGAATAGCCAGAAACAAAGTACAGAAATAAACATAATTATATTACAACATAGAGAAATGTAGAATGTTGGCAATAAAAATGTAGTATTTTCAGTAAAATTTTATTACTTCAATTAGCTTTTACTACTTCTTATATACTATTGATGCTACTCTTTACTGAGGATTTCCAGATTCCTTAATTATGTGAACTTGCTAATGATGTAGTAAACCTTGCATAGTTTTTTTTTTTTTTTTTCCTTTTTTTTTTTCCCAAAAGAATCTTTAATTTCTTATCCATAGTGAAATTAAAGGTATGTTAGTTATTTTGGGACCTAAAAGAAATCTAATCTCTGATTATCATTATAACAAAAGATCCTTACCCATTCTGTACACTATGACATATTTTCCAGTGTAATATTTACTCTTTAAATGTATGAATTAAAAATTCCTCAAAATATGGTAATGAACTTTAAATATTTGGCAATAAGGACTGTCTACAATATGAAGCAGATTCTTAGTATTAACTCATAATTACTCTTCATGTTCTTAAATTTGCTAACAAATCAAGCAACAGAAAAAAATTGGAAAATTTTTAAACATTAGTGCCTAAACCATTTATACTCTAAATTGTAAAACAGCCAAAAGGTTAAGTTAGTCAAACATATGACTCATAGCTAAAGAAAAGGAAAATGAAATACATGGAAATTCATGTAAAATGAATTCAGCTGCACTGTATTATTCCAAAGTTGAAGAAATTTGCATTTCTTTATTAGTAGCTCAGCTGGTAGAGAATCCGCCTGCAATGCAAGAGACTGCCTGCAAGGCAGGAGATGCAGATTCAATCCCTGGGTCAGGAAAGTTCCCTGGAGAAGGGAATGGCAACCCACTCCAGTATTCCTACCTGGGAAATCCCAAGGACAGAGGAGCCTGGCAGGCTATGTTCCATGGGGTTGCAAGGAGTCAGACATGACTTAGTGACTTGACCGCATTAATAGCAAAGACAAATCTTGGAACTGAATTGTAAATTTAAAAAAATATATATTAGGTGAAAAAGTAGTAAAGCCCATGACTTGTAAATTACATTACAGCATTATAAATTAAGTCCACATAATGTAATAGATGGGGATTCCAGAATAAATATTTTATTCATATATTTTAATGTAATTTCCATGACCAAAGTGCTAGGAAAGAATCCACTTTTTAAAATTATAGATTTTGAGGGAGGAGCTAAGATGGCGGAGGAGTAGGATGGGGAGAACACTTTCTCCCCCACAAATTCAACAAAATAACATTTAAACACAGAGTAAATTCCACAAAACAACTTCTGAATGCCAGCAGAGGACATCAGGCACCCAGAAAAGCAACCCAAGTCTTTGAAAGGAGAAAGAAGAAATACAGCTCCACCCACCAGAACACCGACACAAGCTTCCCTAACCGAGAAACCTTGACAAGCCTCCTGTACAAACCCACACAGAGTGAGGAAATACCACAATAAAGAGAACTCCACAAACTGCCAGAATACAAAAAGGACACCCCAAACTCAGCAATATAAACAAGATGAAGAGACAGAGGAATACCCAGCAGATAAAGGAACAGGATAAATGCCCACCAAACCAAACAAAAGAGGAAGAGATAGGGAATCTACCTGATAAAGAATTCCGAATAATGATAGTGAAATTGATCCAAAATCTTGAAATCAAAATGGAATCACAGATAAATAGCTTGGAGACAAAGATTGAGAAGATGCAAGAAAGGTTTAACAAGGACCTAGGAGAAATAAAAGAGAGTCAATATATAATGAATAATGCAATAAATGAAATTAAAAACACTCTGGAGGTAACAAATAGTAGAATAACAGAGGCAGAAGATAGGATTAGTGAATTAGAAGATAGAATGGTAGAAATAAATGAATCAGAGAGGAAAAAAGAAAAACAAATTAAAAGAAATGAGGACAATCTCAGAGACCTCCAGGACAATATTAAACGCTACAACATTTGAATCATAGGGGTCCCAGAAGAAGAAGACAAAAAGAAAGACCATGAGAAAATACTTGAAGAGATAATAGTTGAAAACTTCCCTAAAACGGGGAAGGAAATAATCACCCAAGTCCAAGAAACCCAGAGAGTCCCAAACAGGATAAACCCAAGGCAAAACACCCCAAGACACATATTAATCAAATTAACAAAGATCAAACACAAAGAACAAATATTAAAAGCAGCAAGGGAAAAACAACAAATAACACACAAGGGAATCCCCATAAGGATAACAGCTGATCTTTCAATAGAAACTCTTCAAGCCAGGAGGGAATGGCAAGACATACTTAAAATGATGAAAGAAAATAACCTACAGCCCAGATTATTGTACCCAGCAAGGATCTCATTCAAATATGAAGGAGAAATCAAAAGCTTCTCAGACAAGCAAAAGCTGAGAGAATTCAGCACCACCAAACCAGCTCTCCAACAAATACTAAAGGATATTCTCTAGACAGGAAACACAAAAACGATGTATAAACTCGAACCCAAAACAATAAAGTAAATGGCAACGGGATCATACTTATCAGTAATTACCTTAAACGTAAATGGGTTGAATGCCCCAACCAAAATACAAAGACTGGCTGAATGGATACAAAAACAAGACCCCTACATATGTTGTCTACAAGAGACCCACCTCAAAACAGGGGACACATACAGACTGAAAGTGAAGGGCTAGAAAAAGATTTTCCATGCAAATAGGAACCAAAAGGAGGCAGGAGTAGCAATACTTATATCTTTAAAACAAAGGCTGTGAAAAGAGACAAAGATGGTCACTACATAATGATCAAAGGATCAATCCAAGAAGAAGATATAACAATTATAGATATATATGCATCCAACACGGGCGAGCCGCAATATGTAAGACAAATACTAACAAGTATGAAAGGAGAAATTAACAATAACACAATAATAGTGGGAGACTTTAATATCCCACTCACACCTAAGGATAGATCAACTAAACAGAAAATTAACAAGGAAACGCAAACGTTAAACGATACAATAGACCAGTTAGACCTAATTGATATCTATAGGACATTTCATTCCAAATCAATGAATTTCACCTTTTTCTCAAGTGCACATGGAACCTTCTCCAGGATAGATCACATCCTGGGCCATAAATCTAGCCTTGGTAAATTCAAAAAAATAGAAATCATTCCAAGCATCTTTTCTGACCACAATGCAGTAAGATTAGATCTCAATTACAGGAGAAAAACTATTAAAAATTCCAACATATGGAGGCTGAACAACACGCTGCTGAATAACCAACAAATCACAGAAGAAATCAAAAAAGAAATCAAAATTTACTTAGAAACTAATGAAAATGAAAACACAACAACCCAAAACTTCTGGGACACTTTAAAAGCAGTCCTAAGGGGAAAGTAGCAATACAGGCACACCTCAAGAAACAAGAAAAAAGTCAAATAAATAACCTAACCCTACACCTAAAGCAACTAGCAAAGGAAGAAATAAAGAACCCCAGGGTTAGTAGAAGGAAAGAAATCTTAAAAATTAGGCAGAAATAAATGCAAAAGAAACAAAAGAGACCATAGCAAAAATCAACAAAGCCAAAAGCTGGTTCTTTGAAAGGATAAATAAAATTGACAAACCATTAGCCGGACTCATCAAGAAACAAAGGGAGAAAAATCAAATCAATAAAATTAGAAATGAAAATGGAGAGATCACAACAGACAACACAGAAATACAAAGGATCATAAGAGACTACTATCAACAATTATATGCCAATAAAATGGACAACGTGGAAGAAATGGACAAATTCTTAGAAAAGTACAACTTTCCAAACTGGACCGGGAAGAAATAGAAAATCTTAACAGACCCATCACAAGCATGGAAATTGAAACTGTAATCAAAAATCTTCCAGCAAACAATAGCCCAGGTCCAGACAGCTTCACAGCTGAATTCTACCAAAATTTTAGAGAAGAGCTAACACCTATCCTGCTCAAACTTTCCCAGAAAATTGCAGAGGAAGGTAAACTTCAAAACTCATTCTATGAGGCCACCATCACCCTAATACCAAAATCTGACAAAGATCCCACAAAAAAAGAAAACTACAGGCCAATATCACTGATGAACATAGATGCAAAAATCCTTAACAAAATTCTAGCAATCAGAATCCAACAACACATTAAAAAGATCATACACCATGACCAAGTGGGCTTTATCCCAGGGATGCAAGGATTCTTCAATATCCACAAATCAATCAATGTTATACACCACATGAGCAAATTGAAAAATAAAAACCATATGATTATCTCAATAGATGCAGAGAAAGCCTTTGACAAAATTCAACATCCATTTATGATAAGAACACTCCAGAAAGCAGGAATAGAAGGAACATACCTCAACATAATAAAAGCTATATATGACAAACCCACAGCAAACATTATCCTCAATGGTGAAAAATTGAAAGCATTTCCTCTAAAGTCAGGAACAAGACAAGGGTGCCCACTTTCACCATTACTATTCAACATAGTTTAGGAAGTTTTGGCCACAGCAATCAGAGCAGAAAAAGAAATAAAAGGAATCCAAATTGGAAAAGAAGAAGTAAAACTCTCACTGTTTGCAGATGACATGATCCTCTACATAGAAAACCCTAAAGACTCCACCAGAAAATTACTAAAGCTAATCAATGATTATAGTAAAGTTGCAGGATATAAAATCACACAGAAATCCCTTGCATTCCTATACACTAATAATGAGAAAACAGAAAGAGAAACTAAGGAAACAATTCCATTCACCATTGCAACGGAAAGAATAAAATACTTAGGAATATATCTACCTAAAGAAACTAAAGACCTATATATAGAAAACTATAAAACACTGGTGAAAGAAATCAAAGAGGACACTAGTAGATGGAGAAATATACCATGTTCATGGATTAGAAGAATCAATATAGTGAAAATGAGTAAACTACCCAAAGCAATTTATAGATTCAATGCAATCCCTATCAAGCTACCAACGGTATTCTACACAGAGCTAGAACAAATAATTTCACAATTTGTATGGAAATACAAAAAACCTTGAATAGCCAAAGCTATCTTGAGAAAGAAGAATGGAACTGGAGGAATCAACCTACCTGACTTCAGGCTTTACTACAAAGCCACAGTTATCAAGACAGTATGGTACTGGCACATAGATAGAAATATTGATCAATGGAACAAAATAGAAAGCCCAGAGATAAATCCACGCACATATGGACACCTTATCTTTGACAAAGGACGCAAGAATATACAATGGATTAAGGACAATCTCTTTAACAAGTGGTGCTGGGAAAACTGGTCAACCACTTGTAAAAGAATGAAACTAGAACACTTTCTAACACCATACACAAAAATAAACTCAAAATGGAGTAAAGATCTCAACATAAGACCAGAAACTATAAAACTGCTAGAGAAGAACATAGGCAAAACACTCTCTGACATACATCACAGCAGGATCCTCTATGACCCACCTCCCAGAATATTGGAAATAAAAGAAAAAATAAACAAATGGGACCTAATTAACCTTAAAAGCTTCTGCACATCAAAGGAAACTATTAGCAAGGTGAAAAGGCAGCCTTCAGAATGGGAGAAAATAATAGCAAATGAAGCAACTGACAAACAACTAATCTCAAAAATATACAAGCAACTCCTACAGCTCAATTCCAGAAAAATAAATGACCCAATCAAAAAATGGGCCAAAGAACTAAATAGACATTTCTCCAAAGAAGACACACAGATTGCTAACAAACACATGAAAAGATGCTCAACATCATTCATTAACAGAAAAATGCAAATCAAAACCACTATGAGGTACCATTTCACGCCAGTCAGAATGGCTGCAATCCAAAAGTCTACAAGCAATAAATGCTGGAGAGGGTGTGGAGAAAAGGAAACTCTCTTACACTGTTGGTGGGAATGCAAACTAGTACAGCCACTATGGAGAACAGTGTGGAGATTACTTAAAAAACTGGAAATAGAACGGCCTTATGATCCAGCAATCCCACTGCTGGGCATACACACTGAGGAAACCAGAAGGGAAAGAGACACGTGTACCCCAATGTTCATCGCAGCACTGTTTATAATAGCCAGGACATGGAAGCAACCTAGATGTCCATCAGCAGATGAATGGATAAGAAAGCAGTGGTACATATACACAATGGAGTATTACTCAGCCATTAAAAAGAATACCTTTGAATCAGTTCTAATGAGATGGATGAAACTGGAACCTATTATACAGAGTGAAGTAAGCCAGAAAGAAAAACACCAATACAGTATACTAACGCATATATATGGAATTTAGAAAGATGGTAACAATAACTCTGTGTATGAGACAGCAAAAGAGACACTGAAGTATAGATCAGTCTTATGGACTCTGTGGGAGAGGGAGAGGGTGGGGAGATTTGGGAGAATGGCATTGAAACATGTATAATACCATGTATGAAACGAGTCACCAGTCCAGGTTCGATGCACGATACTGGATGCTTGGGGCTGGTGCACTGGGACGACCCAGAGGGAGGGTATGGGGAGGGAGGAGGAAGGAGGGTTCAGGATGGGGAACACAGGTATACCTGTGGTGGATTCATTTCGATATTTGGCAAAACTAATACAATATTGTAAAGTTTAAAAATAAAATAAATAAATAAATAATATAAAATTATAGATTTTGAAGTTCTGAAAAAAGATAAATGCTTCAATAAATGTTTTTGACAAATATATGAATATTTTTAATAATATCTTCCTGTATGTAATCAGCCAGATCTCAATAGTTCTTTGTATAGCTACTTCTACAATGCTTTCTTCTCCTCCATGAACCTCCTTCAAACATATTCTCTCATAATGTGTGGTGACAAATTCTCATACAGACAATCATTCTTCACCTTGACTTCTCCTCCCTTGACCTTTCCTTCAGTAACCTCTCATTCAATGTATCTCAGCAATTCAATAACTAAGCATAGTACTGTGGTGAGCCAGGTACCCTTGATTATACTGTGTTAACAAAGATCATCAAACTGATCATCAAAATAATCCAGGATGCATTAATATTGCAGAGGTATAACGTTGCCTTCTGGCCAAGATCTGCCTGCTTTGGCTTAGATTTACGGAAGACTACAGGCATTTATTGCTGAATTCAGACTTAAATTGATGAAAGTAGGGAAAACCACTAGACCATTCAGGTATGACCTAAATCAAATCCCTTATGATTATATAGTGGAAGTGAGAAATAGATTTAAGGACCTAGATCTGATAGACAGAGTGCCTGATGAACTATGGATGGAGGTTCATGGCATTGTACAGGAGACAGGGATCAAGACCATCCCCATGGAAAAGAAATGCAAAAAAACAAAATGGCTGTCTGGAGAGGCCTTACAAATAGCTGTGAAAAGAAGAGAAGCAAAAAGCAAAGGAGAAAAGGAAAGATATAAGGATCTGAATGCAGAGTTCCAAAGAATAGCCAGGAAAAATAAGAAAGCCTTCTTCAGTGATCAATGCAAAGAAATAGAGGAAAACAACAGATAGCAAAGACTAGAGATCTATTCAAGAAAATTAGAGATACCAAGGGAACATTTCATGCAAAGATGGGCTCAATAGGACAGAAATGGTATAGACCTAACAAAAGCAGAAGATATCAAGAAGAGGGGCAAGAATACACAGAAGAACTGTACAAAAAAAGATCTTCATGACCAAGATAATCATGATGGTGTAATCACTGACCTAGAGCCAGACATCCTGGAATGTGAAGTCAAGTGGGCCTTAGAAAGCATCACTACGAAGAAAGCTAGTGGAGGTGATGGAATTCCAGTTGAGCTATTTCAAATCCTGAAAGATGATGCTGTGAAAGTGCTGCACTCAATATGCTAGCAAATTTGGAAAACTCAGCAGTGGCCACAGGACTGGAAAAAGTCAGTTTTCATTTGATTCCAAAAGAAAGGCAATGCCAAAAAATGCTCAAACTACCGCACAATTACACTCATCTCACACACTAGTAAAGTAATGCTCAAAATTCTAAAAGCCCAGCTTCAGCAATACATGAACTGTGAACTTCCAGATGTTCAAGCTGGTTTTAGAAAAGGCAGAGGAACCAGAGATCAAATTGCCAACATCCGCTGGATCATGGAAAAAGCAAGAGAGTTCCATAAAAACATAAAAACATCTATTTTATTGACTATGCCAAAGCCCTTGACTGTGTGGATCACAATAAACTGTGCAGAATTCTGAAAGAGATGGCAATACCAGACCATCTGACCTGCCTCTTGAGAAATTTGTATGCAGGTCAGGAAGCAACAGTTAGAACTGGACATGGACCAACAGACTGGTTCCAAATAGGAAAAGGAGTATGTAAAGGCTGTATATTGTCACCCTGCTTATTTAATTTCTATGCAGAGTACATCATGAGAAACTCTGGGCTGGAAGAAGCACAAGCTGGAATCAAGATTGCTGGGAGAAATATCAATAACCTCAGATATGCAGATGACACCAGCTTTATGGCAGAAAATGTAGAGGACTAAAAACCTCTTGATAAAGGTGAAAGAGGAGGGTGGAAAAGTTGGCTTAAAGCTCAACATTCAGAAAACTAATATCATGGCATCTGGTCCATTACTTCATGGCAAATAGATGGGGAAACAGTGTCTGATTTTATTTTTTGGGGGGGCTCCAAAATCACTGCAAATGGTGATTGCAGCCATGAAATTAAAAGACGCTTACTCCTTGGAAGGAAAGTTATGACCAACCTAGGTAGCATATTGAAAAGCAGAGACATCACTTTGCCAACAAAGGTCTGTTTAGTCAGGGCTATGGTTTTTCCAGTGGTCATGTATGAATGTGAGAGTTGGATTGTGAAGAAAGCTGTGCACCGAAGAATTGATGCTTTTGAACTGTGGTGTTGGAGAAGACTCCTGAGAGTCCCTTGGATGGCAAGGAAATCCAACCAGTCCATCCTAAAGGAGATCAGTCCTGGGTGTTCATTGGAAGGACTGATGCTGAAGCTGAAACTCCAAAACTTTGGCCACCTCATGGTAAGAGTTGACGCATTGGAAAATATCCTGATGCTGGTAGGGATTGGGGTCAAGAGAAGGGGATGACAGATGATGAGATGGCTGAATGGCATCACTGACTCAATGTACATGAATCTGAGTGAACTCTGGAAGTTGGTGATGGACAGGGAGGCCTGGCGTGCTGCGATTCATGGGTTCGCAAAGAGAAAGACACGACTTAGCGACTGAACTGAACTGAACCGAACGAGCATTTATTACATTTTATTTTTTACACTATTTATAATCATTTTAGTATTTCCACAACTACAGCTTGAATAAAGAACATAAAGAATGGAGAAATCTGGTTTTTAAACGCACCCAACATGGGAGTGACCCTTCTGGTCTGATTTCTTTGACCAATGCAAGTTACATGTAAATACTCAAACTCAAGGACTGTAAAAGTGAAATCCTCTTATATGGCTGCGTTGGACAGCAAACAGGATTTATGAATAAGTGCTAGTTTACTATATTATATATATTATTACGTTAGTTCACTAAAACACACTTAAAAGTTTTTCCTAATAAATATACTTTATTTTCATACATTTTATCCTCTGATACATCCCAGCTCACTCCCTCTAATACTCCAACTGTAACAATTCTTCAGCTCCATCAAGAGGTACCATTCATTGAAAAAACTACTTTTTCACTCTCTCTCATATCCTCTCATCTTCTTATATAACTTCTTAACTTTAAAATAAGTTCAAAAAAAAAATAAAATAAGTTCAGCATTTTTATATATATATATATATATGTATGTATGTGTGTGTATGTGTATATATATATATATATATATATAAAATCAAACTATCTGAACACATGCTCAATCCTCATCCACCATTCAGCTTTCTTCATGATACTTTTAGTTCAGTTCAGTTGTTCAGTCATGTCCAACCTTGCAACCCCAAGGACTGCAGCACTCCAGGCCTCCCTGTCCATCACCAACTCTTGGAGTTAACCCAAATTCATCTCCATTGAGTTGGTGATGCCATTCAACCATCTCATCCTCTCTTGTCCCCTTCTTCTCCTGCCTTCAATCTTTCCTAGCATCTGGGGCTTTTCCAATGAGTCAGTTCTTCACACCAGGTGGCCAGAGTATTGGAGTTTCAGCTTCAGCATCAGTCTTTCCAATAATATTCAGGACTGATTTCCTTTAGGATGTACTGGCTGGATCTCCTTGCAGTCCAAGGGACTGTCAAGAGTCTTCTCCAACACCGTAGTTCAAAAGCATCAATTCTTTAGTTCTCAGCTTTCTTTGATGATACTTTAGTGGAAAATAAATCCAACTTCACATATTCTGCTTCTGCACCTGCTGACAGAGCAGAACTGACAGGCTTATTACTAAATGCACTCACACTAACTTTATACTGCTTAGGACTGCTTATCATTCTTACTTCTTTTCTATTGCTTATTTATCATTCTATTCTAAGACAAACAACATCAAAATTTCTCCCTCCACTTTCACCACTTCCTAATTTTCATTTTCACTCCATAATATCCCATGCCCAACAGCAATGATTTTAGCTTGCTTTAATTACAGTTTGTGAAATAGATCATATACACATATGAGGCTATAAAGCAGATAAACTGTCCACTGAAGGAATAGGAAACTTCTGAAAAGATAGTACTTTTCCTCCCACCACAACTTCTTTCTATCTCTTTACACCTGTGTCTACATTCTTCCTCCCTTTTTAGCACCAAGCAGCTGCTTTTTGCCCTTACTGAGGACATATCCTCCACTTTTTCTTTACATTTCATTTCTTACTTAAAAACTTTTGTCTATATACTCTATTAACTCTATACCTTCTGCTGCCAGTTCCTGTCCTATTTGTGTTGTTCTATTATTGTTCCTTTTAAAATTAAATTTATCCAATAGTTATCTATATTTATTTTATTTTACTGCAAACAGGTTTTAATCTTAACATCAACAAACTGTTTTGAATCTTCATGATGCAAAATAAAGCATTATTTCTCAGTTCTTGTTTATACATCTTCTCTGTAGGATTTAACAACTGATCATTCCATCTCCCCAGAAATATTTTCTTTATAGGACTTTTTAAATATATTCCTCACTACCAACTACCTTGCTAGTAGCCACCTCTTCACTCTTCTACTTTGCTGATTCCTCCATGTCTCCAACTTTCAAGTGATAGAATTTCCCAGGTGCCTCTGCACTTAGTTTTTTTTTTTTTTTCTACCTACACTCTCCCTTGGTAATCTTATGCATGTTCATGGGATTAAACAGTATCTATAAACTGATGCTCCCAAGTTGTATACTAACCTGAACCTCTCTCCTAAACTCCAGGTTAAAATACACACACACACACACAGACACACACAAACTGCCATCTTGACATTCTAAAGAAGTAAAAAAAAAAACTGGACATTTAATCTCAACCCTAAATATGGTTATATCACACTGCTCTTTATCTCAGTACATGAGAACTCCACCTTATCAATTCATCAGGTCAAAAAAAAAAAAAAAAAAAAAAATGAGGGTCGCTCTTGATTATTCTATTGTATATTCTACATTCAACCTATCAAAATATCCAGTTTTCCCTACCCACAAACTATATGAAAATAGACTATTTATTATCTCTTTAAACACTATTATCCTGGCCCAAATCTTTCTTACAAAGATCAAGGAAAGGAAAAGAGAGATGGGCTACACAATAAGGAGAAGGAGAAACAGGAGAAGAATCATCTGTGTCCTTGGTTTGAAACCATATCAAAGTCAGGAATGGAAAGCTGAGACAGTGGTTGCTATGGTTATATTAGTGCAGGTGAAAAGCAAAAAGAGAACAGAAAGAATATCTTTTTGCAATTCAGGGATCTGGGCCTTATTTCCCTTTCGGGCATTTTTTTCTCCCTCCTCTCTTATTTCAACTACTTTAACCATCATGGACTTCTCACTACACCATAGACACAGTCAGCAATCTCTACTCTCAGGGCCTCGGTCCCAAAAGTTTACTCTTTCCAGGAGACTATTCTTCCAGTCATTTCATTGGCACTCCACCTCACTTTATTCAGCTTTATATTCATATATCATCTTATCAGTTGTGGTTTTCCAGACCAATTATCTAATTTAAAACCTCTTTTATTTTATCTTACCTGTTTTTCTAAGCAATACCTAAGGTAATGCTCTATATTTTTATTTATTCACTTATTACACTTGCACTCAAACAATAGCTGAGAAAGTGACTTTTATAATTCACCACTGCATCAACAGTGCCCAGAACAGTGTCTGGCACATATTGAACTTGAAGTTGATAATTTAAAAAAAAGGAAAAAAATAAACTATGAATCTATTGTTAGCATTTTTGCTTCATTAAAAAAAAAAAAACCTGAAGTGATCAGGAATTCAATAATATAGCTAATCAGCATAAATCAGGTGTCTGCAAACTATGTCCAAAAGGCCACATTCATCCTGTTCTTTTTTTTTTTTTTTTTGTAAATAAAGTTCTTTGAAACACATCCAGGCTCATTTATTTGCCTTTGTCTATGGCTATTTTGGAGCTATGCCAAGAGCCTTTATGACCTGCAAAGCATAAAATATTTACCATCTGGGCCTTTTTAGAAAACATGTGCCAAGCCTTGACCTAACCTATAAAATTCTGGCTTAATTTCCTATGTTTCCTTTCTTTGGGGGGTGGGGGGGTCATTATTGCCTTTCTATATTGCTAGTCACCTCAAAGCAATGCTGGAAACAATGGAAACTTTTACTAACTTTTAAATAGGGGACTGGAGATAATTAGGAAGAACTCAGTATCAGCTGTTCAACTTCAGAACCAATAACATAATTATAAGATGTTTCTCTTTTACTATTTCTTCCTATCATTTAGTCAGGCATTTTTCTGAGGGGACAGTGATCTATAAAGAAAAGCTCTGGAGATATTCTTATTCCTAAGGTTGGAAACTACTTAGAACAATGTTGCTTGAATGAGAGGATTTTAATTGTATCATCAGATTTTCTTCCCCAAACCACTGCATTTCATACCCACTAACAACAGACCTCAGGAACACTATCTCCAAATGGAAAATCTTTGCCTTATACTGATAGATAAGCAGGAAGCTGAAATAGAAGGGGGAAATCTTTTCTAGTCAAATGCAACTTTATTATCAGTCATCAACTTGGGCTAATTTTCTGATATAAAGATTTCCCATCAAGAAATGTAGGCAAGGATACATATTTCCCATACCCTATTTAATTTGTGGTACCCAGGATTAAAAAAAAAAAAAAACAGATTTAATCTTTATCCTACTTTGCAGTGAAGAACCAAGTCTGACTCTACATTGGAACCATTTTCTTTGACTTGCTTTTCACTGATGTTGGGCTTCCCTAGTGGCTCAGGGGGTACAGCATCTACCTGCAATGTGGAAGACCTAGGTTGGATCGATCGATCAATCCCTGGGTTGGAAAGATGCCCTGGAGAAGGGAATGGCAACCCACTCCAGTGCTCTTGCCTGGAAAATGCCACAGATGGAGGAGCTTGGTAGGCTACAGTCCATGGGATTGCTAAGAGTCACACATGACTGAGCAACTTCACATTCTTCGCTGATGCTGGTATTATAATCATACATAATGGCCTGCTTCAGAGGACCCTGCCCCTCTGCCTACCTATTAAACTGAAATGCTTTTGTTCAGCTCATAAAGAGATAATCTGACCCTGCCCACCTGTGAATGGCTGAAAAATAGAAGAGATTAACAAACACTTTTCAAAGGCTAGGATTTCCTGGAGATGTTTTGCAAAACTGAACACTCTTTTTACTTTTCTTTCTCATAGCTTTCCCTCTATTCTGCCTTTTGACTACAGTTCCTCATTGTTTCTCTCTGGCTCAATAAAAGAACCTTGCATCCAGAACCCAAAAAGATGGCTATTCTAAGACATTAGTCAGCCACCTTCTTGGTCAACCAGCTTTCCAAATAAAATCATATTCCTTGCCTCAATGACTAGTCTCTCAGATTCATTGGCCTGCTGTGCAGTGAGCAGAGTGAGCTTGTATAACACTACTTGTAAAATTAAAGCAATCACACATGACTCGAGCCTGAAACAAATAGTTTCATCCTCAGAGTCAGAAAAATGTGGGTTAAAAGCTTTGTTCAGCTAGTTAATAGTAGGAGACCTGAGCACTTTGCTCACCTTTTGGATGGTGGATAATAGCCTACAAATAAATAAAGAAAAAGTAAGCATTTAACACACTGGCAGCATGCAATAAATGAGAAATCATTCAGTTCAGTTGCTCAGTCATGTCCGACCCTTTGCAACCCCATGGACTGCAACATGCTAGGCTTCCCTGTCCAATTTTCAGATCTTGCTCAAACTCATGTCCATCGAGTTGGTGGTGCTATCCAACCATCTTCTCCTGCCTTCAATTTTGCCCAGTATCAGGGTCTTTTCCAAAGAATCAGTTCTTCTCATCAGGTGGCCAAAGTATCAGAGCTTCAGCTTCAGCATCAGTCCTTCAAATGAATATCATGGACTGATTTCCTTTAGGATGGACTGGTTGGATCTCCTTGCAGTCTAAGGGACTCTCAAGAGTCTTCTCCAATACCACAGTTCAAAAGCATCAATTCTTCAGCATTCAGCATTCTTTATTATCCAACTCTCACATCCATACATGACTACTGGAAAAACCATAGCTTTGACTAAGCGGACCTTTTTTGGCAAAGTAATATCTCTGATTTTCAATATGCTGTCTAGGTTGGTCATACTTTATTTTCCAAGGAGCAAGCGTCTTTTAATTTCATGGCTGCAGTCACCATCTGCAGGGATTTTGGAGTCCAAAAATATAAATTCTCTCACTGTTTCCCTTCTTTCCCAACTATTTGCCATGAAGTGATGGGACAAGAAGCCATGATCTTAGTTTTTGAATGTTGAGTTTAAGCCAGTTTTTTCACTCTCTTCTTTCACTGTAACCAGGAGGCTCATTAGTTTGCTTTCTGCCATAATGGTGATATCATCTGCATATCTGGGATTATAGCTATGTCTCCCTGAATCTTGATTTCAGCTTGTGCTTCATCCAGCCTGGCATTTCACATGATAGGCTTCGTATATAAGTTAAATAAGCAGGGTGACAATATACAGCCTTGATGTATTCCTTTCCCAATTTAGAACCAGTCTTTTGTTCCATGTCCAGTTTTAACTGTTGCCTCCTGACCTGTATACAGATTTCTCAGGAGGCAGGTAAGGTGGTCTGGTATTCCCATCTCTAAGAATTTTCCACAGTTTGTTGTGATCCACACAATCAAAGGCTTTGGCATAGTCAATAAAGGAGAAGTAGATGTTTTTCAGGAACTCTCTTGCTTTTTTTTATGATCCAATGGATGTTGGCAATTTGAGAAATCATTAGGTAACCTAATATTGGACCCAGTCTCATCATAATGACAGTTCTGGGCATAACAACAAGATATTTGGGGGAGAGGAGTCTTAGAATTTGGTCTACCTCAGGCCCAAACCCTGGTTTTACCTATCTCTTTCTTTCATTTGTTGACAATTTTATACCAGCATATTGAAGTATAAAAATGTAAAATACTACAAGTAGATCAGTATTTTCATATATATTTATCATAAATTCTTTTGAAAATATTGCCTCATATATACTTTCAAAATATGTTAAAACATCTCAGTGTTGACATCTCAATTTAAACTTGGAATAGTACAAAGAAGAAATGAGTTAGATAATAAATGGCAAATCATAATAATGGGCTTCATGGTGATACTGTAAGATAGGACATTAGAAGTCACACTGCATAAATTTGTTATTTCTACATAAACTTCTGCATGGAACTAACATGGAAAGGAAACCTGTTTGTATGCTTTTAATTGATGGGTTTGAACTGTTGTGTTGGAGAAGATCTTGGGAGTCCATTGGACTGCAAGGAGCTCCAACAAGTCAATCCTAAAGGAAATCAGTCCTGAATATTCATTGGAAGGACTGATGCTGAAGCTGAAACTCCTGGCCACCTGATGCGAAGAACTGACTCATTGGAAAAGACCCTGATGCTGGGAAAGATTGAAGGCAGGAGAAGAAGGGGATGACAGAGGATGAGATGGTTGGATGGCATCACCAACTCGATGGACATGAGTTTGAGCAAGATTCCGGAGTTGGTGATGGACAGTGAAGCCTGGCATGCTGCAGTCCATGGGGTTGCAAAGAGTTGGGCATGACTGAATGACTGAACTGACTGAATGAAAATTATTATTGTTCAAACCCACATCAAAAATAAGGTTATAAACTTTATTTCCCTCCAAATGCTCTTTTAGTACCTTAGCTATTTTATTTTATGTGATATTAAGCACAAAAAGTTAAAATTTACATATTAATTGTCTTGCCTCAAAGATCTCAAAGGTTAAAGAACAAACACATTTGTACTAAAGAATTTGTTAAGTATATAACTCAGAAAAGAAAAAAGTAGGGAGGTATTTGTTTGCAGTTCATCAAGCCCTAATGGCCCCATATATCAAAGACAAAAGTTTGATGTTGCTTAACCAATCTCCCTCTGATGCAGAAAATGGCATAACAAGTGGGTGAAAAAAAGAGAATTCCTTTAAGTGTGTAATTGATATGAACATTATTTTTCCATTATTAAGATGGAAACATCTTCTCAGAATCACTGAACAAGTGGAAAATAAAAATAAAAAACATCTGTTATTGGAAAAAGCAAAATTTCTAATTTGTTTTGAAGCAGTTATTGTGTAGCACTTGGGAAAAGGCTCTGAAAATCTTATTTACATTAGCACTCAAACAGAAAATCTACTTATATTAAGAAAGCAGGGAGCATCTTGGGGGCAAATTCACCCAAGATTCAAGGCACATTACACAACATAAGCAATGAGACAAGAAAAATTTTTGCTATAAATTATGAGGGAAAATATCTTTGCTACCTAACCAGATATTAAAAAACAATAACTCATACATTTGAGACTTACTGCCAGTTGGATGGGTTGTTCTAGAAATGGAAACTCTAAGAACTGTGTTTCTAGATCTCTGCCATGTGGCAAAGTTCATTTAAAAAAAGATAGGAAATCAGGTGAAGAAAATTATACACATTAGTTAATATATTATTAATGAAATTATGATCAAAATAGAGTTTTAAAGGAATATTTTTAAATCCTTTGGATTTTTTTCTGAATTTAACACCTCGGTACTATCCTTCCTATTCTAATAGGGGATTCCCTGGTTAAAGAACATGTGGCTTAGCCATCTACTTCATATTTCCTCTCAGTTTCCTAAAATGCAGTTGTCCAAATGTTAATAATTTCATGACATTGGGAGTGAAATTCCAATACAGATCTCCCCAGTTTCTGAGTTACTGCTATCCTTTTGATATACTACCTTTCTCTCCTTGTCTTTTTTCCTTCTCTCAATATTCTCATCTTTTCCCCATCTTCTTCCTATTCCCCATGACATAATTTATAGTACTTTTCCAACCCACATGACAAAATGTGCAGATTGTGTATTTCTTTTTGCCAGGAGACTATTGGGGAATTCATCTGCTCACTTAATCCACTGATTTAAATCAAATATTCCTATAATGGAACAAGTCATTGGGAAAATCTAGTAAGAAGCTAGAACAAACAATAAAAGTACTTTTGGATTCTTGCTGTGGGGTAAAGAAGTAAATTATGTGAAAGAAAGATATTGCTCAAATGTGAAAATGAAATGTGCTTCTTAATTTTCCTGTGCTAAGCTCACATCTATCTCCAGCTTAAAAGAAGAATATCTACAGAGAGGAAAGGTAGCAAAAGACATTGCTGATCTCTACTGCCAACCCTGGTAAGAGGGAAACCGACCCAAACAATTGATGATACATATTGTAAAGGCACTGGATCCATATGTAATCTCAAAAATGAGAATCCTGTTAGTAAAAGTACTTTGACTTGATCTACATGATATATTGTTTGAAAAACACCTTTAAATATATATGTAAATATATCAACAGAAAAAAAAAAGTATGTTTGCAATTTTCTCCACTTAATAAATGCTTTATTACTTAGCATAATTTTAGTTTTTTAATACATTGCCCAAACTCTTTAAGGCCTAGACCATAGTTTTTCCTGATTATTTATGAAAACCTTTTCCATTAGAATTTTTCAAGTTTCTTTAAAAATAACAGAATAGCATATCAATTGTTTATAAGTATGTATTCCTTTCAAATAATATATATTAAGTAAAATATAACTTGTTATTCTCAAATTATGAAGCTAACATAACTTTTCCATAAAATGTAAGAACTTTTATACATACATTTTCTTGGAAAAGAATATGGAATCATGCATAAGCCATGAGTTCAGAGTTTAATAAAACTGTCAAAGTGAACCCATCAAGTAATCAATAAAACATTATTCTATTACTCCCCAAATCTTCCTGTGCTCCTCCTACTAATTATGTCTCTTTTCCCAAAAGGTAACCACTATACTGGAATCAAGATTGTCGGGAGAAATATCAATAACCTCAGATATGCAGATGAACCACCCTTATGGCAGAAAGTGAAAGAGGAACTCAAAAGCCTCTTGATGAAAGTGAAAGTGGAGAGTGAAAAAGTTGGCTTAAAGCTCAACATTCAGAAAACAAAGATCATGGCATCCGGTCCCATCACTTCATGGGAAATAGATACGGAAACAGTGGAAACAGTGTCAGACTTTATTTTGGGGGCTCCAAAATCACTGCAGATGGTGACTGCAGTCATGAAATTAAAAGATGCTTACTCCTTGGAAGCAAAGTTATGACCAATCTAGATAGCATATTCAAAAGCAGAGACATTACTTTGCCAACAAAGGTCCGTCTAGTCAAGGCTATGGTTTTTCCTGTGGTCATGTATGGATGTGAGAGTTGGACTATGAAGAAAGCTGAGCGCCAAAGAATTGATGCTTTTGAACTGTGGTGTTGGAGAAGACTCTTGAGACTGTCCTTGGACTGCAAGGAGATCCAACCAGTCCATTCTGAAGGAGATCAGCCCTGGGATTTCTTTGGAAGGAATGATACTAAAGCTGAAACTCCAGTACTTTGGCCACCTCATGTGAAGAGTTGACTCATTGGAAAAGACTCTGATGCTGGGAGGGACTGGGGGCAGGAGGAGAAGGGGACGACAGAGGATGAGATGGCTGGATGGCATCACTGACTCAATGGACGTGAGTCTGGGTGAACTCCGGAGTTGGTGATGGACAGGGAGGCCTGGCGTGCTGCGATTCATGGGGTCGCAAAGAGTCGGACACGACTGAGCGACTGATCTGATCTGATCTGATACTTATTATTATTTAGTAGGAGTAAACACTGTTTGTACATTTTAACCTGTTTGTAAATGGCATTACATAACTATATTTTTTATCTATTTTCTTCTACTCATATTAAGTCTGTGAGATTCATCCATATTATAGTGTGTAGTAATCATAGTTTAATATTGCATAGTATTCCATTATTTGACTGAAATACTGCTTATTTATTCATTTTACTAAGATTCAGTTTCATATTGTTCCCAGTATGTGACCATTACAAATATTCCTGCTGTGACTACTATTATAGACTTCTTTTCATGCTCTTTCAGTTAGTCTGAATTATAAACATGTTAAAAAGAATATTTTTGAAAATGTATGTTTGGGAAAGTGAATTTTTTGTGTAAGCTAAATTAATGGAAGTAGATGACTGGTTAACGAACATGCAGATTTTTTTTTAACCTTTCAGTTCAGTTCAGTTCAGTTCAGTTGCTCTGTCGTGTCCGACTCTTTCCAACCCCGTGAATCACAGCACACCAGGCCTCCCTGTCCATCACCAACTCCCAGAGTTCACTCAGACTCACGTCCATTGAGTCACTGATGCCATCCTGCCATCTCATCCTCTGTCGTCCCCTTCTACTCCTGCCCCCAATCCCTTCCAACATCAGAGTCTTTTCCAATGAGTCAACTCTTCACATGAGGGGGCCAAAGTACTGGAGTTTCAGCTTCAGCATCATTCCTTCCAAAGAAATCCCAGGGCTGATCTCCTTTATGGACTGGTTGGATCTCCTTGCAGTCCAAGGGACTCTCAAGAGTTTTCCCCAACACCACAGTTCAAAAGCATCAATTCTTTGGTGCTCAGCTTTCTTCACAGTCCAACTCTCACATCCATATATGACCACTGGAAAAACCATAGCCTTGATTAGATGGACCTTTGTTGGCGAAGTAATATGTCTGCTTTTCAATACGCTGTCTAGGTTGGTCATAACTTTCCTTCCAAGGAGTAAGCGTCTTTTAATTTCATGGCTGCAGTCACCATCTGCAGTATTTTGGAGCCCAAAAAAATAAATTCTGACACTGTTTCCACTGTTTCCCCATCTATTTCCCATGAAGTGATGGGACCGGATGCCATGATCTTTGTTTTCTGAATGTTGAGCTTTAAGCCAACTTTTTCACTCTCCACTTTCACCTTCATCAAGAGGCTTTTGAGTTCCTCTTCACTTTCTGCCATAAACACAAATTGATTGCAAGAGTTTACACAAATTTATACCCTCAAAAGAGAGTTTATTTTCTTAAAATTTCGCAGATTTCCAACTTTGCTCATCTTATAGGAGAAAACATGTAGTTGGTTGAGAATTATTTTGTGTGATTGTTAGCCATTTACTTTAGTTTTACATGTATATAATGCCTTTTCATATAGTTCATTCATATCTTATTGTTTGTCTATATATTTCATCATATATATTAAGAAAATTAGACTCATTGAATGCATCCTAAGAATAGTTCTTCAGTTTGTCATTTGCCCTTCAACTTTAGTGTATATTTTTATTTTGATTTATTATTCTATTATATAGAAGTAATTTGTTACTTTGAACTGCAGAGTTGTAATAATGAAGATGATGACATCAACGAAGCATAAATCAAATTTCAGTCTCTATATTCTTTCCAGAAGATCCCCACTTTTGAGTCTAAGCCAAATAGACCTCAGACCTAGAGAGAGGGTTAATTTTTCTTCTCTGAAGAGCCCCCCAAATCTTGATTCAGAGCTGACTACTTCTCCTGGATCCCCAACAATTAAATATTTCCTTTAGCCCTATTTCCCAACTTTCTCCCTTGCTCCCTCTATGCTGAGATTAAGGGCATTACTTGCACCACACCACACCATGATTTTGGTGCTTTTTATATGATCTCTTTATATGATCTTATGACTCCCAAGGGGGCTTCCCTAGTGGCTCAATGGTAAAGAATCTGCCTGCAGTGCAGAAGCAGCAGGTTCGATCCCTGAGTTGGGAAGATCTCCTGGAGGAGGGCATGGCAACCCACTCCAGTATTCTTGCCTGGAGAATTCCATGGACAGAAGAACTTGGTAGGCTACAGTCCATGGGGTTGCAAAGAGTCAGAGGCAACTGAACCGATTTGGCATGCACACACGCACACACGCCTCCCGACATCTCAAATTCCCTGATCAAAATATATATTCTTCTTATTTTTAATCAATTGTCACATCACTTACAAAATTTTCTAAAAACATACCCTATGCTATTAGGCAGTCTTTCTTTCTCCAGCTTGTTTCTAAATGTCCAAAACAAAGAATAACCGATGTCTCACTTGCCAGACATTCATCAACATTCATAAAAATTTTTCCCATGGAAAATGTCTAACAAAAGATTCTTTCACCCAGCAAAATGATCTTTTTGAGGATGATCTATGTTGTAGTACATATGTGCAGATTATTGATTGGTGAATAGTATTCCATTCTGCATTAAACAGTCCATATTTTGTTTATCCATTCACCATTTAGGACATTTGTTTTTTCTAGTTTATGATCATTCTGAAGATTACTGCTTATGAGAACTAACGTATGTGTCACTGTTTGAATGCATTTTCATTTTTTTTGGAGAGAGCCCTAGAAGTGAAACTGAAGAGTTGTACAGTAAATTTTTTTATGAAAAATTTCAGGGTATGAATAAGCAGCACACAGAGGAATTTTCAGACAGTAAAACCACTCTCTATGATGCAGTTATGGTGAATATATGTCATAACACATTTGACTAAACCCACAGAATATAAAACATCAAGAATGAAAACTAATGTAAAACACCAAAAATGGAAACTAATGTAAAATATATGGTTTTGGGTGATTATAACATGTCAATATATGTTCATCAACTTCAATAAATGTACCACTCTAGTGGTGGATTTTGATATTGGCAGTTTATGTATGTAAGAAGGGCTTTGCAGGTGGCCTAGTGGTAAAGAATCCTCTTGCCAATGCAAGAGATGCCAGTGATGTAGGTTCTATCCCTGGGTTAGAAAGATACCCTGGTGAAGGAAATGGCAACCCATTCCAGTATTTTTGCCTGGGAAATCCCATGGACAGAGAAGCCTCGTGGGTTATAGTCCATGGGGTCGCAGAGTCAAAAACAACTGAGCATATGCACACACACACACATATGCCTGCATGTAAGGAGACAGGAGTTACATAGGAAATCTCTACCTTCCTTTCAATTTTGCTATGAACCTAAAACTGCTCTGAAAAAAAGTCTATTAGAAAAAATTTTAAAAGATGCAGAAGTATGATCCATCCTGAGCTACCTGAGACTGGATGAACCAGGGTGTTTAATTCTTAAAATCACTACCCAAAAACAACCTGAAATAGGAAAGTGTGTATTTCATTATCTAGTGATAATTTGAATTCTGTAAGCTGAATTACTTGATTTTTCACTTATCTAGTTACAAACTAGATAAGGAAAAGAAGTGCTACATATTGAACCCTCTCAGAAATCTCTACATATAGAATACACTATTTGTATTTTCCATTTTACACAAATTTTCTTATTTACTGAAATCAAAACATGCCTGTTTTTCCCAAGTTAGATTTTCAAAGCAAATATTTTTAATTCAACCCCAAAACTCTGTGACAGAGCTATAAAAGTTATCTCAACAAACTCACCAGATACCTTTTTAGTTCCCTACATTATAAGTCAAGTCCCTGATAGAACATCCTCTTTCATGTGTCTGGGCTGGCTGCTCTCTAGCGCCACTAAAACCTGTCACCCTGGGTTTCATTTATTGCCATCCTGGCAATAGTATTGGTATGCCTCATATATTGACTCTTCAATTTCTGTTGAAAACATTAATTATGGCATTTATTGTTCACACTGCTCTCATTTATGAAGTACATGTCAGCAACTTGAGGCAGAAAAATGGATGCTTTGTATTTTTAATCACCTGAACCTGGCACAATGATTAATGTCTAATAGACATTATTAAGTTATCCTATCCTATAGCTATAAAGTTATCCTATAAAAAATATTTTAAGAATGGACATATGCTGTTCCTTAAAAATTATAATAGGAACTGATGTGAATAAATGTCCACTTGCCAAAATCGGCCACAATTTGTACACTGCTAAACCTCCAAACTTTTTTATTCTACATTAAAAGTAGAGGGCACTTTACTAAGCTCTGATGGCTAGCATATTCTTCATCCCAAATGGAGCATTGTTATACTAATTCAAGATAGAATTATATATTAAAATATAAACTATAATATAAATTAATATGTACCAAGTAATATATGAGCTTGATGAAGAGAAAAGTGATAGAATTAACAGCATATTATTTCATTCCAGTAAGACTTCTACAGTCTCTTACTTATGGTCAGTATCTACTTAAATGAGCAATTTCAAATCTATGGTCCATGAGTAAAACATGTTAAATAATTTTAGCCTTTGTAATACACTTCCTATCAGGCAAGACACATTTTGTTCATTTTTCTTGTTATGTACCAGAGAAATGAAATCTGACCCATTTGGTACAATATTAAAATGGCATTTAATATTTAACCTTAACAAAAGAGAATATTAAATTTCCTATGTAATAAAAGAATTTATTATGAACATTTTACACTGTAATTCCTTATTTTTTCTTTATTTATGCTACAAATAATTATAAAGTACAATGTACCTGTCATTGCCAAGTCACTTCAGTCGTGTCCGACTCCATGTGTGCGACCCCATGGACTGCAGCCTACCAGGCTTCTCCGTCCATGGGATTCTCCAGGCAAGAGCACTGGAGTGGGTTGCCATTGCCTTCTCCAGTACCTGGCATTACTTCCTTAATAATTAATTAAATTGCATGATTAAATGTCTCATTTGTGGTAGTAATTATTTTATGTTGGGTCTGTTAAATATTTTGGCTTTGAATATTTTTGTGAGCATTTGGAACAAATTGTATTACACACCTACTAGTCAAATATTGATGGATTTCAATCCTACAAAGATTTAAAATCTACAATATAATTTAAATTATAAATTTAAGAATTTATGTATGTATATTGTATATGTACTGTGGAAGCCATGGTAACTCAGACAGTAAAGAATCTGCCTGCAATGTGGGAGACCTGGGTTCATTCCCTGGAGAAAGGAATGGCAACTTACTCCAGTATTCTTGCCTGGAGAATTTCATGGACAGAGGTGCCTGGTGGGCTAGAGTTCATGGGATCTCAAAGAGTCAGACATGACTGAGTGACTAACACTTTTACTTTTTCACTGTGTATGAATATGAATTTCTATTTAGATTCCTCATCTAAAAGTTAGACTCAGAATATAATATAATCATAATGATATAATAATAGAGGCACATTTTTAGATATGGGGACAGATATAAATTTAGTAGTTAGAGAAAAATAAAGATATATATAATGCTTGTACTATCTGGTAGAATGTTGTTTAGTCACACAGTCGTTTCTGACTCTTTGCGACCCAATTGACTGCCACTTCAATCTAAAACATAATAAAGCCACAAGAAATCTTCTTAGGAATTACTGGATATTGAGGCAACAAGGATGAATGATAGGCTAACACATGTAGACTTGAATAATATTTATTGGGGATTATTCATGGAGATTGTATTCAAATGCTTGGTTTCCCCCTTGCTTGTCATATTCTGAAATATTTCACAATCATAGAG
This sequence comes from Bos mutus, assembly GCF_027580195.1. Taxonomy (NCBI): domain Eukaryota; kingdom Metazoa; phylum Chordata; class Mammalia; order Artiodactyla; family Bovidae; genus Bos; species Bos mutus. Next base: position 49,782,252 of record NC_091642.1, read on the forward strand.
CAGTTTTAGTGGGCACATATACAAGAGATGGGATGTTTTCAAGACCCATTTTAGACCTTTTCATATATAATTTTTGTACTACAAGAATAGTCTCTTTTTGTCTTAATGCACTTGGGGATTAAGGATTTGCCTTATCCTATGATTTCAGGGAGAAGCATTTCTCTCCTGAGTTCCTTTAACCAGTTGGAATCTCTGGGAAGCAGGCTCAGAAATAAAACAAAATGCAAAAAGGTCTATTGGGAAGTAACACCTATTAAGGGAAAGTGAAAGTGAAAGGAATCAGAATTGGGCTTGGGCTGCCATCAGACTACAGTTCAGACCTGATGAACTCTGTCAGCCTGGTGCGGGGCTTATTAGCAAAATCCCACCTAGCTCACTCACTGACTTTAGATAACCTTTAGAAGACCACAGTCATTCAGGTATAAATGTGTCCAACTCTTTGTGACCCCATGGACTACAGCCTATTAGGCTCCTCTGTCTATGGGGTTTTTCTTGGCATGAATACTAGAGTAGGTTGCCATTGTCTTCTCTAGGGGATCTTCTTGGGTCAGGGATAAATCTTCCCAGGTCTTCTGCATTGGCAGGTGAATTATTTGCCAATGAGCCACCAGAGAAGCCCTTAGAAGACCAGAACCTTGCTCAAAAGCTGAGGTAAACAATCAACAACCTCACAAGATGAGAAAGGCTATCATCTACCCAGAGGTCCTTACAGGTAGGTAGCAAGTATTTTCCTGAAGGGAGATCTGAGCAGCAGGGTTCCCTTTCTGCAACATTCCTCAATAGAATCATGATAACATACAGTAATTGCTCAGGATTCAAAACGTTATGGTCTCAATGCCATGATAGGGCAGAACTCAGACTCATTTCTCTCCATATCACACTTCTCAGAACAGACTTCCTGGAAAATCACTCCATACCCTACATGTCCTGTAATCATACTCCCCATCTGCTCCATCTGACAACCCAGGAGGATGGCTTTTCCTAACAAACAGTACTGATTTTCAGATTTCCAATGTAAATGAAATCATACAGTATTTCTCTTTCTATTGGACTTACTCCACTCAGCATAAGACTTTCTAGGTCTGTAACATCTGATATTTATGTAGCATCTTAGAACGATGACAGACAGTGACTAGACTTATTGTGGTGACTATTTTGAAAAGCATAGAAATAATGAATCACTAATTTCACTCACTGAGAGCCAGACATCCTGGAATACAAATTGAAGTGGGCCTTAGGAAGCATCTCTACAAACAAAGCTAGTGGAGGTGATGGAATTCTAGCTGAGCTATTTCAAATCCTGAAAGATGATGCTGTGAAAGTGGTGCACTCAATATGCCAGCAAATTTGGGAAACAGCAGTGGCCACAAGACTAGGAAAGGTCAGTTTTCATTTCAATCCCAAAGAAAGACAATGTCAAAGAATGCTCAAACTACCACACAATTGCATACATCTCACACACTAGTAAAGTGATGCTTAAAATTCTCCAAGCCAGGCTTCAGCAAAATGTGAACCGTGAACTTCCAGATGCTCAAGGTGCTTTTAGAAAAGGCAGAGGAACCAGAGATCAAATTGCCAACACCCGCTGGATCATGGAAAAAGCAAGAGAGTACCAGAAAAACATCTATTTCTGCTTTATTGACCATGCTAAAGCCTTTGACTGTTTGGATCACAATAAACTGTGGAAAATTCTGAAAGAGATGGGAATACCAGATCACCTGACCTGCCTCTTGAGAAACCTGTATGCAGGTCAGGAAGCAACAGTTAGAACTGGACATGGAACAACAGACTGGTTCCAAATAGGAAAAAGAGTATGTCAAGGCTGCATATTGCCACCCTGCTTATTTAACTTATATGCAGAGTACATCATGAGAAACGTTGGGCTAGAAGAAGCACAAGCTTGAATCAAGATTGTCAGGAGAAATATCAATAACCTCAGATATGCAGATGACACCACCCTTAGGGCAGAAAGTGAAGAAGAACTAAAAAGCCTCTTGATGAAAGTGAAAGTGGAGAGTGAAAAAGTTGGCTTAAAGCTCAACATTCAGAAAACGAAGATCATGGCATCTGGTCCCATCACTTAATGGCAAATAAATGGAGAAACAGTGGCTGACTTTATTTTTCTGGGCTCCAGAATCACTGTCGATGGTGATTGCAGCCATGAAATTAAAAGATGCCTCCTCCTTCAAAGGAAAGTTATGACCAACCTAGATAGCATATTCAAAAGCAGAGACATTACTTTGCCAACAAAGGTCTGTCTAGTCAGGGCTATGGTTTTTCCAGTGGTCATGTATGGATGTGAAATTTGGACTATAAAGAAAGCTGAGTGCCAAAGAAGTGATGCTTTTGAACTGTGCTATTGGAGAAGACTCTTGAGTCCCTTGGACTGCAAGGAGATACAGCCAGTACATCCTAAAGGAAATCAGTCCTGAATATTATTGGAAAGACTGATGCTGAAGCTGAAACTCCAATACGTTGGCCACCTGATGCAAAGAGCTGACTCATTGGAAAAGACCGTGATGCTGGGAAAGATTGAGGGCAGGAGGAGAAGGGGATGACAGAGGATGAGATGGCTGGATGGCATCACTGACTCAATGGACATAGGTTTGGGTGGACTCTGGGATTTGGTGATGGACAGGGAGGCTTGGCGTGCTGCGGTTCATGGGGTCACAAAGAGTTGGACATGACTGAGCGACTGAACTGAACTGAACTGATGTAGAGGATCATGTCTTCTGCAAACAGCGGGAATTTTACTTCTTATTTTCCAATCTGGGTTTCTTTTATTTCTATTTCTGCTCTGATTGCTGTGGCCAAAACTTACAAAACTATGTTGTATAGTAGTGGTGAGAGTGGGCACCCTTGCCTTATTCCTGACTTTAGGGGAAATGCTTTCTATTTTTCACCATTGAGGATAATGTTAGCTGTGGGTATTGTCATATATAGCTTTTAGTATGTTGAGGTATGTTCCTTCTATTCCTGCTTTCTGGTGGGTTTTTCTCATAAATGGATATTGAATTTTATCAAAGGCTTTCTCTGCATCTATTGAGATAATCATATGGTTTTTATCTTTCATTTTGTTAATGTGGTGTTGATTGATTCCTGGGATAAAGCCCACTTGGTCATGATGCATGATCTTTTTAATATGTTGTTGGATTCTGTTTGCTAGGATTTTGTTAACGATTTTTGCATCTATGTTCATTAGTGATATTGGCCTGTAGTTTTCTTTTTTTGCAGCATCTTTGTCTGGTTTTGGTATTAGGGTGATGGTGGCCTCATAGAATGAGTTTGGAAGTCTACCTTCCTCTGCAATTTTCTGGAAGAGTTTGAGTAGGATAACTGTTAGCTCTTCTCTAAATTTTTGGTAGAATTCAGCTGTGAAGCTGTCTGGTCCTGGGCTTTTGTTTGCTGGAAGATTTCTGATTACAGTTTTGATTTCCATGCTTGTGATGGGTCTGTTAAGATTTTCTATTTCTTTCTGTTTCAGTTTTGGAAAGTTATACTTTTCTAAGAATTTGTCTGTTTCTGCCAAGTTGTCCATTTTATTGGCATATAATTGCTGATAGTAGTCTCTTATGATCCTTTGTATTTCTGTGTTGTCTGTTGTGATTTCTCCATTTTCATTTCTAATTTTGTTGATTTGATTTTTCTCCCTTTGTTTCTTGATGAGTCTGGCTAATGATTTGTCAATTTTATTTATCCTCTCAAAGAACCAGCTTTTGGCTTTGTTGATTTTTGCTATGGTCTCCATTGTTTCTTTTGCATTTATTTCTGCCCTAATTTTTTAAGATTTCTTTCCTTCTACTAACCCTGGGGTTCTTAATTTCTCCCTTTTCTAGTTGCTTTAGGTGTAGAGTTAGGTTATTTATTTGACCTTTTTTCTTGTTTCTTGAGGTAAGCCTGTATAGCTATGAACCTTCTGCTTAGCACTGTTTTTACAGTGTCCCATAAGTTTTGGATTGTTGTGTTTTCAATTTTATTCATTTCTAGTTCCAAATAGAAAAAGGAGTTCATCAAGGCTGTATATTGTCACCCTGTTTATTTAACTTATATGCAGAGTACATCATGAGAAACGCTGGACTGGAAGAAACACAAGCTGGAATCAAGATTGCCGGGAGAAATATCAATAACCTCAGATATGCAGATGACACCACCCTTATGGCAGAAAGTGAAGAGGAACTCAAAAGCCTCTTGAAAGTGAAAGTGGAGAGTGAAAAATTTGGCTTAAAGCTCAACATTCAGAAAATGAAGATCATGGCATCTGGTCCCATCACTTCATGGGAAATAGATGGGGAAACAGTGGAAACAGTGTCAGACTTTATTTTTATGGGCTCCAAAATCACTGCAGATGGTAATTGCAGCCATGAAATTAAAAGACATTTACTCCTTGGAAGGAAAGTTATGACCAACCTAGAGAGCATATTCAAAAGCAGAGACATTACTTTGCCAACAAAGGTTCATCTAGTCAAGGCTATGGTTTTTCCAGTGGTCATGTATGGATGTGAGAGTTGGACTGTGAAGAAGGCTGAGCACTGAAGAATTTATGCTTTTGAACTGTGGTGTTGGAGAAGACTCTTGAGAGTCCCTTGGACTGCAAGGAGATCCAACCAGTCCATTCTGAAGATCAGCCCTGGGATTTCTTTGAAAGGAATGATGCTAAAGCTGAAACTCCAGTACTTTGGCCACCTCATGCGAAGAGTTGACTCATTGGAAAAGACTCTGATGCTGGGAGGGATTGGGGGCAGGAGTAGAAGGGGATGACAGAAGATGAGATGGCAGGATGGCATCACTGACTCGATGGACGTGAGTCTGAGTGAACTCCGGGAGTTGGTGAGGGACATGGAGGCCTGGTGTGCTGCGATTCATGGGATCGCAAAGAGTCGGACATGTGAGCGACTGATCTGATCTGATGCATATTTTTATTTCTTTTTTTAATTTCTTCTGTGATTTGTTGGTTATGCAGAAGTGCGTTGTTTAGCCTCCATATGTTGGCATTTTTAATAGTTTTTCTCCTATAATTGGCATCTAATCTTACTGCATTGTAGTCAGAAAAGATGCATGGAATGATTTCAAATTTTTTTTTTTTTTTTTTTTAATTTACTAAGGCTCGATTTATGGCCCAGGACATGATCTATCCTGGAGAAGGTACCATGTGTACTTAAGAAAAAGGTGAAATTCATTGTTTTGGGGTGAGATGTCCTATAGATATCAGTTATGTCTAACTGGTCCAGTGTGTCATTTAAAGTTTGTATTTCTTGTTAATTTTCTATTTAGTTGATCTATCCATAGGTGTGAGTGGGGTATTAAAGTCTCCCACTAATTATTGTGTTATTGTTAATTTCCCCTTTCATACTTGTTAGCATTTGCCTTACATACTGCAGTGCTCCTATATTGGGTGCATATATGTTTATAATTGTTGTATTTTCTTTTTGGAGTGATCCTTTGATCATTATGTAATGTCCTTCTTTGTCTTCTTTCAGAGCCTTTGTTTTAAAGTCTATTTTATCTGATATGAGTATTTCTACTGTGCTTTTTTTTTTTTTTTTTGGGGGGGCGTCTCCATTTGTGTGAAATATCTTTTTCCAGCCCTTCACTTTCAGTCTGTATGTGTCCCTTGTTTCGAGGTGGGTCTCTTGTAGACAGCATATATAAGAGTCATTTTTTAATCCATTCAGCCAGTCTTTGTCTTTTGGATGGGGCATTCAACCCATTTACATTTAAGGTAATTATTGATAAGTATGATCCCATTGCCATTTACTTTGTTGTTTTGATTCGAGTTTATACACCCTTTCTGTGTTTCCTGTCTAGAGAAGATCCTTTAGCATTTGTTGAAGAGCTGGTTTGGTGGTGCTGAATTCTCTCAACTTCTGCTTGTCTGTAAAGCTTTTTATTTCTCCTTCATATTTGAATGAGATCCTTGCTGGGTACAGTAATCTGGGTTGTAGGTTTTTCTCTTTGATCACTTTAAGTATGTCCTGCCATTCCCTTTTGGCCTGAAGAGTTTCTATTGAAAGATCAGCTGTTATCCTTATGGGAATCCCCTTGTGTGTTATTTGTTGCTTTTCCCTTGCTGCTTTTAATATTTGTTCTTTGTGTTTGATCTTTGTTAATTTGATTAATATCTGTCTTGGAGTGTTTTGCCTTGGGTTTATCCTGTTTGGGACTCTCTGGGTTTCTTGGACTTGGGTGAGGGAAGTTTTCAACTATTATCTCCTCGAGTATTTTCTCATGGCCTTTCTTTTTGTCTTCTTCTGGGACTCCTATGAATCGAATGTTGGGGCATTTGACATTGTCCCAGAGGTCCCTGAGGTTGTCCTCTTTTCTTTTAATTCTTTTTTCCTCTCTGCTTCATTTATTTCTACCATTCTATCTTCTACCTCACTATCCTATCTTCTGCCTCCATTATCCTACTGTTGGCTCCCTCTGGAGTGTTTCTGATCTCATTTATTGCATTATTCATTATTGATTGACTCTTTTTTATTTTGTATAGGTCCTTGTTAAACCTTTCTTGCAACTTCTCAATCCTTGTCTCCAGGCTATTTATCTGTAACTCCATTTTGTTTTCAAGATTTTGGATCATTTTTATGATGATTATTCTGAATTCTTTTTCAGGTAGATTCCCTATCTCCTCCTCTTTTGTTTGGTTTGGTGGACATTTATCATGTTCCTTTACCTGCTGAGTATTTCTCTGCCTTTTCATCTTATTTAGATTGCTGTGTTTGAGGTGGCCTTTCTGTATTCTGGCAGTTTGTGGTTCCCCTTTTCTTATGGAGGTTCCTCCCTATGGGTGGGGTTGGACAAGTGGCTTGTCAAGGTTTCCTGGTTAGGGAAGCTTGCATTGGTGTTCTGGCGGGTAGAGCTGGATTTCTTCTCTCTGGAGTGCAATGAAGTGTCCAGTAGTGAGTTTCGAGATGTATATGGGTTTCATGTGACTTTGGGCAGCCTGTATATTGAAGCTTGGGGCTATGCTCCTATGTTGCTGGAGAGTTTGTGTAGTATGTCTTGCTCTGGAACTTGCTGGCTCTTGGGTGGTGCTTGGTTTCAGTGTAGGTATGGAGGCTTTTGGATGATCTCTTATCAATTAATGTTCCCTGGAGTCAGGAGTTCTCTGGTGTCCTCACGTTTTGGGCTTAAACCTCCTGCCTCTGGTTTTAAGTCTTATTCTTACAGTAGCCTCAAGATTTCTCCATCCATACAACACCGATGATAAAACTTCCAGGTTAATGGTGAAAAGATTCTCCACAGTGAGGGACACCCAGAGAGGTTCACAGAGTTACATGGAGAAGAGAAAAGGGAGGAGGGAAATAGAGGTGACCAGGGGGAATCAAAAAGGGAGAGGGCAATCTAGCCAGTAGATAATTCCCTATGTGCTCTCCACAGTCTGGAACCCTCAGAGAGGTTTGTGGAGTTATATAGAGAAGAGAAGCGGGAGGGAGGAGATAGAGGTGGGCAGGAGGAGAAAAGGGGGAATCAAAAGGAGAGAGAGAGATCTAGGCAGTACTCTGTTCCCTAAGTGTTTTCCACAGCCTGGAACACACAGAGAGATTCATAGATTTGGGTAGAGAAGAGAAGAGGGAGGGAGGAAATAGAGGTGACCAAGGGGAAAAAAGGAGAGTCAAAAGGGGGAGAGAGTAATCAAGCCAGTAATCACACTCCTAAGTAAAAATGGATACTGAAGATTGGATTCTTAAATGTACAAAATTGATAACAAATACCAAAAAGCAAAGATTAAAAATATAGAGTAGAAGTTAGACTCTCAAAAATACAATATTAAAAAAAAAAAAAACAAATCACAAAAAGTATAAGAAATATATATGAAGTTTGCTTTAAAAATAAGGTCTCTTTTTTTTTGCAAGGTAATAATAGGTTATAAAAATGAAAATAAAGGAGTAATAGAGGACTTATTATTATTTTTTTAAATAATGATAATAGTAAAAATATATCTAGGAATTTCTCTGGAGCTGTTGTGGGCAGTGTGGGGTCAGTTCAGCTTCAAATAGTTCCTTATTCGAGCTTCTACATCTCAAGATCTATAGGCCCCTTCCAGTGCAGTCATTGTTAACTACAGGGATTTTAATCTGTTGCACTTGTCACTTCCAAAGTGTTTCCCTCTGTTTATTTGGCTTCTTCTGTTTGTAGGTCTCTTCAGTGTCTAATTTCCACCCTGACATAAGGGAGTGAAGGTGGTCTCTTGTTTAGGCTCTCATTTCTTCAGTTGTGCTATGGGGAGGGAGGAACACTGCAAACAAATATCACGGTCATGTGTGGGGCGTGCTTGCAGTGTCTCAGCCGCACTGGGTTTGCCCCCACTCATGGCATGTGTTCTTTTCCAGTCTAAACTGCTCAGGCTCCAGGTTGCTCTGCAGGCAGTGGGCCCTGGGTTGTGTGGATTTCCCAGGTCTAAGCCGCTCAGGTTCAGGTTCTCAGGTATTCCACAAAGGTGCAGACTCGGTTTGGCCTGCGTTTTGTGCCCTTCCCAGGTCTGAGTAGCTCAGGTGACCAGGTGCTTGGCTAGCACAGTCTCCCCAGGTGGCGAGTGTGTCTTGTCACCTCCCAGTTCCAGCCATTCTGTTTCCTGGGTGGCAATGGGCGCACCCATCTCCAGTGTGCTGTGTGTCTCTTCTGGGGAGTGATCTCTGGCTGCGACCCTCTTGGTGGATGTCAACCGTCCAGAATCCCAGGAAGTTTTGGTTAGAAACTGGAAGCCTGTTCGCAGTTTGGTAGGGGATGCCATCTCTGGGGCTGAGTTTGCCCCTTTCCAGCTCTGGCTGGCACCTGCCTGCCCCCAGCGAGGGATGGGCCAGTCCGCAGCCTGCTAGCTCTCCTTTGGTATTCGCTCAGTCCTTTGTTCTGGGAGCAGACCCGGCAGTGCCTTAGGTTAGGGCTTTTCGTTGGATAGTTCTCTCTCCCTCTCTCTCTCTCTGGCTATCCCACAGTTTAGGTTGCTGTCTCACATTAGCTACCTCAGATTGCCCTCAGGGCATTCAGTCCCGGTCCTTATCCTAAGCAATTTAGCCTGAGCCTCCCCATTCAGCCCCTGCTTGCTCGTGGCAGATGCGAGTGTCTGGGGTATTTCTCTGCTGGGAGTTGCCGTTAGGTGGGTAATCTGTGGGTTTTATTTATTTATTTATTTTTTCTCCTGGTTATGTTGCCCTCCAAGATTCCAAAACTGCCCACAGACCTGCCGGTGAGAGGGTTTCCTGGTGTTTGGAAACTTCTCCTCTTTTAAGACTCCCTTCCTGGGACGGATGTCTGTCCCTCTTTTGTCTCTTTTTTTATCTTTTATATTTTGTCCTACCTCCTTTTGAAGACAATGGGTTGTTTTTCTGAGTGCCTGATGTCCTCTGCCAGCATTCAGAAATTGTTTTGTGGAATTTGCTCAGCGTTCAAATGTTCTTTCGATGAATTTGTGAAGGAGAAAGTGGTTTCCTTGTCCTATTCCTCCCCATTTAAGGACAGCCCCAAGCACTTATTTTAAATATTAAAGAGAACTTCATAGCAAACTGAGCTAAATCATATAAATAAATAATAAAGGTCTTAAACCCATGTAATTTTTGTAATGCATTGTTTACAAGTAAAATAACAGTCACATACATATACAATACTCCAGCTGTACTGAAACTCGTTTTCAATGAAATCAGAATCTGTCAAGCACTTACATCTTTACAATAGAAACAAAATCCTGGTATGACAACCCATAACATACTTTACTCACTGATTTTTTACATTTTGCATACATACATAATGTTCCAAATTATAAAACACATATAACTAATTGAAACTCACAATGAGATAAGTATTTACTAGCCTGACAATAAACAAATCATTTTCAGTTGAAAATTTATAATGACAATGTAATACTGTAATATGCTCTTAATGGGCTTCCCTTGTGGCCCAGCTGGTAGAGAATCCATCTGCAATGCGGGAGACCTGGATTCAATCCCTGGGTTGGGAAGATCTCCTGGAAAAGGGAAAGGCTGCCCACTCCAGTGTTCTTGCCTGGAGAATTTCATGTATAGTCCATGGGGTTGCAAAGAGTTGGACACGACTGAGTGACTTGCACTTTCCTGCTCTTAATGAAAAATGTACATAGATTACGGTTGAACTTTTCTAATGATTTTCAAAGAGATGTCTCAAAAGTTCATTAGTAACATCAAAGTTTCAAGATGAAATAGCTCTATGAAGAAAAAGTACTGCAAGAAGGAAAAAGAGTAGGAAAAAAGAAGAGAGGAAGATGGAAATGGAGTCCAAGAGAGAGAAGAGAGGGGAAGGGAGAATTGGGAAAGGAGAAGAGGTGAAGAAAGAGGAAAGAGAAACAAGGAGAGGAAGTAGAACACAATGGAAGAACTTTACTGAATTTCTAAAAAAAAAAACAAAAAACAACTTTGTATCAGTTTCCCAAGATTATCCTCCACTGAACAATTTAGTTTTTATTTTTTTTTTACAGCTATACAAACAATAAAGGTAGTTTTAATTAATTCTGCTATAAAGATCACAATCATTGATTTAGTAGGATAAGAACATCTCATCCTGGAAAATCATATCATTGCATTAAAAACAAAGCAACATATGTAACTATTAATAAAGAATACATTAAGCTTAAAAGAATACATTAAGATTATTAAGCATATAATTTTTCATTCCATAAGTTCTTTCATACTAATTATAAATACTACTGGTCATCATCTTGTTCTAAATTTGAAGAAACCAGCAAAGGGCTAAGGGTGGTGGCTATGTATGATTTGTCAGATTCAAGTGTAAAATAATTTCTCTATGGCATTTTTACAAGCACATTGTTTTGCTACAGTATGGGTTTTTTTCAGGAGATTGTGTGACTAAAATGCAAAATTGTACAGAATCTTCAATGAAAATATGTACAAATAATAGATGGCAACTTAATGTTATTTCCATTGCTTTGGGAAAACATGCATTTATATGCTGTTTTCCTTCAAACTTTAAGGTCTAATTTGTATTCCAGAAAAATAAGCTCAAATTTAACTACTGTTATTCAGATGTTACACTACCATATGCAGGTAATATAAAGATGAAGGGAATACAAATGCCTCTGTGTTCTCTTGATAGTGCCTGCCATTATCTCAACCCAGTATAAGAAACAGAAAGGGATCCGTAACTGCAGCCTGTGAAGTTCAACTTCCTGAACTGAGAGCAGGTGAACAAGAGGGAAACCTTTCCAGACAACCCCTGAAGTTCAGTTTCCTACCTGCCTCTAACATTCACTGTGAAAGTCTCCTGGAACTTTGAGCTTTGAAGATCAGTAAATGGTTATGGGGCAGACATGGCATGTGTATATACTGAAGGACAGGGGAAACAGAGAGAGACAGAAAATTCCTACTGAGGGACCAACTCCAGTTCAAGGTTCTTGTGGTTAGCAATAACCCACTAGCACACATTACTCTTTGCTATTTTTCCTTAAAAATCACCCCAAGAAAATACCATGCCTTTTCCCTAGAATTAGCCAGGTAATTTTTTCAGTCACTAGATGTAATGGACTGTTTTGAAACCAGTAAAGTCAGAGTGCCAGAATCCATGCCTCCAAACTGTGGTGCTGGAGAAGACTCCTCAGAGTCCTCTGGACAGCAAGGAGATCAAACCAGACAATCTTAAGGGAAATCAACCCTGAATACTCATTGGAAGGACTAATGCTGAAGCTGAAGCTCCAGTATTTTGATCACCTGATGTTCAGCTGATTCATTGGAAAAGTCCTTGATGCTGGGAAAAACTAGGGGCAGAAGCACAAGAAGGCATCAGAGGATGAGATGGCTGGGTGGCATCACTGATGCGATGGACATGAACTTGGGAAAACTTTGGGAGATGCTGAGGGACAGGGAGACCTGGCATGCTGCAGTCCATGTGGACTGACTGCAGACATAACTGAGTACCTGACCCACAACAGTTCTACCAAAAAAAGGCTTTTGTCCTATCTTCTAACACTATGTAATTTATAGGTTTGTAATTTCTAACAAATTACTGAGAAAAAAAAAACCTTGGTGGCTTTAAAACAACATGAATGTGTTCTCTTAAAGTTTTCAAAATTAGAAATTGGAGATGAGTTCACTTAGTTAAAACCAAGATGTTAGCAGGGCTGTGTCCCATCTAGAAATTCTTTCTCTCTCTCTCTGTACCCTCTAAGTCACGTCCGACTCTTGTGACCCCCAGGGACTATAGCCTGCCAGGCTCCTCTGTTCATGGGATTCTCCAGGCAAGAACACTGGAGTGGGTTGCCATTTCCTTCTTCACTAGAAATTCTAGTGGGAATCTATTTCCTTGATTTTTCCCATATTTTAGGGGAAACCCTTCCATCTGCAAAGCCAGCAATGGCCTGTAGATCCCTTTTTGGTTATACCTCATTGTCATTAACTCTCTTCTCTGTTTTATCTTTGAGAACCCTTATGATTACATTGGACACATCCAAATAATACAGAATTATTTTCTGATCTCAAAGTCAACTGATAAATAACCTTAATTCCCCCGTGCCAGGTAATGTAAAGTATTTACAGGTTCTAGAGACTAGACTGTGAACATGTTTGGATGAGGGGGCATTATTTTGCCTACCACACCCACTACAGTTTTAAAAACTCAAATAACTCTGAGTGACAAGGAGAAACAAGCTCTATAATGCTTTTACACTCAGAACCTTGGCCAGTGTCATTTAGCCACAGTTGGAGACTAGGCACAGGACACAGAGAACTATTCTAGTAAGTTTCCCCTTTCCAGGAAAAAATGTAAAGATAGAGAGGAGATGCGTCACTGTCTAGTGCTGAGGCTGAGAGTGTGGGTTAACTGGAAGGGGAATTAGAATATTTCAAGGGGTGAAGGAAATGTTCTAAAATGGGATGGTACTGATGGTTATATATTTGATAAATGTATAAATTGTGAATTATATAGCTAGTATCCCCATAAGGGTATGAATATTTTCACTTTGCCTTCTCACACATGTATTTTGTTAAAATTAGAGGAATACCACTTGGGGAAATATTCAAGTATTTGAATGTCATAAGACTGAGGTACTCTCTTTTTCAGTAGGCTTTTTTTTGTTATTGTTTTTAATGTATCCATTTCTTCCACTTTTTGCTTTAAAATACTCTATCTCCCCTCAGACTTAAATGTTAATGAAACAAGCAGTTAAGACATTGATTTTCAAAGAATTTATGCATGCTTTCAGTGATTTAAGGAAATTCTTACTAGTGTCCTTGATGGTAGAATACAAGCCTTGAGAAAATCAAGTGTAATTCTAGCTCTTTATCTTTGGGAAAAACCCCAGGATATCACCATGCTATCATCCTTTAAGAGTACTTACTGAACATTTCATTTTGCAAGGAATCATATGAGCTCCTGTATGTGTAGACTTTTGCTGATTTAACCCTTTCCAATCACACTATGTGACTAGGCCTTATCAAAGTCACAGGGCTAGCAGAGTGGAGTGGAAATACTTGATGACTAAATTCTCTATGGATAGAAATGGCACCAACTTATATTTATATTATCTCCCTTTCTTATTCATTCTATTTGATATTCACAGATAAACTGTACCAAAGACACCATGTGACAGTGGAGTTTTAAGAAAGCATGACCTGCAACAGAGGCATATATCCACCCACAAACATTCTCACACACAGCATTTTAATATAGGCACTGAGCTGCAATAAAGAGGATTAGGTCAGAAGCCTTTACAAATGTTCTATGTGTCTGAAATAAATGTTCCATCCTCTCTTGTATATTTCTACTTTCTGCCTAAAAGTCACTTATTTAGAAAATTCTTCTATTATTCTATCATTCATCACATCTATCATGTTATAATTATTTATTTATTTCTCTGATTAGATTTGTTGTCTGCATCCCCTACCTTGTCTATAATTATATACACAATGTTTCATAAGTATATTCTTTGCTTTGGACAAAGAATGTGTTACATACATATTTAGGGATTTAATGAATGGATAAGTAAATAAGTGAAATAAAAGTGTCAGAAGACATTTCTTTGCTATTTTTAGGTCTCAACTACTGGAAAAACTATTTATATCTCTGAGCTTCAGATTCCTCATATATGTAATACAGGAAACAATAACTTCCCTGCTTTTCTCAAAATGTTACATGAAAGTTACATAAAACCCAAAGAAAATAAGAAATACACTTCCCATCAAAAAACATAGCAGAGAAGTTAATCCTAAGAGTGACAAAATGCTCATTTCTCTAATCAGGTTACATTTACTAAATTAAAGAAAATGACCTTGAGAACACTACATAGACCCAAACTGCGGAAAAAGAAGCTTCAGTGCCTCAGAATCTCTTCCTCTGATTTGTGCTTTATGTGGGAGTTTGCTTGTTAAAATTAGTGAACTTTATCCTCCTCCCAAGCCTTTCTTCTGTGGTTTTCCTATCACTCCACCAGGATTCCCTGGTGGCTCAGACAGTAAAGAGTCTGCCTGTAATTCAGGAGACCCGGGTTTGATCCCTGAGTCAGGAAGATCCCCTGGAGAAGGAAATGGCAACCCAGTCCAGTATTCTTGCCTGGAAAATCCTATGGATGGAGGAGCCTGGCTGACTACAGTCCATGGGTCACAGAGTCGGACACAACTGAGCGACTTCACTTTCCACAACACAGTAGGTGGTCAAAAATCTCAGCTGTCCTTATAATTCCCATGAACTATGGTTCAGGGAAGTTTAAACCTGCTCAAAAGAAGTGACAGCCAGTATCTTATCCCAGGCCTCATGACTCCCAAGCCTTGATATTAGTCACACACCTTAAAAGAATTTTGTGTAATTAAAACAGTTTAATCAAAACCAACCTTTATTTGTCTATGGAGTGGCAGAAAATACAGGAAAAGAGAATCTGTTGAATTATGGACTTTATATATTCCATATATAGAATTGAAAATCAAAGCAAGACTGGTTCATTTTTTTTTAATATCCTCTCAACTTTCAACCATACATTTTTTTCTGAACTTGATCATAGCCCATTGGTAGATAAAACTGGAGGATAACTTCAGAAATGGTGGGAGGTAATAGCAGTTCAGGAAAATGTTATCTGTGTGAATTGCAATTATGTAATTCTTACCTCAGCTATATTCTATGGCTTTGTCATTCATCTTACATTGTGCTGCCAATAAATTCATTGCCTAGGGGAATAAAAATAAAGAAATGCAGTATCTTTGATTAATGTTTCTGAAACAATTTTTCATGAATCAAACTAAAACTGTCTTTCCCATTTAATTCTTAATAAAACCAAAGGCAATGTATACTTCAATCACTGTATAAGTACAGAATATGCTATTTTCAAGAAAACAATTATTCACCCCACTAAGAGAAAAACATTCAAAAAACATATCTCAACTAGCTCACTTTTTATAGTCCATGGAATTCTCCAGGCCAGAATACTGGAGTTGGGTAGCCTTTCCCTTCTCCAGGGGATCTTCGCAAACCCAAGGATCGAATCCAGGTCTCCTAAATTGCAGGCGGATTATTTACCAGCTGAGCCACTAGCGAGGTCCAAAGAATACTGGAGTGTGTTGTCATTCCCTTCTCCAGGGGATCTTCCTGACCCAGGGATCAAACCTGCATCCCCTGCATGGCAGGCAGATTCTTTACCATCTGAGCCACCAGGGGAGCCCAGAATGAGATTAGTCACACTGAAAAAGTTTGATGCCTGAAATTATCAACTAGTAGTACCTTAATTGGCACCCCACTCCAGTACCCTTGTCTGGAAAATCCCATAGATGGGGGAGCCTGGTAGGCCGAAGTCCATGGGGTCGCAGAAAGTTGGACACGACTGAGCGACTGTACTTTCACTTTCCACTTTCAGGCATTGGAGAAGGAAATGGCAACCCACTCCAGTGTTCTTGCCTGGAGAATCCCAGGGACGGGGGAGCCTGGTGGGCTGCCATCTGTGGGGTCGCATAGAGTCGGACACGACTGAAGTGACTTAGCAGCAGTACCTTAATTTATCCAATCACTTCTCATCAAGAAGTGAAGTCGCTTAGTCGTGTCCAACTCTTTGAGACCCTGTGGACTGTAGCCCACCAGGCTCCTCCGTCCATGGGATTCTCCAAGCAAGAATACTGGAGTGGTTTTCCATTTCCTTCTCCAGGGGATCTCCCAGACCCAGGGATTGAACCCAGGTCTCCCACATTGTGGGAAGACGCTTTAACCTCTGAGCCAACAGGACAGCTGTAGTAGAAAACTGAATCCTAAGGGTAAGAAAAATGGTCACCAGATATTCAGTAAATAAATGCTGAGCAATTACTCCATTCTAAACACTGTATAAGGTATTTGAACAAAATAAAATGATGAACAATATTACATCCAAGCCAAGGGGCCCCTAAGTGAAATGGCTAGATAAGGTACCTAATCAGAGATCTTTGAGTAGATCAAGGAATAAACTATAAAAGTCTCCAGCTGATTTTCACTTTGTAAATTTAGTCATTCAGCTTAGAAAAGTATACTTATAGAAGTACCCAAAACTCAAATAATAAAATATCAAGGTTTTCTATGGCGGTTGATACTCTTTTATTACTCCAAGAAAAAATGCATCTACTCTAATACTTCTCATGATAGTATAATTGTAATAAGGTTTGGTGCTAATTCCTAATCTGTCCTTTACTGCTTACTCTTTGAAACTTTCACTTTGGCTTAAATATTGAGTACACCAAAATACCCAGTTTTTCAGTCAATTGCCTATTTAAATCACTTTGAGAAACAGACAGACCACTCCATTTTATAGGTCACATCAGGATTATGCCCAATGACATTGGCATTAAGTAATATATCTGGCAGTTTGAATATTTTGAAGGTATGAGTATTGTCATCTATGCTATGCTTTGCTATGCTAAGTCACTTCAGTCGTGTCCGACTCTGTGTGACCCCATAGACGGCAGCCCACCAGGCTTCCCCGTCCCTGGGATTCTCCAGGCAAGAACACTGGAGTGGGTTGCCATTTCCTTCTCCAATGCATGAAAGTGAAAAAAGAAAGTGAAGTTGCTCAGTCGTGTCCGACTCTTAGCAACCCCAAGTACTGCAGCCTACCAGGCTCCTCCATCCATGGGATTTTCCAGGCAAGAGTACTGGAGTGGGGTGGCATTGCCTTGTGTGTTATTTGAATTTATTATCTTAAGCTATCTCTAAAACACATGTGTTGTTTGAATACAGTGCTTAAATAATAAAAGCCTACTTTAATACTTAAAAGGGTACTAGGCATATTTCTGTGCTATATCACTTCATTCCAACACTTGAAAACATAATCAAAATCTTTTAATTTTTACTATGGACAGCTTCAGAAGATAAAAGAAAAATTGCTTAATGTAGTTTCAACAATTATCAATTCACATCCTGAGCATCTCATGTGACTTCATATTTGCCCTTGTTGCTTTCATTTTCAAAATGGTTCAAGATTGGATAATTATATAAAAACTCAAGCAATGTATCAATATAATCATCTAAAAAAAGAATTTGGTATACTTAATTATAAACCAGTAAGTTCTGATTTTTTAATTCTCTACTTCCCAAGGAGGAAACTCTTTAGAAAGTATTTGACACTGCCATTGTCTTGGTTTTGAATTCTTTCACACATGGAAGCCCAAATTGTTCTCTCTTTTTCCTAGTATGTAACTCTTTTTAAGAATCCTCTTTTGATCACTGTATCAAATCAAACCTTCCCTTTCTGTATACTTCTTGACATGATGCCTGAAAAAGAAGCTAACTCAATTCAGTTGTGGCCTTGGTCTATAAGGAATGGATCAGATATAAACAATTGAGCATATTGATATTATTTGATTAGTTATATAAGGACTTCTCTTGCAGACAAGGGAATATCCCCTTTGGGAAATATCCTGAGTTTGGAATCAAACAGTTCTTAGTTATATTCATGGCTCTGCTATCAGTAGCAACAGACAATAGTACACTTTAAAACTTCATTAAGTCTCAGTCTCCTCATAGGTACCCCCCCCCAAAAAAAAAAAGAAAAAAAAAAGCTAATTTCTACCTGACACAGAGAAAGTTTTTAGTATAAAAAGAAATAACTATGTCACCTAGTGAAGCTGACTAAATTTCTAAATTTCAAGGTTTTAATATTTTCTCCAGTTATGTGATAACACTGAACATGGGCTGGGCAGAGAGGAAGTTATCATTAGAAATAAATCAAAAAGCACTGTTGCTGATTTCTTCACTACTGTGGACCCAAACTGCCTTGACTCTTTCAGCAGCAGCTAAAATTGTTGCTAAACCTGAAAGTACCCTTTGATTGAGAATAAGAACTAATAAGTTACACCAATATAAATACAAACTAAATAAAAGTATTCATAGAAGTAGTCAATTCTCTTCTGATAGGTAAGCAGAGTCATTCTTATACGGCAGTAAATTAAGCAATTTCCTCGGACCTCATCTTTAGCCTTGGTTGCAAATTGTGAAAGAAACATGAAGAAGGAAAAAGGAACTTTCCTGAAGCTAAATGATCCTGGGTTGGTCCATCATAAACAACTTTTCAATAGGAATCTAAATAACCAAAAACTGGCATCATTACCCTGACAAATTCACTTTATTATTAACCAGGTAGGCACTGAATTGTTAATCTGTTGTAAACACTCCTGCATGCATTTAGGATACAATCCTGCAACAAGAACCCTGTTTCATGGAGTTTTCACTGGATGAGAAGAGAAACAAAACAAAGTGATTTCAGAGAGTGAGTGTTATGTAAATTGTAAAGCAGAATTAGACACAGAGTGAAAGAAATTGGAACAGAACTGTTCTGTTTTGAACAGGTTGTTGAGGAAAAGTCTTTGGAATAATCTTTGGAAAGAATGTTTGGAAAAGTCCTTTGGGAACTTTGAGTAGAACTTGGAAAGATACAGAGGAGCTGGCCATGATGCCTGGAGGAATAGCAAATGCCTAAAGCAATAGGGATAATGAAAGAGGAAAAGAGGAGCAGAGAGCAGGTTACCATGGAAGATAAGACACAGTTCACATAAGGTCCTGTAAGGCTGGAAAAGAAGTTTAGACAGTGTACTAAGTGTGAGAAGAAGTCACTGAAATGTTTTGAGCAGGAAAATAATGGGATGTGATGTGCATCTGAAAAGAACTGTGTTGCTGTGTGTAGAAAAGGCTGTTAACAGTGTCACGCGAATGTAAGTTCCTCGGTTCTTTGTCTTGTCACAACAAAGATTTGGAGTGACGGACATTAAAGCCCCCTCGGCATATCACAGCTCTTGGGTCTTGGACAGATGGTGTTATAGCTCTCAGGTCTCGAACGGACCATGTTATAGCTCTTAGACAAATTAGTATTACAGCTCAGTGTTACAGCTCTATTTTATTTAGAAGATAGCAGCAAAATCCACCTTCGAGGCATTGAGGGCATGTCGATCCAAAGACGTGAGGAGAAGAGTGCCCCAGTGCACAGAAGAGAGAGAGAGAGCTACCTTTGGCTCCTTTTTATATGTTTAAAAGTCGGACATGACTGAGCGACTTCACTTTCACTTTATATGTTTATCTCTCCCTGGGCCTATCCTATGTAAATTGGGACAGCCAGGAGTGCTGTTTGTTTTACCTGAGGTCCTCACTCCCGTCCTCGGACCTTCTTTTGTTCTATTTTCATGGGCTTTTCCCTTCTTTGTCTTTTAGCCACCACCATTTTGGACTCCTTTTCCCTATTCTACCTACCTAACATTCCCCCTTCAAGAGATGGGAGGCCCAATTCTTTGGGAATTGGGGCGCCAAGGTCTTTCTGGCTACTTCCTGCTGAACTTGGATGGTGAGGGATATTGGTCCTCTCCCTCTTGCTAGTCTCAAGCCTCAGAGTCCTTATAGCAGTGTCCATCTAAGGGTGTGTGACATTTTCCGTGGTCAACTATAGTTTTATATCTCTGTTGAACTGGCACTGCATGTTGTAGCTTGTTGACCTGGGCAGAGACAAAACAGTTTAGACAATTGACAGTACATGAAATAATCATAAGCATCATCAATATAGCATAATAAGAACTAGTAAGGGCATTAGCCAATTTTAAATTTGCATCTCCAGGATGGCTCAAGTTCCTCCTTGTTCAGGAATCAGAAGATCTATCTCCTGTCTGTTTTGGAGTACAATCTCTGTCAAGCTGTGTTGACTCTTTAAAGCTATCTTGAGAAATCTCATCCCCAGAAACCAGGTTTTGGGGGTGTTCATTAGAATGGCACTCATTGGTAGTCCTGAATAGGAATCTGAGATCTCCCAGGGGCTCACAGGTGTATTGAGTGTTCTCTTCTATTTTCTTCCATGGCTTGACTCATGAGTAGTGAATCCAGGAGTCATGTCCTGGTACCTTGAGTGCTGTGGGGGTAGAAAGTATTACAGGGTAGGGGCCCTTCCATGTGGGCTGGAGTTTAGCCTTTGGGGACCCATCTTTCCTGACTTTAACTAGGACTTGAGTCCCTGGAGCATATAGTGGTGACTCCTTAGAAGCTTTTGGGTCCTGGTTCATACCCCACAAGTGTATATCCTGTTGGAATTGCACAATGGCCATGGTATAAGACTGGAGGGTCTGAACCTCTGGATCTAGGAAGAGGTCATTGACATAAACAAAAGGTCTCCCATATAGCATCTCATAAGGACTACGACCAACCTGTTCCTTAGGGGCAATACGGGTGTGGAGGAGAACTATTGGTAAAGCCTCCTTCCATCCCAGGGGGGTCTCCTGTGTTATCTTTTTTATTGCTGATTTTAAGAACTGATTGGCTCTTTCTACTTTTCCTGAAGATTGAGGCCTCCAGGCACAATGGAGATAATAAGTAATGCCCAATGCTCTCGAGACCCCTTGGGTGACCTTAGAAGTAAATGATGTCCCATTGTCACTTTGTAATGACCTGGGCAGACCAAATCTTGGAATGATTTCATGGAGCAGTTTTTTTAACCACCTCCTCAGCCTTCTCAGTCTGGGTGGGAAAACCTTCAATCCATCCTGTGAATGTTTCTATCATGACTAATAGGTATTTATACCCTTGAGAAACTGGCATCTGGGTGAAGTCCATATGTCAGTCCTTTCCTGTATAGGCCCCACATCATTGGACGGGCTGGGCCAGCTTCGGTCTTTGAGCTCCTTGGGGTTTGTTTAATTGGCAAGTGGGACAAGAGGAGACCACCTGTCTTATAGTTGTTTGGAAGCCTGTTCCTCTGAAGGACCTTTCTAGTAATCTTTGGAGGGACTTTTATCCTGAATGAGTGGTGGCATGTAAGGAGTTAACCAACTTTCATTGGATGTTCCCAGGCAGAAAAAGGAATCCCTCCTTTTGGAACCACCCAATATGATCTTCTTGAAAGCCCTCGCTCTTAGCTTTAAGAGTCTCACCTTCAGTATATGAAGGAGTTTCTGGCAAATTAGTCTGTGGAACTAAGGTGGCAACCCCTATCAGGTCATGGTTCTGTAATGCTGCTCTCCTAGCTGCCTGATCAGCTGCTTGGTTCCATCGTGCAACTTTTGTGCTCCCTTTTTGGTGTCCTTTATAGTGGGAGACTGAAACCTCAGTGGGCAGATGGACTGCGTCCAAGAGCCTAAGAATCTGATCACCATATTTGATTGGGGACCCTCGGGTGGTCAAGTGGCCCCTTTCTTTCCAAATAGCCACATGTGCATGTAGCACCAGAAAGGCATACTTGGAGTCAGTGTAAATGGCTATTCTTTTTCCTTTTCCCAGCTCTAAAGCTCGAGTCAGGGCTATGAGCTCAGCTAATTGGGCTGAAGTACCTGGTGGCAGAGGCTTCACCTCTATGGTCTCAAAATTGGAGACTACTGCATACCCGGCTCTTCTTTTTCCATCCAAGACAAAGCTGCTTCCATCAGTGTACCAGATTTCCTCAGGATTGGTCAGAGGATCTTCTGACAATCCCTCTCGGGGTTTTGTCCAGTGGTCCAAGGTTTCTAGACAAGAGGGAAAGGGGAGAGAGCCCTTGGGGGTAGGCAGGAGGGTGTCTGGGTTAAGAACCTCACAAGGGGATATAGTGAGGCCTGGATTTTCCATCAGCGTTACTTGATAATCTGAGGATTCTTTGATCAGACATCCATAAATGGCCTCTCCCATTTAGGAGTTGTTTTACTTGGTGGCTGGTAAAAATAGTTAGTTTGCCCCCAAAGGAGAGTTTTAAAGCATGTTCTATCATGATTGCAATAGCTGCAAGATTTCAAAGGCAGGGGGGGCAGCCTCGGGTGGTTGGATCGAGCCTCTTGGATAAGTAGGCTACAGGCTGGGGCTCAGATCCCAACCTCTGAGTTAACACTCTCAAGGCTATTCCCTCTCTCTCATGGACATAAAGTTGGAATGCTTTTTCTGGGTCTGGCAACCTCAAGGCAGGTGCCTGAGTTAAGGCCTGTTTTAGTGTAGCCTCTGCCTTCTTTTGAAGAGTTCCCCACATCAATGGGATTGAATCATCTTGTTCCTTTAAGCTTTCATATAAGGGCTGGGCAATTAGACCATAGTTGAGTATCACAATTCTACAATACCCCGTTAGCCCCAGGAAAGCTCACAATTGTTTTTGAGTCATGAGGGAAGGCAACTGGAGGATTCCTTGTACCCGATCAGAGGACAGCCTCCTGGACCCATGTGCATCTGTGCCTTAGCACGGGAGACTTTATATCCCCTTTCTGCCAAGAAGTTTAGAACCTGAATTGCATGTTGTTGGGCACTTTTCTCATCTGGAGAGCAGATTAGTAGGTCATCTATATATTGTAATATTTTCCCATTAGATCCCAGGTCCAGATCTAGGAGATCCTGGCTAAGGGCCTGTCCAAACAGGTGGGGGCTATCTCTGAACCCCTGAGGTGATACTGTCCAAGTCATCTGTTGGTGTTTTTCTCCTGGGGTCTCCCACTCAAAGGCAAAAAGATATTGGGATTCTTTAGCCAGTGGTATGCAAAAAAAAAAAGCATCTTTGAGATCCAAGACTGTAAACCACTTGGCACTGGGTGGGATTTCTCCCAAGATTACATAGGGATTGGGTACTGTGGGATGGAGGAGTCTACAGCTTCATTTATGATCTGGAGATCTTGAACCATTCGCCAGGTTCTGTAATTTTTCTTTACAGAAAGGAGTGGGGTGTTACATGGCGAATTGGTGGAGACCAACAGCCCACAAACAAGGAATTTATTTATTAAAGGCTGTAGTCCCTCCTGAGCCTCTCTTTTGAGAGTATATTGTTTCTGGTTAGGAAACTGAGTGGGATCTCGGAGGACAATGATGACCGGTTCAGCTTGGTCCAGGAATCCCCTGGTCCCACATCTGGGGGTTAATCTTGTCTTCCCATAGTTTTTGGTCCCTCTCTATTGAAGGTGTAATGGGTTCTTCAGTAGTAACCAGGAGCTGTAGAGCTCTAGGGGCTGAAAAACTTCCCATTACAAGGTTGGTCCCCAGTTTAGTGAGTATATCTCTTCCCAATAAGGGACTAGGACACTCAGGGACCACCAGAAACTGGTGGGAAAATATTTGTCCATCCCAGCAACAAAAAAGTGCTCGGGTGAATCTTTTAGTAGTTTATTTTCCTGTAGCACCCAAAATGGTACAGCTTTGGGAGGAGAAGTCTCCGGAGTAGGAGATCAAGACAGAGTAGGTAGCCCCTGTGTCAACCAAGAAATTCTCGGACCTACCTGCCACATCCAGTTGCACCCTTGGCTCCAGCCCCGTGATGGTTATCTGTGACTGGCGGGCTGGCTGGAGCGGGCCACTTCAGTCTTCTTGAACCATCGTGAGGGTAGGCTTGGCGCTTGACCTTGAGGCTCTTGGGTCCCGAGGGCAGAGTGCCGCCCAATGTCCCAGTTGATGGCATTTGTGGCAAGCCGTTCTAGGAGACTGGTCACGGTTTGGACACTCTTTGGCCCAATGCCCCACCTGTCTACAGATCAGGCTTTTGTCTCATGCCTTGTCCTTCAAGGACTCGGGGTTTGCCATAGAGCTTCTCTGGAGAGCGGCCAGCATCTAGGCATGCCTTTTCTCTTTCTTTCTCTCCCTCTCCTGGGCCTTGGCCTCCTTCTCCTGTTTTCTGTTATAAAAGGTATTGGTGGCTGACCATCTCATCTAAAGAGGCAGTAGGGTCCTGCTGTTGTAGCTGTTGTAACTTAATTCTGATATCTGATGCACATTGGGACAGGAATTTGTCCTTTAAAATCACCTGTCCCTCATAAGAGTCTAAGTCCAGATTGGTAAACTTTTGGAGTGCCTCTTTTAGCCTTTCCAGAAAGGCAATGGGGTTCTCATTGGGCTCCTGAGTTATTGCTGAGATCTGGGTACAGCTAATTACTTTTTGTTGGGCTGTTTTCAGTCCTGCCTTCACACAGATTAGAAAATGATCCTTTTCCCAGATGTGCTCAGGGTCATTATAATTCCAATTAGGATCGGAGGAGGGGACTGCAGTTTCCCCTACTGGATATCTATCACTGGACATGTGAAGCCCTGTTGCATACCTCCAGGCTTCCTTTACGACCTAGTATGTTCAGGGTCAGATAAAGTTTGACTAAATATGACCATGATGTCTTTCCATGTCAAGTCAAAGGCCAAGGTAATATGTTGGAATGTATCTATATATTTGCCTGGGTCATCTGTATAGCTTCCCAGGTCTTGTTTGATCTGTCTTAGTTCTAAGAGGGAGAAGGGCTTATGGACTCGAGTTGGTCTGAATTCGCCTCCAGTTTCAACTAAGGGACATACTCGAGCTGGCTTTTGTGGAGGGGTGCTCCCGGATATGGGGACACGTTTGGATATAAGGAGGGAGCACCAGGCAACTCAAGAGCTGTGGGAGGTGAGCCTTTAAGGGCGGGGGCGGGGGGTTCCTTTTCTTAGTTGCCTGTGCCTAACATCATTTGCCTAGTGGGCTCACTTTTAGGGCGCACAACAATCCCATACTTAAGACAGAGTTACTTCATATCTTTTAGTCAGAAGAAAATTTGGATATAGGGGTTTCCCTTGTCTTTTGCAGAATAATTCTAATTGAAGGATGGCATTGTAATTTAAAGTCCCATTCTCAGGCCAGTATTCCTCATCCCCCAGTGGATACTGTGGCCATGCAGTGGCACAAAAGAATTTCAAGTGACTCCTCCTTAGAACTAGAGGGTCTAACAGCTTCCAGTTATCAAGGATGCATCTCAAGGGCGTCTGCTGAGAAGTGGACTGGTTATTTCCCATCTGAAAGATAGTCATGACAGGGAGAAAGAAAAAGACCTCTTTCGATTTTCATGGTTGGACTTCCTTAGGGGTGAGTCTTTCTGAAGCTTATCTACCCAAAACTGTTGCAACCTAGGAGCCAGGCGTCCCCGGGTCAGGGTTCAGATCCCCAGGCAGGCTGAGGCGTGACAGACTCCTAGAGACTGAATCCTCAGGCAAGTCGAGGCGTGATGGCCTCCCGAGAATTGGGTCCCGGGGCAGATTGAGGCGTGATGACCTCCTGGGACCCCTGGGACTGGTGGATCCCCGAGCAGGTTGAGGCATGACAACCTGTCCAGGACCAGATGCCCAGGCAGGTCAAGGCGTGATGACCTCCTGGGACCCCTGGACTGGAGTTAGGGTGTTCCCAAGGACTCCAGCGTGACTAGTGCTGGGTAGAATTAAGGGGTTCATAACTCATTGCTAGTTTGCCCACCATGGACGGGAATAGATATGATGCAAGCTCATCCTACCTAGTACTGTTGCAACCTGAGAGCCAGGCGTCCCCGGGTCAGGGTGCAGATCCCCAGGCAGGCTGAGGTGTGACAGCCTCCTAGAGATCGAATACCCGGGCAGGTCGAATCCTGGGACCAGCGGATTCCCGAGCAGGTTGAGGCATGACAAACTTTCGAGGACCAGATCACCAGGTAGGTCAAGGTGTGATGACCTCCTGGCACCCCCAGACTGGAGTTGGGCGTCCCCAAGATCTCCAGTGTGACCAGTACTGGGTAGGATTACTTCCATTTAGTTCAGTCCCTCAGTCCTGTCCGACTCTTTGCGACCCCATGAATCGTAGCATGCCAAGCATCCATCACCAACTCCCGGAGTTTACTCAGACTCACGTCCATTGAGTCAGTGATGCCATCCAGCCATCTCATCCTCTGTCGTTCCCTTCTCCTCCCACCCCCAATACCTCCCAGCATCAGAGTCTTTTCCAATGAGTCAACTATTCACATGAGGTAGCCAAAGTACTGGAGTTTCAGCTTTAGCATCACTTCTTCCAAAGAAATCCCAGGGTTGATCTTCAGAATGGACTGGTTGGATCTCCTTGCAGTCCAAGGGACTCCCAAGAGTCTTCTCCAACACCACAGTTCAAAAGCATCAATTCTTCAGCACTCAGCCTTCTTCACAGTCCAACTCTCACATCCATACATGACCACAGGAAAAACCATAGCCTTGACTAGATGGACCTTTGTTGGCAAAGTAATGTCTCTGCTTTTGAATATGCTATCTAGGTTGGTCATAACTTTCCTTCCAAGGAGTAAGTGTCTTTTAATTTCATGGCTGCAGTCACCATCTGCAGTAATTTTGGAGCCCCAAAAAATAAAGTCTGACACTGTTTACATTGTTTTCCCATCTATTTCTCATGAAGTGATGGGACCAGATGCCATGATCTTCGTTTTCTGAATGTTGAGCTTTAAGCCAACTTTTTCACTCTCCACTTTCACTTTCATCAAGAGGCTTTTTAGTTCTTCTTCACTTTCTGCCATAAGGGTGGTGTCATCTGCATATCTGAGGTTATTGGTATTTCTTCCAGTAATCTTGTTGTGCCTCATCCAGCCCAGCGTTTCTCATGATGTACTGTTCATAGAAGTTAAATAAGCAGGGTAACAATGTACAGCCTTGACGTACTCCTTTTCTATTTGGAACCAGTCTGTTGTACCATGTCCAGTTCTAACTGTTGCTTCCTGACCTGCATACAGATTTCTCAAGAGGCAGGTCAGGTGGTCTGGTATTCCCATCTCTTTCAGAATTTTCCACAGTTTATTGTGATCCACACAGTCAAAGACTTTGGCATAGTCAATAAAGCAGCAATAGATATTTTTCTGGAACTCTCTTCCTTTTCCATGATCCCGCAGATGTTGGCAATTTGATCTCTGGTTCCTCTGCCTTTTCTAAAACCAGCTTGAACATCTGGAAGTTCACGGTTCACGTATTGCTGAAGCCTGGCTTGGAGAATTTTGAGCATTACTTTACTAGCATGTGAGATGAGTGCAAGTGTGCAGTAGTTTGAGTATTCTTTGGCATTGCCTTTCTTTGGGATTGAAATGAAAACTGACCTTTTCCTGTCCTGTGGCCACTGCTGAGTTTTCCAAATGTGCTGGCATATTGAGTGCAGCACTTTAATATTAACAGCATCATCTTTCAGAATTTGAAATAGCTCAACTGGAATTCCATCACCTCCACTAGCTTTGTTCGTAGTGACGCTTTCTAAGGCCCACTTGACTTCACATTCCAGGATGTCTGGCTCTAGGTCAGTGATCACACCATTGTGATTATCTGGGTCGCGGGTACAATTAAGGGGTTGGATATTATAAAGTATTTCTCTCCCAAGGCCAGCTATATTCTGGTTGTCTGTCTGGAAGATTGTAGAGGCAACCTTGTGGGTCTGGATGGGGCTCAGGAAAAGAGCATTAAACAGGAGGGAAGGGGACAGAACACAACCTTTGAAAGAATGACATAGCACAAGGGTATAACATAAACCAATTAAAATCAATTGGGTCCAAGATGACAAGTCAAATTCAAGTAAACCTTAATCCCCAATCTATAAGCCAAAAGACACAGCCAGAGGTAGCAGGACAGCTCCAAGGCACTGTCAAAAGATGGAGGAGTGGGTGGTTCCCCAATGGCTAGGATGATCCTCTTACTCATTAACATATGAATTCACCCCACTTGCAAAACCAGGCCAGGCCACATTCCATGGCCAGTACCCTGTAGAGTGGGAGCTTCTCTCTGAATCTTAAAAAGTCTACCTCTTATTAATCTCTTTGATTCTCAATGAATTTTTGCAGTGAGAACTCAGAGCCTGAGCTTTATTAGGTACCCAAAGCCATTCTGGGTTTTGGTCGGGCTCAAGTCCCGGGAGAGGGCTGAAGGACAGGAGGAAAAAGCAGTGGGAAAAACATGCCAAGGAATCCCCTTCATAGCCTACCGGGAATTCTGCTAAATATCTGACCAGTGCTCACAGTTTCATTGGTCTGATCCTTGGAACAGAGAAGAGAAAAGACAGAAGAACCCGCATCAGCTTGTGTAACAGCTACTGGGGCTCAGCAGATAGCGCCTACATGCTGAGGAGTAAGTAGCCTCTCCAGAGTCCCTCAACTGTGCCCCCTGCCACCCTCCTGTTCTTGGGACATTCGAGGGAACAAGAAATGAGAGATTGTAAAGGAATTAAGATTTTGTTAGGCATGTCCCTCAAGCCATAGGAATGAGGACCTCCTACCTTTACTGGAGGTCTTCTGGAATCTGAGACTGAGCCGTGTGAGCTTTCTGCTGACTTCATTTTTCACTGTCCCGGTTTCCAGCATGATGGGCCTTCCCCTGTGCTGGATTTTCTTTGCATTCCGCTTCTACCACTCACTGAGTTGGGGTCCTGCTGTGCTTGGCCTCTTCTGCACAGAGGTTGTTTCAGCCAGGTTAAACCCAAGTCACAGTACCATAAATGTCATGCAAGTGTATGTTCTTCAGTTCTTTGTCTTGTCACAACAAAGATTTGGAGTGATGGACATTAAAGCCCCCTTGGTGTGTCACAGCTATTGGGTCTTGGACAGACTGTGTTATAGCTCTCAGGTCTCGAATGGACCATGTTATAGCTCTTAGACAAATCAGTGTTACAGCTCAGTGTTACAGCTCTATTTTATTTAAAAGAGAGCAGGAAAATCCATCTTCGAGGTGTGAGGGCACATCAATCCAAAGACGCGAGGAGAAGAGCGCCCCAGCACACAGGAGAGAGAGCGAGCTAGCTTTGGCTCCTCTTTTTATATGTTTATCTCTCCCTGGGCCTGTCCTATGTAAATTGGGCCATCCAGGAGTGTTGTTTGTTTTATCTGAGGTCCTCACTCTGGTCCTCAGACCTTCTTTTGTTCTATTTTCGCTGGCTTTTCCCTTCTTTGTCTTTTAGCCACTGCCATTTTGGACTCCTTTTCCCTATTCTACCCGCTTAACAACAGCAAGACTGAAAGCAGATGAAGAGTTAGAGGTTAGTGCAGTGACAGAGGTAATGACAAGACTATGACTAAACCTCACTGGTGATTAACCTCACTAAACCTCACTGTGACTAAATTTCACACAATCTTGGATGTGTATGAAGGGAAAAGGTTTAAGGAAAAATCTCAAGATACTGATGGGGGAACTTAGCCTGGAAGCCCAGACTGAGAGGAAAGTGCGCTCGGCAGCCCACATATAACATAAAAGGCATGGGGCCTCACAGGCCATGCCTCGAAGATACTGACAGGAGCCAATAAATGAATTAGGTGCAGTGAATTTAGGTGGGGACATCTAGTAGAGGGAAAGATTTTCTTTTTGAGGCATAATACAAAGAATTACCTTTGAACTTATTGAAATACCAATTAGCTTTCTAAGAAAGATATAAAATAGACACAGGAAAATACATATTTAGAGAGCATATATTTGTCTTAAATGGAAATAAATTTGGAGGCTACCAGTACTTTGCCAACAATGGTCCATCTAGTCAAGGCTATGTTTTTCCAGTGGTCACACAACTGAGCGACTGAACTGAACTGAACCAGTACATATTATATAAAGACATGAAGCTAAATGAGATCACTCTAGGTAAGGACAGGTTCAGTTCAGTTCATTTGTCAGTCGTGTCTGACTCTGCGACCCCATCAACCACAGCATGCCAGGACTCCCTGTCCATGACCAACTCTTGGAGTTCACCCAAACCCATGTCCATTGAGTCGGTAATGCCTTCCAACCATCTCAAACTCTGTCGCCCTCTTTTCCTCCTGTCCTCAATCTTTCCCAGCATCTGGGTCCTTTCAAATAAGTCAGCTCTTCACATCAAGTGGCCAAAGTATTGGAGTTCCAGCTTCAACATCAGTCCTACCAATGAACACCCAGGACTGATGTCCTTTACGATAGACTGGTTGGATTTCCTTGCACTCCAAGGGACTCTCAAGAGTCTTCTCCAACACCACAGTTCAAAAGCATCTATTCTTTGGTGCTCAGCTTTCTTTATAGTCCAACTTTCACATCCATACATGACCATTGGAAAAACCATAGCCTTGACTAGAGGGACCTTTCTGCCAAAGCAATGTCTCTGCTTTTTAATATGCTATCTAGGTTGGTCATAACTTTCCTTCCAAGAGATAAGCATCTGTTAATTTCATGGCTGCAATCACCACCTGCAGTGATTTTGGAACCCAGAAAAATAAAGTCAGCCACTGTTTCCACTGTTTCCCCATCTATTTCCCATGAAGTGATGGGACCAGATGCCATGATCTTCGTTTTCTGAATGTTGAGCTTTAAGCCAACTTTTTCACTCTCCACTTTCACTTTCATCAAAAGGCTTTTTAGTTCTTCTTCACTTTCTGCCATAAGGGTGGTGTCATCTGCATATCTGAGGTTATTGATATTTCTTCCAGTAATCTTGTTGTGCCTCATCCAGCCCAGCGTTTCTCATGATGTACTGTTCATAGAAGTTAAATAAGCAGGGTAACAATGTACATCCTTGATGTACTCCTTTTCTATTTGGAACCAGTCTGTTGTACCATGTCCAGTTCTAACTGTTGCTTCCTGACCTGCATACAGATTTCTCAAGAGGCAGGTCAGGTGGTCTGGTATTCCCATCTCTTTCAGAATTTTCCACAGTTTATTGTGATCCACACAGTCAAAGACTTTGGCATAGTCAATAAAGCAGCAATAGATATTTTTCTGGAACTCTCTTGCTTTTTCCATGATCCTGCAGATGTTGGCAATTTGATCTCTGGTTCCTCTGCCTTTTCTAAAACCAGCTTGAACATCTGGAAGTTCACAGTTCACGTATTGCTGAAGCCTGGCTTGGAGAATTTTGAGCATTACTTTACTAGCATGTGAGATGAGTGCAAGTGTGCAGTAGTTTGAGTATTCTTTGGCATTGCCTTTCTTTGGGATTGGAATGAAAACTGACCTTTTCCTGTCCTGTGGCCACTGCTGAGTTTTCCAAATGTGCTGGCATATTGAGTGCAGCAGTTTCACAGCATCATATTCCAGGATTTGAAGTTGCTCAACTGGAATTCTATCACCTCCACTAGCTTTGTTCATAGTGATGCTTTCTAAAGCCCACTTGACTTCACATTCCCAAATGTCTGGCTCTAGGTGAGTGATCACACTATCGTGATTATCTGGGTCTTGAAAATCTTTTTTTGTACAGTTCTGTGTATTCTTGCCACCTCTTCTTAATATCTTCTGCTTCTGTTAGGGCCATACCATTTCTGTCCTTTATCAAGCCCATCTTTGCATGAAATGTTCCCTAGGTATCTCTAATTTTCTTGAAGAGATCTCTAATCTTTCCCATTCTATTGTTTTCTTCTATTTCAGCTCTGAGAATCTCATATGTTTAAGTTTTAGAAAGGTGATATAGCCACAGCAAATAAGACCTAGAAGGAATAGATCACATAAAAAAAAATAAAACTTAGAGCATGTATTGAGATTGAAGTTATAAAAAAAAAATTTTTTTTTTTTCAAAAGAAGTAGTATTTACCATTGAAAAAAATGGATGTATAAGTGTACCTGCACAGTTCAAACCTGTGTTGTTGAAGGATGTGTGTGTGTGTGTACACACAGAAACAGACATATTGAGTTTCTTCACAACTATGTTAAAGATTGTTCCTTTCCTCCCATATTTTAAACACTTTTTTTTTAAAACACAACCATGAACTATGTATGAGAGAATTTACAGGGGAGAAATGTGCCTCTTTTTTTAAGAGCAGAATAGAAGATTCCAAATGTGTGTTTTAAATGTGTTTTCTGTGGTAGTTAACCTAATGAAAGGAAAGCAGCTGCTTTTATAAAACAGAGGGGAAGAAGGAAGTGATAGAGACACTCTTTTATTAGAAAGGGAGAGAACGGGCCTCTTAGTCAGGACACAGCTGTATGTAACACAAGGCTTCCTCTTTCTCACCTTTTCTCTCATCAAAATTAGCACTTTGCTGCCTTCTGGCTTTTGGAAATGGCCTTCACCTTTCATGTAATTAACACCTTCAGGCCCACAAGGTGTCTACACTCTGACAGTAGGTCCAGCCTTTGCTTACGAGAAGTATCAGAGGAAATGCTAGGTCAAAATTCCCTTTCCTCACCTGAGCTGCTGATTCATCTTCTATAGCAGGCCGTAAACACCACCCTAACTCCAGTACATCAAAATATTTAAAATTAATAATTTCTTTTTTGCTTGAACACCTCAAACTCATGGAGTTTTCTCTCTTCCAGAGAGTGGTAATTATATAAGCTTTAGTCTTGGCCTTACAAACTCTTATTCCAAATCTTTACTTGTTCCTAAATTCCAATATCCTTATGTTCCTTCCCAGCTCCATGCCCAATGAGTGACATTCTGTACTTATCCTTGTTGACCTGCAATCCCTAAGGCATGCTTACTAAATAATATGAGCCTTGAGGAACTGTTTTTATAGTTTCTAATTGGATTGCTTCACTCCATCTGCTACCAAACCTACCTGGATATACAGCCTTAAAAATATTTACACTAAAGAGAAGCCCATAAATAATGGGCAGTTATGTTTTCTATGTTTACTTGTTAATTTTATGGCCTTAGTAATATAAGTCCAGCTCATAATCTTCTCTGCCTTAGCTTTTTGTGAATATGCTTCATTAAATAATTTTATAGTTCCATTAATAAATAAAAATAAAATTTAATCAAAGATACAAATGCTGTGCAACCATCTGTTTTGACTTAACTACCTACAATTTTAATGTGTGATTTTGCATGCTGAATACCAATATTCCTGTGTGGGTGGTGTGTGTGTGTGTGTGTGTGTGTGTCTGAAACTGAGACCTTTTTAACTACAAAGTAAAAAAAAAAAAAAGCTATGCTGACCACAACAGAAGAAAAATTTGGAAAGCAGTATATATTTCAAGAAGATTCATTCATCCACTTAGGTTTCTGTTTAAATATTCCAATGCATCTCCTTGGTTTCCTGTGCCTTGTACCAATAGAAAATATATTCCTCTACATATTACTTGTGCTTTCAGGCTACAAAAAGTGGATGTGAAAGTGTTAGTTGCTCAGTGGTGTCCAACTGCATGCTACCCCATGGACTGTAACCCATCAGGTTCCTCTGTCCATGAAGTTCTCCAGGCAAGAATATTGGAGTGGGTAGCCAGTCCCTTCTCCAGGGGATCTTCCCAACCCAGTGATAGAACCCAGATCTCCTGTATTGCAGGCACACTCTTTACCACCTAAGCCAGTATCTATATATTAATATATTAGTGCTGTGACTCTATTGGAAGAGGGCTGTAGAATCTAAGGCCAGAAAAGACAAAGTCAAAACAATAAAGGTCACAGCTTCCTCTGAGATAAAAATCTTGTATTTACATAAACACAAAATCACCAGCTTAACATAGTCATTCAGGAAACCATCATTGTGATTTATATTTGTTCTTCCTTTCTAATTTTCAAAACAATTTCATCATCTATGGATTTGGACCCACAACAGTTAAGAATATAATAAATTTTTTATAGTTGAGCAGGATAATTAAAATATCCTTTAAAACAGTTCTGCAAGAATAGACATACCCACAATAACTGTGAAAAAAAAAAAAAAAGTAAAACCAATCAAGAAAAACTTTAAATATATGTAAAGAATGTATTCCACAGAAAAAATCAAAAGTGACTATCTTTAACCTATAAATTTTACTACATTTTCCACTGAATTTATCCTGTTTAGGCAACAGCCTAATATTTCCTTCAGGATTTTAACCCATTACCCATCCACATGCACAAATATGTATCCCCAAATTGATTTTTTTTTCACTCAGATATGCCAATCTCCTTCTGCCTTTAGATGTTGCACTCGCTACCAGATGCCTGCCCTGCATCTTTCATCCTTCTGCCATCAGGTCAAATGCCCCCAACTCTGCCAACCCCAGAAACTCCTTCTACAAGTATCTAAGCCACCACACACATCCCCAGACCATCCTAACCAAAGCAGATGGCTACCCATTGCTAATTATCATTGTGATTTATTTTCTTCTTAGAGGTCAGTACTATTTATTTCCTCATTTACTGTCTATCTCCCTAACAAATTACAAAAACACTTAGAATAAGGGTTCTTATCTCCCTAGCTCACTAGAGCATAACTGCACATCATATGGTTGAGTGGCTTTTAAATGAACCATTCTGTAGCCCCATAGAGTGCTCTTTACCTTCCCCTTGCAGTCTGCACTATGTAAAAAAATAAATAAATAAAACAAAATATATTGAGAAAGTCAGAAAGAAGTGTGTATTGATGTTCTCAATAAAACTCTTTGTCTCTCCCTGGTAAACAAACACACTTTATGAGTATCTATAATGCTGATTATGACTTACACAGGTCAATGTTGACAAGCAAGTGATTTTGAAGGGAGGTATAATTGCCTGTAAAGGAAATGAGTAATTCTAAAGGCTGAAATTTGACCCACAAGGTCCGCCTGATGGCAATAACGCTGCTTCATGTCATATATTCTGAGGATGTGGTGACAAAGTTGAGGCAGAGATGAACACAATTTCAACATCAGCCATTTTTCACAATAATTTATTTACAAGAAAATAAGCAGCAATGGCAACCCACTCCAGTACTCTTGCCTGGAAAATCCCATGGATGGAGTAGCCTGGTAGGCTGCAGTCCATGGGGTTGCCAAGAGTCGGACGCGACTGAACGACTTCACTTTCACTTTTTGCTTTCATGCATTGGAGAAGGAAATGGCAACCCACTCCACTGTTCTTGCCTGGAGAATCCCAGGGACGGGGGGGCCTGGTGGGCTGCCATCTGTGGGGTCGCACACAACTGAAGCGACTTAGCAGCAGCAGCAAGCCTAATTTGATTTACTGATTAAAAACTCTCAAGCAATAAAAATGTCTGAGTTTATATGAATACATCATTTAACACTCAACATTTTTCTGTTTAATGTGCTTCCACATTAAATACTTCATGTAATCCTAAAAATACATTTTGAAGTTGGTACTACAGCTCTTTTTTCAATGAAAAAAATTTAATCAAGGAAATGAGACTACTGAAGAGAGAAAAATGTCATAAAGTTGAAGGCTTAAAGAACTAAAGGCAATGCTAAAATGGAAAAGGCAGGAATATAAATAACTTTCTCTTTTGGTTGCTAGAAGCTCTGACATCTGCTTCTCTGTCTCTGCCTTCCCTGTCCATCCCACCTTCCCTCCCTTTCACTGCTTTTTCTATTCACATTTACCTTAAGTGTTTACCTTCATTCCATAGTCCCTTTTCAAAATAATATGTTTGGTTAATTAAGAGTTTGCCAAAATGTACTATTTAATAAATCTTTGAATGTGTATAAATTCTTTACAAAACTCCATACAGGTAGCACGGCCTATTCAACTATAAAATAATTTATTTTTGCTGTTTCCTCAACTCTTTATATATATTTTTATGTGAGCTTCCCTGGTAGCTCACCTGGTAAAGAATCCGCCTGAAATGCAGGAGACCCCAATTTGATTCCTGGGTCAGGAAGATCCTCTGAAGAAGGGATAGGGTACCCACTCCAGTATTCTTGGGCTTCCTTGGTGGTTCTGACAGTAAAGAACCCACCTGCAATGAAGCAGACCTGGGTTCGATACCTGGATTGGGGAGATCCCCTGGAGGAGGGCATGGCAACCCACTCCAGAATTCTTTCAATGTAATCTTAAGACTCTTGGGTTTGTACATATTTTGTCTTCTTAGAAATTTTGCTTAAATACTAATTTCAATTAGTAACTTTCCCCCTTCCTGAACCTACTGAAAAATAAAATCACCTCTTCAGAATAATGTAATCCCACCTCCTTTGAATTAAGAATTTTCTTTATATTATTGTATTGTATGTTATATATCTATTATATATTTTAATCTATGTATGTTTACACATAAATTTCAAGCCAAGTTATTATACATGCTAAATCACATGTGAGACCATATGTATGCAAGTAATCAAGTGACCTAGGATAACATGTGGAGAAGGCAATGGCAACCCACCCCAGTATTCTTGCCTGGAAAATCCCATGGACGGAGGAGCCTGGTGGGCTGCAGTCCCTGGGGTCGCTAAGAGTCGGACACAACTGAAGCAACTTAGCAGCAGCAGCAGGATAACATAAATTTAGGATAAAAGTAATATCTTAGGGAAAACTCATTGGTTAAATACTTAATAATATAAATACAGATGGATATAGTTCCAAATTCTGCAAAGAAACTTTCCTTCCAAAAGTGTTATAAGACTTTAGCAAATTATATTTGATTTCTGTCAAAATAAAATGGTTCCTTATGGTTTTTCTCTTTCTGGCACATTTGTTCTACCATGCCAAAATAAGAAAGTTTGCAGCAGGTGGTTATTTTGTTTTCGAGCATAATGGTTAATGGCCTTTTCTGCTGTCCAAGTTTTCAAAGCCGTTACTTTTATCTGAGGCCCTTCTTTGGCTCTCATACTTTCCTGGATATTAATTACACGTGTAAATTTCTCTTACAACCACATCTCAGTAAAAACCAGAATCAATGTATTCCTCCCATCACATTTATTCAGGCTCAGCCTCCTCTTCCATTACCCAGGTGACAAGTTGACAAAGTACCAAGCTTTAATTCTGTTTTGTTTTTCTTGGTGAGAAAATAATGATACAATGGATAATTTACGTCCTCATTTCAGCCAGCATTAAATTATGAACCTGAGGGCTCTAACGGTTTGGAGGTCTTTCTCATCTAGAGTCTATGGGATGTATAGGTTTTGTTAATAAAAAAAAAAATTTAGCATTATTCAAATACAAGATGTCAGTTCAGATATGTGGTTTCATTCTACAAAAAAACAATGTATGTGACTGGAAAATGTTGATTAAAATTTCATATCCCATCTCCCTATTAAGAAAAGTATTTTCAGGCTCCTAGGGGCTGTGTCAAAAAATAACAAGTTAAAGCCACTTTCTCCACTTCTGCAAGCTTCCAGCTACCTTTTCCAAACCTAGATTCTGAAGTATAACTAATGTCAGTTGTCTCTTCCCCAGCTCAGGTGATTTACCTGCTCTTCCTGGAACACACATTTCAAGTGTTTCAAGCAGCTTTTACTACCTTCCCACATCCCACTTCCACAAACTTGTCTACCTTCTGCTTGCACAGCACATTAGCTTCTCAGTTTCTGAGTTGTTGGTGAAAAAACATGGAAGACTGAACATATGCACTTTTCTTCTCTGTTCTAATTACCATAAAATGATGATAAAAAGTATATAAAGTTATAAACCTCTAATTAAGAAAAACATGAAAATACAACCATCAGTAGAAGAAAACTACAGTTCTAAACAAATAAAAATGAAAGATGGAATAATATTTTTTTAAAGGGTGCAATAATAGTAACCAGAAAAGTGAGCCTGAGAAAAACTTGTCTTTTGAGTTTACAAGGTACAGAATATAATCCAGGAATCTTAAGCTTAATGTTATGAAAATACACATTGATTTGTCAACGCATATGGTTTTATGCTGGACATCTGATGGATTTTTTAAATTCCAAAGGCTCATATTCTTTAAACATTATTTGTAGATGCCATATTTACAGATTGGCCTACTCACCAAAAGTTATTTGTAACCTCAAAATCAATACTTGGGCACTTATGTGTTTATTCGTGGACATGTACACAAAGGAAAAAAGTCGCTGGACACACACGTTCCCAACTGAAGTCAAACAAGGCAAAGCTCTGAAATATTTCTGCTCTCATGCTGTAAACAAGCATTCTTTTCAAAGTCAATTAATACCACATATATATTTTTTTAATTTTTGTACTTTTTCTTGGTGATTTGAGAATTCAAATTAATTGAAGAATTTAAATATTCTCCAAGTTATAGTACTGAAGTGTTGCTTAGTGTTCCTAAGTTCAAGGCTGGGATATACTTTATAGGGAAAATGTGTGTATTAGATCAGCTTCATTCATGTGTAAGTTATAGTGCTGTTGGCTATGAGCTCAATCTTAATGAATCAAGAAGAAGATACATCCAGAAAAATGAAGAGGAAAGGCAGTAGTTTGTCTATAAGAACACTTCAGAATGTACTAAAGCAACATCTATAATACAGAATGAGGCTATGGAAGATACAAGTAGTTCAACTTGTGGATTCATGAGGTGATGACCTATTTTTATACAAAATGTAATGGATGGTACTAGTGTGAGGCTGAAAGCCAGAAACATTTACAAATCACGTTACCCAGAATCAGAAAAATGTTAAACCCATTACAGCTAGTGTTGGCTGGCTTGGCTATTTGCAAAGGTAATACAGCAGTTGTGGCAGATTCTGCAAGTAAATAAAGTGTGG
The DNA here is from genome assembly GCF_027580195.1 of Bos mutus. NCBI lineage: Eukaryota > Metazoa > Chordata > Mammalia > Artiodactyla > Bovidae > Bos > Bos mutus. Next base: position 49,820,691 of record NC_091642.1, read on the forward strand.
AAGAATCTTAAAATACCTGCTAAGTGTTCTTCAGGAAAAGGATTCTGTGGAAGAACAGATTTTTCAACAATGAAGAGACTAGCTTGTTTTACAGCAACATTGCTGGCAACCAAACTTATTTTACATATTTTGTATTTTGGTTGCTAAAAATGTCATGACCAGAGACTTACAATAACCTAACCCCATATTTCCCCTAGAACTAAAAGCTCAGTAAGGTCCATCTAGTCAAGGCTATAGTTTTTCCAGTAGTCATGTATGGATATGAGAGTTGGATTATAAAGAAAGCTGAGCACTGAAAAATTGATGCTTTTGAACTGTGGTGTTGGAGAAGACTCTTGAGAGTCCATTGGACTGCAAGGATATACAACCAGTCAATCCTAAAGGAAATCAGTCCTGAATGTTATTGGAAGGACTGGTGCTGAAGCTGAAGTTCCAATACTTTGGCCACCTAATACAAAGAGCTGACTCATTTGAAAAGACCCTGATGCTGGGAGAGACTGAAGGCAGGAGAAGGGGACGATAGAGGATGAGATGGTTGGATGGTATCACTGACTTAATGGACATGAGTTTGAGTAAACTCCAGGAGTTGGTGATGGACAGGGAGGCATGGCATGCTGAAGTCCATGGGGTTGCAAAGAGTTGGACATAACTGAGTAACTGAAATGAATTGACTGATTCACTAATTTAGTCTCTATGGTAACTTCCTAGAATATAACTATGGCAAATTATGAGAATTAACTGTATATACAGCAGAAATTCCAGTTTAAACTTTACAGTTCCCTTTAAAGATGATTTTAAAGATCATCTCATGCTAATACCATCAATTAGAAAACCATATCAAGAGAAACAAAGAATATTTAAGATGGATAGAAGAGGTCTTTACTAATTCTAATTCAGGAAAAGACTGATAAATTTCAAAGCAGCTGTGCAAAAGATAAAGAAAGATCAAGGTCAGAGGCTTGTCAGAGAAACTGTAGTCTATGATGTGCACAAACGTCTTGAGTATTTCAGGGACATTGTCTATACAAGTGAGTAATGTCAGTAAACCAAGTGCTCATGAATCCATAATCTACTGATTAGAATCAGTATGGAAGGATCAATGATTTAGGAACTAGGTCATTATCCTGGTGGCATTTTTTAATTGGCCTATTTGCTATTAATATGACAGCAATGAAAATTTCTGCTGACTCTTTCTGGGGAAAAACAATTAAAGCCAACTGGGAAGGAGAAGGATGGGTATCACGGAGTATGTGAGGGAACTGAGCAGTCAGCCTGAAGAAAGACACCCTGAGAGAAAGACAAAGGGTGTCTTTAAACATTTGAGCATGTAGTGTAGAGTGTACCTTAAATCTATTTTTATTTAATAAAATAAAAAGCAATGGTTGAAAAGTTACAAAGAGGAAGATGTCAACTAACTGTAGCGGGTAACACTGAACACATATTCATTCAATAATAAAACTGAATGCATCAAGGGGTTCTGTTTTTCCCTTTACTGCCATAATTAATCAGAAATAGAGCAGTGCTTTGTCAGGGAGGATATACAGGGAATTTCCCTTTGGGTAAAAGGATGTACCAAATGATGTTCAGGTTCCCAACCTCTAATTCTCCAATACGGTGTATATTATTCTCCTTATAAAAATGTATTAGCACAAGTCAATAAACAAATAATAAGGTAATGAACAATGTGTATGGATAGGAAAATTGTCAGGTAAATAAAACCTTTACTAGAACCCATTTGCTTTATATAAACAACTTGATGGGGAAATCTTGCTACATTATTTGGAATAAACAATTTCTTTCAAATATGATTCAGTAGAGAACCATAAAGCAAAAATAATTGAATAGTATACAGCAACAGTAACCACAAGGGTAACTAGGAGAAAAAAAGGATGAATGCACAGGATTAATTAAATTACAAATGTAATCACCTCAGGGAAACCAAACATGGGCTACAGAACAAATAGTCACTCATCAATAACTGCAGTTAATAAGCCACTCCAGAAGTTTAAGAGATTGGTCCTCAGAAGTTATAAAACAGAATTAACATGCTGGTGCCACCACTTCTGGCTTTGCATTATCATCTCTAGGAGTGACAGTATCTTTAAGCCGTAGCTTTCTCATTTGTAAAAACAAATAAATAATAATAACACCTCATTGCATTGTTATAAGGATAACATTAGACAATGTAAAGGCCTTAGTACAGACCAAACACAGAGTATAACCACCAAAATATTTAGCAACAACACTAACAATATAAATTACTGTACTGCCATCATCATATCAGGCTGGAGATAACTGGAATGATTTCATTGAAACACAGCATAAGAGCAGGTTCTTGAAGAAAGGCTAAGAATTAGATATGAAGTACTGTGAAGGGAATATTCCAGGGGACCAAACACTGTAGGGAAAAAAGTCACAGAGACAAGACATAGTTTGACTGCTAACCTGATGACCAACTCCATAAAAACAAAATTGATTAAAATTCTACTTTTCCATTGCCCAGATTTAAAAAAAAAAAAAAAAAAAGGTGTCATCACTAACTCCTTTCTTTCTCTAATATCCCATCATTTGTATAGTCAATAAGTCTTATATGCTCACATTTTAATTTGTTTCAATTTTAAAAATACTTTTAAAAATTTGACTACTTGTCACCACCACGACTGCCACTACCCTGGCTAATGAAATCATCTCCCTCCTTATGTGATATTGAAATCCCTGAGGCTAAGGAAACTTATCATCTAAAACTTATCCAAAATAATAATAATAATAATAAAACAGTATAGCATGACTTCCAGTGTCACACAGGTTAACAAGCCTATTCAAGGAATATCTAGTTTTAATCTAGATGGCCTTAATGTTCCCCTCAGCTTAACTTAAATTGTAAAGATCAGAGCAGAAATAAATGAAAAAGTAATGAAGGAAACCAACAGTAAAGATTAATAAAACTAAAAGCTGGTTCTTTGAGAAGGTAAACAAAATTAAATTATCTATACACAGGCTTCTTTGTAACTATAGGCCCCCAACCTTCCTTTTCTTACAGCATTTATTTCAGAAAGCTTTATAATCGTAAATTCTTTCTCTGTCCTTTTGTGATGTATAAAAAACTTTTTAAAAGCCTCTAACCAGTCCATCCTAAAGGAGATCAGTCCTGGGTATTCATTGGTGGGACTGATGCTGAAGCTAAAACTCCAATACTTTGGCCACCTCATGCGAAGAGTTGACTCATTGGAAAAGACCCTGATGCTGGGAAGGATTGGGGGCAGGAGGAGAAGGAGACGACAGAGGATGAGATGACTGGATGTCATCACCAACTCGATGGACATGAGTTTGAGTGAACTCCGGGAGTTGGTGATGGACAGGGAGGCCTGGCGTGTTGTGATTCATGGAGTAGCAAAGAGTTGGACGTGACTGAGCGACTGAACTGAACTGACTGAACTAGTTTTCTGATCCAAGCCTGACTTTCTCATGGACCTGAGAGACATTCCTTTGAAATGTAATCATCAAAGAAGATAGATCCCCTTTCTCCCTGTCTCCATGGAAGGTAGGATCCTACCTCCAATCAATCTCAATCAGCAAAATCAGAAGGCCTAATTACAGAGCAGAAGAGTTGAAACATCAGGAATAATTAAATGTGCTAGACATATTCAACTGATAAGTCTCTCTGATAATATTCTCCAGTATTTTTCCTCTCAATTCACCTCAGTGATGAAAAAGTCTCCTGCCTTTTGTTTCAGGGGAGCTAAGTTCAGGCTTCACTTTTGGGTTTTTACACTACTGGAATAGCCTTGAATAAACTTTTCCCTGCCTTTTAAACTTTAGTGAAATTTTTGCTTTGCCATTCTCCAGGACAATGGATGTATCTTTGATTTTTAACAGATTTTGTTAGAGTTCAGACACAGTGAAGATAAACACTGGGGTTCCCAGTGGTTCAGTGGTAAAGAGTCCGCCTGCAATGCAGAAGCCACAGGAAAGGCAGGTTCCATCCCTTGGGATGGAAGTTTCCCTGGAGGGGGATATGGCAATCCACTCCAGTATCCTTGCTTGGAGAATCCAGTGGACAGAAGAGACTGCTGGGCTACAGTCAATGGGATCGCAGAGTCTGACACAACTAACTGAAGCAACTTAGCAGGCACGAAGATAAACATTAACTTGTAGATTTCTCTCTGGTGGAAAAAAAATTACCTAAAATGTTAAAGTTTTTTTAAAAAAACAATAATCTCAACAATTTAAAAAAATCATTTAAAACTATAAAGTCCATTTCTGATTTAAAAAAAAAAACTCAGAAAATTAGTAATAAAAGAATTTCCTAGGCCTGATAAAGGCATCTACAAAAATCCTAATGCTAACAATGTACTTCCTGATATAAGACGGGATTTTTTTTGCCTCTAATATAATGTACAAGACAAAGATATCTGCCATCACTTCTATTCTTGCCTGGAAAATCCCATGGTCAGAGGAGCCTAGTGGGGTCACAAGTGACTAAACCACCACCTTAGTGACTAAACCACCACCATACAACATTGTACTGGAGGTACTTCCCAGTGCAATAAGGAAAAAAATAAAAAGCATCAGAATCAGAAAGATTTAAAGTTGTCTTTAGAGAGGACACAACTGTCAAAGTAGAAAATATTACATTTCATTACATAACTATGAAACCAAAGAACTAAACACTAGAACTGATGAGTCTAACAGGGTTACAGAATTAAAGATCTATTTTCCAAAAACAGTAGTATAACTAGTAACAGACAAGTGGAAATTTAGAACTATCACTTATAATAGAAGCTATATTATCAGATATGTAGGGGTAGATCATCCACATGATGGGAAAGACCTGTATACTGAGAACTTCAAACTTTGTGAAGAGGAATTTAAGATGATCTAAATAAGTGGAAATAAATATTATGCTCATGAGACTTTAAAAAAATCAATTTTACTGAGAAAAAATTCTCTCCAAATCAATCTATAGCTTCAATGCAATCTCAATCAATATTCTAATAGGCTTTTTCCCCCCTAGAAGTTGAAAAAATTATACCTAATTTCTAACAGAAATATAAAGGGCTAGAAAACCATAATAAGTTTGATAAAACCTGCAGACTCCTGTCATGTTTAGCTCTTTTTTTTTTTCCCCCTCCCTCTAGCCCCAGGCCCACCGGCCGCGGTGGCGCACAATTAGTGCCCGTGTTTAGCTCTTGACACTTCCCTTCCTTGCCTCTTTGCTCCTTTCCTCTGACCCATCTTCTTAGCCTTCTCTTTCAGGAACTCACATGTGACATATGTTAGATCTCCTTTAATATATTTTATATTATCTTACATGCATCCAACTCTTTCATATTAATAAAATATATTTATTTCACAACTTTTGGCATCAACATACAGAGAGGGCTCAGGAAACTGAATTTTGTGCATACAGAATACTAACCTCTTCTTGAAACTGTAAAATTAAAAGTACAAAGAACAGAGGATAGAAAACTAGGGCAAATATCTGTATCTTTGGGCTTCCCTGGTAGCTCAGATGGTGAAGAACCTGCCAGCAATGCAGTAGACCTGGATTTGATCCCTGAGTCAGGAAGATCCCCTGGAGAAGGGAATGGCAACCCACTCCAGTATTCTTGCCTGGAGAATTCCAAGGACAGAGGAGCTTGGTGGGCTACAGTCCATGAGATGACAAAGAGTTGAACATAACTGAGTAACACACACATACACATACACATCTTACATGGTAGGGAGTCATGAAACTAGCCACATTAGAAGATACAATTTTTAAAATTACCTAACTTCATTGTACAGAGTTAGAGATAAACAATAAAAAGCAAGAACGTCAACTGTCAAAATAAGTAGGTGGGGATGGAGGACCATATAGAAAGAAATCCTCATCTCTCATAGCAAGAATCTATAGGAAATGCTCACATTCTCAGATCAACAAGTGAATAGCAAAGAATACCATTAACTATTATGGTGATAATCACAAAAACTAAAAATAGAAATAATTGAAAGTTTCACATATTTGGGGAGGACTGATTGTAGGCAGAAGTATTGGTCAAGTATTTTTGAAGTTGCATTTCTGTATTATGTTTTATATCATTATATGAATGTACATTTCCAATTTAAGAAATGAACTAAAAGAATTGATGTCTATTTTGCAATGAACCAAACTAGGTATTATACATACTTGAAAAAACAGAAAAATATGACTTTCAAAATACATATAAAATGAAATGTTCCACTAGGAAACAAATACAATTCCATAAAATGGCACTGTTTTAGAAATCAATCATAAGGAATAAACAGACAGAAATGCAGACAAATATGTATATACAGTAGTGTTGTTTGCTCCAAAAAATAGAAAACTAAACAATCAACAATGAGGAAATTGTTAAAAATACTATGAAACACTATGAATTATCTTTAAAGTTACATTTTTGAAGATTTTTAGATAACATGAGAAAAAATGACTATACGGTAGCAGGTTAAAAATCACTATCAAAATTGATGTAATAAAATAACACCAACTGACAAAGAAGAAATACTTACATAGTAAGACTGGATACAATATTGTGAAGAGTTGTAAGAACAGGATTTTTATTTTAACCACCACAGCTTTCTATAATTTTAAGATTTTGTATTATGGTCAAGTGATACTTTTTATTTAAAAAAAAGTAAGCATTATATAATAAAAATGAAAAAACATAGTAACTGATGCCTAGAGCTCAGCATGATGCCACAAATCAGTCAGTATTTTTGATTAACATGCCAAGATGCTATTGATTTTCCCATCTTGCCAACTAACTCAATTTGATACTGTGGTGTGTTTTATGTCCATGCTTTATTCACAAGACATTGGTTAATTTTCTCAGTGAACTCTATGTCCTTGATGTTTCTTAAGTTCTAAATTGCAAAAGAGCTTGTGAATTAGACAAGAACTAGTTCTCTGATCTCCTGACACTATGATGCAGACTTTGAATTAGATTCGGAAGAAGCAATGAAGGGTAACATTGAAGGGTAACAATGACCTTTTTTTAATATTGAAATAAAAATTGATTTTTTTCTCAGACAACTTAGTTGAGAAAACGCCAAAAAAAATCTGGCAGATAGTAACAATTTTTCATATACAGAAAGATAATTAGAGAAAAATTGAAAATAAGAAAATTTTCATCCAGAAAATTTAAGTGACAAAGAACCATATATAATTTTAAAAATATTCTTCAATCCAGATATTTCAGGAAAACCCTTAGCTTGAACTTAATTTTTTTTTTATTTTCTAGATTATTACTTTATAAACTCTACAATCAAGAATTTACTTGTGTGTGTGTGTGTGTGTGCCCACTGGCTTGACTGACTTTGGAAAATGTAATAAAATAAATTACTATAAAAATGATTACATGCCAGTATATCATAGCAATGCTAATTTCAATAACAGTCTTTAAATGTGGTCTCATTTTCTTAACCCATTTTAAGGGCCACTGACAAACATTTCATAGTTTGTAGCAGTCCATGATCACATTTCCAGCAGTACTGCTCATGATAATTCTGGACATTCTTTCTTGCATCAGTTCAATTCAGTCACTCAGTTGTGTCCGACTCTTTGCAACCCTGTGAACATGCCTCCCTGTCTATCACCAACTCCTGGAGTTTATTCAAACTCACGTCCATCAAGTGGGTGATGCCATCCAACCATCTCCTCCTCTGTTGTCCCCTTCTCCTTCCATCTTCAGTCTTTCCCAACATCAGCGTCTTTTGAAATGAGTCAGTTCTTTGCATCAGAGTGGTCAAAGTATTGGAGCTTCAGCTTCAGCATCAGTCCTTCCAATGAATATTCAGGACTGATTTCCATTAGAATTGACTGGTTCGATCTCCTTGCTGCCCAAGGGACTTTCAAGAGTCTTCTCCAAGACCACAGTTCAAAAGCATCAATTCTTCAGTGCTCAGCTTTCTTTATAGTCCAACTCTCACACTCATACATGACTACTGGAAAAACCACAGCTTTGACTAGATGGATCTTTGTCAGTGAAGTGATGTCTCTGTTTTTTAATATGATGTCTAGGTGGGTTATAACTTTTCTTCCAAGGAGCAAGCATCTTTTAATTTTATGACTACGGTCACCATCTGCAGTGATTTTGGAGCCCCCCAAAATAAAGTCTCTCACAATTTTCACTGTTTCCCCATCTGTGTGCTATGAACTCATGGGTCCAGATGCCATGATCTTAGCTTTCTGAATGCTGAGCTTTAAGCCAACTTTTTCACTCTGCTCTTTTACTTTCATCAAGAGGCTCTTTAGTTCCTCTTCACTTTCTGCCATAAGTGTGGTTTCATCTGCATATCTGAGGTTATCAATATTTCTCCCGCAATCTTGATTCCAGCTTATGCTTCATCCAACCCGGCATTTTGCATGATGTACTCTGCATATAAGTTAAATAAGCAGAGTGACAATATACAGCTTTGACATACTCCTTTCCCAATTTGGAAACTGTCTGTGTTCCATGTCTGGTTCTAACTGTTGCTTCTTGACCTGCATACAGATTTCTCAGGAGGCAGGTCATGTGGTCTGGTATTTCCATCTCTTTAAAAATGTTCCACAGTTTGTTGTGAACCACACAGTCAAAGGCTTTGGCATAGTCAATAAAGCAGAATTAGATATTTTTCTGGAACACTTTTGCTTTTTCAGTGATTCAACAGATGCTGGCAATTTGATCTCTGGTTCCTCTGCCTTTTCTAAATCCAGCTTGACAAGTATATCCTTTACAAGCTTACATATTTAAGGATACTTAAAGACAAGTATCCTTTACTAACTTACACATTTCTTGTTTAATTGCTAAATCGTGTCAGACACTTTTGCAACCCCATGGACTGTAGCCCCAACCCCAAGCTCCTCTATCCAAGGGATTTCCCAGGCAAGAATACTGAAGTGGATTGTGGTTTCCTTCTCCAGGGCATCTTCCTGACCTAGGGATGGAATCTGCGCCTCTGGCATTAACAGGCAGATTCTTTACCACTGAGCCACCTGGGAAGCGCTACATTTTTCTTACAAGTGTATAAAATCTATGTACTTCAAAAGTCACTCTATCTTTCTACCTGTATTTACACAAACACACACATATAGTATACACATATAAATTTCTTTCTGGAGGAAAAATTACTTTGAAAAGGGAATCCAGAATATGTAGTGCTTAAAAACATGATTTTTGAAGTCAGGAGTAGGGTCTCTCATTTACTAGCTATGTGGCCATGAGCTCATTCATAGCTTGGCCATATTGAACTTTCATTAAATAACTGTAATTCTCAAGAAGAGGACCTGACCCAGGAAATGAAGTACACAAATGCTAAGCATAGTGTTTGGTATGAAAATTGGTATGAGAAAACATTTGATAAATGATATTACTATTATTAATACATTCACTGATAACCCATTACTGAGCTTGCTCCAATTCAGAAGTAAACATCATAGTTCCATGTACACCAAATTAACAGTTCTGAATAAGGATACAAACAAAGTCTGTGACATTTTAAGTTGCTATCCATACTCTTATTTGCCTATCAACTTACAGTTTTGGGTTCTATTTGCTTGTTATTTTTTTAAACAAAGATACGAAAAAATCATTTTCAAAGTTTTTTGTCGTCTACATCGTGGGGTCTGTACCTTTTTGTTTTTCAGGAGAAACTCATCTTCCAAGTTCAGACACTAGGATTCATGCTTGTTTTCTTTATTTCTGGGCATACTGCATGTTCTGATATTTTGATCATTCACGTACTCTAGTTTTTAATCATACCATGTAGTTCAGATTCTGAACCCATAATTCTACTAAATCACGTAAGAATTGCACCCTCCTAACACTATTAATTTTGGTCTATTTTTACATTTTTTGTACCAAATGACTAATCACTAATCAGGAAAAGCAACAATTTTCTTCTGATTTTTCTTCTGCTTTGCACCTAAATACGTTGCCTATTTTTGTTCCAACTATAACTGAATGACAAGCAACCTGTCCAAAGTTGTCACTTTTTTTTTCATGGAACTATCAGATATTTTTTTCCATTTTCTTAGAGATGGTATCCATGTTAAATTTTGAGTTTTTAAACCTTGATTTAGAGGCCCAGTATGAATCACTGGAGAACAACTGTTTAAAACATGTATGTGATTTTAACAAGTTAAAATGTTGAACTGGTTCAAAGTCAAGACTTCCAGGGTTCTAATCAAATCATACAGCTGTGGCTATTAGAGGAACATATTTAACCATTCTGTATCTCTTTACTCATCTCTAAGATAGGGATAATACTAGTGCTAGCCTCTTAAGGTTAAGGATCAAATGATTTAATATAAATTAAAATGTTTCATGCTGTGTCTGCACACAGTTAAACCATTTAGTAATAACTATTATTAACATTCCATTTTTCACATGAGGCTTCTAAAGCTAATATCTTGGTGCTAAATTCAGGTCTCTATATCCTCATGGGTCTTTTGAGAATATATTAACTTCTTCTCTGTTCTTGTATCTAATCCAATTGTACTATGCTTTATAGAAACGGTGCTTAGAAGGTCCAATGTCTTTCTATATAATAACTCTCCCCATGATCAATGAGATAACCCTTGATTTATCCTTCTCCAGTTCCCTCTAGACTTCAGAATCAACACTAATAGTTGATTCACTTTACTGTATGGTAGGAACTAGCAATACTGTAAGCCAACAATACTCCAACAAAAATTTAAAAAAAGAACAGAACAAAACCACTAAATTCATAGAGAAAATTTAGATTTGCAGTTAAGGTGTGGGGGTGCAAACTAGAAGAAAGCAGTCAAAAGGTACAGCATCCAGTTATAAGACAAATAAGCACTAGGGATGTAATACACAACATGATGATGATAGCTAACATTGCTCTGTGGTATATAGGAAAGTTAGAGTACATTCTAAGAGCTTTCATCATAGGGATAAACTTTTTCTTATCTCTTTCTTGTATGTATATGAAACAATAGGTGTTAGCTGAGCCTATTGTGATAATTATTTCACAATATATGTAAATCAGTGATAGAGTTTGTGTTGGTCTCCCACCCAACAGTAGGAAAAGTTCTAACAGTAAGGAAATAGACATATCTCTAAGTATGACCATGAGATAAATGTCAAGAAGTTTACATTTGTCATCAAAAGCAGTGCATGTGGTCAGTCATGTCCAACTCTTTGTGACCCCACTAACTGCAGCCTGCCAAGCCCTTCTATCCATAGAATTTTACAGGCAACAATATTGGAGTGGGTTGCTACTTCCTCCTCCAGTGTTCTTCCAAAGCCAACAATTGAACCCACAAAAGCAGAGGGTGGCCTAAAATGGTATGATTATGCCTCTAATTAAGCCTCAACTTCCAGTTTCTAAGTATAAACAATTTATCAAATCCTGTTGACATTCCTCAAAAATTCATGCAGCAAAATTTTTCAATATTGCCTACTGAACACTGACTTCCATATTAAATCATATCAGCTTCAATACAAAAGGTTATAAATCTGGATCCATCAGTTTGACCTCTTTACTAATTTTAGGATTCATATTGCATCACTGATTTAGTAAGAACTTACTGCCTTCATAAAGCTCTTCTCTGAAGACCACTAACTCCATAATTATTTAGAAAGATTTGTCTTTAAATCTTTATTTTGATTTTGTATACAGCTAGGCAGAGATATCAGAGTTATGTTCACATATCATGCATTTTTATAAGAAACTACCAGAGTAAGGCCATGAAGTAATCTTTCTTTGATAAAATAAGGGAGAGGAGGAAGAGATAGTTTGATCATATCTTCCAAAGTAAAATTCACTGAAAAATTTTACCAAGATCTACAGAAAAGAAAAAAATAATAATAATACTTTCTAGTCTTATAATCTGTCTTCCCATTTTGTCTACAATGCATTCTAATTCAAACTTTATTTAAAGATTAATATTCTTACAGCAGAATTTCAGGGGTGTAATCCCTCAAGTTAAACTATTTAAGGTTCCATTGTATTTTTGGAATAAGGGCTAATTCTAGGTTGAGTCAGGGTACAAAAATTAATCTGGTCATCTTAGTATGTCAGAAAATAAAAAATTCTCCAAAAAAGTGATAGGTTCATATCCCATAGACATGGCAGCCAGTTTAAAGAAGCTTCCACTAAACACATCTCAGACAATTTGAGTTTCCTCTCCAAAAATAATAAGCATAATAAATTATAAGCTATAGGGAGAAAGATAGAAAAATATACATCTGTACTACTAGTAATAGATATAAAATAAATTAGGGTAGAAGAGAAACTGATATTCCTTATAGTACAAATACTAACTGGTGAATATGGAAAGAGTGTTAAAGTTGAAAATCATGACTTTATCACCAAAGTAACTATTATTTCACATTTGCATCATCAATAGATGCCAAACTCAGTAGCAAATGTTCTAAGTGAGTAGAATATTTGCATGTTTCTAAAGTCTCCTGACAGATGGCTTATTAGTTGCAAGGGAAAAATCAGTAACTACTCTTTGTCAAGGGCAACACCTTGATCAGATGATCAAACTAATATCACCAATGAGGGGCAGATTGACATTGTGTAAATTCAGCTGTCATAATCTAAAAAGTATATAGTATCATTTATATGTTGTATCACATTCTAGCCAGGAAAGTAAAACATGAATATAATCATAAGGAAATATCGGACAAATTCAAAATTAGGAGTACTTCATTTTAAAGGGTGATTGCATTATTCAAAAGTAACAACTTAATAAAGCAAAAGGAAAGCCTTTGAATATCGGAGAAGGCAATGGCACCCCACTCCAGTACTCTTGCCTGGAAAATCCCATGGACGGAGGAGCCTGGTAGGCTGCAGTCCATGGGGTCGCTGAGGGTCAGACACGACTGAGCGACTTCACTTTCACTTTTCACTTTCATGCATTGGAGAAGGAAATGGCAACCCACTCCAACACTCTAGCTTGAAAGTGATGTGACAACTAAATGTAATACTTGATCTGAAACTGGATTCTCACTGCTGCTGCTGCTGCTGCTGCTAAGTCGTTAGTTGTGTCCGACTCTCACTAGAGTAACAAAATTGCTACCAAGGACATTATTTGGTCAAAAACTAAACTATAACTAACATATTTGATAAAATTATTGTATCAAAGATAAGTCTTCTTAAATTGGTAACTATATTCTTACCTAAGAAAGTAATCTTACTCTTTAGAACTACCTAGCAACATTATCTAAAGGATTTAATATTTATAATTTCTTCTCATGATTCAAAAAAAGAAGAACACTATATGGAGAGAGTGTATTAAGTTTCTTCTGATTGTAAGTCTGAGGTTCATTCCTCCCTAGGTATCTGCTAGAAAACTTCCAATTTTTTAAAAGCCGCTCCCATTTCTTTGTGTATCTTCAAACCCACAACAGCATATGGAGTCCTCACATTTTGAATCACTCTGTCCCATCTTCTATCACATCTGTCTTCTGACTTTTAAAAGGTTCATCAGTTCAGTTCAGTTCAGTTCAGTCCAGTCATTCAGTCATGTCTGACTCTTTGTGACCCAAAATATGATTATATAAAACCCACCAGGATAAAATCTGTATCTTAAGGTTAACTGTCTTAGGAGTTTAATTACACTTGCAAAATCTCCTTATAGTAGTATCTATATTAATGCTCAAGTGAATGACCAAGGAACAGTAATCTGGGGTCTGGAAGGAGAACATCTTCAGAATTCTGCCTACCACAGCTGGAGACAGACAGATGATAGATAAAGTATAACTGATAGATAATAATAATAGAACAAAATTAATAAAGCAAAATGAGTAAGATAATAACAAAGAGAGTAAAATATGCTCCTGTACTAGTAACTTTAAGTTTGAAATTATTTTCAAATAGAAATTTCATAGACATTTAAGGTTTTATGTTAAAGACGATCAATAATATTGTCCCAAACTATCTTTTTCATTTCTGTCAACAGTTACTTCTGTAAGTTATCTGTAGATAAGTTATCTGTAGATATCTGGTGTCCGTCAATACCCAGGAGAAAGCTCATGCTCTCCTGACACCTTACTTTCCTCATATTCTTTCAGGTAGCAGTGGTTGAACTGTTTCCAAGACAAAAAAAAAAAAAAAAAAAAGTTAATTTTTTGGGGCAAGAGGAGGAATACAATAAACAAAATTATTCAAATTCTATTTTGACACTGTAGAAGTTCAAAGTATAGAAAAGTCTGGCTAACAACATGTACTGTAAGATTACTGATACATTAAAAATGAGAGTTTTTCTGCTTATTGGTTTTGACTAATAACCACAGTCCAAAGTACAGATTCCAAAATATCCCTCTGCTCTAAATAAACTACTTGCTAAGATGCAGCAAAAAACCAGCATCTCAACAATTAGCTCATTATTGACTCAGCCTAAATGAGGAAAAGCTTCAGATATTCCAGGAATTTAAATACAGTCATTGCCAAATAAGATGTGTGGCATTTGCCCCATTCCCTCTTATGACTGAGTATGTCTGTGTTTCTCATGAGATGAGGGGGTACTTTTTTACCAATTTAGAGAAAAGGGGGCTTTATTTAAACCACTTGAAAGAATTTGTCTATAAGAAGGAAGACCAGCACCTTATCCTCAAACTAAGTGACTGTTGACATGTAGAAAATCAAACATAGACTAAGACTACTCAATGCTAATACTAATTTTGTCAGTTAAAGAGAGAAAGATTTGAAGCATCCTAAAATTTGAGGGATATTAGACAAAAATTCATAACATCTTAAATGGGTCAGCATAGACAACTCAAGTGGTATTCCCTCTTGAACCAATTTGTCTGAGAAGTCTGTGTGGCAAGGTGAGGTGACTCCAGCAGAGAGAGATTGTGGTATGCCAACAGGCAGAAATAAATTTCAAGGGATTATAAGAAATCACTGGGATATGGTGCCATCTATGCAAATAAATATGTAATGCAACAGATTCCACTTTGTGGGGGAGGTTGGAAATCTATAAAGAATCCATCAAACCTTCCAATGAGAAGAGAGTCATTGTTTGGAAATATGCCTAGCTAGATGTTTTGATAGTCAAAAAATAACGATAAAAAGATTCAGCTATGTTAAATGGTTTTCCCTTGGTCCTGATTTTCTTTCTTCTCTTCGATTTCCCAGTCATGAAGGAATCAGAAGTTATACAATGTCTATAGGAGAAGACAGAACTCCCAAACATTGCAAGTTATGCAGCCTACAAGTATTTATATAATTTTTATAATTGAAGGAATATTCTTAATCTTTACAAATTGGAGCTATAACATAGCTTATGCCTCACTTTCCTTGACAGAGACAGTCATATTTTCTCATATTTCAAAATGCTAGTTTGAAATTAGATGGCCTAGCCATTTGCTAGGACTTCCCTGGTGGTGCAGACAGTAAAGAATTTGCCTGCAATGCAGGAGACCCGGGCTTGATTCCTGGGTCGGTTGGGAAGATCCCCTGAATAAGGGAATTTTAACCCACTCCGGTATTCTTGGACAAGGCAGTGGCACCCCACTCCAGTACTCTTGCCTGGAAAATCCCATGGACAGAGGAGCCTGGTAGGCTACAGTCCATGGGGTCTCGAAGAGTCGGACACGACTGAGCGACTTCACTTTCACTTTTCACTTTCATTCATTGGAGAAGGAAATGGCAACCCACTCCAGTATTTTTGCCTGGAGAATCCCAGGGACGGGGGAGCCTGGTGGGCTGCCGTCTATGGGGTCGCACAAAGTCAGACATGACTGAAGTGACTTAGCAGCAGCAGCAGCCAGTATTCTTGCCAGGAGAATCCAACAGACAGAGGAGCCTGGAGGGCTACAGTCCATGGGATCTCAAAGAGTTGGTTATGATTGAGCAGCTAACACACACAAACAAATTGACCTAAAACTTAATCAACCCTTTATCATTTTCATGGGTTCTTTAAATTAGAAAATTAAACACGATATATTGGGCATGCTTCTCTTTGTTCTATGAAACATGAGGCCTTCTGTGAAATGACTTAAAGACAGGAGATGACTTGATGGCAAGAGGCTGGAATCATTTGAAAACTTGGTCACTCAGCATAAACCTGCTCGCTCTTGAGGTTGATGCTGGCTGTCAGATGAATCCTTTACTGTGACTCTCAGCCAGAACACCTATTAGGCCATCTCTCCTGAATTTCTTCCAAGGAGGCTGGGTTCCTAGGGTGACTGTACTGACACAAAATGAGACAATGGAAACTGTCTTTTGTATAATCTAGTCTCAGGTGTCGGAGAAGGCAATGGCACCCGACTCCAGTACTCTTGCCTGGAAAATCCCATGGACAGAGGAACCTGGTAGGCTGCAGTCCATGGGGTCGCTAAGAGTCTGGCTCGACTGAATGACTTCACTTTCACTTTCATGCATTGGAGAAGGAAATGGCAACCCACTCCAGTATTCTTGCCTGGATAATCCCAGGGACAGAGGAGCCTAGTGGGCTGCTGTCTATGGGATCGCACAGAGTCGGACACGATGGAAGCGACTTAGCAGCAGCAGCAGCAGCAGTCTCATGTGTTAAAAAAAAAAAAAAAAAAAGCATTATTTCTGTCAGTTACACTTTATCGGATGGAATAATCAAAGCCTACCAAGTGTTCTAGAAGGAGTGGAAGTTAGTATAGAGTCTACTTCTTGGTGAGGAATAGCAAGGTTTTTCAGGTTATAGGCTATTAGAAATGCCACTTCAGCCATTTTAGGAAAGTACTATTTGCCACAGTGCCTATTTTGCAGTCCAACAGCACCAGATGTCCCCATAAAAGATACTTAAAAAAACTTGAAAACATCTATTTTCTTATCAATAAAATAGGATGAGAATAAAATTAGCTACTCATTGATATGTGATGAAGACTATATGAGAGTTTTAACATATAGGGCATATTAGTTCTTAGATGTATTACAAACATATATATGACCTATCACTATTTCTTACACCTACGAAGAAGGCTTCTAAATCTGATGAAGGAAAGTGTAAATTAGCATATTCACACTACTCGCTTTTTCCTTCAGTCTCTTGAAATTTGGGTAAGATATTTATTTTGTTTAGATGGGTAATTATCAGCTTAATTGGGATTTTGAAAGGTGATTTAAGCAGATGGTATATTTGAAGTAGGAAAGAATAATTACTGTTTAATAAGAATAAAAAGTATTGAGGGCAATGAACATTTACATCATTCATTTTCCCTTTCTCACCTCAGTTAGAAACCAATCTGTAAATCTGGAAGAAAACAAATACCAGAAGGTAATAGGAACACATGCATGCACACACATACATAGTGTGCACACATAGAGAAGAGTTTAAACTATATAAATTACTATCTCTAAATCAGTACAATGGTGCTTTGGGCCATCTGACAGATTAACCAAACCACTCTGTTATGGGAATCAAACTCTGTCATGCTAGCTACTCCTACCCGATTTAGCATAGCTTTGAAATGCAATCTCATCAGGCACTCTGTTTATCGTATCTAGTCCCTTAAATCTATTTCTCACTTCCACTGTATAGTAACAAGGGATTTGATTTAAGAGTTGACTCATTGGAAAAGACTCTGATGCTGGGAGGGATTGGGGGCAGGAGAAGAAGGGGATGACAGAGGATGAGATGGCTGGATGGCATCACTGACTCAATGGACTTGAGCCTGAGTGAACTCTGGGAGTTGGTGTGGACAGGGAGGCCTGGCGTGCTGCGAATCATGGGGTCAGAAAGAGTCGGACACGACTGAGCAACTGATCTGATCTGATCTGAATGATCTAATGGTTTCCCCCACTTTCTTCAATTTAAGTCTGAATTTAGCAATAAGGAGTTCATGGTCTGAGCCACAGTCAGCTCCCAGTCTTGTTTTTGCTGACTGTATAGAGCTTCTCCACCTTTGGCTGCAAACAATATAATCAATCTGACTTCCATGTTGACCATCTGGTGAGATCCATGTGTAGAGTCTTCTCTTGTGTTATTGGAAGAGGGTGTTTGACCAGTGCGTTCTCCTGACAAAAGTCTGTTAGCCTTTGCCCTTCTTCATTCCGTATTCCAAGGCCAAATTGGCCTGTTACCCCAGGTGTTGCTTGACTTCCTACTTTTGCATTCCAGTCCCCTATAATGAGAAGGACATCTTTTTTGGGTGTTAGTTCTAAAAGGTCTTGTAGGTCTTCACAGAACCATTCAACTTCAGCTTGTTCAGCGTTACTGGTTGGGGCATAGACTTGGATTACTATGATACTGAATGGTTTGCCTTGGAAATGAACAGAGATCATTCTGTCACTTTTGAGATTGCATCCAAGTACTGCATTTCGGACTCTTTTGTTGACCATGATGGTTATTCCATTTCTTCTAAGGGATTCCTGACCACAGTAGTAGATATAATGGTCATCTGAGTTAAATTCACCCATTCCAGTCCATTTTAGTTTGCTGATTCCTAGAATGTCGACATTCACTCTTGCCATCTCTTGTTTGACCACTTCCAATTTGCCTTGATTCATGGACTTGACATTCCAGGATCGTATGCAATATTGCTCTTTACAGCATCGGACCTTGCTTCTATCACCAGCCATATCCACAACTGGGTATTGTTTTTGCTTTGGCTCCATCCCTTCATTCCTTCTGGAGTTATTTCTCCACTGATCCCCAGTAGCATATTGGGCATCTACCGACCCGAGGAGTTCCCCTTTCAGTATTCTATCATTTTGCCTTTTCATACTGTTCATGGGGTTCTCAAGCCAAGAATACTAAAATGGTTTGCCATTTCCTTCTCTAGTGGGCCACATTCTGTCAGACCTTTCCACCATGACCCTCCCATCTTGGGTGGCCCAACACGGCATGGCTTAGTTTCATCGAGTTAGACAAGGCTGTGGTCCGTGTGATCAGATTGACTAGTTTTCTGTGATTATGGTTTCAGTGTGTTTGCCCACTGATGCCCTCTTGCAACACCTACTGTCTTACTTGGGTTTCTTTTACCTTGGATGTGGGTTATCTCTTACCTTGGACATGGGGTATCTCTTCAAGGCTGCTCCAGAAAAGCGCAGCTGCTGCTCCTTACCTTGGATGAGGGATATCTCCTCACAGCCGCCTCCCCTGACCTATGGTGTGTGGTAGCTCCTCTCAGCAAGCCCTGTGACCTCAGGCGTGGGGTAGCTCCTCTCGGCCACCACCCCTGACCTTGAACAAGGTCATCCCCATGGAAAAGAAATGCAAAAAAGCAAAATGGCTGTCTGAGGAGGCCTTACAAATAGCTGTGAAAAGAGGAGAAGCAAAAAGCAAAGGAGAAAAGGAAAGATATAAGCATCTGAATTCAGAGTTCCAAAGAATAGCAAGGAGAGATAAGAAAGCCTTCTTCAGTGATCAGTGCAAAGAAATAGAGGAAAACAACAGAATGGGAAAGACTAGAGATGTCTTCAAGAAAATTAGAGATACCAAGGGAACATTTCATGCAAAGATGGGCTCGATAAAGGACAGAAATGGTATGGACCTAACGGAAGCAGAATATATTAAGGAGAGGTGATAAGAATACACAGAAGAACTGTACAAAAAAGATCTTCATGACCCAGATAATCATGATGGTGTGATCACTCACCTAGAGCCAGACATCCTGGAATGTGAAGTCAAGTGGGCCTTAGAAAGCATCACTATGAACAAAGCTAGTGGAGGTGATGGAATTCCAATTGAGCTATTTCAAATCCTGGAAGATGATGCTGTGAAAGTGCTTCACTCAATATGCCAGCAAATGAGGAAAACTCAGCAATGGCCATAGGACTGGAAAATTTAGTTTTTACTCCAATCCCAGAGAAAGGCAATGCCCAAGAATGCTCAAACTACCACACAATTGTACTCATCTCATACGCTAGTAAAGTAATGCTCAAAATTCTCCAAGCAATACGTGAACCATGAATTTCCAGATGTCCAAGCTGGTTTTAGAAAAGGCAGAGGAACCAGAGATCAAATTGCCAACATCTGCGGGATCATGGAAAAACCAAGAGAGTTCCAGAAAAACATCTATTTCTGCTTTATTGACTATGCCAAAGCCTTTGACTGTGTGGGTCACAATAGACTGCGGAAAATTCTGAAAGAGATGGGATTCCCAGACCACCTGACCTGCCTCTTGAGAAACCTATATGAAGGTCAGGAAGCAACAGTTAGAACTGGACATGGAACAACAGACTGGTTCCAAATAGGAAAAGGAGTATGTCAAGGCTGTATATTGTCACCGTGTTTATTTAACTCTATGCAGAGTACATCATGACAAATGCTGTACTGGGAAAAGCACAAGCTGGAATCAAGATTGCTGGGAGAAATATCAATAACCTCAGATATGAAGATGAAACCACCCTTATGGCAGAAAATGAAGAGGAACTAAAAAGCGTCTTGATGAAAGTGAAAGAAGAGAGTGAAAAAGTTGGCTTAAATCTCAACATTCAGAAAATGAAGATCATGACATATGGCCCCATCACTTCATGGGAAATAGATGGCGAAACAATGGAAACAGTGTCAGACATTGTTTTCGGAGGCTCCAAAATCACTGCAGATGGTGAGTTTAGCCATGAAATTAAAAGATGCTTACTCCTTGGAAAGAAAGTCATGACCAACCTAGATAGCATATTTAAAAGCAGAGACATTACTTTCCCAACAAAGATCCCTGTAGTCAAGTCTATGGTTTTTCCAGTGGTCATGTATGGATGTGAGAGTTGGACTGTGAACAAAGCTGAGCACTGAAGAACTGGTGCTTTTGAACTGTGATGTTGGAGAAGATTCTTGAGAGTCCCTTGGACTTTAAGAAGATCCAACCAGTCCATCTAACAGAGATCAGTCCTGGGTGTTCTTTGGAAGGACTGATGCTAAAGCTGAAACTCCAATACTTTGGTCACCTCATGCGAAGAGCTGACTCATTGGAAAAGACTCTAATGCTGGGAGGGATTGGGGGCAGGAGGATAAGGGGACAACAGAGTTTGTTATGTCTGGATGGCATCACCGACTTGATGGACATGAGTTTGAATGAACTCCAGGAGTTTGTGATGGACAGGGAGGCCTGGCGTGCTGCAATTCTTGGGGTTGCGAAGAGTAGAACATGACTGAGCAACTGAACTGAACTGATATGCAAGTAAATTATAATCTACATAACTCATAGTGCAAAATTACTGACAACATATCTAGAAGTAAAAATTTGAAAAATAAACTGACTAAAATGTCCATTTGGCTACAGAAAACAATTATTAGCTATTCTTAGGAATCTATTTGCATTTGGATTCCTTGTTTCTCATTGTATTTAGAAGAAGCAATGACTGTTCTGAAATAGTTTTCATGAAGCTTCATGACTCAAGTGCAGCTTTATCTTAACTCCCTGTTAAAGGGTGCCTTAATTTCAGTTCCTATAGATTTTCCTTTTGTTAGGAATTGAAAAGTAATGACCTTATTTACAAACATTACTTTTCAGAGAAGTGGGATTAGCAGTGGCCACAGGACTGGAAAAGGTCAGTTGTCATTCCAATCTTATCAAAGGGCAATGCCAAAAAATGTTCAAACTACTGTACAATTGCACTCATTTCACATTCTAGCAAGGTAATGCTCAAAATCATCGAGCTAGGCTTCCGCAGTACTCAAACTGAGAACTTCCAGATGTACAAGATGGATTTAGAAAAGGCAGAGGCACGAAAGACCAAACTGCTAACATTCGTTGGATGATAGAGAAAGCAAGGGAATTCAAAAAAGCACCTACTTCTGATTCATTGACTACGCAAAGGCCTTTAACTGTGTGGATCACAACGAACTATGGACAATTCTTAAAGAGAAGGAAATACAAGACCGTCTTACCTGTCTCCTGAGAAACCTGTGCAGGTCAAGAAACAACAGTTAGAACAAGACATAGAAAAATGGACTGGTTCAAAATTGGGAAAGTAGTATGTCAAGGCTGTATATTGTCACCCTGTTTTAGTACATCATGCTAAAGGCAGGACCAGATGAATCACAAAAGGGAAACAAAACTACTGGGAGAAATACTGACAACCTCAGATATGCAGTTGATACTATGCTAATGGCAGAATGCAAAGAGAACTAAAGAGACTCCTGATGAGAGTGAAAGAGAGTGAAAAAGCTAGCTTAAAACCAAACATTCAAAAACTAAGATCATGGCATCTGGTTCCATCACTTCAAGGCAAATAGAAGGGGAAAAAGTGAAAGCAGTGACAAATTTTATTTTCTTGGGCTCCAAAATCACTGTGGACAGTGACTGTAGCCACAAAATTAAGACACTTGTTCCTTAGAAGGAAGGTTATTATAAACCGAGACAATGTATCAAAAAAAGCAGAGAAATCACTTAACTGACAAAGGTCCATATAGTCAAAGCTATGGTTTTTCCAGTAGTCATATACAGATGTGAGAGCTGGACCACAAAAAAGGCTGAGTGCCAAAGAATTGATGCTTTCAATTGGTGCTGGAGAAGACTCTTAAGAGTTCCTTGGATTACAAGGAGACCAAACGAGCCAATCCTAAAAGAAATCAACCCTGAATATGAATTGGAAGGACTCATGTTGAAACTGAAGCTCCAATACTTTGGCCACCTGATATAAAGAGCTGACTCATTGGAAAAGACCTTGATCCTGGGAAAGATTGAAGGCAAAAGAAGGAGGCGGCAGAGGATAAGATGGTTGGATGGCATCACCAACTCAATGGACATGAGTTTGAGTGAACACTGGGAGATAGTGAAGGACAGGAAAGCCTGCTGTGCTGCAGTGCATGGAGTGGCAAGGAGTTGGACACAACTGAGCTACAACAAAAATGGGAAGAAAGTCTCTGGAAAACATCTTCTGAAATGGCATTAAATTCTCAGAAATCTCATGCTGAACATTGCAAAATATTTCCCCTTCAGTGTAAAATATTTAAAGTTGATTTATGGATATTATATGTATTAAATGTGTATAAATGTGATTTTAAACATTGTAGGAAATCAGGCAATGATTTTTTTTTTTTTCTCTTAGAGACTCAGAGACATACATCACACTAAATAGGCTGAAAAGATATCCTAAGAATTAATGGCCATTTAAATCTCTACTCAGGAATTAATGCATTTAATTAAAAATGTGAAGTCACTAATAGAGAAAATAATGTAATTTAAATGGCCAAATAAAAAAAAAAATCTGGATTTAAAAAAGAATATTTTGTATCACTGTGTCCTAATCTCTTTAATGAACAATTTAATATATAAAATACTTAAGAAATACTAATATTAATGATGTCATTTTAAATTAAGATATTCAAGACAGGGACAAGTAGAAGGGAAAAAAGAGACTGGATTAAGCTCTGTAGCCAAGTGGAAAGAAATTAAAGTTAGCAACCAGGATACTAGGATTTTCTGCCTCTGCAGGTTACTAGGAAGTTATAATTTATCCACCTTATTTTACTTATCTCCAATACATAAACACCAGTTCTCCTGATCTTTCTTATAGAATGGTTTGAAATGCCCCACTAAAACACAGAGTGGCATGGGGAGTTTCTATTTCAATTTCCTCTCCTCTCGTCTCTGGGAGGAAGTAAGCATTCAGCAGATTCTTTACCATCTGAGGCACCAGGGAACCAACTGAGTGATTAACACTAGTTCTTATGCATTCAGCAGCAAACAGGCATTTCTGCACTCCTCACAAGCGGGGTCTGGGCTTCCCATAACCCTCTTCTTACTCTTGCTGGCCCTCCAACCAGCCAAGGTGGCTTGTCTTCCCTTTGTTGAATTCCAGGGTCAATAGGAAGCTTGAACTGTTCATTCCTCATGGAAGTCTCTGCCTTATGCTCTCCTCCCACAATCATGGCTTTAATCTCCCTTTTCCTCTGAGTCACTCCCAGGGGCACAAGCCCTGACCTGATTACTTTTCTTCCTTTCTGATTCCAGGCGGATCTTTCTTAGAGTCTTGATTGTATAGGAGTCTTTCTGCCACCCTCCAGTTAGTTATCAGTGAGAATTGCTCCACATGTAGATGTATTTTTGATATGTTCAGGGGGAGAGATAAATTCTGTGTTCTTTTACTTTGCCATCTTGGGTAGTGAATAGTGACTGTCACTCAGTAGTGTCTGACTCTTTGTAACCCGATCAACTGTAGCTCACTAGGCTCCTCTGTCCACGGAATTCTCCAGGCAAGAATATTGGAGTGGGTTGCCATTCCATTCTCCAGGGGGCCTTCCAGACCCAGGCATCAAACCCGGGGCTCCTGCAATGCAGGCAGTTCAGTTCAGTTCAGTCGCTCAGTCATGTCTGACTCTTTGCAACCTCATGAATTGCAGCACACCAGGCCTTCTTGTCCATCACCAACTCCCAGAGTTCACTCAAACTCACGTCCATCGAGTCAGTGATGCCATCCAGCCATCTCATCCTCTGTCCTCCCTTTCTCCTCTGGCCCCCAATCCTTCCCAGCATCAGAGTCTTTTCCAATGAGTCAACTCTTCGCATGAGGTAGCCAAAGTACTGGAGTTTCAGCTTTAGCATCATTCCTTCCAAAGATCACCAAGGACTGATCTCCTTTAGAATGGACTGGTTAGATCTCCTTGCAGTCCAAGGGACTTTTAAGAATCTTCTTCAACACCACAGTTCAAAAGCAGCAATTCTTTGGTGCTCAGCTTTCTTCACAGTCCAACTCTCACATCCATATATGACCACTGGAAAAACCATAGCCTTGACTAGAAGGACCTGTGTTGGCAAAGTAATGTCTCTGCTTTTAAATATGGTGCCTAGGTTGGTCATGACTTTCCTTCCAAGGAGTAAGCGTCTTTTAATTTCATGGCTGCGCTTACCATCTGCAGTGATTTTGGAGCAAAAAAATAAATTCTGACACTGTTTCCACTGTTTCCCCATCTATTTGCCATGAAGTGTTGGGACGAGATACCATGATCTTAGTTTTCTGAATGTTGAGCTTTAAGCCAACATTTTTACTCTCCTCTTTCAGTTTCATCAAGAGGCTTTTTAGTTCCTTTTTCTTTTTGCCATAAGGGTGGTGTCATCTGCATATCTGAGGTTACTTATATTTCTTCCAGCAATCTTGATTCCAGCTTGTGCTTCTTCCAGCCCAGGGTTTCTCATGATGTACTCTGCATATAAGTTAAATAAGCAGGATGACAATATACAGCCTTGACGTCCTCCTTTTCCTATTTGGAACCCGTCTGTTGTTCCATGTCCAGTTCTAACTGTTGCTTCCTGATCTGCATATAGGTTTCTCAAGAGGTAGGTCAGGTGGTCTGGTATTCCCATCTCTTGAAGAATTTTCCAGTTTATTGTGATCCACATAGTCAAAGGCTGCCTGCAATGCAGGCAGACTCTTTACCAATTAAGCCAGCAGGAATTCTTCTCTAAAATACTCTTTTTAACTTATTCCTTTAAATAGCCAGTTCCTCAAATGCTCTTGGAATCAACTTCTACATTTTATTGAATTCTTACTACTTAAATAAAAATTTGACACGTGTTCATTTCTGGTATGAGTCACCATGTTAGCATTTTCAAAGTTTACTTTAGCACTATCTTAATATTTTCTAAATTCTCATTATGCCTTCAATAAATATTTTAAAATTTTATATCATCACTGCCAGCACTGTATTTTAAAAATGTAAAAGCATTATATTAAGCAAAAAGTATTATCATAAGCAGGGGAGATAGTCAGTGATAAAGAAAATGGGTTAATTGCTCTCTGAATTTCACCACTACCATGCACTAACTGTGTGATCTAAGAGAGAAAGTAATAAAACACACAACTGCTCTAGGATTCAGTTCCCTCATTTCTGAAGTAGTATAATAATTATCACTAAATTTGTCTATTAGGGATAGTATTAACCAGTCTGATGATCGCTCTTTAAATCTTGCTTCTTTTGGTTTGTTCATTCTTGTTGTTGTTGTTGTTAAGTCACTCATTCACGTCTAACTCTGCCACACCATGGACTGCAGCATGCTAGACTTCCCTGTCCTTCCCATCTCCCAGAGTTTGCTCAAACTTATGTCCATAGAGTCAGTGATGCCAGCCAACCATCTCATCCTCTGTCATCCCCTTCTCCTCCTGCCTTTAAGCTTTACCAGCATCTAATGAGTTAGCTTTATATTAGGTAGCCAAAATATTGGAGCTTCAGTTTCAGCATCAGTCCTTTCAATGAATATTCAGGTTGATTTCCTTTAAGATTGACTGCTTTGATCTCCTTGTTCATTCTTAGGTCTTCATAATACTCAATTCCCAACACCTTTTAATCCAGACATCCCAAGTTCAGTTCATGTTAAATACAATAAAATATGGCTGTATTCATTACCTTTGAAGTGTCAATTGCTCAGTCACATCTGACTTTTTGTGATCCTATTGCCTATAGCCCACCAAGGCTCCTCTGTCCATGGGGATCTCCAGGCAAGAATACTGGAGTTGGTTGCCATTCCCTTCTTCAGGGTATCTTGTTGACCCAGGGATCAAACCTCGGTTTCCTCCATTGCAGGCAGATTCTTTACCATCTGATCTACCAGGGAAACCCTTCATTACTTTTATTTCCTGTCAAATTGGTGGGCAAACCATACCCTCCCTCACATTTCAAAAGGAAGCCTCTTAAGAGAAATTTCAATTTACTATTCACAGATCCTTTAGCATATATTTGAATCAACTCTTAAATCATCAAAGGAGTGGCTAAAATGGAAACAAAATAACTACCTAATAAAGGACCATTTCAGAGAAGGCAGTGGCACCCTACTCCAGTACTCTTGCCTGGAAAATTCCATGGACAGAGGAGCCTGGTATACTGCAGTCCATGGGTTGGCAAAGAGTCGGACACTACTGGGTGACTTCACTTTCACTTTTCACTTTCATGCATTGGAAAAGGAAACGGCAACCCACTCCAGTGTTCTTGCCTGGAGAAGCCCAGGGATGGGGGAGCATGGTGGGCTGCCGTCTATGGGGTCACACAGTGTTGGACACAACTGAAGTGACTTTAGCAGCAGTAGCAGCAGCAAAGGACAGTTTGAAATATGGTTCTGATGGGCATATCACCAGAATCTGACACTAGTTCTTATAATGGAAATGGGAAGAAAGTAGCTAAATCAATCATTCAATGAAATAAAATCTTCTAAACCAATGGAATCACAGTAGGGCCCAACTCTGACTTCCTGAATTAGTACTATGAGTATGGTACTAGATAATCTGTATCTCTATACTTTTAATAGTTACACAAATAAGTCTAATAATTAGCCTTATTTTTTTAAATCATTGGATATCTACAGTGATGCATTGTAGACCCCAAATTGCAAATGGCATTTATTTCACTCATTCATTTCACAGATATACATTAAATATATACTCTATATGAGGTCTTATGCCATATAGTATATTTATATTATTCCACAAGTGTTTGAAAGTTTCCCCTAATAGTTAGGAAAGTGAAATCCTAAAGTGAAAGTCACTCAGTCGTGTCCAACTCTTTGTGACCCCAAGGACTGTACAGTCCATGGAATTCTCCAGGCCAGAACACTGGAGTGGGCAGCCTTTCCCTTCTTCAGAAGACCTTCTCAACTCAGGTCACCCACATTGCAGGCAGATTCTTTACCAGCTGAGCCACAAGGGAAGTCCAATAGTTATGGCAGGGTATTATTTAATAAAGTTATAAGCTACTCACATCCAAGAAGCGGTGGCTGCGCAGGCGCAGGAGGGCCGAGAGGAGATACTCCACGTTCAAGATCAGGAGGGGCGGCCATGAGGAGATATCCCTCGTCCAAGATAAGGAGCAGCGGCTGCGCTTTGTTGGAGCAGCTGTGAAAAGATACCCGACGATTAGGTAAGAGAAACCCAAGTAAGATGGTAGGTGTTGCAAGAGGGCATCAGAGTGCAGACACACTGAAACCATAATCACAGAAAACTAGTCAATCTGATCACACGGACCATAGCCTTGTCTAATTCAGTGAAACTAAGCCATGCCATGTGGGGCCACCCAAGATGGGAGGGTCATGGTAGAAAGGTCTGACAGAACGTGGTCCACTGGAGAAGGGAATGGCAAACCACTTCAGTATTCTTGGCTTGAGAATCCCACGAACAGTATGAAAAGGCAAAATGATAGGATACTGAAAGGGGAACTCCTCGGGTCAGTAGATGCCCAATATGCTACTGGGGATCAGTGGAGAAATAACTCCAGAAAGAATGAAGGGATGGAGCCAAAGCAAAAACAATACCCAGTTGTGGATATAACTGGTGATAGAAGCAAGGTCTGATGCTGTAAAGAGCAATATTGCATAGGAACCTGGAATGTCAGGTCCATGAATTAAGGCAAATTGGAAGTGGTCAAACAGGAGATGGCAAGAGTGAACGTCGACATTCTAGGAATCAGCAAACTAAAATGGACTGGAATGGGTGAATTTAACTCAGATGACCATTATATCTATTACTGTGGTCAGGAATCCCTTAGAAGAAATGGAATAGCCATCATGGTCAACAAAAGAGTCCGAAATGCAGTACTTGGATGCAATCTCAAAAGTGACAGAATGATCTCTGTTCGTTTCCAAGGCAAATCATTCAATAAAATCACAGTAATCCAAGTCTATGCCCCAACCAGTAACGCTGAAAAAGCTGAAGTTGAATGGTTCTATGAAGACTTACAAGACCTTTTAGAACTAAAACCCCAAAAAGATGTCCTTTTCATTATAGGGAACTAAAATGCAAAAGTAGGAAGTCAAGCAACACCTTGGGTAACAAGCCAATTTGGCCTTGGAATATGGAATGAAGAAGGGCAAAGGCTAACAGACTTTTGCCAGGAGAATGCACTGGTCATAGCAAACACCCTCTTCCAACAACACAAGAGAAGGCTCTACACATGGATATCACCAGATGGTCAACACCAAAATTGGATGATTACATTCTTTGAAGCCAAAGATGGAGAAGCTCTAGGCAGTCAGCAAAAACAAGACTGGGAGCTGACTATGGCTCAGATCATGAACTCCTTATTACCAAATTCAAACTTAAATTGAAGAAAGTGGAGGAAACCACTAGACCATTCAGGTATGACCTAAATCAAATCCCTTATGACTATACAGTCGATGTGAGACATAGATTTAAGGGACTAGATCTGATAGATAGAGTGCCTGATGAACTATGGACTGAGGTTCATGACATTGTACAGGAGACAGGGATCAAGACCATCTCCATGGAAAAGAAATGCAAAAAAGCAAAATGACTGTCTGGGGAGGCCTTACAAAAAGCTGTGAAAAGAAGAGAAGTGAAAAGCAAAGGAGAAAAGGAAAGATATAAGCATCTGAATGCAGAGTTCCAAAGAATAGCAAGGACAGATAAGAAAGCCTTCCTCGGTGATCAATGCAAAGAAATAGAGGAAAACAACAGAATGGGAAAGACTAGAGATCTCTTCAAGAAAATTACAGATACCAAGGGAACATTTCATGCAAAGATGGGTTTGATAAAGGACAGAATGGTATGGATCTAACAGAAGCAGAAGATATTAAGAAGAGCGGTGGCAAGAATACACAGAATAATTATACAAAAAAGATCTTCACGACCAAGATAATCACAATGGTGCGATCATTCACCTAGAGCCAGACATCCTGGAATGTGAAGTCAACTGGAATGTGAAGTCAAGTGGGCCGTAGAAAGCATCACTATGAACAAAGCTAGTGGAGGTGATGGAATTCCAGTTGAGCTAGTTCAAATCCTGAAAGATGATGCTATGAAAGTGCTGCACTCAATATGCCAGCAAATGTGGAAAATTCAGCAGTGGCCACAGGACTGGAAAAGGTCAGTTTTCATTCCAATCCCAAAGAAAGGCAATGCCAAAGAATGCTCAAACTACCGCACTATTGCACTCATCTCACACGCTAGTAAAGTAATGTTCAAAATTCTCCAAGCCAGGCTTCAGCAATACGTGAACTGTGAACTTCCTGATGTTCAAGCTGGTTTTAGAAAAGGCAGAGGAACCAGAGATCAAATTGCCAACATCTGCGGGATCATGGAAAAAGCAAGAAAATTCCAGAAAAACATCTATTTCTGCTTTATTGACTATGCTAAAGTCTTTGACTGTGTGGATCACAATAGACTGCGGAAAATTCTGAAAGAGATGGGAATACCAGACCACCTGACCTACCTCTTGAGAAACCTACGTGCAGGTCAGGAAGCAACAGTTAGAACTGGACGTGGAACAACAGACGGGTTCCAAATAGGAAAAGGAGGACGTCAAGGCTGTATATTGTCATCCTGCTTATTTAACTTCTATGCAGAGTACATCATGAGAAACGCTGGGCTGGAGGAATCACAAGCTGGAATCAAGATTGCTGGGAGAAATATCAATAACCTCAGATATGCAGATGAAACCACCCTTATGACAGAAAGTGAAGAGGAACTAAAAAGCCTCTTGATGAAAGTGAAAGAGGAGAGTGGAAAAAGTTGGCTTAAATCTCAACATTCAGAAAACTAAGATCATGGCATCTGGGCCCATCAATTCTTGGGAAATAGATGTGGAAACAGTATCACACTTTGTTTTTTGGGGGCTCCAAAATCACTGCAGATGGTAAGTGCAGCCATGAAATTAAAAGACACTTACTCCTTGGATGGAAAGTTATGACCAACCTAGACACCATATTCAAAAGCAGAGACATTACTTTGTCAACAAAGGTCCTTCTAGTCAAGGCTATGGTTTTTCCAGTAGTCATATATGGATGTAAGTGTTGGACTGTGAAGAAAGCTGAGCACCAAAGAACTGCTGGTTTTGAACTGTGGTGTTCAAGAAGACTCTTGAGAGTCCCTTGGACGGCAGGGAAATCCAACCAGTCCATTCTAAAGGAGATCAGTCCTGGGTGTTCTTTGAAAAGATTGATGCTAAAGCTGAAACTCCAATACTTTGGCCCCTTCATGCAAAGTGTTGACTCATTAGAAAACACCCTGATGCTGGTAGGTATTGGGGTCAGGAGGAGAAGGGGACGGCAGAGGATGAGATGGCTGGATGGCATCACCTACTTGATGGACATGAGTTTGAGTGAACTCCAGGAGTTGGTGATGGACATGGATGCCTTGCGTGCTGCAATTCATGGGGTCGCAAGGAGTCAGACACGTCTGAGTGACTGGACTGACTGAACTGAACTGAACTGATAAGCTACTCAATATAAACCAGATACGTTACAAGGATTCAACATATAGCACAGAGAACATATCCAGTGTTTTATAACAACTTTATATGTAAATCTATAAATACATTGAATTACTGTGCAGCACACCTGAAACTACTGATATCCACCATTATCCCTAGCTTTAGGACTGACTGCCTTCTAGTGTGGAACTAGTTCCCTTTTAGTATCTTAACACTACTTAACTGTTACACTGTTTCCTCAAAACAGTGTAAACCAAAAACATTTTCCACTAAATAAATAAACTTTTAAAATTTTACTTCATATATCTGTCAGTTAAAACTACCTTCAAGATTAAAAGGTAAACTTCCATAAACTACTCTACCCTGAGCCTTCTTCTCTGATTAAACTAGATTAAAAAATTCTTTTGGACTATGTAATTTTGTTTCTGATTATTCTTATCCCACTATTGCAGACACTTTACTAAGTACATTTTGTTGGCTTGGCATGGCACAATGTCCCATTTTGTATCTCAGTATAGTTTAGCTATGTCATCAGACATTTTGTTAGTTGTTAGAAAATAGGCAATTTATAGAGCAAGGAAAGGAAGAGAAGGTTTGGTTTAGCTTTCTATATTAGGTGCTCTAAAAAATGGGAGAGAATTAGACCATGCATTAGGGAAAGAGGTAGAGAGAGAGTCATTTTTGCCTAAAACTAAATTAGACTGACTTCCAGTGCATAAAATTTGCTTAGTCTTTCCAAAATATTTTTCAAAATTCCTTGATTTTGTTCTTATTTGTTATTTCCTCTGTACAAGTTTTCATCTTTATTTAGAATAAAATTCTTCAGTAAGGAATATATTATGTTTGAGCAAAGCATGCCTCTACCAAATGGCAATAAGAGGAAAGGGATTAACATTCCTTCATTAGGTCAACAACGAAGTTTGAACAGGTTGATAAAATAGCATAAGACACCAATGTAATATCATGGGTGAGAGAAAATATTCAGGCCCTTTGGCAAAGTTGAATGAGTCATCAATTTATTTAAAAGCCTCACAACTCATTATAGTATTATTTAATATACACACAGGAAGTAGAGACTATAAATAGAACAACAAAGTTAAAAAGAGGAAAGATGCTCAGTGTTTCGCTTTTTTTTTTCCCCTCCATCAGTCAGCTTAATCTTCCAATACCACAGAATCATAAAGTAGGAGAGCACCAAAAGTGCAAAATTAGCAAGAGCTAGGTCTCACACATTATATGAACCCACAGAAATGTGGTGCATTGAATATTTTTATAACAGAAGACACTAACAATAAAAGTTTAAAATAGTCTAACATAAATCCATATATTTTACAAATGTAAAGTACTGCTGACTTCATTTTTGACTTCAGATTGATAAAAACATTTTGCATTTGTTTCCCTTTAGTTTATGAAGTATTTTTCACTGCAGTATCTCAGTTGAGCTTCATAAAATATCCTCTTTGTTGCAGGACAAGATTTACCATCCTCATCTAATCAACAGGCAAATGGATGCTCATAGTAATTTAATATTATAGTAAAAATAGGACAAGAACTCAGATACTATGATTCTCATTCTCTATTAGGCAATTTCTAACAGAGTACTAATCTATATAATAACATTCTTAACCCAGAGGGATGGTATGGGGAGGGAGGAGGGAGGAGGGTTCAGGATGGGGAACACATGTATACCTGTGGCGGATTCATTTCGATATTTGGCAAAACTAACACAATACTGTAAAGTTTAAAACTAAAATAAAATTAAAAAAAAAAAGTTTAGATCACCTACCAGATTCAAATAAAACCAAACCTATGCTCCTTTTAATGTATTATGAATGCATCCATTAAATCTGGGAAAAATTGGGAATTTTAGTTGGAAAACAAAATACATTTCTAAGAATATTAACTTTTGCTTACTTACATAAAAATTTTTATTGAGATGTATAACATATATGCAGAAAAGTACTCAAATATGTACAAATCATTATTTTCACAAAGTGAATATAGCATTCAGACCAAGAACAAAGCATGACAGCATCAAAAGTCTCCCTCTTGTCTTTCAAGTCACCGCATCCTTAAGAGTAATCACTGTCTTGACTTCTAATATCATAAATTAGATTTGCAAATTTAAAAGTATGAGATTTATTTATGCAGTTTCAAAATTTATTTTCTACAATCCACCCCAAAAGCATTATTTCTTTTAAAAGTAACTCTTTATATACTATATATCCACTGTTCTTGTTTTATTTAAGATCTGTCTTCAAATATTAGAAAAAGTATATGCTTCCCAAGATTATTTTGTTTAGATTAATCCATAAAGATGAGATATAGTTCTGCATTTTTCTAAACTCGTTCCCTCGTGTTCACAGGCCCAGTACACCTCCTGTCCAAACTTGGGAAATCCAAGCATTAGAGACCCGCCTCCACTTCCTATTTCAACCTAGTGCCCATTAATCAAAAACCCTTTTAATATTTTTATTTCACAAAATTATTTTAGGTGTTATCCATTTCTGAAACCAATATTTATTTAATAAGGATCTGTCCTGCCAATATCACCTTATAAATATAAAAAACAAATTCAATAAAGAAGAATTTCAGCTGCTACTCATTTAAACCTTAAGAGTAAAATTTTTCTAGATTTATCTCATCCTGAAAATCATTAATTAAAAATCATAAATTAGAATAGTTCTCAATAGTTTTATGTATTTGTTGATCTGGCCACATATTGAATAAATGTTGCAAAAAACTACATCATAACCAAAAAAGATCAAATCATCATCATTGTATTTGAAAAACTATCATTCTAGTCAGCTCATAGTTTTACTGACCCTAAACAAGCCAAGGTCTCTAGACATAGATTCTGCAAGAGTGGCACAGGGTTAACAGAATGAAAGTTATAATTAAGGTAACATTAAGGTTTTTGTCTTAACAGTTATCTCCCTCCTAAGAGACAACATTATAACAGAAGAATATAGAACCACAAGCCAGTGAACATATGTTTGAATCCTGGGTCCACCTATTCTTATATGGAAGTGTTATTTTATAAATCTCACTTTTTATAATTGTGAATTGTCATTAATGATGCACATTGTGTCTGCTTTGAGTCTGTATCTTGTACTTCTTTTCTATGCTCACAAATCTGGACACACATATAAGTTTTATAAATATATGCTGGTAATGAAACTGTCAAATCCTAGAGAGAAAAATTCAAAGATTAAGTCCAGATTCAGACACTAAATATACAACATTTTTCTCAAAGAAGCAGAAATACTACACTTCCTGAAAATCTATAATATCAACTGGATCAAAAACACAAGTAATAGTGAGCACTTCAATACTGCATTGGGAGGAAGTGAAGTAACTGACCTTTTAGGCTTCTGCAATCTCTCAATGAAATAACTCAGACGAGATAAATAAAAGAAGAAAAAAATGGTTCCCATTTCCATTCCTTGAGTTTACCTTTTTACAGAACAAAACAGAGAGCATATATCCCTAATAAAATACCAGTGAAAAGTGAAAACCGTTCGTTCAGTCGTGTCCAACTCTGTGACACCGTGACTATAGAGTCCTTGGAATTCTCCAGACCAGAACACTGGAGTGGGTAGCCTTTCCCTTCTGCAGGGGATCTTCCCCACCCGGGTCTCCAGTATTGCAGGTGGATTCTTTACCAGCTGAGCCACAAGGGAAGCCCAAAAATACTGGAGTGGGTATCCTATCCCTTCTCCAGTGGATCTTCCTAACCCAGGGGTTGAACCACCTGGCCTTAAAAAAATGGACTGCTAGTAAAAGTTGCTCATATTACACCACAGTTCTGACAGAATCTGTTTCCTCCTAGCGTTAACACCTGCAGTCAGAAAAAGAAAGTGAATATTGATGAGGATGCTGGTGATGAAGGTACATCACACCGACATTTGAATGACCGTAGATGTTTGACTAATAATATAACTCTCATCTTCAAAATACTTTAAATAATGGCTATGCACATGAAAAATAAAATGCATTAAATAGATCAGTATATC
This sequence comes from Bos mutus, assembly GCF_027580195.1. Classification (NCBI taxonomy): domain Eukaryota; kingdom Metazoa; phylum Chordata; class Mammalia; order Artiodactyla; family Bovidae; genus Bos; species Bos mutus. Next base: position 49,855,761 of record NC_091642.1, read on the forward strand.
TCAACTTCATGTGCAGCTTTTAAAGCCCCAAACCAAAATAGCACTGGCATTTTTTATGAAGAAGGAGAAAGAAGGAAAGAAAGAGGGAGGGAGGAAAGGATGAGAATAGGACAGAGGAGACAGGAGGAGGAGTTAATGATGCCTGTTCTATCTTGGTTCCAGTTGTATACATTCACACTGTCCCTCACTCACTGAACAACAGAATAACTAGAGTCTGTGGTAGGAAAACCTAACATCAGTACTGATGGGGAGGTTCAGAGAGAAGGAAAACAGAGATAAATGAATCACCTTCCATCAAGAAGAAGAACAGAGTCAGCTAAGATCCGATGGAGAAAGATTATCATTAGGAAAAGATAAATGACACTCCTTTTTGGATACTGGTACTGAATATCCAGGGTATGGCCCACTTGGGCAGTTTTTCCCCATTCTTTTTCTGGACTTGGCTTGTGTGGTGCCCTATGCTGTGCCTGACAGTCTGACATTTCCCTCATTCAAATAATAACTGCATTTGGCCCCCTTTATTAACAGTAGCAGCAAACATGGTTCAAAGACTGACTCAGACCATGGACACAGCATTTCTTTGACTATTTCCCCCAGCACAGTGGAATTTTTTGTTATTAGAAATCTCAAATTTCATACTTCATAATACAAAATTGACATGTTTAGACTACAACATTTAAGTCCTATTTAAATAATGCAGAAGTGAGATTTTAAATATGAAAATATAAACATTCTAGACACTTCCATAGATGGCTAATACATGCAAGTTGCCATTTTGGCCTCCCAATCATGATACACATCACAGTGGATCTTGCCACTCCTGTCACTTGAATTGGGATGAGACTGTCACTCCCGAATAGCAAACCCTCTTTCTATAGATGAATTTGACTTGCTATTGCTGCTCCTGACCATGCTAGAGTAAATAAAATAAACAACAGGTATGACAAGTTAAATAGCAAAATTGTATGTTCTGAAATATTTAGACAGAGGTCAGATTACCAGTGTAGTATGAGAAATAAAACAGATATCAGTCACTTTTTTATCAAACGAGCAGTTTTTTTTTCATACCAAAGCCAAGAAAAACTAAAGATATTTACCAATGCCCAAATAATAAATAGAGTGAAAAGAAAAATCTATTCCAAGAAGTTGAACAAACATTTTGCAAAGCTTGGGTATTCCATTTATATTTGAGTATATTTAATGATTAAAATTAATATCTTGAGTTAAGAGTGCCAGGGGACATATTTAATGCAGGGAAGCAAAAGCTTCAAGGGAAATCAATTGTAAAATAATCAATACTAAAATCAGTACTCTGAGCAAATGTTCACTCAAATACTAAGGTTTGGTAATAAGGGCCCAAAGCAAAAACAGACGTATTGGCCCACATTAGCTTGTAAGAGCAGATGCAGAAAAGGATCCCAAATAGACTTACATTGGAATATACTATTTTAACTAAGCTATTTAAGGAAAATTATGCCTTGTGAAGATAAAAATGAGCACTTACTTCAGAAATGTTATATCTTCTATATTTCATTGTACATGAAGAAGGCAGCTGAACAAGAACTATTCTTTAGAGGTTAATTTTAGCAGTGTTTACAATGTTTTGTTTTATAATGTCTTGCATTTTAGAAGTCTTCTAGGATTTGCCATGCTGATTCTAGTATTGTAGAGTCTGTACCTGATTACACTAATATTATAGGAAGATAATTATTGTACTGAACAAATACAATTAATGAAATCTCATGAAAAATTTCAGCATCTTTTAATGCAACATATAAGCTATGAATTGGTATAGTAGTTAACAGGAACCAAAGGAGCTGGAAGGAATAATCTACTGAAATGTGAACTCTGAAAGAATGCACAGACCAAGATGTCTCTATGAACTCTAGAAAAAGGAAGTCTGTGTATTTCTACCAAATCGCTGTGAATTCAGGTGACTAGTGTTGGCAGTTAAGTATTTGACTCCAGAATCATATGAAGTGAATCTGAATACAATTATGTGATCTTAGACAACTAATTTAAAATTGCTTCTCCTTAGTTACCCATTGTTAGAGCAGACAAATAAAGATGTTTACCTCACAGTGTTGTTATGTGGGCTAAATGAAGTAATTACAAGTGTCTGGCATGTAGTAAAGAGCTTCAAAATGTTAGCTGCCATCAGCTACTAACAACTACCATTGGAGACCTCTCCTATTTCCCTCTGGATTCAATTATGCTCACTTCTTATCAGCCTGGTTATAGGGACCCTGTGTCTATGGGTATGTGGAGATACCTATATAAATATATTTGTATCTCATACACACACATATACATAATATAGGGAGAGAGAGAGAGAGTTTCACATATAGAGAAGAATAACAAAACCATAATACAATGATCAAAACCAAGAAATTAACCTTTGTACAGTACTCCTAACCAAAGCACAGAATTTATTCCAATTTTTACCACTTCTCCATTAACATCCTTTCCCTTGTTCCAAGATGCCACCACATTTACCTGTCTCCTTAATTTCTTCTAACTCATGACATTCTTTCAGCCTTTCATATCCTTTACACTTCTGAAGAGCACTGGACTTTGTAGAATGTCCCTCAATTTAAGTGTGTTTGTCTGATGTTTTCTTATAATTTCTCATTAAATTTTGCATTAATGGAAGGATAATACAGTGGGAATGTGCCATTTTTAGGTCATCATTCATATCCTTTACACTTCTGAAGAGCACTGGACTTTGTAGAATGTCCCTCAATTTAAGTGTGTTTGATGTTTTCTTATAATTTCTCATTAAATTTTGCATTAATGGAAGGATAATACAGTGGGAATGTGCCATTTTTAGGTCATCATATGACATACCTATAATGTATGTCATAATACATAATGTCATGTATTATGACATACATAATACATGATGTCATTATGTATTATTGGGGATGTTAACCTTGATCATTTTTCTAAGGTGGTGACTGGCAGGATTCTCCTGTGGAAATTTACTATTATTCCATTTCTTTCTTTCTTTCTTTTTTCCTGGGCTTTTTATTTTATTGTATTTTATACTTTACAATATTGTATTGATTTTGCCATACATCAACATGAATCCACCACGGGTGTACACATGTTCCCCATCCTGAACCCCCTCCCACCTCTCTCCCCATACCATCCCTCTTGGTCATCCCAGCGCACCAGCCCCGAGAATCCTGTATCATGCATCAGACCTGGACTGGCAATTCATTTCACATATGATACTATACATGTTCCATTTCTAATTGGTAAATATTTCAAGGGAGAAAATCAAGCTATGCACAGATCCTGTTTCTGCTTTAATTTTTACATGCTCTTTTAGTAGGATCTTGCCTATGATGGTGATTATTATAGTGTTATAAGAATGATTATTTAATTTTCTCACTTATTACATATTTATTAATTAGAAATTCTCTCCAGGAATTTTTTTCAATTCTCCATTACTTATTCAGCTACTTATATATACTCACAAAATGGAACAGAACCCTGTGGGGCCCTCCCAAGTACAAAAGCCCCTCCTTGTCCACTTCTCCTTCTTTGTAGAAAAGCTGAAGTCACCCAGGCCTCTCCTGAGTCACAAAGGAGTAGGCTCAAGCAGTTAATGATTAGGACAACAGAATCACAGAGTCTTCAATTCCTCTCTAAAGGATATAGATAACATTGTCTTGTGCATATTCCTGAGTTGTTTTACAGATACTGTAACTGCCACCAGAGAGATAAAGCTAACCACATGATGACTAGACTGTAGCCATGATATAAGTGCTTCATGTTGAGCAGTTATGAATCTATGGCTCCAAAATTCCAAGAACTGGCCTCAAGAGAATGAGAATAACATTATTTCTTGTAATAATCTGCATCTTTGTGGCCAGCAAAGTAATTGAAACTTGTTATGCCCATATATGTAACTTGTTATGCCCATATATGTAAGTGGGCAACTTATGTTGTCAGCAAAGAGATGCTACAGACATGTCAACATCTTCCACTCAAAGAACTTGATGCCTTTTCTCAGCATGATCCCATAGAAATCAAATGATGTGTAACCAAGCATATTTTTAAGTGCTCCCTAAAAGTTAACATGTAATAGACTTCACCAAAATTTGGAAAACTCAGCAGTGGCCACAGGACTGGAAAAGGTCAGTTTTCATTCCAATCCCAAAGAAAGGCAATGCCAAAGAATGCTCAAACTACCACACACGTGCACTTATCGCACATGCTATTAAAGTAATGCTTAAAATTCTCCAAGCCAGGCTTCAGCAATACATGAACCCTGAACTTCCAGATGTTCAAGCTGGTTTTAGAAAAGGCAGAGGAACCAGAGATCAAGTTGTCAACATCCACTGGATCATGGAAAAAGCAAGAGAGTTCCAGAAAAACATCTACTTCTGCTTTATTGACTATGCCAAAACCTTTGACTGTATGGATCACAATAAACTGTGGAAAATTCTGAAAGAGATGGGAATACCAGACCACCTGACCTGCCTCTTGAGAAACCTATATGCAGGTCAGGAAGCAACAGTTAGAACTGGACATGGAACAGCAGATTGGTTCCAAACAGGAAAAGGAGTACATCAAGGCTGTATATTGTCACTCTGCTTATTGAACTTATATGCAGAGTACGTCATGAGAAACTGGGCTGGAAGAAGCACAAGCTGGAATCAAGATTTGCCGGGAGAAATATCAATAACCTCAGATATGCATATGACACCACCCTTATGGCAGAAAGTGAAGAACTAAAGAGCCTCTTGATGAAAATTGAAGAGCAGAATGAAAATGTTGACTTAAAGCTCAGCATTCAGAGAACTAAGATCATGGCATCCAGTCCCATCACTTTCTGGCAAATAGATGAGGAAACAGTGGAAACAGTGTCACACTTTATTTTTTTTGGGCTCCAAAATCACTGCAGATGGTAAATGCAGCCATGAAATTAAAAGACACTTACTCCTTGGAAGGAAAGTTATGACCAACCTAGACACCATATTCAAAAGCAGAGACATTACTTTGCCAACAAAGGTCCATCTAGTCAAAGTTATGGTTTTTCCAGTGGTCATGTATGGATGTGAGAGTTGGACTATACAGAAAGGTGAGCACTGAGGAATTGATGCTTTTGAACTGTGGTGTTGGAGAAGACTCTTGAGAGTCCCTTGGACTGAAGAAGATCCACCAGTCCATCCTAAATGAGATCAGTCCTGGGTGTTCATTGGTAGGACTGATGCTAAAGCTGAAACTCCAATACTTTGGTCACCTGATGCAAAGAGCTGACTCATTGGAAAGGACCCTGTGGTTGGGAAAGATTGAGGGCAAGAGGAGAAGGGGACGACAGAGGATGAGATGGTTGGATGGCATCACTGACTCGATGGACATGGGTTTGGGTAGACTCCACGTGTTGGTGATGGACAGGGAGGCCCAGCGTGCTGCAGTTCATGAGTCACCAAGAGTCGGACACGACTGAGTGACTGAACTGAACTGAAGATATATTTTAACTTAACTTTTACTCAAGATGCTTCCATGTTCCACAAACCTCCAGCCCTAGCACAGCTTATAAAAATTTTGATCACACAATGCCTTGCTTATCATGTTGATTCTTTTCTTTAAGAAGTAAGAATGAACAATGAATAGTTAACGGTTACTAGATTTTTCACCCAGCTTCCCTTTCAATAAACTCACAAGCAAACTGCGTAAACAAGATATTATCTAAGGAAAGATCACAAAGTGTCAACAAATCTACATGCAATGGAAAATGATGAAGAATATGACCTCTTGCCTCAATGATTAACTGAGATTTGTTCCCCTTTTCCTTTAAAAAAACTTTTATCTTCGAGCAGAATCTGGGAGTTAGTTTTTGGACATGAGTCTGCCTTCTGCCCCTGTTGCTGACCTCGTGAATAAAGCAATTTTTCCTTTCCCATCAAAACTTGTCTCTCAGTATTGGCTTTCAAGTGGCCAGCAGCCAAAACTCAGTTTGGTAATACTCTTGTGTGTTTATTTTATTCTTTGCTTTATAATCCATTACTATCTTTGTTGCTCAAGTCATAGCTTTGGCCATAAGAGCTTTTTAAAATTAGTTCTGGAGCCCTTTTAAAAATAGTTTCATTTTTAAAAACATTTCCTTACATTCTGTTACCAAAAAATACTCCAGAACCATCTTATATTTTCCATGCTATGGTCCTGAAATCAACCACCTGTGTTTTTTTCATTGTCAAGTAGAAACCAAGACCTAGGGTCTAGGTGTGTTTATTAAATAATAAACCCAATTTGTTCAACTATAGGTATATTACTGATGATCTTTGACTTAAGGACATTGATAGGCTCATCACTTATTGTAGGATATTTGGATTTGTTTCCAATTTTTTGTGATTATACCTAAAGCTACGATAAGCATTTGCACAGCAACTTCTGCCTGAATATAACTTTCCATTTCTCTTGGAAAGATCTCTAGGAGTGTTGGATTGTTGAATCATATGGTATGTGTATGATTAACTTAGTAATAAACTATCAAATCATTTTCAGAGAATATGCCACTTGACATTCCTAACTGCAACATCTGAGTGTTCCAAAAGTTCCCCATCCTCACAAGTTTTCCACACAAACACTTTTGTTTTCCATTTTAGACATTTTTGTAATAGACATTATGTAATAGCATCTCTAGGTGGTTTTAAATTGTGTTTGTCTGAATATTAATGATATTGAGCATCTTTTCATATGCTTATCTGTCATTTCAAATCTTTTTGTTGTGAAGTGTCTATTCAAGTTGTTTGCCCATTTTTAAAAAGGGATTGTTTTATTACAGTTGAGTCTTAAAGATTCTTCACATATTCTAGATACAAATACTTTTTAAGACAAATAATTTGCAAATGTTTTCTCCCACTCTGTGGCTTGCCTTTGTTTCTTACACAGGTAAGTTTTAACTTTGGAAATCGAGTTATCTTCATTGTTTTTATTAAACAATAACAACTATTTAGCAATCTAACTGGAGAATTAAGAGTGGAGAAATAGGGTGAGAAAAATAATAATGGAAGTTTAAGAGGAATGAGGATTAATAAATCAATCAAGAGAGATTTTTCACACTGATTACTGAAGTATATGACTGACTCCATTCTTGGTGACTGAGGTCCAAGTGTGTAAAGTAACTAACACCAATATAGCAAAAATGCAACACATCAATGACCTCCAATGATTTCCGGTCATTTAGATTAAAATCCAAATTCATGTTTACCTAGCACTTGCTAAACTTTCTGCTGTCCTTTGTCACTGTATATAGACCACTAGGGAAGCCCACACTATATACAGACATATTGCCTTTAATTTTGTTTCTCACATACACAAAGATCCTTGCAGCCTTTGTTGCTAAGTCACTTCAGTTGTGTCCGACTCTGTGTGACCCAATAGATGGCAGCCCACCAGGCTCCCCCATCCCTGGGATTCTCCAGGCAAGAACACCGGAGTAGGTTGCCATTTCCTTCTCCAATGCATGAAAGTGAAAAGTGAAAAGGAAGTCGCTCAGTCGTGTCCGACTCTTCGCGACCTCATGGACTGCAGCCCACCAGGCTCCTCCATCTGTGGGATTCTCCAGGCAAGAGTACTGGAGTGGGGTGCCATCGCCTTCTCTGCCCTTCAGCCTTAGGGGCTTTATTTTGTCTTTTAGCTCTGCCTGGAAGGCCACACCCCCCAGGCTGCTTCCTGCTGTCATTTATTTATCATTATAAATGTCACCCACTTTGTCAGACATACTTTTCTTAACTTACCAGCAAAAAGTACCTTCATCTGTTTTTTACTCCCATTCATAGGACAGAGGAACAAGAGATCAAATTGCCAACATCTGTTGGATCATCAAAAAAGCAAGAGAGTTCCAGAAAAACATCTACCAAAACTTTTGATTGTGTGGATCACAACAAACTGTGGAAAATATTTAAAGAGATGGGAATACCAGACCACCTGACTTGCCTCCTGAGAAATCTGTATGCAGGTCAGGAAACAACAGTTAGAACTGGACATGGAACAACAGGTTCCAAATTGGGAAAAGAGTGCGTCAAGGCCATATAGTGTCACACAGCTTATTTAACTTACATGCAAAGTACATCATGAGAAATGCCTGGCTGGATGAAGCACAAGCTGGAATCAAGACTGCCAGGAGAAATGTCAATAACCTCAGATATGCAGATGACACCACCTTTGTGGCATAAAGAGAATAAGAACTAAAGAGCCTCTTGATGAAGGTGAAAGGAGAGAGTGAAAAAGTTGGCTTAAAGCTCCACATTCAGAAAACTAAGATCACGGCATTCAGTCCCATCAGTTCATGGCAAATAGATGGGGAAATGATGGAAACAGTGGCAGACCTTATTTTTCTGGGCTCCAAAATCACTGCAGATAGTGACTGCAGCCATTAAATTAAAAGACGCTTGCTCCTCAGAAGAAAAGTTATATCCAAACTAGATAGCATATTTAAAAGCAGAGATATTATTTTGCCAACAAAGGTCCATTGAGTCAAAGGTATGATTTTTCCAGTAGTCATGTGTGAATGTGAGAGGTGGACTATAAAGAAAGCTGAGCACCAAAGAATCAATGTTTTTGAACTGTAGTGATGGAGGAGACTTTTGAGAGTCCCTTGGAGTGCAAGGAGATCCAACCAGTCCATCCTAAAGGAAATCAGTCCTGAATATTCTTTGGAAGGATTGATGCTGAAACTGAAACTCCAATACTTTGGCCACCTGATGCAAAGAACTGACTCTTTGGAAAAGACCCTGAGGCTGGAAAAGATTGATGGCAGGAGGAGAAGGGGATGACAGAGGATGAGATGATTTAATGGCATCACTGACTCAATGGACATGAGTTTGAGTAGATTCTGGGAGTTGGTGATGGATAGGGAGCCCTGGCATTCTGCAGTCCATAGTGTCCCAAGGAGTCAGATACAACTGAGCGACTGAACTTAACTGAACTGATAGGACCTTGCTTTGTTAATTTCAGAGTACATATCACCATTTGAAATCACTTGATCCTTTGACAACCTTTCTGTTGACTCCATCTTTCCCTTCCTACTCACTAGAATGAAAGTGTCTCAAGAGTGGGGAAACATACCTTTCTGAAGCATTTTTTGTAATCAGTATCCACCACATAATAAACAGTATTTTTAAATAAATAACAGTGAATAATAAGATGATAGAAAATACCCATGAAAATCCTTTCTCATGTTCTTAATTTTCTGAACAGAACTCTAATTAAAACATGCACACATTAGCCTTTACTAATAATTTGTGAACATCAACAAGTGAAAATTTCAACTGTTCAATTATTCTTTTTAAAGTAATAAATACCCCTTATTTTAATAGTAACTAAATGAATAAGATTGCTATCACATGCATATGATGATATTTTGGTATCTGGTTTATTTAAGTGCTTACTTTAAGCTATTCATACATGTTATTTGGGTGCATTTTACTTCTTTTGAGACAACAAAGTCACTGCCTTGGTTGTTAGCAGGCTGAGTGGAGGTTTCAGACAAATTACAGGGCTTAGAGAAGAAGTAGTGACAGCCCAACTGGAAAATAGAAAGTACCTCAGTATGTCAGGACTATAGCTCCATATGATGGGGTAGATTAATATTTTTTCATTTAGGCTTAATCACTAATGTGCAGAATTATTATTTTATGTTAAAACAATTACATTAGTAAGCAAAACAATTACATTCTTTATTTTCTTCAGTATCAAACCATTCGATGAGAGTTAATTGGTGAAAAGGGATATGTTTAGCCACCAGGTAATTTATAAATCCTACTGACTGCATGCTCATTTGCCACATTAAGCAGTAACTTCATGAGCCTTGATAGGTTTAATATATTTTTTCCAGGTACTTAATTTACCGAGGCAAAGTGGCTTTGGGGCTTGTCAAAATACAATACTTAATCATACAACATAAAAAATATATATCACCTCAACTAGTAAAATATTATTCATGTTAAACCTACATTGATAAAATACTTGGAACCTTCATTTACAAGCACAGATCACAAAGACTACTTTATAAAAATTCAAATAGATATAAAAATGTTAATAATTTTGAACTGGATTGATAACTTAAAAAACTGCAATGATGAGAAAATTGTTAAATTTTTTGCTCAGAGTTTTAAGCTCCTAACTGCTGGGCATTTTTTTTTATTACACTGAGGAGGCAATGATTGTTTCCTACAAGGTAAGGGGAATGCATAAAGTAGATACATTTGGACCCAGAGGATAAAAACAGTGCTTAAAAGGATTTGACATTTTTGAAATTAATAAAATCTCCTGCTTCGGTCTTTCTTTAATGTGAATGCAAGGGGTTGCTGAAGTCCAAAATCCCACAAGTGGCAGGAAGGTAGGCCTGGGAGTTCATGTTAGTAAAGAGAGATGATGAGATGGGGGTAAGCAGAGTGGATCCACTGTGTCTTGAGCAAAGTATTTTAGGTAAAATGAGATTTTAAAAGGAAACAAGAACATGATTACATAACCTGGCTATATATCCTCTGAAATGTATGAAGAATATAGTTGCTGCATTATATTTATAAAATGTGCATTACTGTTAATAGAAAGGCTGCTTCAAATTATTTTCACTATGTTACTGGAAATGAGTTAGAGTTTTATCGCTTCTTATCGCTGTGGTCACTTGCTTGAATCCAAGCCACGACAGCAGCCACTGGTTGTTACTACTACCTGACGATTGTGCTGATATTGGAAACTGTTGCCACCCCTACCCTGCTCTTCCTGGAGGTGCACTGAAGAGACATCACTGTGGTAAGACAAAGTGACACGAGTCTAGGGAGACCTGGGTTCCAGCTCTGTGACAGGTTAGCAACTTTTCCTTAGGCAAGTCACCTCAGTTCTACAGACGATCATTTAGACTCTGAAACGAGAAAGTTATCCTGGGTCTGTAAGTCCATTATCCAAGAACTGGACCTTAAATTATACCCCTCTGTCAACCAAATAATAGAGTGAAGGAATTTACCATGTTTCACAGACATTGCATCTTTTTTTTTTTTTTTTTTTTTAACACAAATTGAAGGTTATGGACTGCATTGAGCCAGTCTACTGGCACAATTTTTCCAACAGCATTTGTCACATTTTGGTATTTCTCACAGTATTTCAAAATTTTTCATCATATTTGCTATGATAAAGAAATCTTTAATCTTACTACCAGCAATCTTTAATCTTACTATTGCAAAAAGATAATGACTAGCTAAAGTCTCAGATGATAGACCTTTTTAGCAATAAAGTATTTTATAAGGGATTAGATCTGGCAAAGAGTGCCTGACGAACTAAGGATGGAGCTTTCTAACACTGTGCAGGAGGTGGTGACCAAAACCATCCCCAAGAAAAAGAAATACAAGAAGGCAAACTGATTGTCTGAGGAGCCTTTACAAATACCTGAGAAAAGAAGAGAAGTGAAAAGCAAAGGAGAAAAGGAAAGATATACCCAACTGAATGGAGAGTTCCAGAGAATAGCAAGGAGAGATAAGAAAACCTTCTTAACTGAACAACACAAAGAAATAGAGGAAAACAACAGAATGAGAAAGACTAGAGATATCTTCAAGAAAACTGGAGATATCAAAGGAACATTTTATGCAAAGATGGGCACAGTCAAGGACAAAATCTCAAAGGACCTAACCAAAGAAGAAGAGATTAAGAAGAGATGGCATGTATAATATCATGTATGAAATGAGTCGCCAGTCCAGGTTCGATGCACAATACTGGATGCTTGGGGCTGGTGCACTGGGATGACCCAGAGGGAGGGTATGGGGAGGGAGGAGGGTTCAGGATGGGGAACACAGGTATACCTGTGGCAGATTCATTTCGATATTTGGCAAAACTAATACAATATTGTAAAGTTTAAAAATAAAATAAAATAAAAAAAAAAAAAAAGAAGAGATGGCAAGAATACACAGAACTATACAAAAGAAAGGTCTTAATAACCCAGATAACAATGATGGTGTAGTCACTCATCTAGAGCCAGACATCCTAGAGTGTAAAGTCAAGTCAGCCTTAGGAAGTATAATTACTACAAACAAAGCTAGTGGATGAAAGTGATGGAATTCTAGCTGAGCTACTTCAAATCCAAAAGATGATGGTGTTGAAGTGCAGCACTCAATATGCCAGCAAATTTGGAAAACTCCAGAGTGGACACAGAAATGAAAAAGGTCCATTGTCATTCCAATCTCAAAGAAAGGCAATGCCAAAGAATGTTCAAACTACCACACAGTTGCACTCATTTCACATACTAGCAAGGTAATACTCAAAATTGTCCAAGCTAGGCTTCAATAGTACATGAACCAAGAACTTTCAGATGTACAAGCTGGATTTAGAAAAGGCAGAGGAACCAGAGATCAAGTTGCCAACATCTGTTGGATCATAAAAAAAGTAAGAGACTTCCCCCCAAAAATCTACTTCTGCTTCACTGACTATGCTAAAGCCTTTGGCTGTGTGGATCACAACAAACTGTGGAAAACTCTTCAAGAGATGGGAATACCATGCCACCTTACCTGTCTCCCTAGAAACCTGGATACAGGCTAAGACACAACAGTTAAAATTAGACATGGAACAACATACTGGTTCAAAATTGGGAAAGCAGTATGTCAAGGCTGTATACTGGCACCTTACTTATGTAACTTATATGCAGAGTACAGCAGGTGAAATGTCAGACTGAATGAATCACAACCTGGAATCAAGATTGCCAGGAGAAAGATCAACAGTCTCAGAGATGCAGATACCATGCTAATGGCAGAAAGCAAAGAGGAACTAAAGAGTCTCTTGAAAGACGAGAGTGAAAAAGCTGACAAACTCAATACTCAACAAACTAAGATCATGGCATTTGGTCCTAACACTTCATGGAAAATAGATTGGGGAAAAAAATGGAAACCATGGAAAATTTTCTTTTCTTGGGCTCCAAAATCACTGTGGATGAAAATTAAAACATGCCTGCTCCTTGGAAGAAAAGTTATGACAAACAAAGACAGCATATTAGAAAGCAGAGACATCACTTCACCAACAAAGATCCATCTAGCCAAAGCTATGGTTTTTCCAGTAGTCATCTATGGATATGAGAGCTGGACCATAAAAAAGGTTGAGTATAAAGAATTGATGCTTTTGAACTATGGTGTTGAAGAAGACTCTTGAGAGCCCCTTGGATAGCAAAGAGATAAAACCGTCAATCCTAAAGGAAATCAACCCTGAATATTCATTAGAAGGACTGATCCTGAAGCTGAAGCTCCAATACTTGATCACCTGATACAAAGAGCTGACTCATTGGAAAAGACCCTGATGATGGGAAAGATTGAGGGCAGGAGGTGAAGGGAGCAACAGAGGATTAAATGGTTGGATAGCATCACTGACTAAATGCACATAAATTGGTAAACTCTGGTAGATAGCGAAGGACAAGGAAGGCTGGCATGTTCATGAGGCTGCAAAGAGTTGGACGACTTAGCAACTGAACAACAACATTTTTAGACATAATGCTATTGCTCAACTAATAGACTGTAGTGTACACAAAACTTATATGCTCTGGGAAAAACAAAGAATGCACATGACTAACTTTGTTTCAATATACGATTAATATTGCAGTGGTACAGAACCAAACCCACACTATCTCCAAATAGTTAAAATCACAAATTCAACTCTTTATAATTGACATGGTATCCCAGTTTTCTGTAAAGTAGGTTGGCAGAGGAGACACCTTGAAGAAAAGAAAGAACATGGAGACAAATCAGAGAACTTGGAACAAAAAAGCTGCCTTTGGTAAATGATTCATCAGTAGTTCTGACAGGTTGAGTTGAAGATTAATGAAAGCTCTCTGGTTCCATAACTTTATCATCTCAAAGAGGGGATTTTAGCACTGAATCAGCTGAGCCTGGGCACAGTTATAATTCAGTACACTTAAAAATGGATGGCTCTTCCAAGATACCCTCTTCTTTCTTTTTTTATACCAGCCTAGCATACAAGAAATGAAGAGGTGTTCAGTCCAGAATAAGCCTAAAACTTTTACTCAGGAAATGCTAATGTGGGATGAAGTTTAATGTGCCAACCTATCTTTAATATCTCAACTGCTGATTTAAGTCTCTCCTTTTAATTTTCACATGCTTCTAAACAGCTGGTTCAGTGTTCCAGCTAACCAACTCCTCTGTTTTAGTCAGTGTCTATAAGAAGCATCCACGAACATAAAGAGCTTTAGATTCACCATTTGAGTATTTTCTATTGTGCCCACACATCGCCATTTTAATGAGAGGATTGCTTTATAGAACTGCTCTAATTATAGGTCTGTTGCAATAAGATAGAATTAAGAGACATTAGTTTCCAGCTCATTAGCTTACTCTTCACCAACCATTTTGGATTTTTAATATACTTGACAGGATGTATGCATGATTGTGTATGAAGCTGAGGAGAGACCCCCCAAAAAAGAAAAGGGAAACTTCTGGGAGGAAGTAGATTCTGAGATATGTAGAATCCATTATCCTACCCTCCTCCTTCCAGAGAGCCACTAATTTAATCATAAGCCCCTGATGTTTAGGTATATCACTAAACAAGGATGAGATTAATATAAGTAAATATTAAGAAAAGAAATAAAATATAAAGGAAAGATTTAAGGTAATTCACAGAACAGACAAACAGTAAGGCCTGAAAGTTTACCAGAAACAGAGAGACAGGGTCTTCAATAAGAATTTTTTAAATTTCATTTTCATTATATATAATATCAATTATCTTGAACTGCACACCTAAATATACAAAAAATAACACCAGTTGTTTGTACTATTCTTTCTCAAGGAAACACTGTCAAGAGTTGTTGTTGTTTTTCCCAAAATCAGTGCTTGCCAATGTGTACTCATCCCAGATAATGATTTCAAAAGTATGAAAAGCACTACAAAAGCAAACATTACCAGGAAGTCTAATGTTATTACCTGTGCAGTTTTTCTCTTCTCATCTAGTTATACTTTATTTATCTATGCTGTATAATTTTGTTTAGAATAGGATAGATCCAAGGCTTAATTAGAAATATTTAATTTGCTTCCTGCACAAGCTTAAACCAATTATCTTTCTAGACTTCATAACAATGCTAAATTTAGCTCAATCTTTAACCACATTTCACATGATCACTTTAACTTATCCTAATCCTAAAATCCAGTAATTCTATATTTAGAGCTCTACACTGCATCACCAACTCAATGGACATAAGTCTGGGTAAACTCCTGGAGTTGGTGACGGACAGGGAGGCCTGGCATCCCGCGGTTCATGGGGTCGCAGAGTCAGACATGAATGAGGGACTGAACTGAACTGAACTGAACACTGAGGATATAGTAAAAGTTGGAACTAGCCTTTACATGCAAGGATATAAATTTTAGTCTTTTCTATTTCTAATTTTGAAAATTGGGAATTAAATGATAAAAATAGCAGTTAAATTAATTATACTTTCCATATACAAAAATGAAATAAAGTTATAAAATTGTATTTTCAAAGAATTTTTAATGACATGGGAAATACTCATGATATTTGAGTTTAAATTAAAAATATTTAATGTTGTTTTTGTTCATTCGTTCAGCTATGTCTGACACTTTGCAACCCCATACAGCACACCAGGCTTCCCTGTCCTTCACCATGTCCCAAAGCTTGCTCAAACTCATGTCCATCAAGTCAGTAATGCCATCTAACCATCTAGTCCTCTGTTGTCCCCTTCTCCTCTTGCCTTCAATCTTCCCCAGCATCAGAGTATTTTCCAATGAGTAAGTTCCTCACATCAGGTGGCCAAAATATTGGAGCTTCAGCTTCAGCATTAGTCCTTTTAGTGAATATCCAGGGTTGATTTCCTTTAATATTGACTGGTTTGATCTTCTTGCTGTCCAAGGGACTCTCAAGAGTCTTCTCCAATACCACAGTTCAAAAGCATCAATTCTTCTGTGCTCAGCCTTCTCTATGGTCCAACTCTCACATCCATACATGACTATTGGAAAAACCATAGCTCTGACTAGAAGGACCTTTGTTGGCAAAGTTATGTCTCTGCTTTTTAATATGCTGTCTAGATGTCATAGCTTTTCTTCCAAGGAGCAAGCATCTTTTAATTTCATGGTTGCAGTCACCATCTGCAATGATTTTTCAGCCCAAGAAATTAAAGTCTGTCACCGTTTCCATTTTTTACCCATCTATTTGCCATGAGTTGATGGGAGTGGATGCCATGATCTTAGTTTTTTGAACATTGAGTTTTAAGCCAGCTTTTTCACACTCCTCTTTCATTTTCATCAAGAAGCTCTTTAGTTCTTCTTCATTTTCTGCTATAACAGTGGTGTCATCTGTATACCTGAGGCTACTGATAGGTCTCCCAAGAATATTGATTTCAGCTGGTGCTTCATCCAGCCCGGCATTTCGCATGATGTACTCTGTATATAAACTAAATAAGCATATAAACTAAATAATCAATATACAGCCTTGACATACTCCTTTCCCAATTCAGAACCAGTCTGTTATTCCACATCCAGTTCTAACTGCTTTTATTGACTAGCATACATTTAATAAAATACCAAAATAAAATTGACATAAACTTAATCAGAGAGACAGATAATTTATATGTTTAGAATATGAATGTATATATGTGTGTATATATATTTACCAAAAAATATTAAACACAAAAAATACATTAGTTGCTCTAAGCAATAGTGTTTTGAATTATTTTAAAATTTTTGTTATATTTATTGTATTTTCTAAGTTTTTCTTAACTTAGATTTTCTATGTTTATAAAGAAAAATAATTTTAAGTTTCTCTCAGTCACAGTATTGACCCATTGCTGCAGGCTTTACTTATCTCATTATGGTTTGAATTAGATCTGTATCATATAACCTGGTTCACCTCAGGAGATATTTTAAAAATACAGACTGTAAGGCCCCATCTCTGAACTAATCTAGGGATGAACTTCTTTAGGGATGAAAACTGGGAATCAACAGGGGTTTTGATCATTAAGAAGAGTTTTTAAATTGTGATCTAAATAACAGATGCAAATGCCTCATTCCCTAATCACAGAATGCTAGGGCTGGCAGGGATATTAGATGCCATCTATTACAGAAGCCATGTTTTATCAGTAATGGAAATTAGGCCACAAACTAAATATTCACACAGTTAGGACATCAGTTCAAGTCGCCTGATTTCAAATGTTCTCTGATTTAATATCATGCTTCCTTAAGTTAAACCCTCTGAGTCTATGACTATATTCTAGAACCATTTACAATCTGGCTTCTTTCCTAAAGCAACAAAGACATTGGCCTACTTTTTTCTTTCTTTCTTTTTTTTTTTTTTTTAACAGTAGTAAGTATTCTCTGAAGGATGGAATAGAAACCTCACCTCACAGCATTTCAAGCAGCTGCCAGTCCTCAGAGACAAACTCAGAACTTGTCTATTTGAGTCAAACCAAGTTGCCTGGAACTAAAAAGAATCTTGCTTTCCTAGACATCTGAAATAAGGTTAAAGGTAAAATGTGAAGTAAGTGAAAATGGTCATGGGTTATTTAATGTATTGTATGGATGTGAGAGTTGGACTGTGAAGAAGGCTGAGCGCTGAAGAATTCATGCTTTTGAACTGTGGTGTTGGAGAAGACTCTTGAGAGTCCCTTGGACTGCAAGGAGATCCAACCAGTCCATTCTGAAGGAGATCAGCCCTGGGATTTCTTTGGAAGGAATGATGCTAAAGCTGAAACTCCAGTACTTTGGCCACCTCATGCGAAGAGTTGACTCATTGGAAAAGACTCTGATGCTGGGAGGAATTAGGGGCAGGAGGAGAAGGGGACGACAGAGGATGAGATGGCTGGATGGCATCACTGACTCGATGGATGTGAGTCTGAGTGAACTCCGGGAGTTGGTGATGGACAGGGAGGCCTGGTGTCCTGCGATTCATGGGGTCGCAAGGAGTCGGACATGACTGAGCGACTGATCTGATCTGATCTGATGCATGGTAAAGTGTATTAATGGAAAAGAAAAAGCTTCTATAAACATATAAAATAAGATCAAAAATTTTAATTTTTAATCAATAGTGAATAGAGAACTGATTAAGCTATAAAGAACTAGGTTTAGATATATCTACAGAGATTTATTTACTGTAAATAAAGCCCCAGAGTAGAACCACCAGAAAACAGCAGCGAAAGAATGAAGCTTTATTCACTAGCAGCAGGTCAGTCTGAAAGTGAGACAGCACTGTGCTGTCTGTGTCAAGTCTCCTGCCTAGATTTACCAAAATAACATCTCTAACCTACTGATCATAAACTATGTCCATGGGCCTGGGCAAAGAGAAATAGAGAATCTTGCTGCTTTCTCAGAAACAAGGCACAAATTTTCTCCATTCTGCAATAAACCAAATGGGTTATGAGGCTTCTGGTGTTCTGCTGCCCCCCAGCTTCTCCCCCTTCCTTTGCTACTGACTGACACAGAGGCAGGTATAAGACTTGCCTGAGGCTGTGTGGCATTAGACCAAGACTCTGGAAGGGGATGTAATAGGTTCCAAGTCTTTAACCACTGTGCCTTTGGATGAAAACAGATGCAAATCCTCTCTGGAGGAAAGCACCCTCAATCTAGTGTCCTAAGATTCTCACAGGTTAAATTTAACCAAAAATGAACTTACAACACAAGATCACAGATTTAAAGGGAAAAAAATTATCCCTCTCTCCTCATGGGCATAAGCAGGCAGACATGGAAGAAAGGCTATGTGAAGACATACAGGCTGGCTGAAAAAAAAAAAAAAAAATTCTGGTCTCCCTTCAGATGTTCAGTCCACCCAGGTGGCTTTTAACTCTGTATTTATTAATAGACTGAAACAGGATCTTTCTCTTTTAGTAAAAAGAACCAAGGTGGAATGGGAGACATGTCTACTCCAGATTTAATTAATCTGGCAATTCAGCTCTCCCACATTCTAGTTGAGTCACCTAAAGGAAGGCAGATAAAATTTCTAATCAACTCCAGCAGTTGAAGGCCCCTAAATAAAACCAATTAAAAAAATAGTTTTGGCTATCATTTCAAAGAGTCAGGACATTGGAAAATAGACTGTTACAAATTTAAGCGTTTTAGGCACCTTCAGCCCTCTAAGCTGGCTTTTAAACATCCTCTCAATTGTAGTGGCTGGGCTTTGAGGAAGTACAGGGGCTCTTCCCAGTCCTCCCTCTTACCTGCCTTGGAGGAACATTTCTCCAGATTGGGGGTGAATTTCTTCCAGTCCTAATTGACACAAGAGCCACATTCTTAGTTTCCAACCCTACTGTTATAAAGCAGCCCTGCCTTAGAATACTAAAACAGTTCACATAGTTGGGATCTTGATGAACTGCAAGAGGTTTCTGTTTCTGAATCTATTCCCTTTTGTTTTGGCTCTATGAGAGATCCACATCCTTTTCTCCTTAGTTCCTCCAGCCCTATCCATTTATCAGATTGAGACTTCTTAGAGAAGTGTCATGATAGAATTTCTTCAACGAGGAACTAATTATAGAATTTCACAATTGACATCAAAATAGCCAACCAGGCTACTTCTATTTCTTCCATTTCTGATAATACTAAAGCTATTTCTCAAAATACTGACCATTTTGTCTCTATTGAATCGACTGTCAATCTCCAGATGGAGCAAAATCTCCACCTGATATTGGAAAAATTCACAGCACATCTCCCATCAAGATACAAATAAATCCCTCAAAATCTCCTTCCAGAATTAATGAATATCCTATAAGTAAAGAAGTTTTTCAAGACATAAAGCCTTAATAGAAGACTATAAGCCTCAAGAATTCAACATTTCTTTGTACTGCTGCTGCTGTACTAAGTCGCGTCAGTCATGTCCGAGTCTGTGCGACCCCATAGATGGTTAGTCCCTGTGTAACTCTTATTTTATTAGTTAGAAAACCTAAAGGCTGAAGGTACATATTTGTCCAGGACCTCTGTGCAAGAAACACTGTTATCCTTCAACAGCCTACTGTTCCTAACTCTCACACATAACTAGCATCCATTACCATGGAAAGTAAATTGTAATTGATTTATGGAGTGTGTTATTTAGTATTCCAGTTGACAAAGCTAGCCAATTCCTTTTTGCCTTCACTTGGTAAGAAAAACAATTCACCTGGACAGTAATGTCTCAGGGTATACAAAGAGCCCGTATTTCTCACAAATTCTGAAGGCTGATCTGGATCATATAAAGTTTCTTAGGGTTCTACTTCATTGCAGTATGTGAATGATTTTCTTTGCTCTCCTTCTCAAGCCTCATCATAGTAAGACAGCAGCCACTTGCTAGAGATTTTAGCCTTAAAGAAACAAAAGGTCACCGAAGAAAAACTGCAGTTTGCCCAACCCAGTTTCAATATGTAGCATATGTGTTATCAGAACAAAGGCTACACCTAGATCCAGATAGACTTTATGGTGTCCTCAGTTTCCTAGAACCCCAAACTAACGTTTTCTTGGGCTATTTGGTTATTCAGAAATTGGATCCCAAATTTCTCTCTTATGACCAAATCTCTGTTTTACTTAATAACAAATCCAAGCCAGTTTTATGGGAAGAAGTGGATGACATAGCTTTTAAGGTTGAAAAGGGAGTTTGATAAAGCCACCTGAATTCAGACATTCCAAATATCAGATTCCCATTTCCCTTTTGATGAAAAGAAAAGGAACACCTTTGAAGTGCTCACCCAAAAATACAGAGACTACCATTGACCCATGAGGAATGATAGCCAGCAACAGGACCCTGTAGCACAGAGTTCCCCCCCCCCCTCACCCACCTTACAGCCATTACTTCCACTGACCTTTTGGTTAAAGTCACTAGGAGAAGCATAGTAGGACCCCCTTTAACTGTATTTGTACCTCATGCAGTAGAAGTTCTAAATTCTCATCACAGTCAACATTTCTTAGCCAGTTGCCTCATGTATGAAGTTCTTTTGTTAACTGATCTTCACTTTTTTTCTTTTTTACCATTTTAAACCTTAACCCAGCTACTTGTCTCTTCTCCATCACCAACAAACTACCTCAAAACTGCTTAACACTGGGGGACTACATGCTGACTCCTCATGATGATCTGTAGAAGATTCCTTTAAGTAACACTGACTTGTCATTGTTCAGTGATGGTTCTTCTTTCAGAGGTGACAATGGCAAATACAGTGCTGGGTATGCCACTGCAACTCCTTTTGATGTTGCTGAGGCAGCATCTTTACCTATGGCTGCTTCACCTCAACAGACTGAATTGTACACTCTGACATAGATCTGCACTTTAGTCAAGGACAAAACTGCCAATATTTGTACTGATACTAGAAATGCTCTTGGAGTAATTCATGATTTTTTTTCCCATGATTTTTATTGAATGTTGTGGAAACAAAGTGACTTCTTTACTTCCAGTGAAAATAAATAATTTAAAATGGTCCCTAAGTTCAGGAATTATTGGATGAAATACTTTTAACTGTTCTTTAGCCATTACTAAGATTCCAGGAAATTCTAAACTTGAATCTCTGAAAGCTAAGGAAAATACCTTACTGACATTTCTGCAAGGAATGGTTCCCTTAGAGGGGCCAGCAGCAGCCAAACCTCTGTCATGGTCCAAAGGGATATTCCCCCAAATGATAACTTAAAAAATTTGGCTAGAGAGAAACCCTACAATTGGCCTCAGGAAAGGAAAAACAATATTGGAAATTCAAGAATTATTGATTTTATAGAAGGAGATAGTTCTGATCTGGACCAAATAACAATCTAGTCCTACTGGAGAAACTATAAAATTCCCACTCCTCATCATGTACATCCATTAAACTATTGTTCTACTGACAAAATGATAGCATTTACTCATCAATTTTGATAGAAAACACTAAGAAGGCTACAAAAAGTGCCTACCTCACTTGTCCCACTTGTCCAAATTACAATCCAAAGAAGCCCATTTATATGGCTCTTAGACATTTTAAATCACCTAACGGACCATTCAAGTTCCAACAAACAAATTTCATTGAGTGTTACTGAGTCCAATCTTGCTCTTCTCTCTGCATGACAGGCCAATGTATCAGAGACAAGGTGTTGAGACAAGGAATATGACTTTATTGGTAAAGCCAGGTGACCAAGAAGATAACAGACTAATGTCTCAAAATAACCAACTTGTCAGGGTCTGAATGCCAGTTTTTTTATAGAAGAGAGAGGGAGGAGTTGAGGAAGTAAAGTAAAAAGGCCATTATCTTGCAAATCTCTCCTGGAATGGCCAACTTCTGGGAGGGAATGTGTTAATCTCTTCTTTTTTGCAGCCATTCACAGTAGGGCTTCCCTGGTAGCTCAGATGGTAAAGCCTCTTCTTACAATGGGGGAGATCCGAGTTCAATCCCTGGGCTGGGAAGATCCCCTGGAGAAGGAAATGGCAACCCACTCCAGTACTCTTGCCTGGAAAATCCCATGTACCAAGGAGCCTGGTGGGCTACAGTCCATGGGGTTGCAAAGAGTCAGGCATGACTGAGTGACTTCACTTCACAGATGGGAAGGGTCAGATTATCTCCCAGTGAGCTAAACAAAGGCACTTTAGTTAAACAGTCAGGCAAGGAGCTGGGATCCCTGAGGCAGGCTATTATATATGACTGTAGAAACAAAAGCAATGACAAGTAAAGGTTAAAGTCAAAGGAACATATCCGACAAGGAGTCAGAATTGGCTTTTTCCTGCAACAAGGTACTTCAATTATAAGCGATTTTTGACCAGTTTCACAATACTTCACTGTGCTTACTACCTTCAGTCTTCAGGCAGTCAGTTCAGTTGCTCAGTCATGTCTGACTCTTTGCTGACTCTTCAATCCTCTGGTAGAGTCAAATGCACTAAAAGCATCATTAAGAAACAATGGTAAAACTGGTAGAGGACCCTCCATGTACGTTGGCCAAAAGTACTGCTGTTGGTCCTTCTAAATCTTAGATGCATCCCTTTTAAATTCATAAACTCTCATCATTGAGATAGGCACAGGATACCCAATGCACTTGGTTCCTACTTACTTTGACCTACAACTCATAAAAGGAGACATATTCCAATATTGCAAAGGTCTAATTGCTTCTATTAAAAGTAACTGTTTTGGTAGAACAATCCTTTCACAGTGTGACTTTAGGAGACAAAGAGTTTAAGCATCACACTTGGCAACCTGGAGATTTCATCTACTGGAAAAGATACCTCCAGAAGAACTCTCTTCAACCTCACTGGAAAGACCCATATCAGGTATTGCTAACCAACCCTTGTGCCACCAAACTTCAAGGAAAAGACTTTTGGATTCACAAGACACATTTAAAGGAGCACTAAACTCTGACTGGGCCCACACATCATCTGATGTTCTGAGAGTAAAGATTTCCCAGAGTTGAAGCAGAAAATTTCTGAGGAGATACCTTTCCCTTGATATCCTATTGGAATCTTGTTGTCACACCTTTGATGATGACAATGTTTCAGATGACATCCAGTGTCCATGATCCTGATAACATACCAACTTTAGATAAAAGATCCCGAGAGTTCTCACTTAACCCTCCTTATTGCTTTAATGTTACCTCAAAAGGCTTATAATTTTCCCCTCCAATGTGAGACTCTATACCAAGGAAAGGTCATTCTTGGGATTGAGGAAGAAAAAGCCATTGAAAATGGAATACCTAATTTTGATCAGCCATCTTTTCAAAGAAAGATCTTGATCAAAGGGGACAATGTAAAAAAATTAATTCAGGCCCATCCTGGATAAAATGAGGCCTCAGTTCCAGACTACTACAATAAAATAAAAATAACAGTATAGTGAGTAACATGAATTTTTTGATTTCCTGGTGCATATAAAAATTATGTATACTCCACTAAGTATTTTGTCTTTAAAAACATGTACCTTAATTTTAAAAACACTTTATTGTGAAAAAATGCTAACCGTCATCTGAGCCTTCAACAAGTCACAATCTTTTCATAATAGCAACATCAAAGATCTCAGATCACCATTAAAAAGTATAATAATTTTAAATATTGCAAGAATTTCCAAAATGTGTCACAAAGACACGAAGTGAGCAAACACTGTTGGAAAAATAATGTCAAAAGACTTGTTCAATATAAATTTGTCACAAACCTTCAACTTACAATAAAAAAAAAAATAAACATAGCATCTGGAAAAGACTATAAAACAAGGTATGCCTATATATAGAAACCTTTATCATGTAAGAGTCAAGAAGCCTGATGGTAGAGCTCACATGCATGACGATAACACAGCCCAAGAGAAAGAAGAAAGATTCCTCTTCCTTCCTAGTAAGTCCTCAGCCAATGAAACTCTTTGTTTACTATGTCACTTCAGTCATGTCTGACTCTCTGTGACCCCATAGATGGCAGCCCACCAGGCTCCCCTATCCTTGGGATTCTCTAGGCAAGAACACTGGAGTGGGTTGCCGTTTCCTTCTCCAATGCATGAAAGTAAAAAGTGAAAGTGAAGTTGCTCAGTCGTGTCCGAGTCTTAGCGACCCCATGGACTGCAGCCTACCAGGCTCCTCCATCCATGGGATTTTCCAGGCAAGATTACTGGAGTGGGGTGCCATTGCCTTCTCCATTGTTTACTATGCTATGCTATGCTATGCTATGCTAAGTCACTTCAGTCGTGTCCAACTCTGTGTGACCCCATAGACGGCAGCCCACCAGGCTCCCCTGTCCCTGGGATTCTCCAGGTAAGAACACTGGAGTGGGCCGCCATTTCCTTCTCCAATGCATGAAAGTGAAAAGTGAAAGTGAAGTCGCTCAGTCGTGTCCGACTCCTAGTGACCCATGGATTGCAGCCTAGCAGGCTCCTCCGTCCATGGGATTTTCCAAGCAAGAGTACTGGAGTGGGGTTTACTATAGCCCTCCCAAATTCCTTTTTCGCTCTATAAAAGTGCTCTCCTTCCACTGCTGCACAGGGACTTGCAAGTGACTTGCCATGGCTGCACGTCCCAAATTGCAATTCTCTTCTAATACTGAATAAATCTTTTTTTTTTTTTTGCCAGATCAATAACTGTCAATCTTTTTTTTTTTTTTTTTAGGTCAACACAACTCAGTTAAAATGATTTTTCTTAATGTCTAAAAGTCAAACAAAAAGAATTTCCTTTTTTAATGTCATTACCGATATTCTTAAAAATGAAGAAAGTGCAGCTCTGAAGATTAAGTCACTTGCTCAGGATTATATACTAGTAAAAAGTAGAGATGGGATTCAAATGCATGCCTTTCTGGCTTCAGAGCCAATTTTATTACAATCATCCTAAATCTGGTTTTGTTCTTCTCTTTCTTAATATCATTCAGTGGTTCCCCTTAATTTAATCTTTTATCTGTTCATTAATTCAAATATTTAAGTGCCTAGTATGTACCATACCTTATCTATGAATGACAGACACAGCCTCTAATCTAATGATCTTATGATAATTATGAGATACAAGGAAATGACAGATAAAACATTAAATTGAAATAGAGGGTGAATATACACAGAAAGAGCACCTAACATTGACTTGGAGGGTGAGAGAAAGTTCTGGAGAAGAAGTTATATTAATTAATGAACAAATAACAGTGAAGGCAAAGGGGACAGTCTGTGATACAATTTCTCCAAAATCTGAACATTCATGGCATGCTACCTCAGTCTGATGAGAACTAAAATAGGAGGGAATCTCATAAGAGACGAAACTAAGGAGAGAAGCAGAGACAACGTAAAGAAGTAATTTATGAGCCCTGTATAGCAGTTTGAGCTTAAAACCCCAGCAGATAGGAAGCCATTAAACATGCTTTTAAGTGAGGGGGTGAAATTATTATATTTGCATTTTACTGAAAAGATCCGTCTGGCTAAAGCAGGGGAGAGAGAGGTTAAAACAAACAAACAAACAAACAAACAAAACCCTCAAACACAGTCAGAAGACTGTTCCACTAGTTAGATTAAAGACTTGAAAAGGGTGATGGCAGTGGAATAAATAGACATGGAGGGACATTATGTAAGCATTAGTAAGCCATAGGAGAGACTTTCCTGGTTGTCCAGTGGTTAAGAATCCACCTGCCAATGCAGGGGACACAGGTTTGATCCCTGGTCCAAGAACTAAGATCCAACATGCCATATGGTGCAGCCAAAAAATAAATTTTTTAAAGCCGTAGGAGAAAGGGATCAAGGTGTAAAGAATGATACCCAGGTTTCTGGATGCACGGTGCCACTACATATGTAGATGGGGAAATATAGGAGGAGTTCATTGTAGAGAGTAGGATATCAAGGGAAGCCAGAGAGCTCTTTGCTTTGGTCTACAGTTCAGTTCAGTCCCTTAGTCATGTCCAACTTTTTGAAATTCCATGGACTGCATCATGCCAGGCTTCCCTGTCCATCACCAATTCCCAGAGCTTGCTCAAACTCATATCCATCGAGCCATCCAACCATATCATCCTCTGTCATCTCCTCCTGCCTTCAATCTTTCCCAATATCAGGGTCTTTTCCAGTGAGACAATTCTTCTCATCAGGTGGCCAAAGTATTGGAGTTTCAGCTTCAGTATCAGTCCTTCAATGAATATTCAGGACTGATTTCCTTGAGGATTGACCGATTGGGTCTCCTTGAATTCCAAGGGACTCTCAAGAGTCTTTTCCAACACCACAGTTCAAAAGCATCAATTTTTCAGTGTTCAGCTTTCTTTATGTTCCAACTCTCACATCTTTAAATGACTAATGGAAAAAAAAAAATAGCTTTGACTAGATGGAACTTTGTCGGCAGAGTCATATCTCTGCATTTTAATATGTTGTCTAGGCTGATCACAGCTTTTCTTCCAAAGAGCAAGCATATTTTATTTTCAAGGCTGCTGTCACCATCTGCAGTGATTTTGGAGACCAAGAATCTGTCACTGTTTCCATTGTTTTCCAATCTATCTGCCATGAAGTGATGGGACCCAATGCCATAATCTTCACTTTTTTTGTTGTTGTTACTTTTTTTTTATTTTTTAACTTTACAATATTGTACTGGTTTTGCCATATATCAACATGAATCTGCCACACATATACCTGTGTTTCCCATCCTGAACTCTCATCCCTCCTCCTTCCCCATACCATCCCTCTGGGTCATCCCAGTGCACCAGCCCCAAGCATCCACTATCGTGCATCAAACCTGGACTGGTGACTCATTTCATATATGATATTACACATGTTTCAATGCCATTCTCCCAAATAATCCCACCCTCTCTCTCTCCCACTGAGTCCAAAAGGCTGTTCTATACATCAGTGTCTCTTTTGCTGTCTCGTATACAGGGTTATTGTTACCATCTTTCTAAACTCCATATATATGCGTTAGTATACTGTATTGGTGTTTTTCTTTCTGGCTTACTTCACTCTGCATAATAGGCTCCAGCTTCATCCACCTAATTAGAACTGATTAAAATGTATTCTTTTAATGGCTGAGTAATACTGAGTAATACTCCAATGTGTATATGTACCACAGCTTTCTTGAGTTTTAAGCTAGTTTTTTCACTCTCCTGTTTCACTTTCATCAAGAGACTCTTTAGTTCCTCTTTGCTTTCTGCCATAAGAGTGGTGTCATCTGCATGTCTGAGGCTATTGATATTTCTCCCAGCAATCTTGATTCCAGTTTGTGCTTCCTCCAGCCTGGCATTACACATGATGTACTCTATCACTTCAGTTCAGTTCAGTTGCTCAGTCATGTCCGACTCTTTGCAACCCCATGAATCGCAGCATGCCAGGCATCTCTGTCCATCACCAACACCCAGAGTTCACTCAGACTCACGTCAATCGAGTCAGTGATGCCATCCAGCCATCTCATCCTCTGTCATCCCCTTCTCCTCCTGCCCCAAATCCCTCCCAGCATCAGAGTCTTTTCCAATAAGTCAACTCTTTGCATGAGGTAGCCAAAGTATTGGAGTTTCAGCTTTAGCATCATTCCTTCCAAAGAAATCCCAGGGCTCATCTCCTTCAGAATGGACTGGTTGGATCTCCTTGCAGTCCAAGGGATTCTCAAGAGTCTTCTCCAACACCACAGTTCAAAAGCACCAATTCTTCAGCGCTCAGCTTTTTTCACAGTCCAACTCTCACATCCATACATGACCACAGGAAAAACCATAGCCTGGACTAGATGCACCTTTCTTAGCAAAGTAATGTCTCTGATTTTGAATATGCTATCTAGGTTGGTCATAACTTTCCTTCCAGGGAGTAAGCGTCTTTTAATTTCATGGCTGCAATTACCATCTGCAGTGATTTTGGAGCCCAAAAATATAAAGTCTGACACTGTTTCCCCATCCATCTCCCATGAAGTGATGGGACCGGATGCCATGATCGTTTTCTGAATGTTGAGTTTTAAGCCAACTTTTTCACTCTCCTCTTTCACTTTCATCAAGACGCTTTTTAGTTCCTCTTCACTTTATGCCATAAGGGTGGTGTCATCTGCATATCTGAGATTATTGATATTTCTCCCAGCAATCTTGATTCCAGCTTGTGCTTCTTCCAGCCCAGCGTTTCTCATGATGTACTCTGCATATAAGTTAAATAAGCAGGGTGACAATATACAGCCTTGATGTACTCATTTTCCTATTTGGAATGAGTCTATTGTTCCATGTCCAGTTCTAACTGTTGCTTCCTGACCTGCACACAAATTTCTCAAGAGGCAGGTCAGATGGTCTGGTATTCCCATCTCTTTCAGAATTTTCCACAGTTTATTGTGATCCACACAGTCAAAGTCTTTGGCATAGATAATAAAGCAGAAATAGATGTTATTTTGGAACTCTCTTGCTTTTTTGATGATCCAGCCGATGTCAGCAATTTGATGTCTGGTTCCTCTGTCTTTTCGAAAACCATCTTGAACGTCTGGAATTTCGCAGTTCACGTATTGATGAAGCCTGGCTTGCAGAATTTTGAGCATTCCTTGACTAGCCTGTGAGATGACTGCAATTGTACAGTAGTTAGAGCATTCTTTGGCATTGCCTTTCTTTGGGATTTGAATGAAAACTCAGCTTTTCCAGTCCTGTGGCCACTGCTGAGTTTTCCAAATTTGCTGGCATATTGAGTGCAGCACTTTCACAGCATCATCTTTCAGGATTTGGAATAGCTCCACTGGAATTCCATCACCTCCACTAGCTTTGTTCATAGTGATGCTTTCTAAGGCCCACTTGACTTCACATCCCAGGATATCTGCCTTTAGGTGAGTGATCACACCATGGTGATTATCTGCATCATGAAGATCTTTTTTGTACAGTTCTTCTGTGTATTCTTCCAACTCTTCTTAATACCTTCTGCTTCTGTTAGGTCCATACTATTTCTGTCCTTTATCGAGCCCATCTTTGCATGAAATGTTACCTTGGTATCTCTAATTTTCTTGAAGAGATATCTAGTCTTTTCCATT
This sequence comes from Bos mutus, assembly GCF_027580195.1. Lineage (NCBI taxonomy): Eukaryota > Metazoa > Chordata > Mammalia > Artiodactyla > Bovidae > Bos > Bos mutus. The sequence continues at coordinate 49,885,070 of NC_091642.1, forward strand.
CTGTTATTTTCCTCTCTTTCTTTGCATTGATCATTGAGGAAGGCTTTCTTATCTCTTCTTGCTAGTCTTTGGAACTCTGCATTCAGATGCTTTTATCTTTCCTTTTCTCCTTTGCTTTTTATTTCTCTTCTTTTCACAGCTATTTGTAAGGCCTCCCCAGACAGCCATTTTGCTTTTTGGCATTTCTTTTCCATGGGGATGGTCTTGATCCCTGTCTCCTGTACAATGCCACGAACCTCAGTCCATAGTTCATCAGGCACTCTATCTATCAGATCTAGTCCCTTAAATCTATTTCTCACTTCCACTGTATAATCATAAGGCATTTGATTTAGGTCATACCTGAATGGTCTAGTGGTTTTCCCTACTTTCTTCAATTTCAGTCTGAATTTGGTAATAAGTCGTTCATGATCTGAGCCACAGTCAGCTCCTGGTCTTGTTTTTCTTGACTGTATAGAGCTTCTCCACATTTGGCTGCAAAGAATATAATCAATGTGATTTCAGTGTTGACCATCTGGTGATGTCCATGTATAGAGTCTTCTCTTGTTGAAAGAGGGTGTTTGCTATGACCAGTGCATTTTCTTGGCAAAACTCTATTAGTCTTTGCCCTGCTTTATTCCGTATTCCAAGGCCAAATTTGCCTGTTACTCCAGGTGTTTCTTGACTTCCTACTTTTGCATTCCAGTCCCCTATAATGAAAAGGACATCTTTTTGGGATGTTAGTTCTAAAAGGTCTTGTAAGTCTTCATATAACCGTTCAACTTCAGCTTCTTCAGCATTACTGGTTGGGGCATAGACTTGGATTACTGTGATGTTGAATGGTTTGCCTTGGAAATGAACAGAGATCATTCTGTCGTTTTTGAGATTGCATCCAAGTACTGCATTTCAAACTCTTTTGTTGACCATGATGTCTACTCCATTTCTTCTGAGGGATTCCTGTCCACAGTAGTAGATATAATGGTCATCTGAGTTAAATTCACCCATTCCAGTCCATTTTAGTTTGATGATTCCTAGAATGTCGACGTTCACTCTTGCCATCTCTTGTTTAACCACTTCCAATTTGCCTTGATTCATGGACCTGACATTCCAGGTTCATATGCAATATTGCTCTTTATAGCATTGGACCTTGCTTCTATCACCAGTCATATCCACAACTGTGTATTGTTTTTGCTTTGGCTCCATCCCTTCATTCTTTCTGGAGATATTTCTCCACTGATCTCCAGTAGCATATTGAGCACCTACTGACCTGGGGAGTTCCTCTTTCAGTATCCTATAATTTTGCCTTTTCATACTGTTCATGGGGTTCTCAAGGCAAGAATACTGAAGTGGTTTACCATTCCCTTCTCCAGTGGACCACATTCTGTCAGACCTCTCCACCATGACCCATCCATCTTGGGTGGCCCCACGGGCATGGCTTAGTTTCATTGAGTTAGACAAGGCTGTGGTCCTAGTGTGATTAGATTGACTAGTTTTCTATGAGTATGGTTTAAGTGTGTCTGCCCTCTGATGCCCTCTTGGAATACCTACTGTCTTACTTGGGTTTCTCTTACCTTGGACGTGAGTATACATAAGTTAAATAAGCAGGGTGACAATATACAGCCCTGATGTACTCCTTTCCCAATTTGGAACCAGTACATTGTTCAATGTCCAGTCCTAACTGTTGCTTTTTGATCTGCATACAGATTTCTCAGGAGGCAGGTAACGTGGTCTGGTATTCCCATCTCTTTAAGAATTTTCCACAGTTTTTTGTGACCCGAACAGTCAAAGGCTTTGGTGTAGTCAATAAAGCAGAAGTAGATGTTTTCTGGATTCTTTGGTCTTAGGCTAAGCTTCAAGTGTCTTTGAGATATTTAACATGACAGAAAAATAATAGGATATTAATTCCAATTCAAAGACAATCTTCTGAGCAACTGCTAATTGTACTCTATGTGAGACAATGAGGATACAGTATAAAGAAAAAATAATAAGATGCAGAATGTTAGAATAAGGCATTTTTTTTTTTTTTTTTTTAATCTGCCCTCAGGATCCTTACCATCTAGTAAGGAATTTATAAGTAGAACAACTAATTACATGTGTACTGATGACTGCTATAAAAGGGTAAATATAAAATGGCTCAGGAGATGGAACTTTATTTGAAGGAGTCAAAGAAGAAGGCCTCCTTAAAAACTTACATGAAACTTTTTTTTTTTTTTTTTGGGGGCATGTTTCATAGTTTGTGGAACCTTAGTTTCTTGACTTGAGGATAGAACTGGGGCCCTGCAAGTGAAAGCACCAAGTCCTAACCACTAGACCACTAGGGAATTCTCTGATATGAAATTTTTAAATAAATTTTATCATTTGTTTTAAATTTCATGTCCCATCTGTAAATGTCAAACCCACTTAAGTTTTATTTTAAATTTATTTTCATAATATAACATCAAACTAGCGAGATCTTAAGCTTTAAAAGATACTATAGTTTCAAGAATAAGAATCCAAAAGGTATGTACATAAGCTACTTTACTTTTGCAATTTACTAATTTATTTCTATGGGCCAGTTATACAATTCTGTTTACAGAATTGTATATAATCATACAATTCTCAATTATACAATTCATAGTATCAGTTATACAATTGCGATACTATGTAACATAGTATTAGACATGTTACACAAGTAGTAAGAGATGAAAATGACTAATGCAAGTTATTTGAGCTCTGATTTAGAATTTAAGTCATTGCCTTGATCAGACAGACACTAGACCGTTGTTTTAGAAAGTTTATGGTCTGGTAGTTGCCACGATCAGACTTCCCAGGTGGTACAGTCGTAAAAAATCCACCTGCCAATGCAGAAGACACAAGAGATGTGGTTTCAATCCCTGGGTCAGGAAGGTCCCCTGGAGGAGGAAATGGCAACCTACTCCAGTATTTTTGCTTGATAAATCCCTTGGACAGAGGAGCCTGCAAGCTACAGTCCATGGGGTCACAAAAAGTCAAATAGAACTGAGCAACTGAGCACACAGTGGTCATGATCATGACACAGATTAATTTGCAAAAGCTTTTCTTTCAATCACATGTTAACATTAAGGAACTTTGATGTATTTTCAACTGTATCCATCTCACACTGTTGTCTAGTATTGTTTTAGGGGTATATGATCCAATATTTTAAGCATACATCACCCTTCCACATTCCTTACAAATTTGATCACTGATTTCAGCAAATACATAACAGAGTCTATTATGAAGACAAATTTAATTATACTATCAATATTCAAGCAGAGGTTTAATAATAAAATACAACAAGGGTAGAATGAAAGGACTCTTCTAAACTTCTCCTCTACTCATTGCTCATTAGAATAGCAGGCAAAATAAGGACTTGGCTTTGTTGTTTGCTTCAGCTAGTTAATTAGATTCCCTCTCTTAAAAAGCACACATAAGACCTTGGGATCTGTTAACACCTCTGTAAACAGGCTGAAGATAATAGGAAAGGTAAAGATTGCATTTTTCCATTTATGGTACACCAATGAATGATTTTGAGGGTTTGGCATAATGTTCTTAAAAGGTCTGACTTAGATTCTTTGGGACGTATATGGGGTGCTGAAGGTCATAAAATGTAAAAACAGCAAGAGACCCCTCACATAAGAGTAGTAGATGGCAGTACTGTGTCAATAACTGCATGGGTAGAGTAGAGAAAGTGTGAATATAGTATAAGAGTAGGACCATCTAGACAGTCCTATAGATGGAGGAGAATTTGGAAGTTTAGAATCATAAAACCTCATGAAATCCTTGCTCTCTAATCAGTTTAGACCTAAACCTTTCTTGACCTCATCAAATGGCATGGAGGAAAATTTAGTACAACTTAAAGTTCTTAAACTCCTCTACATTTAATTATCCAGGGCATGGGGAAACCCAGTTATAGGAAAATTGGTTTTATAACCTTGGGATTAGGGAAATTTCTGTTTTTTCCAACTGTCAGATTTATTTAAATTTTATACTGTGAACTTATGTTTCTTTTATAAACAGGGGGAAAATTAATTCATTTCAGATTCCCTCTCTCACTTAGCATATATAAATATTTCAACAGATTCAAAATTATCTACCCAGCAAGGATTTCATTCAAGTATGAAGGAGAAATCAAAAGCTTCTCAGACAAGCATAAGCTGAGAGAATTCTGCACCACCAAACCAGCTCTCCAACAAATACTAAAGGATATTCTCTAGACAGGAAACACAAAAATGGTGTATAAATTCGAACCCCAAACAATAAAGTAAATGGCAACGGGATCATACTTATCAGTAATTACCTTAAACGTAAATGGGTTGAATGCCCCAACCAAAAGACAAAGACTGGCTGAATGGATACAAAAACAAGACCCCTACATATGTTGTCTACAGGAGACCCACCTCAAAACAGGGGACACACACAGACTGAAAGTGAAGGGCTGGAAAAAGATTTTCCATGCAAATAGGGACCAAAAGAAAGCAGGAGTAGCAATACTCATATCAGATAAAATAGACTTTAAAACAAAGGCTGTGAAAAGAGACAAAGAAGGTCACTACATAATGATCAAAGGATCAATCCAAGAAGAAGATATAACAATTATAAATATATATGCACCCAACACGGGAGCACCGCAGTATGTAAGACAAATGCTAACAAGTATGAAAGGAGAAATTAACAATAACACAATAATAGTGGGAGACTTTAATACCCCACTCACACCTATGGATAGATCAACTAAACAGAAAATTAACAAGGAAACACAAACTTTAAACGATACAATAGACCAGTTAGACCTAATTGATATCTATAGGACATTTCATCCCAAAACAATGAATTTCAACTTTTTCTCAAGCGCACATGGAACCTTCTCCAGGATAGATCACATCCTGGGCCATAAAGCTAGCCTTGGTAAATTCAAAAAATAGAAATCATTCCAAGCATCTTTTTCTGACCACAGTGCAGTAAGATTAGATCTCAATTACAGGAGAAAAACTATTAAAAATTCCAACATATGGAGGCTGAACAACACGCTGCTGAATAACCAACAAATCACAGAAGAAATCAAAAAGAAATCAAAATTTGCATAGAAACGAATGAAAATGAAAACACAACAACCCAAAACCTGTGGGACACAGTAAAAGCAGTCCTAAGGGGAAAGTTCATAGCAATACAGGCACACCTCAAGAAACAAGAAAAAGTCAAATAAATAACCTAACTCTACACCTAAAGCAACTAGAAAAGGAAGAAATGAAGAACCCCAGGGTTAGTAGAAGGAAAGAAATCTTAAAAATTAGAGCAGAAATAAATGCAAAAGAAACAAAGGAGACCATAGCAAAAATCAACAAAGCCAAAAGCTGGTTCTTTGAAAGGATAAATAAAATTGACAAACCATTAGCCAGACTCATCAAGAAACAAAGGGAGAAAAATCAAATCAATAAAATTAGAAACGAAAATGGAGAGATCACAACAGACAACACAGAAATACAAAGGATCATAAGAGACTATTATCAACAATTATATGCCAATAAAATGGACAACGAGGAAGAAATGGACAAATTCTTAGAAAAGTACAACTTTGCAAAACTCGACCAGGAAGAAATAGAAAACCTTAACAGACCCATCACAAGCACGGAAATTGAAACTGTAATCAAAAATCTTCCAGCAAACAAAAGCCCAGGTCCAGACGGCTTCACAGCTGAATTCTACCAAAAATTTAGAGAAGAGCTAACACCTATCCTGCTCAAACTCTTCCAGAAAATTGCAGAGGAAGGTAAACTTCCAAACTCATTCTATGAAGCCACCATCACCCTAATACCAAAACCTGACAAAGATCCCACAAAAAAAGAAAACTATAGGCCAATATCACTGATGAACATAGATGTAAAAATCCTAAACAAAATTCTAGCAATCAGAATCCAACAACACATTAAAAAGATCATACACCATGACCAAGTGGGCTTTATCCCAGGGATGCAAGGATTCTTCAATATCCGCAAATCAATCAATGTAATACACCACATTAACAAATTGAAAAACAAAAACCATATGATTATCTCAATAGATGCAGAGAAAGCCTTTGACAAAATTCAACACCCATTTATGATAAAAACTCTCCAGAAAGCAGGAATAGAAGGAACATACCTCAACATAATAAAAGCTATATATGACAAACCCACTGCAAACATTATCCTCAATGGTGAAAAATTGAAAGCATTTCCTCTAAAGTCAGGAACAAGACAAGGGTGCCCACTTTCACCATTACTATTCAACATAGTTTTGGAAGTTTTGGCCACAGCAATCAGAGCAGAAAAAGAAATAAAAGGAATCCAAATTGGAAAAGAAGAAGTAAAACTCTCACTGTTTGCAGATGACATGATCCTCTACATAGAAAACCCTAAAGACTCCACCAGAAAATTACGAGAACTAATCAATGATTATAGTAAAGTTGCAGGATATAAAATCAACACACAGAAATCCCTTGCATTCCTATACACTAATAATGAGAAAACAGAAAGAGAAATTAAGGAAACAATTCCATTCACCATTGCAATGAAAAGAATAAAATACTTAGGAATATATCTACCTAAAGAAACTAAAGACCTATATATAGAAAACTATAAAACACTGGTGAAAGAAATCAAAGAGGACACTAACAGATGGAGAAATATACCATGTTCGTGGATTGAAAGAATCAATATAGTGAAAATGAGTATACTACCCAAAGCAATTTATAGATTCAATGCAATCCCTATCAAGCTACCAACAGTATTCTTCACAGAGCTAGAACAAATAATTTCACAATTTGTATGGAAATACAAAAAACCTCGAATAGCCAAAGCGATCTTGAGAAAGAAAAATGGAACTGGAGGAATCAACCTACCTGACTTCAGGCTCTACTACAAAGCCACAGTTATCAAGACAGTATGGTACTGGCACAAAGACAGGAATATAGATCAATGGAACAAAATAGAAAGCCCAGAGATAAATCCACGCACATATGGACACCTTATCTTTGACAAAGGAGGCAAGAATATACAATGGATTAAAGACAATCTCTTTAACAAGTGATACTGGGAAATCTGGTCAACCACTTGTAAAAGAATGAAACTAGAACACTTTCTAACACCATATACAAAAATAAACTCAAAATGGATTAAAGATCTCAATGTAAGACCAGAAACTATAAAACTCCTAGAGGAGAACATAGGCAAAACACTCTCTGACATACATCACAGCAGGATCCTCTATGATCCACCTCCCAGAATATTGGAAATAAAAGTAAAAATAAACAAATGGGACCTAATTAAACTTAAAAGCTTTTGCACAACAAAGGAAACTATTAGCAAGGTGAAAAGGCAGCCTTCAGAATGGGAGAAAATAATAGCAAATGAAGCAACCGACAAACAACTAATCTCAAAAATATACAAGCAACTCCTACAGCTCAACTCCAGAAAAATAAATGACCCAATCAAAAAATGGGCCAAAGAACTAAATAGACATTTCTCCAAAGAAGACATACAGATGGCTAACAAACACATGAAAAGATGCTCAACATCACTCATTATCAGAGAAATGCAAATCAAAACCACTATGAGGTACCATTTCACACCAGTCAGAATGGCTGCGATCCAAAAGTCTGCAAATAATAAATGCTGGAGAGGGTGTGGAGAAAAGGGAACCCTCTTACACTGTTGGTGGGAATGCAAACTAGTACAGCCACTATGGAGAACAGTGTGGAGATTCCTTAAAAAACTGGAAATAGAACTGCCTTATGATCCAGCAATCCCACTGCTGGGCATACACACTGAGGAAACCAGAAGGGAAAGAGACACGTGTACCCCAATGTTCATCGCAGCACTGTTTATAATAGCCAGGACATGGAAGCAACCTAGATGTCCATCAACAGATGAATGGATAAGAAAGCTGTGGTACATATACACAATGGAGTATTACTCAGTCATTAAAAAGAATACATTTGAATCAGTTCTAATGAGGTGGATGAAACTGGAGCCTATTATACAGAGTGAAGTAAGCCAGAAGGAAAAACACCAATACAGTATACTAACGCATATATATGGAATTTAGAAAGATGGTAACGATAACCCTGTATACGAGACAGCAAAAGAGACACTGATGTATAGAACAGTCTTATGGACTCTGTGGGAGAGGGAAAGGGTGGGAAGATTTGGGAGAATGGCATTGAAACATGTGAAACGTCATGTATGAAACGAGATGCCAGTCCAGGTTCAATGCACGATGCTGGATGCTTGGGGCCTGTGCACTGGGACGACCCAGAGGGATGGTGTGGAGAGGGAGGATGGAGGAGGGTTCAGGATGGGGAACACATGATTTTTAAAGTTATAAAAAATTTAAAAAAAAAAAAAAAAACTTGAAAAAAAAAATAAAATAAAATAAATTCATCAGGGGAAAAAAAAAATTTATCTACAAATCTTCTAAGGCTATTGTAATGTTAATACATTCCTAAGGAACAGCATATTATCTCTTTAATAGTTTACAATTAAAATGTAGAGTCTACAGTGATGATTATAAATGAAACAGCAAGCATTTTGAAGGTATTATCAATAGAATTTTTACCTTGAGGAGGAAAAAGAAGAAAAATGCAAGAGGCAAAAAATTAAATGGTAGTATACACAATCATCTGATTGTTGGTATCAGTACTCTCCCTTTGAATGAAAATTCTAAAGCTGTGTTCTAAAATGTGATAAATTATCTGGATATTGAGAGACTTGGCCAAGTAATGCAAAGGAACAGTTACTAGACAATGAAGACCCCTGATTAACAGAATGAGTCTCTGTATTTTCAGAAGACCTACAGAAAAGAGAATGACAACAGAACAATTTGTACATTCATAGCAATACTGTTGACATTTAATATTTTAGTGATCTTACAAAGGTTGAATCATTTTTCTCAGTACAGTTTTTATGCATCATCTCATTTAATCTTCACTACAATCATGGTGGTGGTGGTTTATTCTCTAAGTTGTGTCCAACTCGTGACCTCATGGACTGTAGCCCACCACTCTGCTCATGGGATTTTTCTGGCAAGAATACTAGAGTGAGTTGCCATTTCTTTCTCCAGGGGATCTTCCAAACCCAGGGATTGAACTTGAGTCTCTTGCATTGCAGGAAGATTCTAATCATATGAAAAGATGACTTACTCCTTTACCCAGTTCACAGATGTAGAAATTGAGGTTTAAAATGAATGAATGGTTTGCCCCAAATTACACAAATAGCTAAGAAATAGAGGAGATTGAACCAAGCATTATTTAATTTTATTTACCCCACTATTTAAACCACTATTATCATTAGAATTTATAGAGGGTATTAGTGTACCAAAAAATTGTAAGCTTTCTTTAACATTTTAGATTTTTAAATATCCACACATAATTGAACTAATGAAATTTCAGTAACCGATAAATTTGATATTTAAAATGAACTGATAAAATAATGAGAGTGTCTCTATAATTCATATGTTCACATATAAATGTATTCATAAGTCAACCATTTGCACCACTTCTCTGCCCAAGTCATTCATATTTCCTGAGTGACTTTCACTGGTGTTGCCACATTCCTCCATTTCTTAGTCACAGAATAGCTCAGACCAGGATTTCTTAACCTGTCCTCTGAAACAGACACTTTTGAAAAGTTATAAAATGTTCTGGATATTCTCCATTGATCCCTAAATGCACATCAGATCAGATCAGTTGCTCAGTCATGTCCGACTCTTTGTGACCCCATGAATCGCAGCACGCCAGGCCTCCCTGTCCATCACCATCTCCTGGAATTCACTCAGACTCACGTCCATCGAGTCAGTGATACCATCCAGCCATCTCATCCTCTGTCGTCCCCTCCTCCTCTTACCCCCAATCCCTCCCAGCATCAGAGTCTTTTCCAATGAGTCAACTCTTCGCATGAGGTGGCCAAAGTACTGGAGTTTCAGCTTCAGCATCAATCCTTCCAAAGAAATCCCAGGGCTGATCTCCTTCAGAATGGACTGGTTGGATCTCCTTGCAGTCCAAGGGACTCTCAAGAGTCTTCTCCAACACCACAGTTCAAAAGCATCAATCCTTTGGCGCTCAGCCTTCTTCACAGTCCAACTCTCACATCCATACATGACCACAGGAAAAACCATAGCCTTGACTAGACGAACCTTTGTTGGCAAAGTAATGTCTCTGCTTTTGAATATACTCTCTAGGTTGGTCATAACTTTCCTTCCAAGGAGTAAGCATCTTTTAATTTCATGGCTGAAGTTACCATCTGCAGTGATTTTGGAGCCCAGCAATACAAAGTCTGACACTGTTTCCACTGTTTCCCCATCTATTTCCCATGAAGTGATGGGACCGGATGCCATGATCTTCGTTTTCTGAATGTCAAGTTTTAAGCCAACTTTTTCACTCTCCACTTTCACTTTCATCAAGAGGCTTTTGAGTTCCTCTTCACTTTCTGCCATAAGGGTGGTGTCATCTGCATATCTGAGGTTATTGATATTTCTCCCGGCAATCTTGATTCCAGCTTGTGCTTCATCCAGCCCAGCGTTTCTCATGATGTACTCTGCATATAAGTTAAATAAACAGGGTGACAATATACAGCCTTGATGAACTCCTTTTCCTATTTGGAACCAGTCTGTTGTTCCATGTCCAGTTCTAACTGCACATAGTAATATAAAAATACAGTATTTAGACAATTTCAGGAGATTCACTAGTCCCCTGAAACTGGTTTTCCCAGGATAGTCCCAGTTTATTCTTGTTTCCAGTGTCCCAAATGTCCATAGTAGTTTCCTCCTTGGGACAATAAATCACATGGACTCCCCACCTAAAATTAGGTTAAAAATATATGTCCATTCTTCACTGTATTTTTCTTTTTGGTTAAGAGTGTGTTTGCTTTTATTATTATTGTTTATGATACAAGTAGAAGACGCACAGACAACAACCAATAAGGGTGGAAAAGTAAGTATCTGAAATCAATGCCCTTCTTGACAGATTCTTCAAACCATTTCTCTATTCTGTTAATTTTCTGAGTATCTTATATTGGACTGAACTGTGTATTCCCAAATATTGCATGTTAACTCTTAATCTCCAGATCTCCTAATCTCAAAGTTTGATTATATTTGAAGATAGGGTCCTTAAAGATGTAATTAGTTCACTAGGGTGGACCTTAATCTGAAATGATTGGAGTCCTTATATAAGAAGAGTAAATCTGGACACAAACCAGTTCAGAGGAAAGAAAACACAAAGAAATAAAAATGGAGAAGATGCCATCTACAGGTAAAGGAGAAAAGCACTGGAAGAAACCAGCTCTATAGACTGTCTTGATCTTGGACTTGTAGCCTCCAGAATTCTAAGAAGGTAAGTTCCTATTGTTTAAGCCACCTAGTCTGTTTTAGCAGCCCTAGAAAACTAATATGCTTAATAATTTACCCATAAGTCTTCCTACTGGGAATGCAATTTTGAAAATTTTTTATTTGTATGACCAAAGCTCAGCATTGAATTGGACAATGAAAAATTCACAGTACTATTTTCTGCATTTAAGAATGATATTACTCCTCTCACTTGCCAGGCCTCAGAACTTATATCTGACATAATATTAAGTTTGGCGTATTTATGATTTTAATGAGAATTAGCTGCTGAAATGCTTAATAATCATAACACAGAGGAAGTATCAGGTAGAGCCGGTGCTAATTTCAAAAAGAAAGTACTCTTTCCCACAAAATATTTCTCAGTAGGACTCTCACCAACCCTGTGGGCAGAGGATGATGATTAGGGCAGAGAAAACCCAGCTGGCCAAAAGCACAGAGACAGATAAAGAGCTAAATCTTCTGTCTGAGGTCAACCAAAGAGCAGCATCCAGAATTTTGAAAATTACATTGGAATACAGCAAAAATCTTTCCTATAAATTCATTTCAAAAATTCTACTAAAAGAAAAATTTGCTGTAGTAAATGTTCTCAGGTAAGTTATGCAAGTATAAACAAAATTTTCACCATTAATAGAAGTCTAGAAGATAGACATGGACACCTAAGGCAAAAAGTATTGAACATGACAATGTGGAATTCACAAGAGAAAGATGAATTCAGTTCAGTCTGGAATTATGTCCTAAGTCACACTGCTTATCATCCAATTTTAAGTGAGAAACAACTGAGACATGACAAAATGTATTATATATCCTTGATGTGCTACTACATGTCAATCTGAGTTTAAAACAATATGTAATTATCATTAAAGAAGATGGGCATAATTATTTTAACAGGCTGTATTCATGTAGTCTTAAAATTCCAAGATACCTTTCAAATTTAACATAAGAAGGTATCAACACTCTGTGTAGATCAAGAAGTCTAGTGCCCACATATGGCAAAATTAGATAGGCAGACTTCTTCATGGAATCGTACCTAATAAAGGCTTATTTCTTTCTGAGTATAACAGATTTTAAAGACTACATAGCCTACTGGGTCCCACACAAAACTGTTCATTGCTTTTAAAACAGGGGCAATCAGGTCTTTAGAGAACTTGCTTGAGATATAAATTTTTCACTTTTCCTATATATTTATGATTGTGTATAAACACATTTACAGAAATACACACATATATTTACAGAGGAATATGATGTATTTTGCAGATACTGACACAGAAAAATTGGCTACTGCATCATTCTACCAATTATAAGCATATTACTAATTATGGCAACCAGCACTCTAACATATTTTGTTCAGTTGCTAAGTCATGTCTGACTCTTTGCAGCCCTATGAATTGCAGCACACCAGGCTTCCCTGTCCTTCACTGTCTCCCAGAGTTTGCTCAAACTCATGTCCATTAAGTCAGTGATGTCATCCAATCATCTCATCCTCTGTCGCCTGCTTCTCCCCTTGCCCTCAATCTTTCACAGCATCAAGGTGTTTTCCAATTAGTATGTACTTTGCATCAAGTGGCCAAAGTATTAGAGCTTCAGCAACAGTCCTTCCAATGAATATTCAGGACTGATTTCCTTTAGGATTGACTGGTTTGATCTCCTTACTATCCAAGGGACTCTGCATCTTCTCCATCACCACAATTTGAAAACATCAATTCTTCTACATTCAGCCTTCTTTATGGTCCAACTCTCACATCCATACACGACTACTGGAAAAAAGGTAGTTTTGATTACATGGACTTTTGTCAGCAAACTGATGTCTCTGTTCTTTAATACATTACCTAGGTTTGTCACAGCTTTTCTTCCAAGAAACAAGTATCTTTTAATTTCCCGGCTGCAGTCACCATCCACAGTGATTTTGGAGCCCAAGAAAATAAAACCTGTCACTCTTTCCACTTTTTCCCCATCTGTTTACCATGAAGTGGGACTGGATGCCATTATCTTCATTTTTTGAATGTTGAGTTTTAAGCCAGCTTTTTCACTCTCCTCTTTCACTTTCATCAAGAGGCTCTTCAGTCCCTCTTAACTTTCTGCCATTAGCATGGTATCATCTGCATATCTGAGGTTGTTGATATTTCTCCCAGCAATCTTGATTCCATTTTGTGAATCATCCACCCTGGCATTTTATATGATATACTCTGAATATGAGTAAGCAGGGAGACAATATGCAGCCGTGATATACTCCTTTCCCAGTTTTGAACCAGCTCATTGTTTCTTGTCCAGTTCTAACTATTACTTCTTAATCTGCACATAGGCTTTTCAGGAGACAGGTAAAGTGGTCTGGCATTCCCATCTCTCTAAGAATTTTCCACAGTTTGTTGTGATCCACATGGTCAAAGGCTTTAGTGTAGTCAATGAAGCAGAAGCAGATTTTTTTTTTTTTAACTCCCTTGCTTTTTCTATGATCCAGCAGAGTGACAATTTGTTCTCTGGTTCCTCTGCCTTTGCTAAATCTAGCTTGTATCTGGAACTTTTTGGTTCATGTACTGCTGAAGCCTACCTTGAAGGATTTTGAGTATTGCCTTGCTAGCATCTAAAATGAATGCAATTGTACAGTAGTTTAATTAACATTGCCTTTATTTAGGATTGAAATGAAAACTGACCTTTTCCAGTCCTGTGGCCACTACTGAGTTTTCCAAATTTGCTGGTATACTGAGTGCAGCACTTTAACAGCATCATCTTTTATTGATCTAACCAATTTCTAGAGAATAAGACCTGACTTTGAATACAGCAGAAAAACCCATAACTTAATCTCCACGATCTGTGCTTACTGGGGGGAAAAGTACAATGAGAAAAAGCAGGGAGACTGAAAAAACAAAGCTAGAGATTACTCAGTACCTGAATGCTTCTATAGAATCTGGAAATAACTATTTTCAATTTCATAAAGGAATGGCCCAGTGTACTCCAGAGGTGATTTTAAATACATTTATTTTCCTTAAAATTAACAAATAATTTGAAGAAAACCTTACTTCCCTCTTTCAGGAAATAATTCTCTTTAATGAGCATCATGGCATATTACAGCTTCACTTAATGTGCTGTGCTATTGAGTATTTTTTTCAAATTTTTTGCAGCAGCAGGTCTTTAAAATGGAAAACTTAATCAAATTTCATTTTAGTAATCATGCTCTCCTCCTGTGATCATTTTACCTTGTTCCCTGATATATTCTCAACTAACTTCTAACTACATAGTAAAGCTCCACATTTTCTATCAATACATTTGTGCATAGTCATAAACAATCAGATCACTTTCAGGCCTCTTAAAAAATCTGATTTGTGGTTTCAAGTTTCTTACAAATGCAAATAGAACAGTAACCAGTTTAACTTAAAAATGAAATTTAAACATTTCTAGAGTACACTTTGTTTTGTTTTTTAACTATTTTTAAAGGAGACACTATGGTTAGCAACTTTACTTTTACATCAGTTTTAAAATAATCTTGGTTTCAGAAAATTTTGAATATAAAACTGTTTAAAAAATAATGCAAGTCACATTTTTGTGTTTTCAAATTTCTTAGTAAAAAATAAGTATGAGACTGTTGTTCTACCAGGTATCTGAATTATTTTGATTAATCATGAAATTTCTCATTTCTTAGTACTTAGTACTTAGTACTTATTAAATCAGGCTTAAGTGCTTATTAAGCAGAATAAAATGATGGAGAAGAAGGAAAAGAAGAAGAGGAATAAGAGAGTAGGAAAGGAACACCTCAAGTTCCCAAGTGTCTTCTACTTCTTTTGAATAATAACCAAATTACACCATAAAATCTCAGCATCATAAAGAAACAGTAACAACAGTAACAATATCTGGGAACTATTTTGGTAATGGATTCAAACTTAACAAAAATAAATTCCTGAGATAGATACTCTTAACATTATTATACAAAGTATTAGTTACTATATTCTGTTATCACCAAGGGCTGTATGTGTGTGTGTTCATAATTAAGCCAATATTTTTCTGTGAATTCTCCAGATCGTTACAGACAGAATCTCACAGATCAATAAAACCTAATTTTACTAAACTTTGCTGAAACTAAGAGTCGGACACGACTGAGCTCACTTTCACTTTTCACTTTCATGCATTGGAGAAGGAAATGGCAACCCACTCCAGTATTCTTGCCTGGAGAATCCCAGGGATGGGGGAGCCTGGTGGGCTGCCATCTATGGGGTCGCAGGAGTCGGACACGACTGAAGCGACTTAACAGCAGCAGCAACCTTGGGTAAGTAGGCTACCAGGGCAACCCATCGATGTCGGGAGCCATGTTAGGCATTACTGACAATTTAGTGCTTAGGAAAGGCATTAATGATAGGTTATTTTTTCCAATCTCCCTTTTTTATCTGGACTACTTCAAAACCACTCCCAAACTCCATCTCTGCTTCCCCAAAACACATATACACACTCATTTCTTTAGGGGAACTGCTTCTCCCAGACCACCCATATCCATGATATTCTAATGGGGCTCCTAATCATACTTTCACACTTATCAGCCATGATAATTATTCCAGAGTTCCAGCTGATATCTCAAACAAGGCCATTCAGATCCCTTACTTCATGTTTTTATATACTGAATCTAAGAAAGATGTTTCTTTGCTCTGAGACTATCTAACTATAATAATGCATCACTGGAGCCATAATAATAACCTGTCTACAGAAAAGGAGTTAAAGGTTACAAAAAACTTAGGGTAACAGAATTGACCAGCTGTCCCAAGTTAGAGGGTTTACAGCCTTCCATAAGATTAGTATCACTTCTGACCCCACCTGCATGTTCTAGAGACTGCAGACCACTCTCATGTTTGATGACTCACAGAACTCACCAACAGCTGATTCCAACTTATAGTTTACTACAGGAAGATGATGCAGATTAACAACAGCCAAGGGAAGAGGCACATAGGACTGAGTCCAGGAAAGTTACAAATATATTTAGTTTCTGTTTCCTCTCCCTATGGGATCAGGATGCATCCATTATTTCTTGGCACTGATGTATGACAATGCATATCTATTACTGCCAACCAGGCAAGCTCACCTGAGCTTCAGCACTCAGAGAATTTATCTCACTCTCCCGGTAGATTGATAACTCATCATCCGACTACTCTAACTCACACTGTTGATCATCCTAGCATGGCCAATGCCCAACCTAAAGCACATTTTGAAGACTATCCATATGACCCAAGGGCTTTCCTGGTGGCTCAGTGGTAAAGAATCTGCCTGCAATGCAAGAGATGGGGGTTCGATCCCTGGGTCAGGAAGATCTCCTGGAGAAGGAAATGGCAACCCACCCCAGTATTCTTGCCTGAGATATCCCATGGACAGAGAAGCCTGGCAGGCTACAGTTCATGGGGCTGTGAAAGAGTCAGACACGACTTAGTGACTAAAGCTTATCTAAACAACAACATATGACTTAAAACCCTCAGACAAGCAGATACTCCTGTCAGGCATAAAGTTCCAGAAGCCCAGATATTACTTTCCTAAAACCAAAGGCAAAGGCCAGACCTCTTCTTTGGGCAAAGCCAAATTCCTTTATACCCAGAAATCTACATATAATATATAATGTGGGGAGAGAGAGAAAAAAAAAAAAACGAGAGACAGAGGAAGAGAGCATTTTTGAGTCCTATATCTGATGGTGCTTAAGGACTGCTCCACTTCTATCTTTCCAAGTTATTTAAGTCAATGGATTCCTTTTTTCCTAAACAAGACTCAGTTGAATTTCTGTTACTTTTAAACAAAAAGAAAGGGCAAGGAGGAGATAAAAAAGAAGAATATTCCAATTCTATTAAAAGGTTATTGTGACAACCCTGGTCAATAGTGGTATTTTAATAACTTATTAAATAAGCTATTAAAAACATATTTAACAAGTATTACTCTTCTCTATCTGCATATTCCCAACTAACAAAGCCAAGATTCCCTCTATGCTCTGGAAAACTGAAACAACTGAAAGCATTCTAACTTGTGGTTACATCATTACCCAGGTAGCTCTTTACTTTTATGCTCACAGTGATCACATGTAGTTATTGGTAAGGACTATAGACTATGGAGTGGTTCAGATTCTGTCTCTATCACTGCAGGTCTCTGGGCACTTTAGCACTCAGAGTATGCATTTACTCATAAACACACTAAGATAAAACTATCAAATGGTTAGTGTAGGGATAAAACACTATCCCTAGTGTTTTATAGTTACCCAATGGCTCAGCAGGTATAGAATCTGCCTGCTGCCTGCAATGCAAGATACATGAGATGTAGGTTTAATTCCTGGGTTGGGAAGATCTCCTAAAGGAGGAAAATGGCAACCCACTCCAAGTATTCTCATCTGAAAAATCCCATGGACAGAGGAGCCTGGCGGGCTACGATCCAAAGGGTCACAAATAGTCAGACACAACTGAGTGACTAAGCAAAACACTATAAAGAATACATTAGCTTGGGGCTAGTGCACTGGGACGACCCAGAGGGATGGTATGGGGAGGGAGGAGGGAGGAGGGTTCAGGATGGGGAACACATGTATACCTGTGGTGGATTCATTTTGATATTTGGCAAAACTAATACAATTATGTAAAGTTTAAAAATAAAATAAAATTTAAAAAATAAAAAAAAGAAGGAAAAGGCAACCTCCTCCAGTATTCTAGCCTGAGAAGTCCCATGGACAGAGGATCTTGGCAGGCTATATATAGTCTGTGGGGGTCACAAAAAAATCAGATATGACTAACAACAATAAAAACAAAATGAGTTATTAAAAAAAAAAAAAAAAAGAATACATTAGCACTTACTAACCCCAAAGCCTAGGCCAATTAGCTTTCTTCTCATTTATTAGAAAATGGAAAGATAAAGAACGCTTCAGAGATGAAGTGAGACAGGAAATGAAAGGAGGAAAGGTGGATAAGAGTGGGTCTAAACACTCAGCTTAGACTTCATACATTTTTGCCTATGGTCAGGCAGGTGCAATGATTCTTGAAGGCAGACAGCACCATCTAGAGGGAGCATAAGTATACTGGCCTGTACTGGCTCTGTTACTGAGTCTTTTGTAATAAGGGCATTTTCTAAGCATTTCCATCAAAGGAATTGATCACTGAGGAACTGGCATCTTGCCCAGCTCCACAAACTGTAATGAACTCTGGCCCTGCTCTGATCCATTTAAATATTATGTGATCGTCTTAAGAAAACACTCCTCAGTAAATATCTGATTTTACTTCCATTGACATGACTTGGATACATGCCCCAGCCTCCCAGCCAATGAGCTGTAGGATCTTAAGCAATTCACTTAAGCTCTTAAATGTGCCTCCCTGAAATGAGGATGTATCAGAGTTATCAACAGCATATACTGTATAGTCCAATTATAATTCAACATCTGGCTCCAATAATTACCTTGAGAAAATTATTTGCCCTTCAAAACCTTTGTTTCCTTAGCTGTGAAATGAGAACACTAGTACTTAAATACTTATCTCATGAAGTTGTTAGTAAGAAGAACTGAAATGAAATGCTGCATGTAATGCAGTTACCACAGCACCTGTCTAATGGAACTCAGGCTTAATAGTGGACTATTTTCTTCCCTTGGTCTCTCCAAGCCACAGAATCTACAGTTAAAATAATTCAGTCTAAGCCAAGAGCTTTCAAAATGTATATGGCCATTCTCTTAAGTTCAGCTTCCTAAGCATTGATTTCTGACTTATTTTTCCCTCATGAGGTGATGTGATGATGTGCTACTCTGTCAACTGCTGATGTACAGATCCATGATCTGTATCCCTCAGGGCAGCTATTCAGAATCTGAGCAAACCTAATTAAACAATTAAATTCAAAGAAAGTGTCCAAGGAGAAGTCCCCCCACCTCCAAATAACTTCTACCTCTTAATTCCATTAAGATTGGAATTGGCAGTGGAAATGAGATCAGGGCCATGTGTATTTTTAGTTCAGAATACCCAACTGGGCATTTCTCTTTAGATTTAACATGTACAGTATTTTAAACAATAGAAGAGTTGAAACTTCTCCTATGCAGCTGTTGCTTTTAATTACAAGAAGAAATTTTAATTATACAGTTAAACATTTCATCAGGAACTTCTTAAAAATATCTTTTCTAATACATAAATTGGCCATTTGTGCTATTTCATCTCTATTCCCACTACTGAAAATTATTTGAAGTCCAATACAAACAGCTTAAAATAGAATAAAATTGTGAGTCAAAAAATACAAGGACCAAATTCAATGCTATTTGGAAATTCCGTCCTTTTTGTTCAAACTCACAGAACTTTATCAACTCAACATTAAAGTAACCAAGTACTGTAGCAGTGTATTCTAAACAAGTTGTTTAAATTTGTTTGGCCTCAGATACATGTACTAGTCAAGGTAGTTTTGTTTGGAATTTTAACTCAAAATACAAGGAGATCTTTTATGTACACATAGTCTGGTGAAGGAGGTGGGGGGTCTAGAGGACTGTAACATGCTGAAGTTTAAAGACTACTTTATTAAATAATTCTTATGGTCTATTTCAGCCTTGACATTACATCAATCCTACAAAATACATTCAGACCACATTTAGCATTTTAGCAAAATTATGCAACTAAATTCATTGATGACAATGTGCAATGGTTCAAAAATAAATATCAGGGATGCTTAACAGTTCATTTACAACTTTGCTAAAAGACAAAAAGGAGAGCAAATGTGCCATTCCACAATGGGTCTCATGGTGCTTCTCTGATGAACAGTTCAGTCTAGCAAATCATATGTACTGGTTTAGGAGGGAAAATTAATGCAGAAGTCATCGATGTGGACATTTTATGCAAGTCGTGCAGCCCTCCAAAGTGATTTCCCCAAATATTTATAAGAATTTTTTAGGTATATGTCAT
This sequence comes from Bos mutus, assembly GCF_027580195.1. Classification (NCBI taxonomy): domain Eukaryota; kingdom Metazoa; phylum Chordata; class Mammalia; order Artiodactyla; family Bovidae; genus Bos; species Bos mutus. Next base: position 49,905,283 of record NC_091642.1, read on the forward strand.
GAGAAGACTGACCTATCCTTGTGAAACACATGAGAAGATATAACTTAGTGCTCAGAAGGGTTTTGGAGTCACTGTGACACTGTCTTCATTTTTAAGAGTGTATTCTCATGACATTCCTGGGATTCAGTTTCCCCGTAAGAGCCTTTTTGACATCTGGATGAGGCTCAAATTCAGCTATGCTGCTAAACAGCTACTCAGTGACTATATCTAAAGAAATCTCACAAAATCATTTCTAAATAAGTGGCCAATATAAAACACAAAATCCCCACTCTTGCAACTTATATTAGAATTGCTATTACATTGTACTAAACATATAACTTCCAGATTTTAAGTAATTATCTGTTGCAGCTTTAAAGTGTACTTCACTTTTTCTATATGTCATCTAGGATTACCAGTTATAGACTCACTAAGAAAAGGAAAGTATTTGAACATGCCTACTTTTTAGCTTCAGCTTTACAAACAAATTTGACCATCAAGAATATTGTTGTTCCACATAGGATTTAGATGGCATTTTCTTTTAGCTCAGCCATAATAAGACGGTTTTGCTCACACATTCTTAGGATTTCTTTTCTTTTTTTAAAATTTTCATTCAGTTCAGTTCAGCCACTCAGTCATGTCCAACTCTTTGCGACCCCATGAACTGCAGCATGCCGGGCCACCCTGCCCATCACCAACTCCCGGAGTTCACCCAAACTCATGTGCATCAAGTCGGTGATGCCATCCAGCCATCTCATCCTCTGTCGTCCCCTTCTCCTCCTGCTCCCAATCCCTCCCAGCATCAGAGTCTTTTCCAATGAGTCAACTCTTTGCATGAGGTGTCCAAAGTATTGGAGTTTCAGCTTTAGCATCAGTCCTTCCAAAGAACACTCAGGACTGATCTCATTTAGAATAGACTGGTTGGATCTCCCTGCAGTCCAAGGGACTGTCGAGAGTCTTCTCCAACACCACAGTTCAAAAGCATCAATTCTTTGGCACTCAGCTTTCTTCACAGTCCAACTCTCACATCCATACATGACTATTGGAAAAACCATAGCCTTGACCAGACGGACATTTGTTGGCAAAGTAATGTCTCTGCTTTTGAATATGCTATCTAGGTTGGTCATAACTTTCTTTCAAGGAGTAAGCATCTTTTAATTTCATGGCTGCAGTCACCATCTGCAGTGATTTTGGAGCCCCCAAAAATAAAGTCTGACACTGTTTTCACTGTTTGCCCATCTAATTCCCATGAAGTGATGGGACTAGATGCCATGATCTTAGTTTTCTGAATGTTGAGCCTGGCAATACATGAACCATGAACTTCCAGATGTTCAAGCTAGTTTTAGAAAAGGCAGAGGAACCAGAGATCAAATTGCCAACATCCTCTGGATCATCAAAAAAGCAAGAGAGTTCCAGAATAACATCCATTTCTGCTTTATTTACTATGCCAAAGCCTTTGACTGTGTGGATCACAATAAACTGTGGAAAATTCTGAAAGAGATGGGAATACCAGACCACCTGACCTGCCTCTTGAGAAACCTGTATGCAGGTCAGGAAGCAACAGTTAGAACTGGACATGGAACAACAGACTGGTTCCAAATAGGAAAAGGAGTATGTCAAGGCTGTATATTGTCACCCTGTTTATTTAACTTCTATGCAGAGTACATCATGAGAAACGCTGGGCTGGATGAAGCACAAGCTGGAATCAAGATTTGCCGGGAGAAATATCAATAACCTCAGATATGCAGATGACACCACCCTTATGGCAGAAAGTGAAAAGGAAATAAAAAGCCTCTTGATGAAAGTGAAAGTGGAGAGTAAAAAAGTTGGCTTAAAGCTCAACATTCAGAACTTTTCTTTATGCCATCTTATTAATCCAAATATAAAGTAGTAAACACACTAATGATTGTTTGACTGATACTTTAACTTCATTCAGTTCAGTTCAGTTCAGTTGCTCAGTCGTGTCCGACTCTTTGCGACCCCATGAATCACAGCACGCCAGGTCCATCACCAACTCCCAGAGTTCACTCAGACTCACGTCCACCAAGTCAGTGATGCCATCCAGCCATCTCATCCTCTGTCGTCCCCTTCTCCTCCTGCCCCCAATCCCTCCCAGCATCAGACTCTTTTCCAATGAGTCAACTCTTCACATGAGGTGGCCAAAGTACTGGAGTTTCAGCTTTAGCATCATTCCTTCCAAAGAAATCCCAGGGCTCATCTCCTTTAGAATGGACTGGTTGGATCTCCTTGCAGTCCAAGGGACTCCCAAGAGTCTTCTCCAACACCACAGTTCAAAAGCATCAATTCTTCAGTGCTCAGCCTTCTTCACAGTCCAACTCTCACATCCATACATGACCACAGGAAAAACCATAGCCTTGACTAGATGGACCTTTGTTGGCAAAGTAATGTCTCTGCTTTTCAATATGCTATCTAGGTTGGTCATAACTTTCCTTCCAAGGAGTAAGCGTCTTTTAATTTCATGGCTGCAGTCACCATCTGCAGTGATTTTGGAGCCCATAAAAATAAAGTCTGACACTATTTCCACTGTTTCTCCATCTATTTCCCATGAAGTGATTCAAAAAAGATAGTTTCACTCATTTCTAGTGTTTCTTTCAGAATACCCACAAACTCATTTCTTCTTTTTCACAGATATCTTAATCTTGGTCACATCAATTGGGAGACATAGAAATATCTATAGATACACATAGGAAACTGTTCAGCTTAAGAGTAGAGCTCTGTGAAAGCTTCCCAAGCTCAAAGATATAGAGAACAGACTGGCAGTTACCAGAAATGGAAAATGGGGGATAGACAAATGGGTGAAGGGATCAAAAAGTACAAACTTCCAGTTGCAAAATATATCTCTTAGGGATGTCGTGTACAGTATGGTGACTATAGTTAATACTGTACTGCATGTTTTTTTTTTTTAATAAATTTTATTTCTTACAGGTATACACGTGCTCCCCATCCTGAACCCTCCTCCCTCCCCCCTCCCCATACCATCCCCCTGGGCCGTCCCAGCGCACTAGCCCCAAGCATCCAGCATCGTGCACTGAACCTGGACTGGCATCTCATTTCATACATGACATTTCACATGTTTCAATGCCATTCTCCCAAATTTTCCCACCCTCTCCCTCTCCCACAGAGTCCATAAGACTGTTCTATACATCAGTGTCTCTTTTGCTGTCTCGTATACAGGGTTATCGTTACCATCTTTCTAAATTCCATATATATGCGTTAGTATACTGTATTTATGTTTTTCCTTCTGGCTTACTTCACTCTGTATAATAGGCTCCAGTTTCATCCACCTCATTAGAACTGATTCAAATGTATTCTTTTTAATGGCTGAGTAATACTCCATTGTGTATATGTACCACAGCTTTCTTATCCATTCATCTGCTGATGGACATCTAGGTTGCTTCCATGTCCTGGCTATTATAAACAGTGCTGTGATGAACATTGGGGTACACGTGTCTCTTTCCCTTCTGGTTTCCTCAGTGTGTATGCCCAGCAGTGGGATTGCTGGATCATAAGGCAGTTCTATTTCCAGTTTTTTAAGGAATCTCCACACTGTTCTCCATAGTGGCTGTACTAGTTTGCATTCCCACCAACAGTGTAAGAGGGTTCCCTTTTCTCCACACCCTCTCCAGCATTTATTATTTGCAGACTTTTGGATCGCAGCCATTCTGACTGGTGTGAAATGGTACCTCATAGTGGTTTTGATTTGCATTTCTCTGATAATGAGTGATGTTGAGCATCTTTTCATGTGTTTGTTAGCCATCTGTATGTCTTCTTTGGAGAAATGTCTATTTAGTTCTTTGGCCCATTTTTTGATTGGGTCATTTATTTTTCTGGAGTTGAGCTGTAGGAGTTGCTTGTATATTTTTGAGATTAGTTGTTTGTCGGTTTGCTTCATTTGCTATTATTTTCTCCCTTTCTGAAGGCTGTCTTTTCACCTTGCTAATAGTTTCCTTTGATGTGCAGAAGCTTTTAAGTTTAATTAGGTCCCATTTGTTTATTTTTGCTTTTATTTCCAATATTCTGGGAGGTGGGTCATAGAGGATCCTGCTGTGATGTATGTCAGAGAGTGTTTTGCCTATATTCTCCTCTAGGAGTTTTATAGTTTCTGGTCTTACGTTGAGATCTTTAATCCATTTTGAGTTTATTTTTGTATATGGTGTTAGAAAGTGTTCTAGTTTCATTCTTTTACAAGTGGTTGACCAGATTTCCCAGCACCACTTGTTAAAGAGATTGTCTTTAATCCATTGTATATTCTTGCCTCCTTTGTCAAAGATAAGGTGTCCATATGTGCGTGGATTTATCTCTGGGCTTTCTATTTTGTTCCATTGATCTATATTTCTGTCTTTGTGCCAGTACCATACTGTCTTGATAACTGTGGCTTTGTAGTAGAGCCTGAAGTCAGGTAGGTTGATTCCTCCATGTACTGCATGTTTGAAAGCTGTTAAGAAAGTAAATCTTAAAGGTTCTTGTCACAAGAAAAACATGTAATTATATATGGTGACAGATATTAAGTAGACTTGTGGTGATCACTTCACAATATTTACAGATATCTAATAATTATGCTGTATGTCTGAAATTAAAAGAAAGATATATGTCAATTACACCTCAATGAAAAAAAGAGTTGGTTTGATCATATCCTTTCCATTGTTTCATTGCTCAGCAGTTACCTTCATAGCTTATTCAGTACCAAGACATTGCGTGTTCTCAAGTAAATAACAGGAGAAGGCAATGGCACCCACTGCAGTACTCTTGCCTGGAAAATCCCATAGATGGAGGAGCTTGGAGGGCTGCAGTCCATGGGGTCGCTGAGGGTCGGACACGACTGAGTGACTTCACTTTCACTTTTCACTTTCATGCACTGGAGAAGGAAATGGCAACCCACTCCAGTGTTCTTGCCTGGAGAATCTCAGGGACGGGGGAGCCTGGTGGGCTGCCGTCTATGGGGTCGCAAAGAGTCGGACACGACTGAAGTGACTTAGTAGCAGCAGCAGCAAGTAAATAACCCTAGTGAAGAAATAACCATTAATGGCCAGTTAAGAGCAGAGATGGGAATACCAGACCATCTGACTGCCTCTTGAGTAATCTGTATGCAGTTCAGAAAGCAACAATTGGAACTGGACATATAACAACAGATTAGTTCCAATTGGGAAAGGAGTATGTCAAGGCTGTATATTGTTACCCTGCTTATTTAACTTATATGCAGAGTACATCATGAGAAACACTGGGCTGGGTGAAGCACAAGCTGGAATCAAGATTGCCAAGAGAAATATCAATAACATCAAATATGAAGATGACACCACTCTTATGATAGAAAGTGAATAACTAAAGAGCCTCTTGATTTAAGTGAAAGAGGAGAGTGAAAAAGTTGGCTTAAAGCTCAACATTCAGAAAACTAAGATCATGGCATTCAGTCCCATCACTTTATGGCAAATAGATGGGGAAACAGTGGAAACAATGAGAGACTTTATTTTGTGGGGCTCCAAAATCATGACCAAACTAGATAGCATATTCAAAAGCAGAGACATTACTTTGCCAACAGAGGTCCGTCTAGTCAAGGCTATGGTTTTTTCAGTGGTCATTTATGGATGTGAGAGTTGGACTATGAAGAAAGCTGAGTGCCAAAGAATTGATGCTTTTGAACTGTAGTGTTGGAGAAGACTCTTGAGAGTCCGTTGGACTGCAAGGAGATCCAACCAGTCCATTCTAAAGGAGATCAGCCCTGGGTGTTCATTGGAAGGACTGATGCTAAAGCTGAAAGTCCAATACTTTGGCCACCTCATGCAAAGAGTTGACTCATTGGAAAAGACTCTGATGCTGGGAGGGATTGGGTACAAGAGGAGAAGGGGACGACAGAGGATGAGATGGCTGGATGGCATCACCGACTTGATGCACATGAGTTTTGGTGAACTCCAGGAGTTGGTGATGGTAGAGAGGCCTGGCGTGCTGCAATTCATGGGGTCACAAAGAGTCGGACACGACTGAGCGACTGAACTGAACTGAAATGAAAACCACTGAAGATGGTGACTGCAGCCATGAAATTAAAAGACACTTCCTCCTTGGAATGAAAGCTATGACCAACAAGCATATTAAAAAGCAGAGATCTTGAGAAAGAAGAATGGACCTGGAGGAATCAACCTGCCTGACTTGAAGCTCTACTACAAAGCCACAGTCATCAAGACAGTATGGTACTGGCACAAAGACAGAAATATAGATCAGTGGAACAAAATAGAAAGCCCAGAGATAAATCCACACACCTATGGACACCTTATCTTTGACAAAGGAGGTAAGAAAATACAATGGAGAAAAGACAATCTCTTTAACAAGTGGTGCTGAGAAAACTGGTCAACCACTTGTAAAAGAATGAAACTAGAACACTTTCTAACACCATACACAAAAATAAACTCAAAATGGATTAATGATCTAAACGTAAGACCAGAAACTATAAAACTCCTAGAGGAGAACACAGGTAAAACACTCTCCGACATAAATCACACCAGGATCCTCTATGACCTACCTCCCAGAATACTGGAAATAAAAGGAAAAATAAACAAATGGGACCTAATTAAACTTAAAAGCTTCTGCACAACAAAGGAAACTATAAGCAAGGTGAAAAGACAGCCTTCAGAATGGGAGAAAATAATAGCAAATAAAAATGAAGCAACTGACAAACAACTAATCTCAAAAATATACAAGCAACTCCTGCAGCTCAATTCCAGAAAAATAAACGACCCCATCAAAAAATGGGCCAAAGAACTAAACAGACATTTCTCCAAAGAAGACATACAGATGGATAACAAACACATGAAAACATGCTCAACATCACTTATTATCAGAGAAATGCAAATCAAAACCACAATGAGGTACCATTTCACACCAGTCAAAATGGCTGCAATCCAAAAGTCTACAAGCAATAAATGCTGGAGTAGGTGTGAAGAAAAGGGAACCCTCTTACACTGTTGGTGGGAATGCAAACTAGTACAGCCACTATGGAGAACAGTGTGGAGATTCCTTAAAAAACTGGAAATAAAACTGCCTTTTGACCCAGCAATCCCACTGCTGGGCATACACACCAAGGCAACCAAAATTGAAAGAGACACGTGTACCCCAATGTTCATCGCAGCACTGTTTATAATAGCCAGGACATGGAAGCAACCTAGATATCCATCAGCAGATGAATGGATAAGAAAGCAGTGGTACATATACACAATGGAGTATTACTCAGCCATTAAAAGGACACATTTGAATCAGTTTTAATGAGGTGGATGAAACTGGAGCCTATTATACAGAGTGAAGTAAGCCAGAAAGAAAAACACCAATACAGTATACTAACACATATATATGGAATTTAGAAAGATGGTAATGATAACCCTGTATGCGAGAGAACAAAAGAGACACAGATGTATAGAACAGTCTTTTGGACTCTGTGGAAGAGGGTGAGAGTGGGATGATTTGGGAGAATGGCATTGAAACATGTATAATATCATATAAGAAATGAATCACCAGTCCAGGTTCGATACAGGATACAGGATGCTTGAGGCTGGTGCACTGGGATGAACCAGAGGGATGGTATGGGGAGGGAGTTGGGAGGGGAGTTCAGGATGGGGAACACGTGCACACCCGTGGTGGATTCATGTTGATGTATGGCAAAACCAATACAATATTGTAAAGTAATTAGTCTCCATTTAAATAAACTTAAATTTTAAAAAACATATAAATAAAAAAGCAGATACATTATTTGTCAACAAAGGTCCATCTAGTCAAGGCTATGGTTTTTCCAGTAGTCATGTATGGATGTGAGAATTGAACCATAAAGAAAGCTGAGTGCTGAAGAATTGATGCTTTTGAACTGTGGTGTTGGAAAAGACTCTTGAGTGTCTCTTGGACAGCAAGGAGATCCAACCAGTCCATCCTAAAGGAAATCAGTCCTGAATATTCATTGGAAGGACTGATGCTGGTGACCTGATGCAAAGAACTGACTCACTGGAAAAGACCTTGATGCTGGGAAAGATTGAAGGCAGGAAAAGAAGGGGACGACAGAGGATGAGATGGTTGGATGGCATCACCGACTCAACTGACATGAGTTTGGGTAAACTCCAGGAGTTGGTGATGGATGGGGAGGCCTGGGGTGCTGCAGTCCCTGGGGTCACTAAGAGTCGGACACGACTGAGTGACTGAACCAAATTGAATTGAAGAGCAGAGATAGTAACTTATCCCATTTAACAATAAAACTCTCTCCTAAGTAGGTCACAGTTTTTCTCAGAATTTTTTTTTTTAAGAAAGGTCCTAGATATTGGCAAACAAACACATGAGTATTACTCAGCCATAAAAAATAATGAAATATTGACATTTGCAGCAACATGTGTGGACCTAGAGATTATCATACTAAGTGAAGTAAGTCAAAGACAAAAATTATATCAGATATATGTGATATCTTAAAATAATATGGATAAGATTATTTACAAAATAGAAATAGACTCACAGACATAGAGAACAAATTTATGGTTACCAAAGAGGAAAGAGGTGGGGGAGGAATACATTAGGAGTATAGGATTAACAGATATGCACTGCTATATATAAAATAGATAAACAACAAGGATTCACTGTATAGCACAGGGAACTATATTCAGTATCATAATAATGTATAATCGAAAAAGAACATGAAAATTAATATGTATATAGTCTTTTGAAGATATAGATGGATAAAGTGAAGTCGCACAGTCATTTCTGAGTCTTTGCGACCCAGTGGACTGTAGCCTATCAGGCTCCTCCATCCATGGGATTTTCCAGGCAAGAATACTGGACTGGGTCGCCATTTCCTTCTCCAGGGGATCTTCCCAACCCAGGGATCGAACCCAGGTTTCCCGCATTGAAGGCAGACGCGTTACCTTAAGATAAATACATATCTGAATCACTTGCTATATATCTGAAACTAACACAATATTATAAATTAACTATGCTGTTGTTGTTTAGTCTTTAAGTCATGTCTGTCTCTTTTGGGACCCCATGGACTTTAGCCTAACCAGGTTCCTCTGTCCATGGGATTTCCCAGGCAAGAATACCAGAGTGGGTTGCCATTTCCTTCTCTAGGGGATCTTTCCAATCGAGGGATCACACCCACAGCTCCTGCACTGTAAGCTATTTCTTTACCACTGAGCCACTAGGGAAGTGTAAACTTCAGGTAAAAAAAAAAAAATTTTTTTAAAGAAACAGAGGTTCTGAAAGAAAACAGGTTAATAGGGAAAGCTACAGTACTAAAACATAAATAGCTCTAAGAGTAAGGAAAATAATATGTTACTTCCCCTTCCCCACAAGATTAATGAATTCTCCCCTTCAGTTCATATAGTCTTTCTCCAAACACCCTTACCTCAAAAAGAAAAAAAAAGACAAGACTCCTTATTAGTTAAAACTTCAAGATGTCAAGAACTTTCCAGATATTCAATTGGGACTTAGAAAAGGCAGAGGAACCAGAGATCAAATTGCCAACATCCATTGGATCATAGAAAAAGCAAAAGAACTCCAGATAAACATTTACTTCTGCTTCACTGACTACACTAAAGCTTTTGACTGTGTGGATCACAACCAACTGTGGAAAATTCTTAAAGAGATGGGAACACCAAACCACCTGACCTGCCTCCTGAGAAATCTGTATGCAGGTCAAGAAGCAACAGTTAGAACCAGACATGGAACAACAGACTGGTTCCAAACTGGGAAAGGAATACATCAAGGCTGTATAGTGTCATCCTACTTATTTAACTTATACGCAGAATACATTGTGCAAAATGCCAGGCTGGATGAAGCACGAGCTGGAATCAAGAATGCTGGGAGAAATATCAATAACCTCAGATATGCAGATAACACTACACCTATGGCAGAAAAGGAAGAGGAAAATAATGAAAATGAAAGAGGAGAGTGAAAAAGTTGACTTAAAAGTCCACATTCAAAAAACTAAGATCATGGCATCTGGTTCCATCACTTCATGGCAAGTAAGTGGGGAAAAACTAGAAGCCTTTATTTTCTTGGGCTCCAAAATCACTGCAGATGGTGACTGAAGCCATGAAATTAAAAGACACTTGCTTCTTGGAAGAAAAGCTCTGACCAACCCAGACAGCGTATTAAAAAGCAGAGACATTACTTTGCCAACAAAGGTCCGTCTAGTCAAAGCTATGGTTTTCCAGTAGTAATTTAAGGATAAAAGACCATAAAGAGGACCATAAAGAGGACCACAAAGAGGTCTGAGCACCGAAGAATTGATGTTTTTGAATTGTAGTGTTGCAGGAGACTCTTGAGAGTTCCTTGGACTGCAAGATCAAACCAGTCAATCCTAAAGGAAATCAACTCTGAAAATTCATTGGAAGGACTGATGCTGAAGCTGAAGTTCCAGTACTTTGGCCACCTGATGGGAAGAGCTGACTCATTGGAAAACACCCTGATGCTGGGAAAAGATTGAAGGCAGGAGTAGAAGGGAACAAAAGAGGACGAGATGGTTGGATGGCATCACTGACTCTATGGACATAAGTTTGAGCAAGCTCTGGGAGTTGGTGGTGGACAGGGAATCCTGGTGTGCTGAAATCCATGAGGTTGCAAAAATTCAGACACAACTTAGTGACTAAACTGAGCTGATTACTTAAAAAATAACCTTATTAATATGGCAAACCAAATCCTGCAGCAAATGTTCTGACTACCTCACCAGAGCCACATTTTCTTGAGAAACACTAAATTATTAGTTTAGTGAAAGAAAAAATGAGTGAAAAAAAATTTTTTTAGTTCCTCCATCACAATGATACCATGATATTTCACATGCTATGCCTTTGATGTTCTGCTTCTTACATCTTGAAATCCCTCTACTACCATGTCCATGAGGAAAGACTAACATCTTTTAGGAGTTTACATACTTAATATCTCTTCTAGAAATTAGTTCTCAATTCTCCATCCACTGTTTACTCCAGTACAGTAGATTAAATGTTTGTGCTTCCCCAAATTTATATGCTAAATTCTAACACCTAACTGGAGGTGGGGCCTTCAAAAAGTGATTAGATTGTGAAGGCAGAGCTCTCCTGAGTGGCATCAATCCCCATAAAAGAGACCCAGGAGAGCTTCCTCTTCCTTTCTGCCATCTAAGGACATAGCAGAAAGATGGGCTGTCCATGAACTAGGAAGCAGACCCTCACCAGACAAGAAATTACAGTTATCTTGATCTTGGACTTTCCAGCCTCCAGAACCATGAGGAATAAATTTATGTTCTTTGTAAGCCACCTAGTCTATGGTTACCATGGCAACCCACTCTAGTACTTTGCCTGGAAAGTTCCATGGATGGAGGAGACGTGGGCTGCAGTCCATGGGGTCGCGAAGAGTCAGACACGACTGAGCGATTTCCCTTTCACTTTTCACTTTCAGGCATTGGAGAAGGAAATGGCAACCCACTCCAGTGTTCTTGCCTGTAGAATCCCAGGGACGGTGGAGCCTGGTGGGCTGCCGTCTATGGGTCACACAGAGTCGGAGACGACTGAAGCGACTTAGCAGTAGTCTATGGTATTTTGCTACGGGTGTCTGAACAGTCTAGGACATTCAGTGAGAATAGAACCACTCATTTGAATTTTCAATCACAGTGCTTGTATTATTTTACTGCAATAATAAATTTATTGTTATATTTCCAACTAGATTATAAACCATTGCGGAAAAGTTTGTCTTATTCATTTTTCTATCCTTGGAGTTTCACACAATAGCTGGCATAGAGTTGTCATTCCATAATTGGAGAATGAGCTATACAAAAAGAAATACAATGAAATTGTACTAATAAGCAAATACATTTTCAACTTTAAAAAATATATTTTTTTATATTCTGTAAAGCTAAAAACACTTTCAAGGTCCTCTAGCTCTACCATTTTGTGTTACACATAAGAAATCTGAGGCCAAGAGAATTTGCATGATTTGCTAATGGACCACATAAGTTGGGGAACTATTGCCATTAACGTTTATATTACACTTTCTTTCCATTTGTAAACATTTGGAAAATCACTAAAATGCTGTTGGAATGAAAATCCTTTATAGCCTTTTTTAGGAATAAGTATTTTCTCATTAAAAATGATTTTTTGATAGCTTACCAAGAGCAGGTACTGAACTAATTCCTGAGAAGTAAATGAGAAAGTGCTAAATGAGAAAGTGTGCCTGAGCCTAGTGAAGTTGCCATTATTGTAACTGAGTGAAAATTCCACTCTGATTTATATGCTTATATTTTCTTTAAGGCACTAAAATAGAACTAAACAAGGCAACTTGGCTGTTTCTTCTCATGACATCTTCAAATTGACATTATCATGCTTACATGTAATTAATGACATAAGATTTTATCATGACATAGAGAAAGGGAGGAAAGAAAAAGGGAAGGATGGGGTAGATAGGAGGAAGTAGGAAAAGGAAGAGAGAAAGTTTTCTCGAAGACTTGAGACAAAGACCTGGCACAGAAATTTTAATTCGAGGTGCTTTTTTTCAGCTTAACCATTTAAATTTGCATTATGTTATTCTCCTATTTCCTTATCTATTATTTCCTTTTCTTGCAGAGATAATGGATGATTATGCTACTACCAATCCTATTAAAATTTATGTACTTTTACCCTATTTAAAATTTTAGAAAAAACATAATTACTTACTCTTATTGATGCACACTGCTCTGTTGAAATGACTCATTTACATGCATATTTAATCAAATGGTTTTCTTGCCTGAGATTTGGGGCAAATTAAGTTATATTAGTTTATATCAACAGATATTTCTGAAATAATAATTACAGAATACATTGATAAGGGACTTAAGTACTATTTATTCCACTTAATTATTCCAGAGAGATGTCATTGGTTTCCATAACTTGCAAATATAGAGGAAAGGGGATATAAAAATAATAGAATGGACTTAAGAGAAGATAACTTTATGTACACAGTTAAAATGAGAATTATTTAAAGATTTATGGCTTCTGAAACAACTACTTTAAAGAGCATTAAAAAGCCTTATTTATTGCATTTCAGTGGGAAACAGGAGAATGATTAAAATGAGAAATTTTAAACTAAATTCTCTCAAAATAACATTTATTGTATATATAATAGACTCTTTCTTTACTATATGTTATGCACAAAATTAGCCCTTATGGAAATACTGAAGGCCTGTGAACCATTATCATTCTTTCTAAGGGTATTCAAAATAGTTTAAAAGTTCCTTGGTTATAAAATATAGTTAAGAAACATATAATGTAATGTAATAAAAAGAGATGCAACTATTGTCAATGAGAAATGGCACACTATTACTTTTCTGGGGTATTCTCAAGTTCCCTCTTTCAAAACTGAAAGAACTGTATTTTGGGTGGGAGGACACGAATATATGAAAAAATAACATTGCTGAATAATGTACTTCATTGGCAGAAGCCCGTTACCATGATAACACAAGCACCGGAGGCAGTTTGTTGTTCTGCTCTTTTGTCCATGAAACTACTTAAGATAAAATACGATGTCAAAATCAACAAACTAAGAAGATTATTTCCTAGAGTCAGAATTATATATCACAGGTAATAACAGCATTTTTTGCCTCATACTTTAAAAATGGTGTAAAAACACTACATTGACTCTCCGTGATCTTGGAGAAATAGTTTAAACATTAGCAACTCATCTGCTCCATTTCTAAATAGGCACCAACTTTCTATGGGCAGGAACCAGGCCAAAAAAACTGCACAAAGAACATGATGCTCTCTATTCAAAAGTGGTCAAGGAGCATGGAAAACAAAGTACATCCCAGAGGGTGAAGCAAAAAGGTATGGAGAGTAATGGACTGATGAGCCACTCCCAAGCAGCCTAACTGGATATCATTCAGGAACAGCTTCTGGGTCCAGAGTAGGAAGACCTCACAGCATAGAGCCCTGCTGAACTTCAGAATTACTATGGACAAGTGTCTGCTATATGGTTTTCATTCTCCCGTTTTCGAGTGAATATATCTTTTGTGAGTATACTGCCCCAAACTAACTCATGCATTGGGTGTTTGCCATATTGATGAAGTTGTTCATAAGTCTCTGGATTAGGAAAAACATATTCTGACTTAAAGTACACCATAAAATATTAGACTCAGTCTAATGCTATGACAGGATGAGATTTTGTGGGGCCTCTGAAGGGAATTAATGTATTTTGCATTTAGGAGGCACATAATTTTGAATACTATATAGACTATGGTAGACTGATGATGGCATTATCATCATTCAGTTTAGTTCAGTTCAGTCACGCAGTCGTGTCCGACTCTTTGCAACCCCATGAATTGCAGCACTCCAGGCCTCCCTGTCCATCACCATCTCCTGGAGTTCACTCAAACCCACATCCATCGAGTCGGTGATGGCATCCAGCCATCTCATCCTCTGCCATCCCCTTCTCCTCCTGCCCCCAATCCCTCCCAGCATCAGCGTCTTTTCCAATGAGTCAAATCTTTGCATGAGGTGGCCAAAGTATTGGAGTTTCAGCTTCTGCATCGGTCCTTCCAAAGAACACCCAGGGCTGATCTCCTTTAGAATGGACTGGTTAGATCTTGCAGTCCAAGGGACTCTCAAGAGTCTTCTCCAACACCACAGTTCAAAAGCATCAATTCTTTGGTGCTCAGCTTTCTTCACAGTCCAACTCTCACATCCATACATGACCACAGGAAAAACCATAACCTTGACTAAACGGACCTTTGTTGGCAAAGTAATGTCTCTGCTTTTCAATATGCTATCTAGGTTGGTCATAACTTTCCTTCCAAGGAGTAAGCGTCTTTTAATTTCACGGCTGCAATCACCATCTGCAGTGATTTTGGAGCCCAAAAAGATAAAGTCTGACACTGTTTCCACTGTTTCCCCATCTATTTGCCATGAAGTGATGGGACCAGATGCCATGATCTTCATTTTCTGAATGTTGAGCTTTAAGCCAACTTTTTCACTCTCCTCTTTCACTTTCATCAAGAGGTTTTTTAGTTCCTCTTCACTTTCTGCCATAAGGGTGGTGTCATCTACCTATCTGAGGTTATTGAGATTTCTCCCAGCCATGTCATCTCTATATCCATGCCATTTTTCTATTCTCTTTATTTTATGACCCTGAGATCAGCCTAAGACTTTCTTTGGCCAATTAGATGTTAGCAAATATACTGTATTCAGAGAATTGAAAAGTACATGTGTATTTCCATCTGCTACTTTACACAATAGTGCCTGTCTCTTGATGTCTGAAATCACCACAAGTACAAGTAAGCCTGACAGAGGAAGACCCCAAAACATGTGAGAGAATATTGCTAAGATTAGTCAACCTTAGTCCAGGTCAACAGAAATATTAACTACCATGTAAATCTGTCAGGAATAAAAATAGTGGTTGTTTTAAGCCACTAAGCCTTGGGACACTTTGTTAAATAGCCTTAACTAACTGATATATCCTCACAGGTGTGATCTAGGACTAGGGTCCAAATTCTGTGGTTTACTGGAATTATATATTAGACTTTAGCCAGCTTCCATGCAGCTTTGTCAATCAATTCCTTTTCTAGGAAGCTATCCTTTAGGGAAATTTCTGATGGGAGTAGGAAATGGCAATTCACTCCAGTATTCTTGCCTGGAGAATCCCATGGACAGAGGAACCTGGCGGACTGCAGTCCATGGGGTTGCAAAGAGTCAGACATAACTGACCAACTGAGCACATATTAACTTTAACTTAGTCCACTACCCTTTTAACAAAATGTGTCCTCTAAGCAAAATACCACATTCTGTTATCAATCTCCTAAGAGCCACGACTTTGAAATGAAGTTAGCACGTGTTCCCCATCCTGAACTCCCCTCCCACCTCCCTCCCCATACCA
The DNA here is from genome assembly GCF_027580195.1 of Bos mutus. NCBI lineage: Eukaryota > Metazoa > Chordata > Mammalia > Artiodactyla > Bovidae > Bos > Bos mutus. The sequence continues at coordinate 49,921,111 of NC_091642.1, forward strand.
TCCCTCTGGGTCAACCCAGTGCACCAGCCCCAAGCTTCCTGTATCCTGCATCAAACCTGGACTGGCGATTCATTTCTTGTATGATATTATACATGTTTTAATGCCATTGTCCCAAATCATCCCACTCTCACCCTCTCCCACAGAGTCCAAAAGACTGTTCTATACCTCTGTGTCTCTTTTTCTGTCTCGCATACAGGGTTGTCATTACCATCTTTCTAAATTCCATATATATGCATTAGTATACTGTATTGGTGTTTTTCTTTCTAGCTTACTTCACTATGTATAATAGGCTCCAGTTTCATCCACCTCATTAGAACTGATTCAAATGGGTTCAGGATGGGGAACACGTGTACAACCGTGGCAGATGCATGTTGATGTATGGCAAAACCAATACAATATTGTAAAGTAAAAATAATAATAATAATAATAAAATAAAAAGAAAAAAAAAGAAATGAAGTTAGCAAAGGAAAAACTAGATATTTGTCAGCAGTGCCTGATAACCATGCTTAATGTGCAGATTATTACTCCTTAAAAATATGGGTAAGACCATTTTTAGACAGCATAAAAAACATACACTGTCTAGTATAGAAAGTATTAATAAGTCTGCCATCCACAAAAGCAGCATGAAGGTAAAATAAGTCTTCTAAGGACTTTAAGATTTCTCCCAAGTATCCTCCAATAATCTACATTATTCTGGAAGAAAGCATCCAAATAATTTTTTTCCAAAACCTTGGGATCTAAGTCCATTGTTGGCAATCACTTTCATTTGCCAGTGCTACTGCATGGAATATAGCTCAATGTTGCTAGTAAGTTTCAGGAGCAGAGTAGGTATGTTAGCAGATGCTCAAAGTATTCTCTCTCTCCCTCTTGTTGGCAGATCAGAGAGAGATGAACAAAGAAAATCACTGCCCATGGAAACTACAGCAAAGAATTTGGAATAACCTTAGCAGAAATTCCAGAGAAAATCAAGTGCAAGACAGTGGGTACCTATTTCCAGCTTCCAATGAACTCAGTATTCCCCTCTTACTAAGTAAGGATCTTCTCTTTGGAATGTATCCATAGGCTGTTTCCCATACCAAGTGAATTTATCTCAACAAGGACCAGTGATTTCCCTATTACCATCATATTAATCAACCTTCATATTCCATGGTTGAAATACATTCATTTGTACTCATATCAGAATGAAGTCAGTATGGTACTTACATGGCATAATGTTTGGACCTCGAAATAAATTATCATATAAAACAAGACAAAAGTAATGGATATATCTCTAATGGCTTTCCATTCCCTAAGGGGTCACCAGAAGTGCTTTTGACTGTAGTTGTGCCTTTAGTCTTCATCTACTCCTGAACACAGAACGAAGTCCAATACCTGTAACAACAGAGGTGAAGCCAAGGTTGTGCCATGACATATACCAACTAATCACACTAGAGGATGGTATGATACTTCTCTAACCATGTAACTTAAAATCCCATGGACAAACTATGAGAGTGCCTTTTCCAAGTCTGATTTCCAGCACTGAATTCTTGGCACTGACCTAGAATGCAATGAGCATTCACACACCTGCTACTACGACTCCTATCTCCATGAAATATCATTGGCAAATGCTGTTCTGGCATATTTAATGTGTATATGTGTGTGCTGTCTCACCATTTCCCCTCATTTGTATGAGAGTTAGCAAGGCAAGATGTATATCCTATCAGGTAACCACCATGGCTTTCTTGAAGTGGATTGAGAGTCCAGAGGACAATGGCCAACCTTAAAGGAAGGAAAATCCATTGGTACAAATCAATGCATCTTTAAGATATGTGCTCACTGGATGCTCCCAAGAACCAGCCCCATTTATTCTCCAAAAAGAGTAGACTCACAGCAAAAAGATCACCTGAATTAGAGTCCCCTGATATGATTAACTATTGAGGGAAATCATACTGAAAACCTTGTACATGTAAACTGTTTCTGTGTGCATATGTGTGTACACGTACAAATATGCACACCAGCACAGACAGTGTCCATCTAATGATGACTAAAGGATGCATACAGTCAAACTGACTACTTTGTACCTAACATACTAACTAAAAGTTAAGTTCAAGATGTGATCCTCAAAATTATATAACTACACTATAAGATTAGGATACTACAGTGATGACCCAGAAGACAGTTTCTATGGCTTCACTATCTCACCATCTTTGCATTACCTAAAATTATCCCAAGATCCAAATGCTAAAGGAAAGGCAATGTCTCTCCAATGACAGATTGTCCTGCACATGAGTATAGAAGGGTAACTTTTCTTAACACCTTTATATACATCATTAAGTGAACCAATGAAAGGCCCTTCAATGCCCAAAAATTCAACAACAGACAGGGATTACATAAGAATGATCATTTTCCTTGTCTCTTACAACTTGCATAATAAGCAAACAGACCAATTCAAAACAGCCATTTTCTTTCAATCTCTCAATATCTCTTTCTCCCTCTCTCATTATTCCTCTCCCTCCCTCTTTCTACCTCTCTCTCCTCCTCCCCACACCTTTAAAATTTCTCTTCTTGAATGTGCTATGTTCAAAACTGATTGGAGCTGTGTGGGCAGTTTCTGACCTTCTATATCTTAGGATTCTTCGAATATCTGGTAATTTTTGACTGCCTATTTTTATGGGAGTGGGTCAGTAAAAAATAGGTCAGAGTTCCTGTGTCCATGGATAAAGCATATTGATTGTGAGCTTTCTTGAAATACTCTGATTCCCTGGGGAAACCCCATCTCAGTACTGAGTATTGTTAAGTCTTTATTTCTTGAGATGATGGGACACTCACATGCAAAATTATTTTATTATCCTATTTGGATGATATAAGCTTTGCTTCCAGTTTTCCAGAAATCAAGTGAGCAAGGACATAGGGTCTCCATATTCACTATGTAAATTTTCACCATGTCACCACTTTCAGTATGTAACCTGTACCTCCCATTTTGCTCTCCGTTCTTCAGTCTAGAGATTTTGTTTATTCTGTTCACACAAATCTCCAAAATAAATCATCAGAACTCTGTCAGGATAGGAGGTGGCAGTCACTCAAGTTTCAGCGTAGTGAGATATGGGTCCAAATGCTTTGTAAATAGACATTAAACAGTCCTTCTGTTATTAGCTCTACCTTCATCTGTCCTTTACAGAGGTCCTGAAATCTACCAGTTCCTGAGCCTTTGGGCATTCTATGAGGCTCAGAATTTGACTTCACTGACTGCCAGGTTAGGATTCAACTTCCTTGGACATGCAAAATCAATGACATTCATCATCTTCTATGTGAGCTTCCAAACTTTTAGTGTTATTCTCTCTTCTCATACTCTCTTTGTCACTGACAAAATATGCATCTTAAAAATCTTTTTCTCTCACTTGAGTGGGGTTTCAATAGGGAAAAGGCATTGATGTGTCTTTTCAAACCACTGTCTTAAACCAAAATTCTCAACTCGGCTTTTCTTAGAAAAATATCCCACCACATTGACAAAGATCCTCAGGGTCTTAAGCTCAGAGAAATGATGTGGTTGCAGTCATAATACATTTCCCACAGTGCCAAGTTGGGATATCAAGAAATATTATTGTTTCAAAGATGCTCCTGTAAATCTTCCATAGAAGCACTATTCATTGGATCTATCTGTTAATCTGTAATGTTTCTCAGAAGTCCTAGTAAATGCAGAGTCTGCAGATCTGTTTTATACCAGAAAGAGTTAGCACAGAGGGGGAAGGCTTCAATTACAGGAACAGTGATTAAATCCTATGCCTCACAATATCACTCTCTTGAAAACTGAAATTATGAGGTACCAGCTGTTGGCTCTAAATTTCTCATAAATGCAAAAGTATACATTAATATCACTGCAGTATAAAATGCCACAAGATATAGGACAGTACTGTCAGTGAATATATATGCACACCTTTTGAATATTTTCATTCAATGTAAATAATCACTTCCTGGGAAATACACTGACATGCTTCTCAAGTAACTTTATGTTTTGGTCAATATGAATGCCTTAAAGTTATACGTGTTAGATAAATTTTATATATATATATTTAAGTAGGATTTCTTACCACAGGAATGAAAAGCAAAACTGGGTTCTAGCTGTGTGATCTTTAAAGTCTTGTTCAATTTCATCACATAAGAGTTATTTTACAACAACAACAAAACACTTTCAACTCTTTTTTGTGGCATTTAAACCAGCCAACATCTACTATAATTTTCTAAAATCTCCTTTTAAATTGATTCCTCTGATTTCATGAAAACAGCAAATCACATTTTTCCAATGCCCAGTCCACAGGGGTTAGACTTTCAAATTATAAGTTTTTCAGCTGCCAATAGCATTAAGTCAGCAAGAAGCCAGGTAATAAAGGTCAAGTATTAGGACCTACACTGTATCTACTATTTATGAACACAGTAAATAATAAAAGATAAATAAAAGTGGATAAACACAACTTTCCTACAATTTGAAGAAACTAAATGCAGTTGCTTTAACACAAAATCTTTACAAAATGAAAACATCATCAGATGAATGATAATGTAATTCTTCAGCTATAGGAACTAATAAAGAAATCACTTCAGTTGAAGTCTATTTATTATCTTTAATAATTACAACAGATTATAAATGTTATTCCATTTAAGTTATAGGTAAATGAAATATTAGCAATTTTGTATGATCTATAAATATTTTCTATTCTGATAAAGTATTATGACATATTAACTTAAAAACAAAAGGCTTTTCAAAAGTAACATTATCAATCTTGCTGACTCTACCTCTGATCTAGATAGCATCATGTGTTTTATGTTGATCTGTTCTTTACTTTGGGTCTTTGTTAGGGTTTTAATGTTGACCTTTACTAATATTATCTTGAATGTACATATTCAGTATTCTGAATTAAAGGCAGATCATTATTATTCACTTAAAAAGTAAATAATGACTGTGTTTTTCTCCAAATCCTAATTATTACTCCTAGAGCAATGAATATCAAGTCAAATATCCTACACATACAAATTTTAAAGTTTATATTACAGGTAAAAAATGGAGAAAATTGGATTTCATCTACTTATCTATAGGAGAAAGAAGTGGCTACCTCCTCCGCCCTTCTGAAAGAAGCAAGAAAAACCTTTGCTCTTTGGATACTGGATGAAAAGGGTCCCAAGATCTCACTCTAAACCTCTGGGGATATAAATACATACCTCCAAGGATCAATCAGATAAACCCAGTGTCTCTGGTTTATCTGGCCTAGAGATGTCTCCAAAGTCCTGAGCCTCATCTTACTTTGAAAAGTAAGCATATACTTCTTGAGGTAGGAAAGCCAGTCTATAGTTCTCATACTATCTCTAAACTTATAAATCAATTCCCCAAGTCTTGATCTTAGATCAGCATCCCAAAATATCAGTAAAATGTATCCAAAATGCCCCAACTCTATAGAAACACAAAAATGTTTCCTCTGTATCCCACACTCCTGATAGCTTCAATTATTGGCATTATGAATTTTCTTTGAAGAACATCTTTAGCATTTCTAATATAAGCAATAAACAAGCAGATATAACCCTTAGAAAATCCAGACATTATGCTTGATATATTCAGTCTGTATCATTAACAAAAAGTCACTTTAAATTTATAAGTCATCTTGTTTTATTTTATATTACAGGAGTTCCAGACTTTAGAAAGAAATTTGGAAAATAATGAATAATATTACTTGAGACCTTTTTAAACTTCCATCAAAAGTTTCCCTCACTAACTTCTAGTAAGCTAATTTCTACCTTTTACATGAATTTGACAATAACATGCTTTTTCTTCCTTTTTTCTTTATTACAATTAAATTATTTCTAAATGTGTTATAACTATGACACATTCAGAACAACTGATATTCTCTCTTTAATTAAGATTTGAAGGATTTTTCCTGCCCTTTGTAGCAATTCATTCCATTATCTTTTTCAAATTTCTATGTGTCTAAAAATTATATTTCCTAAGCTTTGTAAAACCAAATTTGCATTTAAATACAATTCACTTTGCAGAAAAAGACAAGCCTTTAAAAGTATGGTTTAGCTTTAAATGTAGAGATTCACGATTATGTCAACCACATAAATGGAGTATTTATTTAAATGCAATACATTTCTGCAAAATGCTACCCATATGCTAATTGAGAGTGGTTAACCCTAATTCCTGGTTTTCAAAAAGGCAGAGGAACCAGAGATCAAATTGCCAACATCCATTGGATCATGGAAAAAGCAAGAGAGTTCCAGAAAAACATCTATTTCTGCTTTATTGACTATGCCAACGCCTTTGACTGTGTGGATCACAGTAAACTGTGGAAAATTCTGAAAGAGATGGGAATACCAGACCACCTGACCTGCCTCTTGAGAAATCTGTATGCAGGTCAGGAAGCAACAGTTAGAACTGGACATAGAACAACAGACTGGCTCCAAATAGGAAAAGGAGTACATCAAGGCTATATATTGTCACCCTGCTTATTTAACTTATATGCAGAGTACATCATGAGAAACGCTGGGCTGGAAGAAGCACAAGCTGGAATCAAGATTGCTGGGTGAAATATCAATAATCTCAGATATGCAGATGACACCACCCTTATGGCAAAAAGTGAAGAGGAACTAAAAAGCCTCTTGATGAAAGTGAAAGAGGAGAGTGAAAAAGTTGGCTTAAAACTCAACATTCAGAAAACAAAGATCATGGCATCTGGTCCCATCACTTCATGGGAAATAGATGGGGAAACAGTGGAAACAGTGTCAGACTTTATTTTTATGGGCTCCAAAATCACTGCAGATGGTGATTGCACCCATGAAATTAAAAGACGCTTACTGCCTGGAAGGAAAGTTATGACCAACCTAGATAGCATATTAAAAAGCAGAGACATTCCTTTGCCAACAAGGGTTCGTCTAGTCAAGGCTATGGTTTTTCCTGTGGTCATGTATGGATGTGAGAGTTGGACTGTGAAGAAGGCTGAGCGCCGAAGAATTGATGCTTTTGAACTGTGGTGTTGGAGAAGACTCTTGAGAGTCCCTTGGACTGCCAGGAGATTCAACCAGTCCATTCTAAAGGAGATCAGTCCTGGGTGTTCTTTGGAAGGAATGATGCTAAAGCTGAAACTCCAGTACTTTGGCCACCGCATGCGAAGAGTTGACTCATTGGAAAACACCCTGATGCTGGGAGGGATTGGAGGCAGGAGGAGAAGGGGATGACAGAGGATGAGATGGCTGCATGGCATCACCAACTCAATGCACATGAGTTTGGGTAGACTCCGGGAGTTGGTGATGGACAGGGAGGCCTGGCGTGCTGCGATTCATGGGGTCACAAAGAGTCAGACACGACTGAGCAACTGAACTGAACCCTAATTCATGATTTATCAAACTAAGCCAGATTAGTTTTTGAGCAGTACCAGAACTGAACTGAACAATATAGAAAAAAAATTAAAATCATACAGTTTATCAGAAAAGATTATATTTCACAAAAGAAAGAGAAGATGCTGAATTATACAGTCTATGTAAAATAACACATTTTTGGCTATTATTTATGCAATATTATTTAATATTTATCTGTAATAATTCTATTTTTTCTTCAGACACCTTATTTGAAAGTAATTAAGTGCAATAATAATTAAGTGCAATAATTTTGCAAATTTAACTGGTCTGATTCTAATTCCTTATATAAATAAACCTATTAAAGATAATAACCTTTCTATAATCTAGACTCAAAATCACAGACATGAACCCAAAGAAGTTTTACATGTCACATACTGATTCAATCAATTTAATCATAATAGAAAACAATATTTTGGAACAAACAGCAATGTAAGTCAACATAGCAAAGCAAGAATAAAACAAAATCATAAAATAAATATAAACATTTGCTATTTCCTACCAAATCAATGTTTCCCTGGCCTTCAGTCTTATAAAATCAAAATCTTCATTTACAAAGACATACAAAAACATGCATTTTTATAAATGGAGACGTATAAGCATCTTAAGTACATAAAAGAAAAAGGAAACATAGCTAGGGTCTCTCAAGAAACAGGAATATTTTGTGAGTACAACCCTTTCTCTGTATCTCTAGTCTTAGAGGAACTTTGATGATTTAAGAATAATTCTAATAGCTTTCTTTTCTGACTCAAGTATTTACCACTCTCTGGACTCAAGACCAGTGACTGGTCTTGAGCAACTTTTTATCTTTGTCTCAACTATTCTTTCTGCCTACCAACTGCTGATTTAGGTAAAAATGTTTGCAACTTTTTTTCTTATCATTTACCAAAAATTCTTCTAAGTCTTTATAGGATCTTTCCCCCAATTTATTTTAATCCAAAAATGTATCAATGATCTGTTGATATAACCCCAACAACATTATCAACAAATGTAGATTTTCAAGCATTAGCAAGCCATCCTTAAGACTGGAATCTTTTGGGGACTCTTAATTCCTAGTTCTCTGGTAGCTAGAACAAGCAGTTCATTTTGGTTTTATTTTTATTTTTCCCCCAAAATATTTATACTTATTCTTCAAGGATTCTAAAATTTCTTGTTCATAAGGCTGTATTTCACATGTAACATGAGGGAAAAGTAATTTTTGAAAACATTACTTCCCATAAAATTTCATAAGAGGTATGGGCTGATCACTATCTAGAAAATATAAAATTTTACAATTTTCCCAATGAAACTTGCCTGTGATGATATTATACTAATAATTAGCAGCAATTGAACCCACCAATGTCTTAGTTACTCAAGTTTAGATAAATTGTATGTATGTTTAAATATCTGGATATTGGTAATTTCCAGTCACTATTGACTTTACTTTGTATATTCTGACAGCACCAACATATCCACACACAATCCATCTATGCTCAGTGTCCTTAAAACCTTTTGATTGTCTGTCCCTGCTGCTGTTTTTCTAGAACTCTAATACCAATAAAAGCTGTTGTATTGGCGCTGTAAATCTGTTCATATTTTTATTAGCTATTATCTAAGCAAGTGCTCTAATACAATCTGTAGTTTTATGATCAGCAACAATTTTTAAGCAATAAATATTCAGGTAATTTATACCATGAAGCAACTGAAACTTCTGCAGCCAGTATTCTGAAAATTCACACTCACATTCAGCCTTCATGGTATGTTCAAGTTTGCTTTGTGATCCATACACCAGTCAGAAGTTCAGATTCACTCTGTAGTTGCTATGTCCACTCATTCAACACACAATTGGAATCTTGTTTTTGTTTTGATTTTGTTTTGATTTTTCCACAGGATCAACTTTTTTTTCTTTTTATATTAGTTTTCATTTATCATCATCAGTGAGAAACTATCAATCATTTTTATATTTCCTTAAATTGTTGTTCAGTTGCTAAGTCATGCCCAACTCTTTGAGACCCCACGGATTTCAGCACAACAGGCATCCCTATACTTCACTGTCTCCTAGAGTTTGCACAAACTCATGTCCATTGAGTTGGTGATGCTATCTGACCATCTCATCTTCTGTCACCACCTTCTCTTCCTGCCTTCAATCTTTCCCAGCATCAGGGTCATTCCCAATGAGTCAGCTCTTCACATCAGGTGGCCAAAGTATTGGAGTATTCATCTTCAGCATCAGTCCTTCCAATGAATATTCAGGACTGATTTCCTTTAGGATCGACTGGTTTGATCTCCCTGTGGTCTAAGGGACTGTCAAGTCTTGTCCAGCACCACAATTCAAAATCATCAATTCTTCTCTGTTCAGACCTCTTTATGGTCCAGTTCTCACATCTGTACATGACTACTGGACAAACCATAGCTTTGACTATATGGACCTTTGTTGGTAGAGTGATGTCTCTGCTTTTTAATATGCTGTCTAGAATTGTCATAGCTTTTCTCCCAAGCATCTTTTAAGTTCATGGCTGCAGTCACAGTCTGCAGTGATTCTGGAGCCCAAGAAAATAAAGTCTATCACTGTTTCCATTTTTCCCCATCTATTTGCATGAAGTGATAGGACTGGATGCCATGATCTGTCTTTTGAATGCTGAGTTTTAAGCCTGCTTTTTAACTCTCCTCTTTCACCCTCATCAATAGGGTTTTTAGTTCCTCTCCACTTTCTGCCATTAGAGTGTTATTGTTAATATTTCTCCTAGCAATCTTTATTCCAGCTTGTGAGTGATTCAGCCTGGCATTCCGCATGAGGTACTCTGCATATAAATTAAATAAGCAAGGTGACAATATACAGCCTTGATGTACTCTTTTCCCAGTTGTGAACCAGTCTGTTATTCCATGTCCAGTTCTAACTGTAGTTTCTTGTGTTGCATACAGGTTTCTCAAATAGGAGGTCATATTCCCCATATAGTATTCTTCAGTTAAACATTCCATTTGTAAAAGTCTTCCAAAAGCCTTAAAATGAGGCTTTGGAACATGGGCAGTAACTCTATTTTATTCAATATTAACTATAGCAAATGTTTACTCTTTTTTACTGCAACATGGTGGGGAAGGGGCACAGTTCAAAGAGGACAGAATACTTGCTTGCTTGTTTACATTTTCCCATTGCAATGGAACTCAGGCAACAGAAAAAATGGGGAGACAGGCTGGGGGAATAGCAAAGTATCTGTGAAGAGGAAATGAAAGTAACCTAATTGTACATTCCAGTCCAATTATGTTACCCAGTCAATTTGAATACCAAATATATAAGAAAAAAACTACTACTGAGCTTTTCAGAACTGTGGAACTGTCTTCACTTATTTATGAGACAGGCTTTATAATTATCTTATTTTACAGAAGAAGAAACCCATATAGAAAAATTAAGTAAATTCCCATTGTCATGCATACAATGTAGGCAGCAGATACAGGCTTCTAACTCACACAGTCTAGATCCACAGACCTTATTCTTAACCTCTGCACTAGACTGACATCCCTCTAACCATTTCAACTTGTTTCCTCTTGTTTCTTTATCAGTGGTCCTTAAGTGGCTCATCTGTGGTCCAAGAAATAGACATTATTACATTCTACTATATCCACAACATGATTTTGCATATATTCACATTCACATTTTGACTGATTTCTAACTATTTTCATTTAGCCCAAAGAATGGTTAGTTTGGACTTCATTTTCACTTAGGTATGTAGATATCTAAGTTCAATTCCCCAAGTTTTACATGCATGAACGTATAAACATGTTAGTTAAAATCTGAAAAGTAAATAAGTAGAAAACATATTTATATAAAGCAGTCCCATAATTAAAGCTGAGAACAGGAAAATAAGAAGGTTCAGTTCAGTTGTTCAGCCATGTCTGACTCTTTACAACCCCATGGACTGCAACATGCCAGGGTTATCTACCGCAAATTCTAAAAATCAGAAGGTAAAAGTAATATGCATAGGCTACAGTATAGGCATGTAATTTAGGCTACTTTTATATAGCTGACAAGAACCTTCTGCACCGTTTCATTTCTTTCTACTCATAATCCTAATAAATATACAAACAAATCTACATTCAGAAAACATAAAATACACTATGCACACTTAGACCCAGTAACTCTCATTGATTTGAAATATAATGCTTAAGTATTTAGACTCTCTAAACGCTTGGACTTGTAAGTCTTGTTTAAGAGTTTATTTTACGGATGGAAACATTCTGTTTAAACTTCATACTCATGTATTTTACATATGTATGTTAGATTGCTTTCAAATACCATCAGTGAAAGTTTTCTGCCAGTGCAGAATGACAGCATATAAATTGTTATGGAAAAGCAAATTATGATGGAAAGTGCACTGAAACAGGATTGGGTTCTCACATTTTTATCCCTAATATTCCCAGCAGTGGGCTCTGTGACCATTCTCCCTGAGTAACTTAGATAATTTGTTGTTGTTGTTGTTGTTTAGTCACTCAGTTGTATCTCTCTGGCCACCCCATGTACTGCAGCACATCAGGTTTCCCTGTCCTTCACTCCAAACTCCGGGAGTTTGCTCAAACTCATGTCCATTGAGTCAGTGATGCCATCCAACCATTATCTCCTGTCATCCCCTTCTCCTCTTTCCCTCAGACTTTCCAAGCATCAGGGTCTTTTCTAATGAGTCATCTCTTCACAACAGGTGGCCAAAGTGTTCAAGCTTTAGCATCAGTCCTTCCAATGAATATTCAGGATTGATTTTCTTTAGAATTAATTGGTTTGATCTCTTTGCAGCCCAAAGGATTCTTGAGTCTTCTCCAACACCACAATTCAAAAGCATCAATTCTTCAGTGCTTGGCTTTATGGTCCAATTCCGACATCCATACATGACTACTGGAAAAGCCATAGCTTTGACTATATGGACCTTTGTTGGCAAAGTAATGTCTTTGCTTTTTAATACACTGTCTAGGTTTGTCATAAGTTTTCTTCCAAGGAGCAAGAGTCTTTTCATTTCATGGCTTGGATAATAATAATGTTATTAATTTCATTTTATTGAAATGTGCTTACAAAATATGTTTTAATTCATAAATAATGTATGACATTTTGAGAATATACAAAAGCATAAGTTAAATAATTCTTAATAAAACAGAAGCCCCAGATAATCAATAGGAAAATATCATATGATATTTTTGTATACCTGTCTTAGTCTGCTCAGGCTTCTATATAAAAATACCACAGAAAGGATGCATAAATGAAAGGAATTTATTTCTCACAACTGGAAGTTAAAAAGTATAAAATCAAAATTCTGGCTGATTATGCTCCCTGATAAGGGCAGCTTTCCTGACTTCAGATGATTCAGTTCAGTTCAGTTCTGTTCAGTTGCTCAGTTATGTCTGATTCTTTGCGACCCCATGAATCGCAGCATGCCAGGCCTCTCAGTCCATCACTAACTCCCGGAGTTTACCCAAACTCACATGCATCGAGTCGGTGATGCCATCCAGCCGTCTCATCCTCTGTCATCCCCTTCTCCTCCTGCCCCCACCAATCCCTCCCAGCATCAGGGTCTTTTCCAATGAGTCAACTCTTCGCATGAGGTGGCCAAAGTATTGGAGTTTCAGCCTCAACATCAGTCTTTCCAATGAACACCCAGGACTGGTCACCTTTAGGATGGACTGGTTGGATCTCCTTGCAGTCCAAGGGACTCTCAAGAGTCTTCTTTAACACTACAGTTCAAAAGCATCAATTCTTTGGTGCTCAGCTTTCTTCACAGTGCAACTCTCACATCCATACAAGACCACTGGAAAAACCATTACCTTTTCATTATGTCCTCACATGGCAGAAAGGGAGACAGAGAGGAAGCAAGCTCTCTGCCATTTCTCTTTTAGGGACACTAACCCAATCACGAACAGCCCCACTCTCATGATCTCACCTCAATCTAATAACTTCTCAAAGGTCTAATCTCCAAATACCATCACACTGGGAGTTAGGACTTCAATATATGAATTTTGGGACACTTCTGTCCTAACATTCTGTCTCTTCCCTCCTAAAATTCATGTTCTTCTCACAAGAAAAATGTATTCCTTCCATCTGAACATCTGTAAAAGTTTTAATTCATTTTAGTATCAATTCTAAAGTCCAAAGTCTCATCTAAATAATATCTGAGTCACATAAAATGAGGGTGACTTAAGGTATGATTTACCTGGAGGCAAAATTTCTCTCCAGCTGTGAGAGAATCTGTGAGAACAAACAAGTTATGTGCTTCCTAAATGCAATGGTGAAACAGGCATAAAACAGATATTTATTCTAAAAGGAGACTAGAACAGAGGAAGGAATGACAAGTCCCAAGTAAGTCTAAAACCTTGTAAGACAAATTCCATTTGATTTTAAGACTTGAGAATAATCTTCTTTGGCTTTATGCTGTCTTCCAGACCCACTGTGGCAAGGATTGCACTCCAAGACTCTGTTAGTCAGGAGTCAAGCTCCCAAGCCTCCAAGTATCCACAACCCCAAGGCTCCGGATATCTTCCATCAGGCCTGTTGAAACTGAGCCTGTACCTGCCCCCCACCACCACCCCCCACACACACACTTTGAAACCTAGGACGTAGGCCCAATGATCTCTGAACTGCCTTTTAAGTTATTTCCCCCTTGTCTTGAAGAATAGCACACATTCACAACTGCATAGCTCTATGGTTCAAGGCTGTAGTATCTAAGAAGCTTGGCAGTCTTCCTTCATTTCATACAGTCTTCATCCTCTTCAAACCAACATTTCTGCTCTTAAAATCCCATAATCTATGTATCAAGTGATTAGTCCCTTTGTGTTTTCTTCTAGACACACTTTCTATTTTTTTTTGCAATATGAACAGATTTAATATTTTTCAAAATATTTAATTCTGGTTCCTTTTTGCTCAAATTTTTCTTCTTCAACTCATTTCTTTCTTCTCACACTTTTATTTAAGCAGTTAGGAGGAGCCAAGCCATTCCTTTAACACTTTGCTTAGAAAGCTCCTCAGCTAAATGTCTAAACTTCGTTGCTCACAAATTCAACCCTCCACAAAACACTAGAACTTGGACACAATTTAGCCAAGTTCTTTGCCAATTTATAACATTTCTAACACATTCCTTTCTGAGATCTTACCAGAATCATCCTTAATGTTCATTTCTAGCATGAACCTCAAAACTCATCACCCAGTTCCAAAGTCACTCCCATGTATTTATGTATTTGTTATAGCACCACCCACACTTCTCAGTACTAAATTATTTCTTTATCTGCTCAGTCTGCTATAACAAAATACCATAGGCAGGAAGGCTTCAACAAGAGGAACTTATTTCTCATATTTCTGGAGTCTGGGAAGTCCAAGATCAAGGTGCTGGCCAATTCACCTTCCCTGTGACAGTTCTCTATCTGGTTTGCTGTCAGCCTTTTCCCTGTGTCCTCACTTGGCAGAGAAAGCTTTCTGAGGCCTTTATCTTTTATAAAGGCACTAACCCCATCCTGATGGCCCCACCCTCATGACCTCACCTAAATCTAATTGTCTCCCAAGGCCTCTCTTTAAATACCATCATTTTAGGGGTTAGAACTTCCAACATATGAATTTTGGGGGACATAATGCATTCCACAGCATGTCGATCCAGTCTGTTTTAAAACTTCACTTCATTAGCAATATATATTTCCGTTTGATTTGACACAATACAGAGGTATTCATTTCTAGAAGTCAATTATGTTCCTCAACCATTTCAATCCCACAACTCACAGGTAACTAAAATTAATAGGCTGAGGTGTTTTTTTTACTCCATGGCTTTTCTGTTTTTACAAACATAAAATTATGTATACATTATGAGGACTTTTTAAAAATGGAAATATGTTACATATTTTTGTAAAGTAGGCCCATTTTCTGTACATATAACCCCGCCTCATTCTTTTTTAATAGATGAATTGTAATCCTTAGTGTGGGCGTAGTAAAATTGTTCAATCTTTCTACATTTAATAGAATTTCAAACTGTCTTCTCAATATATTGCTACTGAAAGTCCTTATACACAGTAAAAATGTAAATGCATATGTTTACATTACAATATTTTAAACATGTGAATATGCCTTATTCTTGTACTTTAAGATGCTTACTCTTTTTCCCAATGATCAAGAAACATATATCTAAGAAATATAGGCTTAGTAACAGTACTGTTCAAACAAGAATGCATGGAGAGAAAATTCATATTCAGTTTCTAATTTCCAATATAAAGCTTTTGAATCTTCATCAAGGCAACAGACTTGAAAGACATTTAATTCCACTATATCCTCTAGACAGGGGGTTTTATTACACTGCATTATCATAACCTCAAAGTCTAAAGGAGGAGAATATGAAATACAGAGATTGAAAACCTAAAGCTCTCCTGTTATGTCCCTTCTTTATTATAGAAGGAAGAAGGAAAAGAGAAGAAGAATGAGGTCAGATTCTAAAGTCCTTTCTCATCCCGGAGCTGAACTTTCAGGCATGTGAGCATGCAGGGACATTTATTCTCTAAGTTACTGAGAGATATGCTACAATCAAAAATATTGGGTCTAATGGCACACTTGACTGGATTTAGTAGGGGAATCATGCAAGCTTAGAGAAAAGTCCCAAGGGTGGCCATTCCCCACCAAGCTGCTGGCACAACAGCCATAACAAAATAAGTGAAATGGAAGCTTTGTTTCTAATTCTCAGTGGTTATATAGAACAAGAGACTTGGAAATGACTAAGTGTATCAGTAAGAAGTCTCAAAATGATGGAGAGTCCCATGAATTCTCAGAAGCCTGGAGTTAGTACAAAGAAGCCACTTTGAGATGAGAATCAATGCCTGAACCACCGAAACACCCAAATGCCCTTAACTGGGTGAATAGATAAACAAACTGTGGTTCACCTTTTAGCTCCTAAAGTTCTAACACTCTTCTCTGAATCATCTCTCCTACAGCATCACCACATTGTTAATGTAAATCTATGCTTACTCACTCTGCAGTAGCTGAAATGCACTCTTCTCTCTGCTACAGTATTTTATTAAAACCACATCAATAGCAACATTCAATGAATAAGCAAGAATCACTTTCATCCCTCTCTCCAGACCACAAAATATTTTACATGCCTGTGATTGAACTGCTCTGGCTGCCATGTCTTCCCTTGGGATACAGATCACAGGCCTGGCACTGACATTTTCCCTTCTTGCCCAGCTGTCTAACAGTGATAACACAGCAGTCTCAGATCTGAACACAGAGCCACACAGCCACTCATGGTGCTTGCTTCAAAAAAGGAAAAAAATCACTTTACATCCCAAAGCTCAATAAAGTCAAGGTTTTCTTACTTAATAGAAAAGTGTTTTATTTATTTCTGGTAACCAGTGAACACTGGATGCTCAAAGGATCTTACTTGATGAGACAGTTGACCTTTAGCATCCATACTTATTACACCAACAAAATTAAAGTACATTTTTAAAAGCATTAATTTCCAATTACCAAGACCTCACATATTAAAATAAAATGTCCCCCTTAAAAGCTATTGTCAGATAATTGCAGTATAACCTATCCTCAGCACTGTATTGTCAAAGGTGCTCAAGTTCAATATGGTGATATATTAATTAGAAACAAATTCTTTAGGTTTCCAAAAGCTGAGCCAAAGATATATTACTTATTTTTCTTCATTGGAAGTTTTGTACTTTCTAATTTCTTCCTTTCTATCTAAATTAAAAATCACTAAGGGAAAAATTATACTTTTTAAAAAATGAAATAGCATATTTTAAAGCTTAGCTATTACTGAATCAGTAGTAAAATACTAAATACATGGAATGCTGGATTGTATTTATAGGCCAATGAATAGTCAGAAATGGTATAAGCAACTAGTATATTGCCACTTGCTCCTATTAGGGGAAATTTTAATCCAAAACTCCATAAATGTGAGGTTTTCACTTTGTTAACTGTTGTTGTCTAAATCAATAATTTCCCTAACATCAGACTATACATTTAAGAATGAACAATGTTTAATGTCTTATAATTCTTTAAATCTCAATATTTGTAAAGAGAATGTTAAAGCCACATAATACATTGTGTCGAGTTGCTTCAGTTGTGTCCGACTCTTTGCAACCCTATGGACTGCAGCCTGCCAGGCTCCTCTGTCCATGGGATTCTTCAGGCAAGAATACTGGAGTGGGCTGCCATGCCCTCCTCAGGGGATCTTCCCAAACCAGGGACCGAACCCACATCTCTTATGTCTCCTGCATTGGCAGGTGGGTTCTTTTACCAGCTGAGCTACCAGGGGAACACTCTTTACCACTAGAACTATAACAAACATTGATTTTAATGTGGCACAGAACCTCTTTCCTATGTTTCCTGTTATTTGTTCCTGGTTGCTAATTGTTGCTTAAGAACCAGTGAAAGTCATTCAGTCATGTCCAATTTTTTTGTGACTCCATGGACTATACAGTCCATGAAATTCCCCAGGACAGAACACTGCAGTGGGTATCATTTCCCTTCTCCAGGAAATCCTCCCAACCCAGGGATCAAACCAAGGTCTCCCACATTGCAGGCAGATTCTTTACCAGCTGAGCCACAGGGAAACCCAAGAATACTGGAGTGGGTAGCCTATTCCTTCTCCAGCAAATCTTCCCAACCCAGGAACCAAACTGGGGTCTCCTGCATCACAGGCAGATGTGTCCGACTCTTTGAAACCCCATGAACTATACAGTTCATGAAATTCTCCAGGCCAGAATACTGGAATGGATAGCTGTTCCCATCTCCAGGGGATCTTCCCAACCCAGGGATCGAATCCAGTTCTCCCTCACTGCAGGCGGATTCTTTACCAGCTGAGCTAACAGAGAATCCCTAAGAGCCAGAGTCTCCTATAAAAAAGGACTCATAACATCCAAACTGCCTTCTCTTGCAGAGTTGCAGAATTTCTCTAAGAGCTTAAGAC
Source organism: Bos mutus (assembly GCF_027580195.1). Classification (NCBI taxonomy): domain Eukaryota; kingdom Metazoa; phylum Chordata; class Mammalia; order Artiodactyla; family Bovidae; genus Bos; species Bos mutus. The sequence continues at coordinate 49,939,389 of NC_091642.1, forward strand.
AGTCCAAAATGGACATTATGCAGGAAAAGACAGCAATGCCTCTTCCATCCATTCCCATGGAAGGGGAAGCATAAGGACCCAGGGACCTGTTACAGGCTCAATGCATGGCTGGACCTGCAAAGCACCCTTCCCCACTCTGCTTGGCTGGCAAGCTCAGGGCTCTCTGAAGTGCTATGACTGGGACATCTGGGATGTCATATCTACAAGGTTGTGGGTCAATTCCCTTCTCCCTTAGCTGAGTCTGAAACTTTTTAGTTGTTTCAAAACATAATTTTACTTAAATAAAAAAAACACTTTTCCCTTCAATTTCACACAATATTGCTGCTGCTGCTAAGTCACTTCAGTCGTGTCTGACTCTGTGTGACCCCATAGATGGCAGCCCACCAGGCTACCCTGTCCCTGGGATTCTCCAGGCAAGAACACTGGAGTGGGTTGCCATTTCCGTCTCCAATGCAGGAAAGTGAAAAGTGAAAGTGAAGTTGCTCAGTCGTGTCTAACTCTTCACGACCCCATGGACTGCAGCCTACCAGGCTCCTCCGTCCATGGGATTTTCCAGGCAAGAGTACTGGAGTGGGGTGCCATCGCCTTCTCCTTCACACAATACAGTGGTATATCATTTTTAGGAAGTCAACAGTGTTCCTCAACCCCTCCAATCCGACACTCCTCAGACAGCTAAGTTAGAGAGAGCTTTTCTCTTTCTTTCCTTTCCTATTCCTCCCAAAAGCCACTGATACCAGACACTGCCCTAACAATATACTTTGCTCAAATAGTACTATCCTATGCTCCATATAGAGCACATTTTAAATGGATGAATTATAGGCTATATGTGTTATAATCTCAATAAAGCCATTTTAGATATATACACATGTGTGTGTGCATGCATGAATGCTCACTTAGTCGTGTCTGACTCTTTGTGACCCCGTGGACTATAGCCCGCCAGACTCCTCTTTCCAAGGGATTTTCTAGTTAAGAACACTGGAGTAGATTGCCATTTCTTTCTCCAGGGAATCTTCTCGACCCAAGGATTGAACTTGCATCTCTTGCATCTCCTGCACCTGCAGGCACCTGGGAAACCATATACATATACATACTTGCATGCTAAGTCGCTTCAGTCATGTCTAACTCTGTGTGATCCTATGGACTGTAGCCCGCCAGGCTCCTGTGTCCATGGGATTCTTCAGGCAAGAACACTGGAGTGGGTTGCCATGCCCTCCTCCAGGGAATCTTCCCAACTCAGGGATCAAATCCAAGTTTCCTAAGTCTGCTGCATTGACAGGTAGGTCCTTTGCCACTAGCGCCACCTAGGAAGTATACACATGTATATGTATGTAAATGCATTCCGGTGTGTATTATGTGTATACATATATATGCCTCTGTATTTTTAATTTAGTCACTCAAATGCAGATTTGAGGGATCCAGAATCAGTTCCAATGCCTCCTGAGTATGTTAATTAGGAGAAGAATTTCAAGAGTAAGAAAACGAACCTGGGTCATGAGGGCAAGCTACAGGAATGAAAGGAATTCATTCTCCTAACAAACCAAAGCAGGACAAGTCATAAAAACTATCTGCCCTCCCAGGCAGTTGTACAGGTCTCCCCTGCTCTACAAATTGGGAATAATGATGCTGACTCTGAGAATTCATTTGCACACTGATGTGAAAGCCTCTGAGTAGATGTAAAGCATCATTATGTTATTACATGTGGCCCACGGGTCTCATCAATATGTACAGTGTCAAATGCAATTTTTATCCCTTCTGCTGCTGAAAGAAAATTGAAAAAGCAATATGCTGTTGTTATTATTACTGTTAAACCATTTAGGCTTTACCACATTTCATCCTCAATTCAATCCACATATTTGACTAAGTGTATAACTGATGTTTGATACTGCATTGTCCTTATATTTTATCTCATGTGACCTGGAACATGGAAGCAACCTAGAAGTCCATCAACAGATGAATGGATAAAGAAGCTGTGGTACATATATACAGTGGAATACTACTCAGGCATAAAAAGGAACACATTTGAGACTGTTCTAATGAGGTGGACTAACCAAAAGCCTATTATCAAAGTGAAGTAAGTCAGAAAGAGAAATATAAATAGCGTATACTGATGTGTATATATGGAATCTAGAAAGATGGTACTGATGAATTTATTTTCAGGGCAGCCATGGAAAAACAGTCACAGAAAACAGACCTAAGGACATGGGAGGAGGGGTGGAGGGAAAGGGTAAGACGTATGGAGAGAGTAACATGGACATTTATAATACCATATGTAAAATAGATAGCCAATAGGAATTGCTATATGACTCAGGGAACTCAAACAGGGGCTCTGTGACAATCTAGAAGGGTGGGATGGGGAGGGAGCAGGAAGGGAGATTAGGGAGGGAGGGGACATGGGTGTACATATAGCTGATTCTTGTTGATGTATGACAGAAAACTACAAAATTATGCAAAGCAAATATCCTTCAATTTAAAAAATTAAGTGGCAGCAAAAAGGGGAAAAAGATATAATACATCATATATTCATGAGGGCAAAAAAAATATCTCGTGTGAAAAACATAGACAGTATTTTGATCTTGCAGTTTTATATATATATATACACACACACACATATATGTATGTATGTATATCATGACTTTCTCAGGGAATGTAAGCCATGTTATTTCCTTAGTTTTACACTCATAGGATATAACCCTTGTCTGCTATTACCTGCCAATTACATTTAATAGACATGTCAGCTGTTGAAATTATAACTTTCTTCTCCAAGTTCAAGCTCTATTCTTCTCTAATTCACATGTCTCAGGCCTCATCCTATTCCTTTAACCAGCCTGGCCCATTCTCACAGCTTATAGCTGACAATAACACATGCCATGTGACTTCTCATTTTTTAAATCAATCTTCTTCCAAGTTCAAGCTTCCTTCATGCTCCTGATTTTTATTTCCAATCATTGTTTTTGGGTGGTTGTAAAGTTTTTTTCTTTTCTTGTTCTTTAGACTTGTCAGCTCGGAGAAGGCAATGGCACCCCACTCCAGTACTCTTGCCTGGAAAATCCCATGGATGGAGGAGCCTGGTAGGCTGCAGTCCATGGGGTCGCTGAGAGTCAGACATGACTGAGCGACTTCACTTTCACTTTTCACTTTCATGCACTGGAGACAGAAATGGCAACCAACTCCAGTGTTCTTGCCTGGAGAATCCCAGGGACGCAGAGCCTGGTGGGCTGCCGTCCATGGGGTTGCAGAGTCGGACACGACTGAAGTGACTTAGCAGCAGTAGCAGACTTGTCAGCTGATCTTGGTTTTCCCAGATTGATTGATGATGTCCTCTAAAATATCTTTCTTCTGACAAATTTTTCACTCCTGACTTCTGCTAGTAATTTTACTCACATAAATTCAGGAATTAAAACATAAACAAAAAATCCTAGAATTATTCTCCATAGACAGAAGCCTTTACAATGAGAGGAAGAAAGGAGAACCTAAACAAAACTTAATCAAAAGATTTTTCTCTGTTAATTCTGCAAATGCAAGTCTACCATATTAAACTGGGCCAGGTTCATTCGACCACTGTTAGCATGGTCCTACCACAACACTGGTTCTCCAATTGACTGCAGCTGGGTAAAATACTATCAAACAGCATTGCATACTACAAAGAAATAGTTCATGAGTCAACTGATGCAACAAACTTCAATGTTGTCTTATATTTTTTAAATGCCACAGCCAACCCAACCTTCCGTAACCACCATCCTGATCAGTCACCAGTCATCAACACTGAGGCAAGACCCTCCAACAGCAAAAATATTATAATTCACTGTAAGTTCAGATGATAGATAGCTACTGCGCACTTAACAGAGTACAGTATAGTCTAAGCATAACTTACATATGGGCAAATGTGGCCAAGATGGCCAAGGAATGAAATTACAACTATTTACAGTGCAACTACTGATGAGAAAAACAGAAAACTAGCAGGAAAGATCTACTGCTAAGAAGGAAACCACAACAAGATGGTAGGAGGAACAGAATCATGGTACAGTCAAGATTCATACCTCCATGTGAGCAACCCACAAATGGAAAGATAATTAAAATTGGAGAGGTTCTCTCCAAGGAGTGAAAGGTCCAAGTCTTAAATCAAGCTTCTCAGTCTGGAGGTCTTGCTTTTAGAAGACAAGCCCTCAGAATATTTGGCTTTTAAGGCCAGTGGGGCTTATTTTTCAAGAGAGCCAGTGTCTGTGGGAAATAAGAGACTCCACTCTTAAAGGATGTCCACAAAATTTCACATGTTTTGGGACCCAGGGAAGAAGCAGTAATTTGTAAGAAGTCTAGATCAGACCTACCTGCTAATCTTGGAGAGCATCCTGGAGAAGCAGGAGGCAACTGGGATCACCTTGGGGACACAGACACTGGTGACAGCCATTTGAGGAAACTTACTCTACCATAGGGACATTGGTGCTGACAAGTGCTAATTTGGAATACTCTCTCAAGCTTATTAGCATCTAAACCCAACCCCATCCAGCAACCTGTCAGAACCAGTATTAGGACACCTCAGGCCAACCAACTAACCAGGCAGGGACACTGCCCCACATACGCACTAGAAGACCAGCTATCTGAAGAGCCCCCTGAGTCTAGAGCCAACTCAGGACACTGCACTATACACCAGAGGGCACAGAATCCAGCCAAACACACTAGTGTGCCTGTGCTAGTCCCAAGATTCCCAGGGCCCTGTAATCAGAGAACCTGTGATGTGGTTTCGCCCACTAATGAGCTGGCACTAGCTCTGGGACAAGCCTCACCTATCATGGGCAAAGACATCAACTCCAAGACCCCCAGGTCCTGCAGCCAGAGACCCCAGGACCAGGATCTGCTCACTGGTGAGCCAGTACTAGACTCAGGGTCCCCTGGGCCCCAGTCCTGACAACCAGAATGTTCTCCATGCTCTGGGATATTTTGGGCCCCTCAATTAGCCACCTCATGATCTAACTTCTCCCACAAGTGGGCCAATACAAGCTCAGGACACCCCAGACCCCACAGCCAGCTGTGGCAGGAACCAGACCTTCCCAACCACAGGTTGACACTAGATCTGACACCCTAGTCCCACAACTATTTACCATGAAACCTGGCTAAACTCACTGACCAGTGTTAACCAGTGGGATCCCCTGGGCTGTAGCCAGTTGCCTTGTGACCCAGCCCACCTACCAGTATCAGGTAGCCTCCATACAAAGCAGACCTTGGAAACTAACCAGACCAGAGGCCAGCAATGCCTAACCAGATCACCGACACTCTTCAGCCCACTACAATAGAAGGATCCATGTAATGCATTTAGGGGGCTCTGCCAGAACATAAAGCTCTGGAGAGCAGATGGAAGTGTGCTGCTAGGGTGCATAGGACATCTCTACAAAAGGCCACTTCTCCAAGGTTAGGAAATATAAGCAACTTACCAAATACACGGAAATAAAAACAGCAAATTAAGCAAAATGAGGTGACAGAGAAAAATGGTCCAAACATAGAAATAAGATAAAACTCTCAGAGGAAGAGATTTTCTCCACTTCACATTTCCCCACTTCACATCTAAGTGAAGTGGAAATAAGCAATCTATCCAATAAAGAGTTCAACATATTCAAAGTACTTGGGAGAAGACTAGATGAACAGAATTAGAAGTGAGAAGCTTTTAACAAAGAGTTAGAAAACACAGAGAACCAAACAGAGATTAAAATACAATAACTGAAATATAAAATACAGCAGAAGGAATCAACTGTAGATTAGATGATCCAGAGAAAAGGATCAGTGAACTGGAAGAAATCACTGAAGAGTATTGGAAATCACTGAAGATGAACCCCCAAAATACATACATAAAAAGAAACGAACAGTCTGAGGGACAACATTAAGTGCAGTAACACTTGAATTATAGGGGTCCTATAGCAGAAAAGAGAGAGGAAGGGGCAGAGGACATATTTGAAGACCTCATGGATGAAAATTTCCCTAACTTGAGAAAGGAAAGACAGAGAAGAACCAAAGAGACATGAAAAATATAAATATATTATATTTATATTATATAAAATATAAATATATTTTAGAATATAAAATACAGAATATAAAATAGAAATATAAAATACAGTAGAGGGAATCAACTGACCTGATCCAGGAATCACAGAGAGCCTCAAATCAACCCAGAGAGGACCTTTATAATTTAAATGGAAAACGGAAATATAAAGAGAATATTAACAAGTTATATACAAGAGAATTCCTGTAAGGAGCTTTCAGCAGAAAACTGAATTTTTTTCAACTGACTTTCCAGCAGCAACTCTGTAGGACAGAAGGGAGTGGCATGATGTATCTCAAGTGATAAAAGGGAAAAACCTACAACCAGAATACACAGTAAGGCTTTCATCCAGATTTGATGGAAAGATCAAGTTTTACAGACAAGCAAAAGCTAAAGGAGTTCAACAACATCATTCCAACTTTACAAGAAATATTAAAAGAACTCCATACAAAAAAGAAAAGGCCAAAACTAGATATACCAAAGGAAAAATTTCATTGGTAAAGGCAAATATAGAATAGAGGTAGTAAATCACCCACGTATGGATGAAGGCAATCAAAATGGTTAAACTTCCAGTTGTAAGATAATTACTAGCGATATAATGTAAAACATGATAAATATAATTAATACCATGGTATGTTATATATGAAAGTTGTTAAGAGAGTAAATCTTGAGTTCTCATTACAAGGAAAAAAATTTTTCTATTTGCTTAATTTTGTATATACATGAAATAATGCATATTCACTAAATTTATTATGATAATCATTTCATGATGTGAATAAAAAAATTAAGCTGTACCCCTTAAATGTATATAGTACTATGTATCTTTTAAAAACTGGAAGAAAAAACACTTTTGTGTGTACTGGGAAACCAAAAACTTGTGATTCACCTTATTGCAATATTTGCTTTGAGAGTCTGAAATCGATCTCACATTACCTCCAAGATAAATAAATAAGAGATTTATTTTAAGAAATTGTTTTTCATTAAACTTTTTTTTTTTTTTTTTAACAAAACTTTATTTTGAATTGGAGTATAGCCAATTTACAATATTGTGATAGTTTCAGGTGAACAGTGAAGGGACTCAGCCATACGTACACATGTATCCATTCTCCCTCAAACTCTCTCTTATCCAGGCTTCCACATAATAGTGAGCAGAGTTCCCTGTGCTATACAGCAGGCCCATGTCAGTTATCTATTTTAAATATAGCAATGTATTCCTCACATAATTGTGAAGGCCAAAAAGTCTGAAATTCTAGGACAGGCCAGCAAGCTGGAAAGTCAAGATTTGATGCTGCAGTCTTAAGGCTGAAATCTTCTCCAGGTAACCTCAGTCTTTGTTCCTAAAGCTTTCAACTGCTTGGTTGAGGTCCAATCACATTAAGGAAGGTAATCTGCTTTAATTTGAGTCAACTGATTAGAGCTGTCAACAATATTTCCAAAATTAATGTTTACTTAAACAACTACAGACTATAGCCTAGAAAGGTTAACACATAAGACTATCATACTGTCCTGATTCTACAAATATATAAATAATTGGATGCCATGCATGCTGCATGCTAAGTTGCTTCAGTCATGTTCGACTCTGTGCGACCCCATGTACAGCAGCCCACCAGGCTCCCCATCTAGGCAAGCATACTGGAGTGAGTTGCAACTCCTAAATATCTTATAAACCACTTTTGTTCTCTAATTTGGGGAAACAAAATGTGTCCATAGAGTGAATACACTAGAGCTTTAAACTTAGCCTCAGGATTCTGAAGCCAGTAATAAAGCACTCAGTATTCTTGCAATGTGTAAGTCAGCAGAAAATCCTCAAGTGAATTATAGGCACATTTAGGCACATTAGAACTACTGTTTACTATTCTGGATATAAATATAAAGCATTTACTCAGTAATAGGTAAAAGCTTTTGTGTAAAACTGTGAAGGTAATGTTTTGCTGTTGAGCGTTATACATAAAAGCATGAATATTCCAGGTGAAATAACAATGTCCTAAGCCAACATCTGCCAAAATAAAAACTTTAGAGAGTAGGTATTTATTTACTTCATCCAACTGCCCTTCATAGGCCACACTGGAAAACAAGTACACTTAAAAACAACATGTAATAAATATTAAAGCATCACATGGGCCAATTCATTCATGCTGTCTAATATATAGCAATTCATCATGCATTTAGGATTTCATTTCTTTAAAAATTCTTTCACACTAACTGGCCAAATACTTTAATGTGTTTTTCTTTACACGCAGTTTTACATACATACAACTAGTTACTTGACCCATGGGGCAGATGATTCAGTATGGTTGGTTTTTGAATCAATAATTTAGCCTAATAATCTTCAAAGACTGCAACAAGACAGGAAAAAATATCTAACTAGAAGTCAGGATATGGATGTGCTTCTTTAGATCTTGGGCAAAATATTTCATCTTAAAAATAGCTAAGGATTAAGAGAACTCTCTTACACTGTTGGTGGGAATGCAAACTAGTACAGCCACTATGGAGAACAGTGTGGAGATTCCTTAAAAAACTGGAAATAGAACTGCCTTATGATCCAGCAATCCCACTGCTGGGCATACACACTGAGGAAACCAGAAGGGAAAGAGACACGTGTACCCCAATGTTCATCGCAGCACTGTTTATAATAGCCAGGACATGGAAGCAACCTAGATGCCCATCAGCAGATGAATGGATAAGAAAGCTATGGTACATATACACAATGGAGTATTACTCAGCCATTAAAAAGAATACATTTGAATCAGTTCTAATGAGATGGATGAAACTGGAACCTATTATACAGAGTGAAGTAAGCCAGAAAGAAAAACACCAATACAGTATACTAACGCATATATATGGAATTTAGAAAGATGGTAACAATAACCCTGTGTACGAGACAGCAAAAGAGACACTGATGTATAGATCAGTCTTATGGACTCTGTGGGAGAGGGAGAGGGTGGGGAGATTTGGGAGAATGGCATTGAAACATGTATAATATCATGTATGAAACGAGTCGCCAGTCCAGGTTCGATGCACGATACTGGATGCTTGGGGCTGGTGCACTGGGACGACCCAGAGGGAGGGTAAAGGGAGGGAGGAGGGAGGAGGGTTCAGGATGGGGAACACAGGTATACCTGTGGTGGATTCATTTCGATATTTGGCAAAACTAATACAATAGTGTAAAGTTTAAAAATAAAATAAAATTTTAAAAAAATAGCTAAGGATTTGAAAAAAGAAAAATAGTTTAAGTTCATCCACTAGTTGTGCAATCTAAAGAAAATAACAAAAATTTTCCACTGTGAAACTGGGATAGCTGTAGCAATCTTACATATGAAAAATGAAAGACACTTGGCACAATGCCTGGCACTGTGACAAGCATACAATAAATACACACTGATTTTATTACCCTCTCTGGGTTTTAGTTTTTTCATTGTGATAATTTTGAGAATTGGGCTAAATGACTCCCTAGGTGTACTTCTCTCTCAAATGTGTTCAAATTACTAAAGATAATTAGTTGCACTTTGAATAGTCAATTTCACAAAGTTTTCTGGTTGCCATGTTCTCTTCAGAGAAGGTTTGGATCAGGATGTAGCTATAACATTTCCCTTGTTTCTGGCATTTTCATTAGAATATGGTGCTATGGGAGATATTTACTTTTTATTTATGATAGCAGACAACTCTTTCAACTGAATTTGTCTCTGGTCATGTGAAAAATAGGTCTCGGTTGTTAATTACTTTAGAAGATTAATATATCTGGATCCAGCTATTCCCGACTTTAACCAATGATTTATGCTCTCAAAATCTTAGTGATTTTCAATTAATCACCACAGTCTCTTTATAGATAGTAAGGCAGAAGTCAAAGCTACCCATTTACTCTTACAAATCAAGGGTGAATGAATCTAGCTCTTTGAAAATGACAAACATGTATAGCAGTGACCAGGGTGATTTCTGGTCATGGTTACCAGAAATTGTGAAAGCTGAACTAAGCAAGTTATGCAGTCTGACTCCAAATAATTTTCTAAATGTAATTCTGTATCTAGTTCCAACATGACCAAAAAGAGAGTCACAAAGTGTCTCAAAGATTCCTTTTAATAATCAAATCCAATCTCTTCTAGCCCATTCTCTAAAATCCAGATGTCTGCTGAGATCTTTTTGACCTTGAGATGTAAAACTGATACAATGGACCCTCATTTTTTAACCTGTAGAAGACCATTACCTTACAGAGCTTCTCTCCAGGCCCACAGCCTATATTCTCCTGATCCCTCTTGACTTTTGTTCATACATACATTGTCCTGAAGCTATATCATGCCAACACGGTAATAAAACTCAGTCATTGTTCCAAATTTCAGCAACTACCAAGAAAACCTAATACAGGCACAGTATAAATGTACAGATAGAAATGAAGAGATTGGTGATATTTTAAAATAATGACTTGTGATTTGAGGGATATTTGTGAGAATTCAGTGGGGAAGTGGTATGTCCGGTATGCTTCTCTGCCCCTGACCTTGACATTCATTGATGACAGAGAAGTTTCAAGGGGAGTAATTTTGTACTTATTTACTTCATGCCAGTATTTTTCCTCATGATCTGAGTTATTGTACAGCTTGTGTTATCTAATAGTTCCTTCCTTTATTGAACTGTAGGAAAGAGGCAATCCCCCAATTCTAAAATATTCTAGGGACACTCTTTTCCACAGTTTATTTCTCAGAATGAGTTAACAGACATTATTTCTCAACTGTTATGCAAGCTTGTAATGCATAATGTGGTGCCTGGTTGAACTGCACATTGATCTTTACATATACAGCACAGCATTTAACTCTTCTCCCATACACTTTCATTTCCTTCTGTCTTAAATATCCCATCACTCTCATCCCCCATCCCCCACCCATCCATTTGCATATCTCCCAATCATTCTCATTTTGCAGAGTCTAGCTGAACTGTCATTCACTCCAACATCCCTAACCAGAAATAAACTCTTCCATTCATAAAGTCACACAGCACTTATTTCTTACTTTTGATACAGCACTCTTTTACATAGTGATTTCTGGACCGAATGAACTGACACCCCTGTGGAACATATTTGTGGGACAAGAAATAAAATTTGCTAACTTCTAAAATTTTGCTTTGCTGAATAGAGTATGCAGGCTGGACAAAAACTAATCATCCTGGAATAAAAGGGAATTTGGAGACAGTCCACAGATGAAAAGAAAATTAAAAATGAGGACCTGGCATTTATATGGCTAAAGCTAAAAACTTGAGTCAGAGGACAAATGGCTAGCTAGTGAATTTAAAACACACCCTGAATCTTATCCATTGCCTTAAAAAAAAAAAAAAAAAAACAACTTTAGTAAAAGTTACATTATCAATCCCTTTGGAATTATTTTGATGTGAGAGGAAGGAGAGCAAAAAACAAAATCAAATTGTAAGATGGGCAAGAAGTAAAATCCAAGTTGCCACCCATGTTGAGGTTACATGTATTATTGATGTATGTTTCCAATTTAAACTGTAAACTCCTAGAGGTAGGGGTACTTTATGAAGGAACTTTAGGTTCCTCGTATTTCCTAGTATGGTCTTTAGTGCATAGTATAAAGTTGCTGTTGTTTAGTCACTAAGTCATGTCCAACTCTGTGACCCCATGGGCTATAGTCCATTACTGGGATTCTCCATGCAAGAATACTGAAGTGGGTTGCCATTTCCTTCCCGACCCAGGGATAGAACCTTTGTCTCATGCATTGGTAGGCAGATTCTTCACCCCTGAGCCACCAAGGAAGCCCCGCATAATACAATAGTGAGCATATTGTGGGTTCCTCCATGACCCAGATATTATAAATATAAGCATGCACCCTACGATACACCTATAATACCTTTAAGGAAAAATACTGTTTAAGTCAGTGACCCAAGTTACATAGATTACAAGTGGTAGAGAAAGAATCTGGACCCAGACAACTTGACACAGAGGTTATACACTTAGTCACCAAGCCCCTGGTGTGTTAGTGGCTACTGAATTAATAAAATGAATAAGCACTCAATCCTTATTAAATACCTGGTGATGAGTTTATATTTAGGGTTCATTTCTGGCCTTTTGAGGTTAAATCATAGGGAGAGATTAGGTCTTCACTTCAAAACATTTTCATGATATAGTACTGGCCAGAGAGATCCATAGTTCTGACTGAGGTCCTAATATTCATCTTCCCGGCTGGAATTTCTACTGTAGATTCCATATAAAGACCATGTGTATACTCAGGTTGTCATAAAAAAGTGCTTAATAAGCAGTGAAAATGGGTAAAGATATAATATCTAGCATAAATCAGAAGTCAAGAGCAAATTCACTGGATCCATGAATACTAGCAGAACCAGCCAAGTGAGTAAGTTGACTATTTGATGCAGAGATAGAATAGGGTAAGGAGTGAATACTAACTAGGGTTTATTATTTTAAAACTTTTTAAAAATAAATTATGGAAAAGGGATTCATAATCTTCTCTTTCCCTTTCTTCAACTTGCCTGGTAAGGCTATAGTTAAATGATTTGATTTAGTCATCAGCACAAATAGAATGTGATATCTAGGAAGAAGCATATCATAAGCAAATTGAATAAATTTTCACCAATATGGTATAATTTTTAAAGTATACTGAGAACTTCCTATCTCATCTCAGCCTGACAATTTGTCTGAAATTCCACCATTAGACCTCTAATAAGTTTTGAAACTCCAATACTTTGGCCACCTGACACAAAGAACTGACTCATTTGAAAAGACCCTGATGTTAGGAAAGATTGAAGGTGGGAGGAGAAGGGAATGACAGAGAATGAGATGGTTGGATGAGATGGATGGATGGCATCACCGACTCAATGGACATGAGTTTGAGTAAACTCCACAAGTAGGTGATGAACAGGGAGGCCTGGCATGCTACAGTCCACGGGGTCCCACAGAGTCGAACATGACTGAGCACCTGAATTGAACCGAACTGAAGTTCCTAGGAATATCAATTAAAATTTATGTGCTAAGTTGCTTCAGTCATGCCCGACTCTGTGTGACTCTATAGACTATAGCCCACCAGGCTCCTCTGTCCATGGGTTTCTCCAGGCAAGAATACTGGAGTGGATTGTCATGCCTTCTTCCAGGGGATCTTCTCGACCCAGGGATCAAACCCATGTCTCTTTACGTCTCCTGCACTGGTGGGCAGGTTCTTTACCACTAGTGCCACTTGGGAAGGCCCATTAAAATTTATAGACCTCTCAAAATGATAGCATATGGCCACATTACTGGTCATATAGTTCTTAAGGAAACTAATATCCCAAGATATTTACATTCAGAAAAGCAAGTTGAGAAGCAATAACATAGGGGGACTTTTGAGAGGCAAATAAACTGCAAAGTGAATTTCTGATACATAGGAGTTATTTCCAAAGAATAGTGCCAGGAATTCCTCAGTGAGACATGTGAGGTATCTAGCACACATGAGGGAGGTGCTTCCAGGAAGAACATTTCTAAGAAGAGAGAGAAAACCATGGGCATAACCCAACTTTGCCATCTGTATCATTTTGTCTTTATAAATGAGGTAATTAAGAAGAATAGACAAGAGATATATGTGGTCCTTGTCCCTTCAGCAGTCATATAGGCAGATGAATGGGCTCTGAAAACCCTAAAATACAAGTGTGCAGAGGAAATCATTTTTGTCATAAAGTATTATTACTGCACTTACCCTCTAGACAAATGCCTTGAAAGATCACACTATGTCTTCCTTAGAGGATATTTTAACCACCATTTTGAAATATTTAGGATTTAAAGGAAGTCAACAATGTCTACTTTCAGGGCCTAAAAAGATGCATATACACCAACAAAACAAAAGTAAATTAATTAAAAGCTATTTAAAGAGGCTATATTGTTGAGTTTTACTTTGGAAGGAGATTTATAAAAATACATTTTCAGAAAAGGTAAAATCCTGACTCTCATACAAATATAAAATTTGTCAATGATTTTATTTAGCTCATCATCAATTAAGGAAACAGATATAAAATCCTCTTTCATAGAAGCAGCCAAAGAACAGTGGATTTATTAAATGGATACACAGTTGGCCTTTTCTGCAGCATTTGAGGCATTGCCAGTGAACAAAATTCAGTTATACTTCAATAGGCAAGAATTATTTGCATTACTTGTATCAATTTTCCAAAATATACAGAGTTGGAAAACAGTTAAAAGTCTATTAAAGGCAGACCTCTAGAGATTCAGAAAATCCAGAAGGGTACACTAGATAAGACATTGAAAAGATATCTATCTATTTGCCCATTTCCAAGTCTTTCACAATTTTCCCTGAGATAAATAAGACAATATGTCTCATCAGGCTTGGCCACAGACAGTGAGACTTTGGGAAAAGTGGCACACTCACTCTGGGTGACATTAGTTAAATAATCTTTCATTTCCTCAGTGCTTTGCTTAGTACAGATGAGAGGACTTAAGTTCCAAAAGCTTCATTTCTGAGACAGGCTACAGAAACTCATTTTAAGGGAAAACAACTTTAGTTAGATTAAAGGACAATAAAAGAAGTATATTTCATACCAACTTTGAATTTCTGGTCACATTCCACACACAATTTATTAAAGAAGTGTGAGTTTACACTAATCTCTGAGTTACATAAACAGATAAATCATCTTAAAATAGCATGTTATCCCTTTACTTCTTATATGAAAACTCAATCTGGGTATAATAATTGCAAGGTTGTCCAAATATAAACTCAAAAATGCAAGAAAGCAAAACAAGCCTAATTAAATACTATTTTCAAGTGACATTTCCCCATTATTCAGTATTTCCTCATTTAAAAGAATTTTTTTTCCTTTTTTTTTAAATTTTATTTTCTTTTTAAACTTAACAATATTGTATTAGGTTTGTCATTTGAAACATTGCCAAAAGAATCCAAAGATAAGTATTTCTCTCAAGAGGCTATTTGGCTCATGGGGGAATGCAAGTCAATGTCTTTGATTAAATAAAGAGTTCTCTTATCCTTATGTTATTTATTCAAAGACACTGAAGTGCATTCCCCCATGAGCCAAATATCCTCTTGAGAATTAGGGTACACAGAATGGCCTAAGCATTTCCCTTCTATTCCTCATTCCAGTCATAGATAGACTTAAATGGAAAAAGGGGATTTCTAGATTCGAACTTATGAAACTGAGAAGAGCTTTCCTTCTCTAGAACATTTTCCTGATACATTCAGGATAAAGACTCAGCTGGCTCATTTAAGTTTATCTCCATACCATCAAGCAGGAGACAGGAACACTTCAACAGAATGGATATCTAAATAATGCAGGAAAGACTTTGTGGCCCAAAGCCTATCCCTTCAAAAGAGTTTTTGCCTTGGTTTCTCAGCTCTAAAATTACTATCATTTGTTTCTCCCTTCATCCTCTATGTTTTCCATTTTGAAAGAATTTTTTATAACAGGTCATGATTCCTCGATTACATAGGTTCGCCCTTGCCTATATCTCAGATCCCATTTCATATCACTCTCTGCTTTATTCATGTACCACAGTCACATTAACCTCTTCTTGTCTTTAATCATATCAAAGCAACTTAACTCCTCCTTAGGCCTTTGCATACACTCTCCCCATCAGCCTTTACTTCATGTGCTGGTTCCTTCTCAGTTTGCAGGGCTTACCTCAAACCTTATTTTCTTCAGAGAGGCTTTCTCTGACTTTTTTACCTAAAGCACTAGTTCCATGCTAATTGTTGTTGTTGTTCAGTTGCTAGATCAAGTCCAACTCTTTGTGACCCCATGGACTGTAGTCCACCAGGCTCCTCTGTCCGTGGGATTTCCCAGGCAAGAATACTGGAGTGGGTTGCCATTTCCATCACCAAGGTATCTTCCTGGACCAGGGATTGAACCCATATTTCCTACATTAACAAGTGAATTTTTTACAACTGAGCCACCAGGGAAGCCCCCATGCTAATTACTTGTAAAGATATAAAGGAAAAATTAATTTGCAATATAAATAACCAAAACCTCAAAATAGATTGCAGTGTTCTACTTGTTTGTTTACCTGTTTACCTCCCAAATGAACTGTAACCTTCTTAAATACAGAGAACTTATGTGACAGATTCAGTGACATGACCCCAGAATCCTATATCAGGCCTGGCCCAGGGTATACTCTCATTAAATGTTTTCTAAATGGCTGACTAAATGAAATAACACAGTCTGAAGGTATGTGCTGGCTTCACTATCTACGACAGCCTGTGTGATCTCAAGCAAACAACTAAACCTCTCTATAAACCAGGTTCTTCATCAGAAAGACAGCTGTCTTAGAATATTATTTTGATGAAATGAGGTAATGTTACTGAGAAGCCTAGCTAATAGTTTCTAGTATTATAATTAGTGCCAATATTATAGTTAAAATAAATCCCATAGAGCTAAACTAATTAAAGTTGTTAAAGTTATAAAACATTCCCTCAACAACTTCAGTACTGGGAATAACAAACTTGCCCAAACATAGAACCCTCTTCCATCAGGAGATATCCAATGTTAATTTCTTATGCTTACTTCTTTCTCAAGGTACATACTGGACAAATGGCTCACTAGAAAAGTCATTTTCAATCTATCATTTATGTCTTAATTCTATCATCAGTTGAGTATTAATTCATTGACTTTAGCTGTAACTGCCATTTGGCAACCCACTCCAGTGTTCTTGCCTGAAGAATCCCAGGAACAGGGGAGCCTGATGGGCTGCCATCTATGGGGTCGCACAGAGTTGGACATGACTGAAGCAACTTAGCAAGCAAGCAAGCAAGCTGTAACTGCCATTTTCCAGTGCCTCCATTTTTAGCACATATTTGCAATGCCACTTTCTCCATCTTTGTCACTAAGAGAATTAGATAAATTTTATTAAAATTATTAGGAATGTTAGGTAACAACATTATTGGAATACCAATGACAAAAAACCAAAACAAAACCCCAAGCTCTTAACTACTAGGCTTTCCTGCAACTCAAGAATACAAGCAGAAACACCTCCCCTGTGAACTCTGTCTCTAAATCATTAAGTGGAATTCAATGAAAGGTTTTAGGATCCCAACACAAAATTAGACAAAAAAGTTGCCCAGTAGCAAACAGAATATCCTCGTTCCAGGTCTGGTTTTACAATTGCAGAGAACAAGCAAGTTTGCTCACCTTCAACAACCTACATAAGCTTGTTCTTAAACCAATATAATATTGTAAAGTAATTAGCCTCCAATTAAAATTAAAAAGAAAAAAAAAATAAAGTAGTCCCTGGGGAAAAAAAAAAAAAATAAGTGCATCTAAGTGTATTAGAGTCACACTGCAATTGCAGTGAAAACACAGAACCTAATAGATACACTAATGCTTTTCCTGACTTCAAAAAAGTGTTTGTGTAAAATAAAACTATCCACTTGAAAGAGAAATCCTACATTTGAGCTCTTCATGATCCAAGCTTCTCTTTTCTTTCAGTATTTCAGAAAACCATCTCTAGCCAAATAAAAAGAGTAAATGATCAACAGTATCCATCCAAAAGTCATCAAAATATCAGAAATGTATGAGGCATTTATGAAAAGAGAGATTTGTAACACTTGTCAAAATTAACACCTCATAAATACTTCACAAAGAAATAGCAACTCGGAACATTTCCACTTTGAAGGGAATATAATTACACCTATTAAGAGTCACTTATTTTATCAAAAACTGTCAAAATTGACATGAAAAATACATATGCCATCAAATATTCAAATGTTCTTACATGATTCTTGTGAAACTTTCAAAAGAACTATTCCCATCAGATAAGTCAACTTCTACTTACTATATAATTAATGTAGTCAATGTATTTGCCAGAGTACAAAATAGGATTAGAGTTGATGCAACATGCATGATTGTTGTTGAGTCACTCAGTCATGTTCAACTTTTTGTGACCCCATGGACTACAGCATGACAGGCTTCCCTGTCCTCTACCATCTCCTGGAGCTTGCTCTAACTCATGTCCATTGAGTTGGTGATACCATCCAACCATCTCACCCTCTCTGCTGTCCCCTTCTCCCCCCTTCAATCTTTCCCAGTATCAGGGTCTTTTCCAATGAGTCAGTTCTTCACATCAGGTGGACAAAGTATTGGAGCTTCAGCCTCAGCCCCTGCAATGAATATTCAGGATTGATTTCTTTAATGATTTTATGGTTTCATCTCCTTGCATCCAAGGGACTCTCAAGAGTCTTCTCCAACACCACAGTTCAAAAGCATCAATTCTTCAGCACTCAGCTTTCTTCAATAGTCCAACTCTCACATCCATACATGACTAATGGAAAAACCATAGCCTTGACTAAATGGACTTTTGCTGGCAAAGTAATGTCTCTGCTTTATAATATACTGTCTAGTTTGGTCATAGCTTTTCTTCCAAGGAGCAAGTGTCTTCTAATTTCATGGCTGCAGTCACTGTCCACAGTGGTTTTGGAGCCCAAGAAAATAAAGTCTGTCACTGTTTCCACTGTTTCCTCATCTATTCACCATGAAGTGATGGGACCAGATGCCATGATCTTAGCTTTTAGAATGTTGAGCTTTAAGCCAGCTTTTTCACTCTCCTCTTTCACCTTCAAGAGGTTCTTTAGTTCTTCTTTGCTTTATGCCATTAGAGTGGTATCATCTGCATATCTGAGGTTATTTATATTTCTCCCAGAAATCTTGATTTCCAGCTTGTGCTTCATCCAACCCAGCGTTTCTCATGATGTACTCTGCATGTAAGTTAAATAAACAGGATGGCAATATATAGTCTTGCCATACTCCTTTCCCAATTTGGAACCAGTCTGTTGTTCCATGTCCAGTAAAAACTGTTGCTTCTTGACCCACATACAGATTTCTCAGGAGGCAGGTAAGGTGGTCTGGTACTCCCATCTCTTCAAGAAGTTTCCACAGTTTGTTGTGATCTGCTTAGTCAAAGGCTTTAGCAGAGTCAATGAAGCAGATGTCTTTCTCGAATTCTCTTGCTTTTTCTATGATCCATCGGATGGTGGCAATCTGATCTCTGGTTCCTCTGCCTTTTCTAAATCTAGCTTGAACATCTGGAAGTTCTCAGTTCACATACTCTTGAAGCCTAGCTTGGAGAATTTTGAGCACTACTTTTCTAGCATCATCTGAAATGAGTGCAACTGTGTGGTCATTTAAACCTTCTTTGGTATTGCCTTTGGGATTGGAATGAAAACTGACCTTTTCGAGTCCTGTGGCCACTGCTGAGTTTTCCAAATTTGCTGGTATATTAAATAACTATAAATCTATATTTCACTGATTGAGCCAAGTCCCTTTCTTCCTCAATCAACAGGCAAAAGAACTCCAAGTGCACTTAGTCCATGTAGGACCAGACTTTGTAGAGATGAGCCCAGGAAGACCAATCAGTTCAAAATGCTTTTTCCTTCTACTGTTGCTGACACTGCTATTGGAAAAACGATTCCAGAAGTCTGACACAAACATGCAACATAGAAGCAAGTCCCCAAAACCTGGAGACACAGATGTTGGAAGACAGAGCCTGTTTACTCCAGTTTTACTTCAATAATTGGCGCTTTCCATAATTTATTCTAAACTCTGGAGGATTTGTAGGTGTCAGTGAGGCCAGTTCACTCAGTTTAGACACAGACAGCCCTTTCTCCTCAGTGCCACATTCAGTTGCATGACAGCTGGGTAGGGCAGGATTCCAGCATCAGTTAAGTGTTGAGCTCAAAATCAGCCCTCATCTCACTGCAGGGAGAGGACTCTGGTTGGTTAGTTCTTGTTCTTTTCTATATTTGCTAGAGGGCCATAAATCAGAAGTATGTATCAATACCAACTCATCTTTGGTGCAAGTAACTAAAACAGAGGTTTGGAGGCAGTACTCACATTCTGCTTCCTCTCACTAGGACTGAGTAACTGACTAAACTGCTTAGCTGGATTCCAGAGCCCAGAAAGGAAGACTTTTTCACTGTACCCGGATTAGCTTCTAAGATGGTTTCCTTCATGGGAAAAGCCCATATTGATATTCCAAAAAAATGAAAGTTTCCATACCTTTAGTTTGTATCCAAGCCACTAGACGGTTAAGTTTAGTGGACTCTAACATGCACTAGCCTTAGAGAAGACTGTTCACTTCGAAGTCTCAGTTTCATAAACCACAAATTAATAATGCTTGTTTTCATTCTTCTAAAGATTGTTTTTTTTTTAATTTTTTTTAAATTTTATTTTTAAACTTTACAATATTGTATTAGTTTTGCCAAATATCGAAATGAATCCACCACAGGTATACCCGCGTTCCCCATCCTGAACCCTCCTCCCTCCTCCCCCACCCCCAACCCTCCCTCTGGGTCGTCCCAGTGCACCAGCCCCAAGCATCCAGTATCGTGCATCGAACCTGGACTGGCGACTCATTTCATACATGATATTATACATGTTTCAATGCCATTCTCCCAAATCTCCCCACCCTCTCCCTCTCCCACAAGAATGGAATGCTAGTACGTAAGACAAAGAGTTTTAAAAATCAAGGCTGAAACAACTATAGCATTTAATTACCTTTATACTCTTTTCATTTGATATCATAAATATCAGTTTTTTAATTACTAAAAATTTATGTTCATTTGGTAAACTTTAAAATGAGCTAGGAATGGAAAGTCTGTCACTTCATATATCTCCTAGTAATTCAGAGTGACAAATCCCACAAATTTAGGGTATATAGAAGTTATGGCACATGTTCCATTATTTGTATTAGCCCTGTACTTCTCTCATCATGTTCATTCCTATCTTTCACAGTGTTGTGTTTCATTTTTCTCCCTTTTTGTTTATTTTTCACTACTCTAAGTAGTACACAAGATATTGCTTAGCCACACCAAATTTAAATAAAAAGACATCTGCCCACTGAAAGATTACAATTTACCATGTATTACAGGTGGCAGTCATTTTCCTATCTCATGCATTCTCAATTTATAGACCAAAGTCATAGAACATGTCCATATACACATATTCATTTTTTTAGTAGAGGGGGAAAAATATACTCTACAATATGTGTCTAAAATCTTATATAACAATGCAATAGCTTTCATGTAGGATTGAGGATTATTTACAAGCAGTTGGTCCCAAAGTAAAATAAATGGTGTATACTGATCCAGTTATAAATATTAAATATTCAGAATAAAAAATATTCCATGATAAGGTTAAAATTTGAGGCAATCTTGGGAGGAGATTATGTACAGTCATATTTAATTAGAGACAGGGAAATGCTTGGGCATTAGTTGGAATTGCCAGGCATGGACAAGGTCAGTAAGAAGGCCCTGATCAGAGTAGCACCGAAAGCAGCAAGTCTTCCGTCTTCAGGAGAGCTACTAATGCTCAAAGGAAACACAGGAAAGCAAGACAACTGAGACAGCAAACCACCAGGAGCCTAGGTAGAAGAAGTGAACTTCAAAGACATGATTGTGAATCTCACTCAGGAGATTTCAACAAACTTGAACAGAGGTGTGAGGGTAGAGAAGTACAAATACAGGTCTCTCTGCACTAACCCCACAACAAAGTCCTGAGTATCCCCCCACAAGCCTGGCATTGGCTTCAAAATCAGACACAATCTCCCAAGTATATATGCATCAAAAACTAAGGAAGGGATGTCCAAAGGAAGCGGCATTCATTAAAATGAAAGCAGTAACTCATGATGGGGTATGTGGAAAGAAGGACTTTAGGAAAAAGACTGCTTGATTTCCAGTCCTCTAGATACAGATAAACCATTTTCATGAATGTGACTTGAATATTAATATTTGGATTATATTCCATTTTTAATAGTCATCAGAAGAGCAACAATGGTGGGAAAAATATGTGAACATAATAAATCTGGAATACTGACCTTATTCATCTTACAAAAACTCAAACAGAAGGTAAATAATACATATATGCTGATAGGATTCCATATTTTGACTATGATAATTCCTTAAAAATGCATATACATTATATGTATGCATGCATGTATGTGATGGTGCACATGCACTCAGTCATGTCTGATTCTTTGCAACCCCATGGACTGTAGCCTCCAAGGCTCCTCTGTCCATGGAGTTCTCTAAACAAGAATCCTGGAGCAGGTTGTCATTTCCTATTCCATGGTATCTTCCCAACCCAGGGACCAAACCCCTGTCTGTTGCATCCCCTGCAGCAGATTCTTTACCACTATGCCACCTGAGAAGCTATGTATACATAACATGTGTGCATTCTCAGTTGCTTCAGTCATGTCTGACTCTTTGCAACCCCATGGACTGCAGCCCACTAGGTTCCTTTGTCTATGGAATTCTCCAAGCAAGAATGCTGGAGAGGGGCTGTCACATCCTACTCCAGGGGACCTTCCTGAATCAGTGATCGAAGCCACATTTCATGTCGCCTGCCTTGACAGGCAGGTTCTTTACCACTAGTACCACCTAGGAAGCAAACATATAACATACGTGTATACACACACATGTAATACTACGTATACACATACATATTTATATAAAGTATGTATAAAGATATATTCTTAAGGATAGATGTGCATTAAATATAATGAATATAAATGTTTTATATACTTTTATATGGTATTAATAACCACTTAATAAATTTTTTTTTGTATTTATAAAATTAACAATTATAGAAACTTTAGTTGCTATATAAAAAGTAGTTAACTATATATAAAATGTTAGTTAACAGTGAATGTAACTATTTGCTTCTGAATAAGTCACCAGATAAATTTTACTACATTTTCAAAGAAAGTATCTAACCAATAATTATCACTATTGAGAGATTTTTGAGAAAATTAGTGTACCTTATTATGAATATTTCTCTTTTTTAGCTCCTTTTAAAATGTTTCCTAAAATAGTGTAAATTATGCCTATTCCTTTAAAGAACTTTCAACACTGACAAGAGATATTCATTTAGCAGAGTCAAATGTCAATATACTCTGATTAATCTTTCAGAAATCTTAAAATTTCTTTCTTAATAGGTTAAAGGGAAATCAAACATATTTTTTCATTTAAGCACAAGATAACTGAGTTTTATTCTGGGCTCTAGAAACCACTTAACAGGTATTCTGCCCCACCTCCCCCCAAAAAAGAAAATGAGGGCTTATAATTTATTATGAAGTACCAAGGGGTCCTAAAATACACTTATTGCAAAGCTGAAAAAAAAAATTCTGCTAAAGAACAAAAGTTGCTTTTATGAACAATATTTGATTGAAATGTCTATTTTTCAAAAAGAAATGGACTTCTAACCAATCTCTGTGCTATCAAGTCAAGTGTTATTGTGTTGATCTCAGGGATGTTTCAAAGAAATATTCATCAAAAAGAGAACAACAGCAGATATAGAATAGATAATCTGAAACAAAGATAATAAAAAGAGGAAAATTGAAATCATAAGTCAGAGCAACGAGAATCAAATAGTTGGGAATTGACAATTGAGATATAAAAACACTGAAAAAGTAAAGTTCTTATATTTTCTGACATGGTACAAAGGACAACATTCAGAACAGACACAGGCATTATTTTAATCAATCGTTTGACCATGAGCTTATAAATGAGAAGAGCAAAATCAAAACGAACCCAAAAAGGCACTAATAAAATTTATGCAAAACTGGCTTTCAAGATGCATTCAAAACTCTGATAATCGTCCCCATTTTGAAAGGATTAAGTACACATTTTTCCCAGTACATCATTTTTAATCACACATTTTCTCAGTACTGAACCCCACGAATAAACTCTGCACATAGTAGGTGCTCAATAAATACCTGATTAAAGAAAGAATTTTGGTGATCATTATATTTTTCACACAGTATATTCAAACAACAACTATGTGAGATATTTTCCTATTTGATGATGCTGTAAGAATCTCAATGACTGTGATCTTGACATATAATATCAGCTCCTAACAGGGTTTGCTATGTACACTCAAAGAAGGACCACTTCACAAGGACTATAAACTATTTAAAGAATGTTTAAATCATCTTCACATCATATTTTTTCAAAGATTACTTTTCTTTCCCTCTGTATTTTTTAGAATATAAATAAATTATGAGACTAAAAATCTTAAACTATGATTTTTCTTTATATTAGATTTTGCTACATTTTCTCTACATTAGATTTTGCTGCTTGGTAGATGATAAGTAGCACTTCCCTGGTGGCTCATCTGGTAAAGAATATGCCTGCAATGTGGGAAACCTAGATTCTATCCCTGGGTTGGGAAGATCCCCTGAGGAAGGGAAAGGCTACCCACTCCAGTATTCTTGCCTGGAGAATTACATGGATTGTATAGTCCACGGGGGTCACAAAGGGTCAGACATGACTTTCACTCATAGATGATAAGTAAACAAACCAAATAACAAAGGCTTCCAGGGAATCAGTAATATTATTTTCTGTCCAAGTTTTGCTACTGACTTTCTGTAGTCCCAGGTCCTCTCCCTGTCCCTCATTTCCTTATCAGCAAAATGAAAATTAACAGCACTGGCCTAATTTGAGATTATCTTGATAAATATGGTGGATTCCCT
The DNA here is from genome assembly GCF_027580195.1 of Bos mutus. Taxonomy (NCBI): domain Eukaryota; kingdom Metazoa; phylum Chordata; class Mammalia; order Artiodactyla; family Bovidae; genus Bos; species Bos mutus. Next base: position 49,963,883 of record NC_091642.1, read on the forward strand.
GGTGGTTCAGATGATAAAGAATCTGCCTGCAATGTGGGAGACCTGGGTTCGATTCCTGGGTTGGGAAGATCCCCTGAAGGAAAACATGGCAACCCACTCCAATATTCTTGCCTGGAGAACCCCCATGGACAGAGGAACCTGATGTGCTACAGTGGGGTCGCAAAGAGTCAGACAAGACTGAGTGAATAAGCACAAAGAGTTTTTAAAGATGAAGGCTGAATGTAATAAAATTCAATGTTAAATTAGGTCTAACTTTTCACATGAAAATTTAAGCATGAATTCCAAAGGACATTTAATGATTTTTATTTGGGGAAAATATGGATATTTATGAAAAGTAACCCTGTTTTTATGTGATGATAAAGTGTAGAGTAGGGACACTAATTATGTGTATAAAGCTCCTGGAAATATTTCAGTAATAAGCAAATAATTCTGTTTTGCAATTTGACAATGTCCACAGAAAGAAAGTGTCACAGAATTAAGTTTTGTATCTATTGGATGAAGCACAAGCTGCAATAAAGGTTGCCAGGAGAAATAGTAACAAGCTCAGCTATGCAGATGACACCACCCTAATGGCAGCGAGTGAAGAGGAACTAAGAGCCTCTTGAGGGAAGTGAAAGAGGAGAGTGAAAAAGCTGGCTTAAAACTCAACATTAAAAAAATGAAGATCATGGCATCTGGTCCCATTTGTTCATAGCAAATATATGGGGAAACAATTGAAACAGTGAGAGACAATTTTCTTGAGCTCCAAAATCACTGTGGACAGTGATTGCAGCCATAAAGTTACAAACTTGCTCCTTAGAAAAAAAGCAAAGGCAAACCTCAGTTCAGTTCAGTCACACAGTCGTGTCCGACTCTTTGCGACCCCATGAATTGCAGCACGCCAGGCCTCCCTGTCCATCACAAACTGTCCGTATAGTCAGTGATGCCATCCAGCCATCTCATCCTCTGTGGTCCCCTTTTCCTCCTGCTCCCAATCCCTCCCAGCATCAGGGTCTTTTCCAGTGAGTTAACTCTTCACATGAGGTGGCCAAAGTATTGGAGCTTCAGCATCAGTCCTTCCAATGAACACCCAGGACTGATCTCCTTTAGGATGGATTGGTTGGATCTCCTTGCAGTCCAAGGGACTCTCAAGAGTCTTCTCCAACACCACAGTTCAAAAGCATCAATTTTTCGGTGCTCAGCTTTCTTCACAGTCTAACTCTCACATCCATACATGACCACTGTAAAAACCATAGCCTTGACTAGACGGACCTTTGTTGGCAAAGTAATGTCTCTGCTTTTGAATATGCTATCTAGATTGGTAATAACTTCCCTTCCAAGGAGTAAGCGTCTTTTAATTTCATGGCTGCAATCACCAAAGACAAACCTAGACAACATATTAAAAAGCAGAGACATTACTTTGCCAACAATGGTCCATCTAGTCAAAGCTATCATTTTTCCAGTAGTCATGCATGGATATGAGGGTTGGATCATAAAGAAGGATGAGCACTGAAGAATGATGCTTTTGAACTGTGGTGTCAAAGAAGACTCTTGAGAGTCCCTTGGACAACAATGAGCTTAAACCAGTCAATCCTAAAGGAAATCAACCCTGAAAATTCATTGAAAGCACTAACGCTAAAGTTGAAGCTCCAGTACTTTGGCCACCTGATGTGAAGAGCTGACTCACTGGAAAGTACCTTGATGCTGGGAAAGTCTGAAGTCAGGAGGAAAAGGGGATGACAGAGGACAAGATGGTTGGATGGCATCACTGACTCAATGGACATGAGTTTGAGCAAACTCCAGGAGATAGTGAAGGACAGGGGAATCTGTTATGCTGTGGTCTATGGGGTCGCACGGTCAGATATGACTGAACAACAACAGTCTATGGCAAAATCAGATGTTCCCAGGCCTGATCTTTGCTTATAGACTTGTCTACTACATAACTGAAAACAAAAAAGGAAATAGAATTTTAATTTGGTCACTAATAACATGAAAACTAATGGCTAGTCCTCAGGTCATTCACCTCTAATCCATTAGACAATAAAGGCTCCTCCACAAAGCTTCTCAAAAAGACCCAATAGTCCTATCTGAAAGTAAAAGGAGAAAAGATGCAAAGCTTTCATATATGGAAAATGTAAGATTTATGAGGGATCAAATCTGTTTCTACTCTATCCAGTCACTCAGATTATCTTTTGGCCCAGTCCAAAGAACAGTCTTTTGGACTCTGTGGGAGAGGGAGAGGATGGGATGATTTGGGAGAATGGCATTGAAATACATATAATATCATATATGAAACGAGTCGCCAGTCCAGGTTTGATGCACGATAGTGGATGCTTGGGGCTGGTGCACTGGGAGGACCAAGAGGGAGGGTATGGGGAGGGAGGAGGGAGGAGGGTTCAGGATGGGGAGCACATGTATATCTGTGGCGGATTCATTTCGATATTTGGCAAAACCAATACAATATTGTAAAGTTTAAAAATAAATAAAAATAAATAAACAACATACAGAAAAAAAAAAAAAACAAAGTAACTTTCAAAAGAGTCCTTGTGAGAAGATATAACAGGGAGGACTATGTCAATGAGCTGTGTCCTCAAATTATCTTCAAAGTAGTAGGACAATGGCACAGGTACACGCAGGTTAGGAAAAGAAATGGAGCAGAGTAAAATAGCTAAGTCAATTTCTTAAACTTAAAAGCCTCACAACTGTTGCAACCTGAAGCCAACAGGATGATGAAAGAGACACAACAGAACAAATTATCCACCAGAAGAGAACACAGTGACCACAGAATGAAGGGATTCTGTCTTGAGTGTCAAAAGAAAACAGAAAAAAATATTAAGTGGAAAAAAATTGATAGTCACAGTTCATTGCAAGCATACATAGGATACTTCTGTTACTCTCCTGAACTAATTGAGAAAACTTTGAGTCTGATATTTCCAGTTATTTTTACTTATGGCAGCTGAAACTCAGGTAATACAATATTACTATTATTATCGTGACTCTATTGGAACACCCGAGGACAAGAAAAATAAGGCACTGAATTTTGGGGAAATTAGGGTAACAAGGAAAGGGGAGAGAAACTTGAGGACAAACTTTCTTTTTGAGGTTTTGCCTGAGTCATTTTTCACTTACCTGGTGGTATACAAAATCTCACTATGGTGCTGAGGATCCCTGACTTGAAAATACAGGTTTTAAAATAATGACCAAATAAATCTAAGAGATTTTTTATTTTGGTAAAGCATTTGCCTTGTGCGCTGAATCTGAAAATAAAATGAACTTACCCAGTTGTGAGTTCTTCTCACAAGTCTATTTAGTTACTTTATAGTTCTCCAAAATAATTATCATGAATCATGAAACCCTACTTTTTTCATGCCTGATGATTTAACATGCTTCATGATTAATTTTTCTATTTAGACAATTGCCTCATCTTTTGAGAAAAAACAATTTAGTTTAAGTGACAGAGCCTTTTCTCATGTGGTTCTTTTTAATATCTGTGCTTGGATGACTCTTGCACTTCCTATCATTTCCACTACAGTAGTCAGATATCTGTGGAAATCTGGTTTCTTTTATGAATTTAACAGGGACAGAGTTTGGAAAATAAATCAGTTTGAAAAATGCATCTTTATTGTATTTTATGAGCATATCCATAACTCTACAAGAGACACTCTTCAGGAGAGAGGAGAAATGAGCAGAGCATAAATATACCATTAAAATTCAAAATGCTGGATACTGAGTCATGAATATAAAACATCTAAGGGATTGTGCAAATTGTGGAGAAGAGTAATAGAAATGAAAAAGGCAAGAAAGTCCTTGGAGTCTGTTAATAACAATAAAACAATTCAGGACAATCAGGTATGAATATACGTGTTTAGGAAGAAATTCTCTTTGAAGATACCAAATTTAAATTATATGAACCAAACAAAAGCCTCCTCCTTATACCCTCAGATTCAAGGCCAGTGAAGAATGACATTCAAAGAACTGGTAGTATATTTAGTCAGCATCAGTTCAGTTCAGTTCAGTCACTCAGTTGTGCCCGACTCTTTGCGACCCTATGAATCACAGCACGCCAGGCCTCCCTGTCCATCACCAACTCCCAGAGTTCACTCAGACTCACGTCCATCGAGTCAGTGATACCATCAAGCCATCTCATCCTCTGTTGTCCCCTTCTCCTCCTGCCCCCAATCCCTCCCAGCATCAGAGTCTTTCCCAATGAGTCAACTCTTCGCATGAGATGGCCAAAGTACTGGAGTTTCAGCTTTAGTATCATTCCTTCCAAAGAAATCCCAGGGCTGATCTCCTTCAGAATGGACTGGTTGGATCTCCTTGCAGTCCAAGGGACTCTCAGGAGTCTTCTCCAACACCACAGTTCAAAAGCATGAATTCTTCAGCGCTCAGCCTTCTTCACAGTCCAACTCTCACATCCATACATGACCACAGGAAAAACCATAGCCTTGACTAGATGGACCTTTGTTGGCAAAGTAATGTCTCTGCTTTTCAATATGCTGTCTAGGTTGGTCATAACTTTCCTTCCAAGGAGTAAGTGTCTTTTAATTTCATGGCTGCAGTCACCATCTGCACTGATTTTGGAGCCCCAAAAAATAAAGTCTGACACTGTTTCCACTGTTTCCCCATCTATTTCCCATGAACTGATGGGACCGGATGCCATAGCTAAATATATAAGGCACACCAAGAACAAATGGAAAAACAGTTAAACAAAATGTTACAAGTCTCTGCAGAAATAGCCCAGGTCCCCAGCTTAGGAAAAACAGTGCCACTCTTACCTTGCTAATCAAAAATGGAGTACTATTTTCCAAGTGGAAAGAAAACATGTGGTTTCAGTCTTAGACTTGCTTTATCTCTGAAGTAAAGTCGAAAATGGAAGAAAACTGTCCTTTCAAACTGATAGAATGCATTGGTTGCTAAATTTCTAAAGAGTCTCAAGAAGATTTTTACGTGAGCAGAATTCCCTTACTTTCTGAAATTTCTCTCAAAGTCCTTTACTTTGAAATATATTTTGCATAACCATGCTAGATTTTCTTATGCTCCTATGAGACTGCTATCCACTTTAACTGTACTAAGTCAGGCAACATGAAGAATGTCTAAATGGAATTTTTTCAACTTCTCTGTCTTATTGAATGTATTTTTCTCTTTGTAAATGTTAGTTTTGTATTGTTTGGCCTCATAATTATGTTTACATCTTTTATTCTTTCTGATGGACACAGACAAATTTGAAGGGTTAAATGTATATTTGTTATAAAATAAACTCATTTTTTAAAATTTTCTAAAGTCATATTCAACCAATGAATAATTCTACAATTCTTTAAAAGCATAGCTATCTCTCAATCAACTAATGTGGGTTACATGCCTATTTGCAGCTAGAGATCTCACCAATCAGTGGCCCTCTGTTGCCTTTAGCACAAGAGTTCCTCTATGTTGTTTTTGTTGTCGTTCAGTCGCCAAGTCACATCTGACTGCAACCCCATGAACTACAGCATGCCAGGCTTCCCTGTCCTCCATTATCTCCCAGAGTTTGCTCAAATTCATGTTCGTTAGTCAGTGATACCATCCAACCATCTCATCTTCCACTGCCTACTTCTCCTATTGCCATCAATCTTCCCCAGCATCAGGGTCTTTTCCACTTGGTCAGCTATTTGTATCAGGTGCCCTAAGTATTAGAGTTTTAGCATCAGTCTTTCTAATGAATATTCATGGTTGATTTCACTTAGGATTGACTGGTTTGATGTCCTTGCTGTCCAAGGGACTCTCAAGAGTATTCTCCAACACCACAGTTCAAAAATATCAATTCTTTGGCATTAAGCCTTCTTTTTATGATTCAATGCTTACATCCATGCATGACTTCTAGGAAAATCATAGCTTTGACTATAGTGAACCCTATGCTTTATTCATACATTCATTTCTGACACTTTGGAGGACATAATTTTTTGTCAGTAACTAGTTACTGCTGCTGCTGCTAAGTCACTTCAGTCAAGTCCGACTCTGTGTGACCCCAGAGAAGGCACCCCACCAGGCTCCCCTGTCCCTGGGATTCTCCAGGCAAGAGTACTGGAGTGGGTTGCCATTGCCTTCTCCTAACTAGTTATTACAAGAGCTAATTAACCTCCAAGACCAATACATAGTACATTGGGTACTGCTGCTGCTGCTGCTGCTAAGTCACTTCAGTCATGTCCGACTCTGTGCGACCCCCTGGACTGCAGCCTACCAGGCTTCTCCATCCATGGGATTCTCCAGGCAAGAACACTGGAGTGGGTTACCATTTCCTTCTCCAATGCATGAAAGTGGAAAGTGAAAGTGAAGTCGTTCAGTTGTGTCTGACTCTTAGCGACCCCATGGACTGCAGCCTACCAGGCTCCTCCATTCATGGGATTTTCCAGTTAACAGTACTGGAGTGGGGTGCCATTGCCTTCTCCACAATGGGTACTAGAAGGGCTTACTTTGATTATTTCAAGCATTTGGTTTGGGAGGACAGACATAATCCTCCTACTCCTGGGACAAATATGTCTTGATACCAAGTTCAGGGAATTAACATGATAATACTTCCTAAAGGAGTCATGGCCCATGTATCTACAGTCCACCCAAAAATAAATCAGCAAACTGAGCCCAGTAATGTGAGAATGTCACGGTGCACTCAAGAAACACCATATAGAATTAGGCTAAAGTAAGAGCAAATGCAAAAACTAATAGATATCTTCTGGAGTGCAGGTAGCTTGCTATCTTCTTTAATAATTGCTATGGGTTAAATCTCCATTTTCTGAGCCAAACTACACTTTGTTCTCCCCACATTTATTTCCCTGAGTAACTTGGAGAATTAAGGAAAATCCAGAAGTAGTAATAGGAACTTAATGCATACTAAATAATAATGTTCACTACTGCCCTGTGAAATAACAGCTAGTCTAATTTGTAGGTAAGGAAACTACAGCACAGGAGGGTTGGGTAACCTTCTCCAGGTCACAGAGCAATTAAGAGTCAGGTCCATTTTGGAAATTAGGTATATGTGAATCCAAAGCCTGTGGTCTAAATTTGGGTTTTACCATCTCTCAGGAGCATAAATTTCAGGCCTTTAACACTAGAGGTAAATATATTTAAACCAGTTTTCCAAGAATCTTTTTTCTGTCATAAATATCCTTTCTGCTTGCTTGTTTTATGGGCATGCCGTTCCAGCTAAGGTACAACATCGGTTAGTCTAATGTGAGGCTGCTGCCAAGAGATACATCCTGTAGTTGAAATTGAATTGTATCTGAACAACACATTTCCTTAGGAATCCTAAGTAATCAATCAATTCTGGTGGTTCTGATGATTACAGGTTGTCTTTTCTGACACTAAGTAAATGTCCTTCAAATCCTTTGTTGCTATGGAATAGTAAAACAGTAAAACGTACTTAGTGAACTCAATGTGGAACACAATGGCCCAGAGAGAAAAAGGCACTATTTGATCTCCATCTACATCAGGTATGAGCAATCTCAGAGACAAGAGCATGCTAAAAACATTACTTTCTGATCACTCTGTGAATGAATCATAAAGTGGGCTTCCACTTAGAGCTTTCAATTTCCCCTGATTATCTAAGTGTTTCATAGCTTGAAGATGGTCATATTCCTTCTGAAGATAATCTTAAAGTAAGATAAGAGTCAGGAAGCATTGACTTGTTATACAATTTTAGACGTTAAGGTTTCTGTTTCAGGTTATTTGTGAATGAAAGTTTGGTCATTTTCTGACCTGTGCAATTGAGGCATTATGATTTTTCTTTTAAATATGGTTATTTAAATACTATGTTGATTGGGTCATTAATTTTTCTGGAATTGAGCTGCAGGAGTTGCTTGTATATTTTTGAAATTAGTTGTTTGTCAGTTGCTTCATTTGCTATTATTTTCTCCCATTCTGAAGGCTGTCTTTTCACCTTGCTTATAGTTTCTTTTGTTGTGCAGAAGTTTTTAATTTTAATTAGATCCCATTTGTTTATTTTTGCTTTTATTTCTAATATTCTGGGAGGTGGGTCATAGAGGATCCTGCTGGGCCAAAGAACTAAATAGACATTTCTCCAAAGAAGACATACAGATGGCTAACAAACACATGAAAAGATGCTCAACATCACTCATTATCAGAGAAATGCAAATCAAAACCACTATGAGGTACCATTTCACACCAGTCAGAATGGCTGCGACCCAAAAGTATACAAGTAATAAATGCTGGAGTAGGTGTGGAGAAAAGGGAACCCTCTTATGCTGTTGGTGGGAATGAAAACTAGTACAGCAACTATGGAGAACAGTGTGGAGACTCCTTAAAAAACTGGAAATAGCACTGCCATGCTGCTGCTGCTAAGTCGCTTCAGTCGTGTCCGACTCTGTGCGACCCCATAGACGGCAGCCCACCAGGCTCCCCCGTCCCTGAGATTCTCCAGGCAAGAATACGGGAGTGGGTTGCCATTTCCTTCTCCAAAGTATGAAAGTGAAAGTGAAGTCTCTCAGTCGTGTCCGACTCTTAGCGACCCCATGGACTGCAGCCTACCAGGCTCCTCCGTCCATGGGATTTTCCAGGCAAGAGTACTGGAGTGGGGGGCCATTGCCTTCTCCGAGAACCGCCATACGACCCAGCAATCCCACTGCTGGGCATACACACCGAGGAAACCAGAATTGAAAGAGACACGTGTACCCTAATGTTCATCGCAGCACTGTTTATAATAGCCAGGACATGGAAGCAACCTAAATGTCCATCAGCAGATGAATGGATAAGAAAGCTGTGGTGCATATACACAATGGAGTATTACTCAGCCATTAAAAAGAATACATCTGAATCAGTTCTAATGAGGTGGATGAAACTGGAGCCTATTATACAGAGTGAAGTAAGCCAGAAAGAAAAACACCAATACAGTATACTAATGCATATATATGCAATTTAGAAAGATGGTAACGACAACCCTGTATGCGAGACAGCAAAAGAGACATGTATGGAACAATCTTTTGGTCTCTGTGGGAGAGGGAGGGAAGGATTATTTGGGAGAATGGCATTAAAATATGTATTATATCATATAAGAAATGAATCGCCAGTCCAGGTTCGATGCAGGATACAGGAAGCCTGGGGCTGGTGCACTGGGATGACCCAGAGGGAAGGTATGGGGAGGGAGGTGGGAGGGGTGTTCAGGATGGGGAACACATGTATACCCGTGGCAGATGCATGTTGATGTATGGCAAAACCAATACAATATTGTAAAGTAAATAATAATAATAAAAAAATTAAAAAAAATAAAAATAGAAAGGACAACTAAAAAAATTAAATAAATACTATGTTGAAGTATGGCAAAACCAATACAATAATTATCCTCCAATTAAAATAAATAAATTTATATTAAAAATAAATAAATACTATGGAGCTGACTGTGGCTCAGATCATGAACTCCTTATTGCCAAATTCAGACTGAAATTGAAGAAAGTAGGGAAAATCACCAGACCATTCAGGTATGACCTAAATCAAATCCCTTATGATTATACAGTGGAAGTGAGAAATAGATTTAAGGGACTAGATCTGATAGAGTACCTGATGAACTATGGACGGAGGTTCATGACATTGTACAACAGATAAAGACCATCCCCATGGGAAAGAAATGCACAAAAGCAAAAAGGCTGTCTGAGGAGGCCTTACAAATAGCTTTGAAAAGAAGAGAAGCGAAAAGCAAAGGAGAAAAGGGAAGATATAAGCATCTGAATGCAGAGTTCCAAAGAATAGGAAGAAGAGATAAGAAAGCCTTCTTCAGTGATCAGTGCAAAGAAATAGAGGAAAACAACAGAATGGGAAAGACTAGAGATCTCTTCAAGAAAATTAGAGATACCAAGGGAACATTTCATGCAAAGATGGGCTCGATAAAGGACAGAAATGGTATGGACCTAACAGAAGCAGAAGATATTAAGAAGAGGTGGCAAGAATACAAAGAAGAACTGTACAAAAAAGATCTTCATGACCCAGATAATCATGATGGTGTGATCACTCACCGAGAGCCAGACATCCTGGAATGTGAAGTCAAGTGGGCCTTAGAAAGCATCACTACAAACAAAGCTAGTGGAGGTGATGGAATTCCAGTTGAGCTAGTTCAAATCCTGAAAGATAATGCTGTGAAAGTGCTGCACTCAATATGCCAGCAAATGTGGACAACTCAGCAGTGGCCACAGGACTGGGAAAGATCAGTTTTCATTCCAATCCCAAAGAAAGGCAATTCCAAGGAATGCTCAAACTACAGCACAATTGCACTATTCTCACACGCTAGTAAAGTAATGCTCAAAATTCTCCAAGCCAGGCTTTAGCAATATGTGAACCATGAACTCCCAGATGTTCAAGCTGGTTTTAGAAATGGCAGAGGAACCAGAGATCAAATTGCCAACATCTGCTGGATCATCAAAAAAGCAAGAGAGTTCCAGAAAAACATCTATTTCTGCTTTATTGACTATGCCAAAGCCTTTGACTGTGTGGATCACAATAAACTGTGCAAAATTCTGAAAGAGATAGGAATACCAGACCACCTGACCTGCCTCTTGAGAAACCTATATGCAGGTCAGGAAGCAACAGAACTGGACATGGAACAACAGACTGGTTCCAAATAGGAAAAGGAGTATGTCAAGGCTGTATATTGTCACCCTGCTTATTTAACTTATATGCAGAGTACATCATGAAAAATGCTGGGCTGGAAGAAGCACAAGTTGGAATCAAGATTGCTGGGAGAAATATCAATAACCTCAGATATGCAGATGACACCACCCTTATGGCAGAAAGTGAAGAGGAACTAAAAAGCCTCTTGATGAAAGTGAAAGAGAAGAGTGAAAAAGTTGACTTAAAGCTCAGCATTCAGAAAACGAAGATCATGGCATCTGGTCCCATCACTTCATGGGAAATAGATGGGGAAACAGTGGAAACAGTGTCAGACTTTATTTTTGGGGGCTCCAAAATCACTGCAGATGGTGGTTTCAGCCATGAAATTAAAAGACGCTTACTCTTTGGAAGGAAAGTTATGACTGACCTAGATATTAGATGTTAGATATTAGAAGCAAAAATATTACTTTGCCAACAAAGGTCCGTCTAGTCAAGGCTATCAGAGAGGGCAATGGCAACCCACTCCAGTACTCTTGCCTGGAAAAATCCTATTCAAGGGGTCACAAATAGACACGACTGAGCCACTGAACTCAACTGACTCAAAAAAGTATACAAACCTATGTATTTTTATTTTACCAATCTTGGACCCAGGTTTGTCCTTAGGTCACAAAGTTGTGTTCAAGCTATGACTATACCTGCTGAACTACACCTGTTGTAACCCGAATAAAATACCAATATTATCCATAACCACCAATTCTATCAAGAATGTCTCATTAGAAGAATAATTCATCAAAATAGCCACTGTAGTCTTGCAAAATCCTTAAAATATCAGGGGAGAGAATAGGAAAGATCTAAATAAATGGACATGTCAACAGATAGGCACAGAATATAAGGACCAGAGTTAAGAATGAGTGCAGAAAGAAGAAAGAAGAATTAAAAGAGAATGGGGAGATATCGAGATCAAAGAAATAAGTATATGACATTGATAAAAAGAAAATGGGTTCTTCAAATATTACATATATGATAAAATAAATCCCTTCTGTAAATTCACCTTCCCCTAGTCACCCTACCTTAGCCTACAAGCATGCTTTTCTCATTTTAAACAAATAAAATGCACAAAATAGCTATATCACTCGACTGGGAAATTTCTTTAACTAATGGCCCCTCCCTCCCTCCCATTTGTTAATCTTCTTATTAATAATAAAAAAAAAAAATGTCTACATCCATATTTGTTCATTGTCTTCTACTGGCCCACCACACACCAAGAAAACCAGTGACATCATTGTTGCCTCATCCAGTTGATATTACTATCTTACTTCCTCTCTGCAGAATGTCTTGCAATTCTACCCTTGACCTGCATTTTTTTCCTCATTGGTTCAGTGGGCTCATCTACACTTTTCTGTATTTCTAATGAATCCCAAACAGTAACTTAAGCCCAACCTTCCAAGTTCCAGCCCTTTACCACTTAATGTGCATTTTATATGCCTCCCTGAAAGTTTTTTAGGTATCATATTTAATATATTCAAACTTATATTAGCTATAACCTATGCATCAAAACTACTTCTTATTTTACATTCACTATGTTAGCACTTCTATCTACTTAGTTATCCAAACTACTGCCTGATTTAGGACCACACCATGGCCTTCTTGGCCTTCTTAGACAACTACAATAGCCCATGTTTTACCTGTTGACAAATATTTGCCATAAGGTTTACCAAGCACTCCTCATCTTAAGTTGATTCTTAAATTGTTCCCTCTTACATAGAGAATTTGATCTTAACTCCTAACAAGTAATGAGGCTCTTCTCAACCCAGACCCTGCCTGTTTTTCAAGCTCAATTTCTCCTAGTCTCCAAAGAGCATGCTATACTCTGCCCACACAGAACCATAAGAATGGATGACAGATATCAGGAAATTAATATAAGCCCATGGCCATTATAAGTCTATTTATTATCTACCTTAACTCTCAATAATTCACTGAGGCAGGAGATATTATCTTACTGATATTTTGCAGATGAGAAAACAAGAGACATGGAGAGCTAAAAGCTAGTTGGTAAACCACAACTCTGACTCAAGCAGGCTAATTCCAGAGTCCAAGTTCTATAAGAAAACCAGGATAAATGATCCTAGAATCCATGGGTCTTAATAATTGATTTGATATGAGGTGATTTTAACAATTTCACTTCCCCAAGTCATTTTCAGAAGAAAATCTTTATGATAAATTTTCACACAAGGTTTAGAAAATGTATTATTCACTGGCAACCTCTAACATATAAAAAAAAAAAACTACATGAAAAATTAGGGCTCATTCATACACTAAATATGCTTACTCACATAAAATAAAATGCACAGAACATATGAGACAATGGTTAACACTGCCTAACTATAACCACACTGACATAGAGTTCTTTGGCTGCCTTTCTTATCCCTCCTTCTGGAACCAATGCACAACTGTAAAAATACACAAAGAGGTGGTTTAGCTATGGCACTTCCAAAAGATAATATTTCAAATAAGTTTTAATGAAAAGATATTTACACAATGTGTTGTTTTACTACCTCTACTTTTAACATAGCAGACACAGAAGGAAAAAACAACAAACGTTGTCAACTCTATATAGTAGTGAGTGTATAGCATTGGGAGCTCTACTCAATACTCTGTTAATGGCCTATATGGGAAAAGTATCTACAAAAGAGTAGATTCACTTTGCTGTACACCTGATACTAATACAATATTGTAAGTCAACTATATTCCAATAAAAGTTTTTTAAATAAATTAAGTAACAAACATATAGTGACTAGAGGCTTCTCAGGTGGCTCAGTGGTAAAGAATCCACCTGCCAATGCAAAAGATACAGGTTGAATCCCTGGGTCGGGAAGATCCCTTGGAGAAAGAAATGGCAACCCACTCCAGTATTATTGCCAGAATAATACTAAGGACAGAAGAGCCTAGCAGGCTACAGTCCATGGGGTCACAAAACAGTTGGACATGACTGAATGACTCAGCAGACATGCATTTACAAAATAGATGCATAGAACAATAACAATAATATGAAAATGTCTTCTAAATATGACCAGAGTAGCATAGCTCCTCACATGGAGTAAAGGCTGCCTGGTAGAGGCCTAGTTCTTTTCACATCACCTAGTGTACGGTCCGTCTAATCAAGTCTATGGTTTTTCCAGTGGTCATGTATGGATGTGAGAGTTGGACTGTGAAGAAGGCTGAGCACCGAAGAATTGATGCTTTTCAACTGTGGTGTTGGAGAAGACTCTTGAGAGTCCCTTGGACTGCAAGGAGATCCAACCAGTCCATTCTGAAGGAGATCAGCCCTGGGATTTCTTTGGAAGGAATGATGCTAAAGCTGAAACTCCACTACTGTGGCCACCTCATGCAAAGAGTTGACTCACTGGAAAAGACCCTGGGGCTGGGAGGGATTGGGGGGCAGGAGGAGAAGGGGACGACAGAGGATGAGATGGCTTGATGGCACCACTGACTCGATGGACGTGAGTCTGAGTGAACTCCGGGAGTTGGTGATGGACAGGGAGGCCCGGCATGCTGCAGTTCATAGGGTCACAAAGAGTCGGACATGACTGAGCAGCTGAACTGAACTGGAGTGTACACACAGATGGGTCCAGCTATGGGAATATGCCTCATAGTGCTAATGCTGCTCTTTTAGATAAATCTGAGTACTAGGCAAAAATACTGGCATGTGTATATATATATGTGTGTGCACATATGTGTTTGTATGTGTATACACACACCACATAGATGAGAAAGAAGGGATTAAGTGGCCTCAATCAATTCATCAAAATCTAGATTTCAAGCAGATCTGAATTTAATTTTCTGTGTTCCATCACTCTAGGTACATGTCCTGAAAAGTTGCTTAATCTTTCTTGTGTGAAGTAACTGTGATAATAAATAACGAGACAACACATGTAACACTGAATAGCTCATTAGTTGACACACAGGAAACACTCAAAAATCTTATTATTCACCTTAAAAAAATTGAGAGAGGTAGAAGAGTGAAGAAAAGATGCAAGGATGCTATGGGAGTCATATTTCAGAATGTAGCTAATTTTAAAATAAAATTCATTATAATTTACATTCTTACATTATAATTTACATTATTTACAGATATATTCAACCCAATTTTTCCTATAAATGGACACCATTTATGTAACATTGTGATGATCTCATATTTATTTTTTATTTCTAGTAACTATATATCCTATACACTTGGTTTAAAACTTTCCAGAAGGAAATTCACTATTTTTAATTGTGATAAAATTCACCAAGCCAACAAAAATGTTTAAGACTCTCCAATGTCATAATTCTTTCTGCATCCAAGTTATTAAACTCATTATAAAAGCCTTGATCCCCTCATAATACTATTAGTGAAGTTCAAATTTCTATCCTGCAGCCAAGTTCTTCCTGCTGAGAGGCTGAAGTTGATTGAAGTCAATGGGAGCTGGATATGAGTGAGAGATGGGAGCTTTTGCTGTCAGATAAAGTAACTTCTATTTTCTCTCTACCCGAGGAGCTTCTTCTCTTTCATCTTAAGATAGAAGTACTGAATACTGATGAGGCATGTCTTCAACCAACCTCAGTGATGAATTTTTGGAAATCTCATTTGGATTCTGAACACATGGTCTAAATTTTCTGCAGGGTTAGGTAATCTGCCAGAAATAATAAGTTTCTTTTCCACAGAAAAAATGCACCAATGAATTACTTCAGATCTCTACCATTTGCCTTACTGTCAAGTAACTTATCTCTTTTTGCTACTCCAACTCTATTTTCATGCAGTCCGCTTTTTGAAGTTTTTACCAAATAGTAAAAGATTCAAATTGAATACCATTGAAGAAAGCAGAGAACAATGAAATGGAGTCACTACCAACTATAGATATATAAATTCAGGCTTAGGTCTTTGTCTTACATCTTAATCATCTTTTTAGGATATAGAAGAAAGCCACGTATATTCATGATTCCCAAGACATGTCAAGGACAATGATCCTCATTTGAATCAGAACTTTTGGAAACATTCTGTATTGCTACGGAATAAACATAATTGAACTGAACCACTCAAAACAGCCAAAATATAAAGGGTAACGAGTAAGTTCATCTGCATTTGGTCCGCATAGGTAAAGAAACTGAATCTGTTGCTTGTTCGGGGATGGAATAAAGGAGTAGAAAAAGAGATCAAGCATAAATATTTAGCTGCATTTATCATGGTTCAGGTTTCCCTGGTAGCTCAGATGGTAAAAAGTGTGCCTGCAATGCAAGAGACCTGGGTTCAATCCCTGGGTTGGGAAGATCCCCTGGAGAAGGAAATGGCAACCCACTCCAGTATTCTTGTCTGGAAAATCCCATGGATGGAGGAGCCTGGCGGGCTACAGTCCATGGGGTCACAAAGAGTTGGACACAACTGAGTTACTAACACTTTATTTATCATCTCTCAGTTAGTAAAGAATCTACTTGCAATGCAGGAGACCTGGGTTCAATCCCTGAGTCAACAAGTTCCCTTGGAGGAAGATATGGCAACCCACTCCAGCTTTCTTGCCTGAGAAATCCCTGGGACAGAGAAGCCTGATGGACATGGGGTTCCATGGGGTAGCAAGAAATGGATACAATTTAGCCACTAAACTGCCACCACCATCAACTGTGGTTCACATAACATCAGACCCACAAGTTTTTGCAAACACTCAAATTATGTTCAAAATATGAAATGTATAGCTTGAATGAAGGGTACATCCTGTTTTCTTTAATAACTAATCTATTCTCCTCTTTTTTAAATCTTCAAGGAAACAGGATAAAGATGCTTTTCATGAACATAATGAGTTGTGGCTTGATGTATCATCCCAAACATCCCAATCATGGAAAATATATCTTATTTGATTGATGAGAATAATAATACAGTAATAATATACTTCTCTCCTGGAGAAAACAAATGTCTTCTGAAATGTTCATAATGTTTGATGTAACTTTCTAGTTCCTCTCAATAATGAGGTGGTGCCTATGTTTCCAATCCTTGTACCTTGATTTAAAAGCAACTTGCCAATGGAATGTAGCAGAGGAAGCAGTATGCCGCTTCCAGGCCTAGGACTCAAGAGACTTTGTATGTTTCTGTTTTTTCCCTTGCCCCCTTGCCATTGTCATGAGAACATATCTTCTGGAAGATGAGAAACATGTGGAATATAACCAAGTGTCCACACTTACTCCAGTAAATACTATACCAGATCAGAAGACCTCCATCAAAGACAAAAATTCATGAGTAAGCCCAGCTAAGATGACCTGATCCCTTGCTTATTTTTTCATAAGCTATGGTAATAATGACTGCTGTTTGTAGCTACTAAATTTTTCACTTGTCTTGCAATAATAACATATTAATAATTGACACTAGATACTATGTTGAGTTCGGTTCAGTCACTCAATCATGTCCAACTCTTTGTGACCGCGTGAACCTCAGCACACCAGGCCTCCCTGTCCACCACCAACTCCCAGAGTTCACCCAAACCTATGTCCATTGAGTTGGTGATGCCATCCAACCATCTTGTCCTCTGTTGTCCCCCATTCCTCCTGCCCTCAATCTTTCCCAGCATTAGGGTCTTTTCCAATGAGTCAGCTCTTTGCATCAGGTGGCCAAAGTATTGGAATTTCAGCTTCAGCATCAATCCTTTCAATGAATATTCAGGACTGATTTCCTTTAGGATGGACTGGTTGGATCTCCTTGCAGTCCAAGGGACTCTCAAGAGTCTTCTCCAACAGCACAGTTCAAAAGCATCAATTCTTTGGCGCTCAGCTTTCTTTGTAGTCCAACTCTCACATCCATACATGACCACTGGAAAAACCATAGCCTTGACTAGACGGACCTTTGTTGACAAAGTAATGTTTCTGCTTTTCAATATGCTGTCTAGGTTGGTCATAACTTTCCTTCCAAGGAGTAAGTATCTTTTAATTTCATGGCTGCAATCACCATCTGCAGTGATTTTGGAGCCCAAAAAAATAAAGTCTGACACTGTTCCACTGTTTTCCCATCTATCTCCCATGAAGTGATGGGACTGGATGCCATGATCTTAGTTTTCTGAATGTTGAGCTTTAAGCCAACTTTCTCACTCTCCTCTTTCACTTTCTTCAAGAGGCTCTTTAGTTCTTCTTCACTTTCTGCTATAAGGGTGCTGTCATCTACATATCTGAGGTTATTGATATTTTTCTCTGCAATCTTGATTTCAGCCTGTGCTTCATCCAGGCCAGCGTTTCTCATGATGTACTCTGCATATAAGTCAAATAAGAAGGGTGACAATATACACTCTGTGTGACATATATGTATTTGGCATATATATATTTGTATGTGTGTGTATATATATATATATATGCCAAATACTCAAAACAGTCATTTAAGGTGCTATTCTTTCATATTCTGAAACTTAAGAAATTTAGGCTCAGAGAAGAGTAACTTCACAAAATACACACTGAATTAAAATATTGGAGTTGAACCTTTGAAACTCTCATTTCAATAATTTTTTCCCATACCACTGTGGATTCAAAAAGAATGTACATGTACACCCATGTTCATTGCAGCACTACTTAAAATAGCCAGAGTATGGAAACAACCTAAATTGTCCATCAACAGATGAATAAAGATGTGGTACATATACACAATGGAATATTACTCAGCCATAAAAAGAAACAAAAGTGGGTCTTTTGTACAAACATGGATGGACCTAGGGTCTGTCATACGGAGTAAAGTCAAAAAGAGAAAAGCAAATATCACATATTAATGCATATACGTAGAATCTAGAAAAAATGATACAAATTAACCTATTTCCAGGTCATGAATAGAGATGCAAATGGAGACAACAGACACAGGGTGGGGTGGGGGAGGAGTGAAGATGAATTGGGAGATTGGGATTGACATATATACCATCTAGATGGGTAGGATGGTGGGACAGAGAGTGGTGGGAGGAGGAAGGTCCAAGAGGGAAGGAATATATATAAACAGATAGCTGAGTCACTTCATCATCCAGCAGAAACTAACATAAATTTGTAAAGCAACTTGACCCCAATTTAGAAAAAAAAAAAAAAAGGAAAGAAAAGGTATACCTCAACTGAATTTGAGCCTTATTCTCTTCATCTACCCCTGCCTGGAATAATCATATAATTAATCTATCTTTTGAAGTATGTTATTTCCTTACTGGCTTTTTAAGAAATGTTATCCTGTATGCTAAAAGCTTGTGAAATTATTATAACTCTTACAGTGAGCCTGTGTTTAAACAAATGTTGACAAGACAAAACAAAAATTGTTCTGAGACCAAATTGCTTACTGTAAATTAAATCTCCAGTCAACATTATCAGAAAGTTCTTATTTTATATAATTTTAAATGGGGTCCTTTGTCACACAGTTTAAGATGTTTGAGGATGTCTGGTCAGATGGTATATTTTGACTAGATTTCTTGGGTTATGATTTCCATGATTTGCAAACTCTCTAATCATTATGCTGCAAGGCTGGTCAAGTTCGTTGAGCAGTGAGAATAAAAATCATTCTCCCCTGCCTCCCAAATATATACAAATTGCTTGTAGTCCTCGCATTCCAACTAATTTTTCTATCTTTGTTGTTGTCACATTTTCCTGTTCTTACTTGAGGTACCCTTGTCATCATCATCACTGGCTCTGCACAGGAAGAAATGGCAGTTTTGGGCAACCCAAAGATAGAATAGATTATACCTTCAAAGTATATCTCTCCAAAATACACTCTGACAAAAATATGTGGTATAGAGTGATCTCCTTGGAATATTCACTGCAGATCAACTGCTCTAGACCTAATTCTTTTCATTTTGAAATCATTGGTGACTAAGTCCTTGCTCTAAAAGGACAGGCCCAGGGCACAGCTACTACAGTTACAGTCACTTCTAAATATTTCCCGCTCCATAGGAAATTGAAAGAAGTAGACACAAAAATGTCCTTCAACTTACTCTCTTTGCCTGTTTTGCTTTCTGTGCTAGTTTCTATTCTTCTTTATCTTATCTTAACAGGTGTTCAAATATTTAATTTAATCCACATATATTTTGTTATCAACATAAATTTCCAAACAAGTATCATTTCCATTATTTGAATTTACACAGCTTACTTAGCTCTGTATTTTTAGAATTATAGTTTCTGTCACTTAATGTGAAAAACTGAACAGGAAATTACCAGCAGCCAGGTTCCTAGATTTATCAGAAAAATCAAGCTGTCTTACTTTTATGAGCATCTGACTCAAGAACAGATCTTCTAATGCAAAGTAAGGGCTTTAATAAATCACCATCTATGACCCCTACCATGGCCTCCCTTTTCCAACATGGTAATAGTTCACCATACAGACTCTCTTGTGATTTTTTAAAATTGGAAGTCTGAAATTTAACATTTCATTACTTTCAATTTATTAGGGGTTTATCTACATTTAATGATGACAGATTTTGAAAGCCTGTTTTAACTTGTACAAAGTATTAATGAACACATATTTTTCACCACATTTGTCTGAGATTCATAGAACATTAACTCATTAATGAATTATCCTATATATAATAAGATAAATCATCAGACTGTCATTGTAATTCTACCCCTAGTTTTAACTCCTATTTCATATTTTGTGCACATTTCATCACAATTTGATGATTCTTATTCAACCAAAATCATATATATGTGTCTGTGTATGTATACACATAGGACTTCCCCTGTGGCACAGAAGTAGAGAATCCCTCTGCAATGCAGGAGACGTGGGTTTGATCCCTGGGCTGGGAAGATCCCCTGGAGAAGGAAATGGTGATCCATTTCAGTATTCTTGCCTGGGAAATCCCATGACAGAGGAGCCTGGTGGACTACCTGTACATGGAGTCATAAGAGTTGAACAGGACTTAGTGACCAAACAGCAACAATATATATACATATAAAATCTTTGCAAACTACCGCAATCAAGATATAGAAAATTCCAATCGATCAAAAATTTTGTGTTCCTTTTCAATATTACTTCACCCCAAAGCATTTTCTCTCACCATAGATTAGTTTTGCCTGTGCTTAATTTTCACATAAATTGACTTACAATTAATAAACCTTTGCATTTGGCTTTGTTGTTCAACATGTTCTTTTTGAAGTTTATCACTGTTCTTATACATGTCAACATGTTCATTCTCATGGATGAATAGTATCCTATTATATCAATACATCATAGTTTGCTTAGTCATTCTCATGTTGATGAAAAGTTATTTGTTGTTGTTTGTTCAGTCATGTCCAACTCTTTGTGACCCCATGAACTGCAGCATGCCAAGCACTCCTGTCCTTGGGATATTATAAATGAGGCCACAATGAATATTTCTGTACATTTTGGGGTATGTATGTGTATGTGATGTATGTTTTAAATTTCTCAGCTAAATATTAAAGAGTAGAGCTGCTAAATAATAACTATGATTTTTTTTTCCCCTGCCCATGGAATTCTCTAAGCAAGAATACTGGAGTGGGCTTCCATTTCCTTCTCCAGGAGATCTCCTTGACTCAGGGATCAAACCTGGGTCTCCTGCATTGAAGGCAGATTCTTTACTGTCTGAGACACCAGGGAAGCCCACATTAAAGAAATGCCAAAAAGTTTCCTCTTAGCTGTTTTCTCATTTTCCATTCCCAAGAGCAACAATGAAAATACCAACTGCTCCTCAGCCTTACCAAATTTGATTATTTCAATTATTTTCATTTTAGCTGGTGTACTGGATATTAAGTTGTATCTACTTACATATAATTTTTTCCAATGAGTTAGCTCTTCACATCAGGTGGCCAAAGTGTTGGAGCTTCAGCTTCAGCATCAGTCCTTTCAGTGAATGCTCAGGGTAGACTGGAAAAGACCTTGATGCTGGGAAAGACTGAAGGCAAAGTAAGAAGAGGGTAGCAGAAGATGAGATAGTTAGATGGTATCACTGACTCAATGGACATGAATTATGAGCAAACTCTAAAAGATAATGAAGGACATGGAAGTCTGGCATGCTGCAGTCCATGGGGTCACAAAGTAAAGTGAAAGTGAAAGTTGTTCAATCGCGTCTGACTCTGCAATACCATGGACTATACAGGCCAGAGTACTGGAGTGGGTAGCCTTGCCCTTCTCCAGGGGATCTTCCCAACTCAGGGATTGAAGCCAGGTCTCTCACATTGCAGGCAGATTCTTTACCAGCTGAGCCACAAGGGAAGCCCAAGAATACTGGAGTGGGTAGCCTATCCCTTCTCCAGCAGGTCTTTCTGACCCAGGAATTGAACCCGGGTCTCCTGCATTCTTTACCAACTGAGATATCAGGGAAGCCCTGGGGTAATAATGTACTCAGCATCATTACTCATCAGAGAAATTAAGATTGTAAGTGTTGCTGTTCAGTTACTAAGTTGTGTCCGACTCTTTGTGACCAGGTAACACATTTGAGAAAAAAAGGACTTTTGAGTTACAAACATTTTCATATTGTGGACCCAAGGTTCTGGCTTAATAATAGATATCGTAAAACATTCAGTCTTGTTCTAGTCACCCTCCGCCCTTTCCAAGGTTAGATAGACATCCTTCAAGGAGAGAAGAAGTAAAAGAATACCTGAAGAGGGACCAAGAAGATTAGACCATGACAGACTTTCTAAGCAGAGGGTTATCCTTCCCACCTCTCTAGCTGTGCTCTGGCCAGGTATTGTGAAAGTTTGGAGTAGGAATGGAGTTTATATCAATGCAATTTGCCATCAGCTGATGAGCTTATACAGTCCATGGAATTCTCCAGGCCAGAATATTGGAGTGGGTAGCCATTTCCTTCTCCAAGGGATCTTTCTAATCCAGGGATTGAACCCAGGTCTCCTGCATTGCAGGCAGATTCTTTAACAGCTGGACCACCAGGGAAGCCTGCTCTGGCCAGGAGTGCAATACAAACGCTAAACAGGTTGGAGGATCTGAAAGACTTTACCCTGCTTCCCAAAACCAGGTATGGGAGTTTTTAATAGGTCTCCATGATGAAAGATGTTAAAATGAGGTATATATGAATAGAGGCTGGTCCAGGAAACATACACGTTTCTAGATTTGGCTTCATAAGAGAAAGCAAAAAAAAAAAAAAAAAAGAGAAGGCAAAGAGAGAAGCTTCTATTTTTTATGCCTCCAAGAAAGTTGCAGATGTTAACTGAGAGACACAGACCGAGGCAGGGCAGGGGGACAGGGGAGAGAAAGAGATTATCTGGAAACATCTTTGACTGTAATGACAGTAACTAGGTACAACAGGAGTGACCTGGACTTTAAAGTACCCAATCCAGAAACAGTAGCAGACAGCACTATGAAAGGCTGTTGACACCTGCAGGAGATTGTATACACTTCATCAGATGCCACTGGGCAGACACAAACAGGTAGTCTGGTAACCCCACCCAACAATGTAGCAATTTAGATGTCACTAAAGCTACAATGAATGCAAAAAAGGAGATAATCATTAACTTGTTGCATGTAAATGTCACTAGATAAAATCTAGTAAGCATAACTAAGGCTTCCCAGGTGGCTCAGTGGTAAAGATTTTGCCTGTTAATGTAGGAGATGCAGGTTTGATGCCTGGGTCTGGAAGATCCCTGGAGAAGGAAATGGCAACCCACTCTAGTATTCTTACTTGGGATTCCCATGGACAAAGGACCCTGGCAGGCTACAATCCATGAGGTCATAAAATAGACACAATTAAGCCACTAAACAACAAAAACAAGCATAACCAAAATTACATTGACTGGTATCAGGCAGAAGAGGCACTTTATAAAATTTAAGTCAAATCACAGAAAAAAATTATTTTTATGCACATCTGGGTACCTAGCTTATAAAATTAAAACATGTTGGACTAAAAGAAACTTTAAAAGTTGTCTACTCCAAGCTTGTCATTTAGCCAATAAAGAAGCAAAAGTCTGGTGAGGGTGAGAGGTTATTCTTACACAAACTTACTCCACATAATTAGTAACACAGAACCAGAAGCCAGTGTCCTGTTTTCTAGTTATACTTTTTTCTTCTACATCAACTACCTCATTCTTCTGTGAAAGCTATATTTATATTATTGCAATAAAAATTACCATTTTAACACATGAGCAATTTCATATGAATTATGAATATACTTATACAAGCTTGACAGGTAGGCAACTACAGCATGTCAATTTTTATTCTTGCTCTCAATGAATGTTAAAAATATACCACCTGGGTGTTCAAGTAATTTTTGCTTCTAGGTTTGCTAGAGGCAAGAAAGGTATGTTTTATTATTAACACAACTCAAATCAAGTTGTTAAAACCAATTTTAAATATTTTATCACCAACCCGTCAACATATCTGTAAAAACTAGATGAAAAATCAATCTATAGTAAACCTGACTTTTAAGTTTATTTTGTCTAGTAAGACAAATATATTGCAGCTTCCCTGGTGGCTCAGATGGTAAAGAATCTGCCTGCAATGCGGGAGACCCAAGTTGGATCCCTGGGTTGGGAAGATCCCCTGGAGAAGGAAATGGCAACCCACTCCAACATTCTTTCCTGGAGAATCCCATGGACAGAGGAACCTGGTGAGCTACAGTCTGTGGGATCTTGATGAGTCAGACATGACTAAGCAAGTAACACACACAGAAAGAAACTATACCAGATATGCTTTGGGGACACTTTCTTTAATCTTTGTTTTTTTATATAAATACTTTGATATATGCTGTTTGGAAGATTTACTATTAAGCTGATTGCCCAGGTAAGAGTGAATAGAAACTTTAGTGTCCTGATTTTTTTTCCTTCTGATTTTTGGTTAAAATCATGTTCCATTTCTCATTAAAGTACAAGTATATACAAAATGCCTTAAAAATTTTGTTGTTGTTGTTGTTTTTTTGTATTTTATGTCATGCTAATTTCAATAAGTTTACTGAACTAATAACCTTCATCTCCTAACACCAAATCTGGTATTTTTTCCTACTTTTGAGCTTTACATATTTACAAATATGTAGCCTGTTATAAGCCATTCTTTACAAGAATTGATAAATGGATATTTTTCTTATATAAGCACCATCACTTAGTTTTCTTTTGAGTTATTTCTAGAAGTCACATATTTATTCTACTACTCACAAGAATCATAAATAACTTTGAATGGAAATTAGCATTTGCAAAAGATTTTGATATTCATTAGTGGATTTGGTGTTCAAAACAATCCAGAGACGTAGAAATAATTTAAAAATAAGGATAATATTAGAAACAAAAGAATGATATTGACAGGCAAGTTTATTTATCATTCTCAATTAAAGATGCTTTAAAAAAATAATAAAGCTCAGGAAATTTAAATTGGCCATACATAAACTAGTTGACATTGGCTAATTTAAATTTCCTGAGCTTTTTTTTCAAAAAAAATGCTTTTAATTAAAAGATGCATCTTTTAATTAAAAAAGATGCATCTTTAATTGAGAATGATAAATAAACTTGCCTGTCGATATCATTCTTTTGCTTCTAACATTATCCTTATTTTAAAATTATTTCTACCTCTCTGGATTGTTTTGAATATCAAATCCACTAACGAATATTCCATACATACCCCAACTTAAATGCTAACAGAGGATTTATTGTAGACTAAAACCATCTTTAGTATAAATATTAATAAAAACACTTCATAAGTGTAAAGTAATAAAAAATGCAAGGAGATGTTATTCAATCATGAGAAGGGAAAAAAAAAAATACAGACGTAGCCTTAGAACACGTCACAAATTACCTGACTCCTGCTGAGGGACTGAGAGAAATAATATTCCAGGAATAAGAGAGAAATGAGACACATTCTACCATCCCTGTATTTTGTCATTAGAGTAATGTTGTGATGCTAAATACTAACAAGAAAAATAAAATTCATAATATTATTATTAATTAAGACTTTCCCAAGTATAATGTTCTAAAATCAGCACTTAGATATTTGTGTGTGTAGATAGTTGTTACAGCCAAGTGGCTGAATTTGAGGATATTTAACCTTTCTATATCTGTGACTTATTTTTAAAGAAGTCTGTATCAGGATTCTGCTCCTGAGTAAGATACACTGGGATGCAATAGGCCAAAGCTCGCACTGAAGACCAAAAGTGCCTAACAAAAATAAATCTTAAAGATACCAGAAATCTGTGAAAACAAGGATCCAATGAACTAAACTTTAACAAAGGAAGAATCTTTCTGGCACTTTCTATCGCTTTCCGTTGCTGCTGCTGCTAAGTCACTTCAGTTGTGTCTGACTCTGTGCGACCCCAGAGAAGGCAGCCCACCAGGCTCCCCTGTCCATGGGATTCTCCAGGCAAGAACACTGGAGTGGGTTGCCATTTCCTTCTCCAATGCATGAAAGTGAAAAGTGAAAGTGAAGTCACTCAGTCATGTCTGACTCTTAGCAACCCCATGGACTGCAGCCTACCAGTCTCCTGTGTCCATGGGATTTTCCAGGCAAGAGTACTGGAGTGGGTTGCCATTGCCTTCACCAATCCCTTTCTGCTACTTAATTTTATTCATAAGACTTATCACTACCCACATTATACAGATCACACTCACTTATCTGAAACTCTTAAAACTAAACATCTTGAGAAATCATATGCTTTTTAACTTTAGAAAAGCAATATAGTACATATACTCTGCTATTATAACATCCATATCAAATCAAGCAAATTAATACTCCTATAATAAAATCTATGAGTATCCACTCTAATTGTGAAGAATAAAACTTATAAACATTCTTTCACTAATTTAGGTGAGGGTATGAATTATAAAGAATCTTCTGGTCTCCAGAAGTTTTGATTTCAGAATTATACTAAAGAGAAATTTATTGTATTTTTGTCATTAATTGTCCGCCTCCACCAAAAGGTCAGTTCTGTGAGGGCAAGGACTTTTTTATATTTGAATTGTTGTAGCCCCAGATCCTAGATCACTGCATGATTCATAGGCAGCTTCAAGTAAGTGAGCACATGATGGTTTGCAAAAGGATGCCCAGGAAACAAAAAGAAGCTGCTTCATCAACCACAAGACGAGTCTGAGTACGGTTTATCTTCTTTACTAGTAATGCGTCATAAGTAATTGAGGACTTTTCAGCTCAGCAGATGAGGATGTCCTGAAAAGTTATAGCACTCACATATATCAAGTCAAGAACAACTGCAGATATTTAATACAGATGGAGCCTAGAGAATATAATAAAAAAGGGAGAAATATTTTTTTCATAAAGATGGTCCCTATAAAAGCTCTTTATTTAAAAATCTTCCACCTCTTCCTGGGGAATGGCAGTTCATAAGCAAAATACTATAAACTGTTTGCATGGGAAAAAACTGCCATGGAACAGAGGCCATTCCAATACACAAATAAATACTAACAGTGCATTTAGCAAGCAAATATAGGAAAGAAAGAATGTAACATTTAAATTGCATCCATTTAAAAGACATTTCTTAATACAAAATACCTAAGTTTTTCACGATATTGTAATCTTTGTGTTGAAAGAGATCTTGGGAGGTCACACAGGACTTATGCCCGAATCACCCCGGGCAGGGGAAAAGCTATATAGGAATCAACTTTTTAAAGAAACAGTCAAATGAGCACAATTTGTTAACCAAAAAAAAAGAAAGTACCAACCAATGAGTCTTCATTTTACCTTATGATGTCTGAGGGTGTACAAGGACTGTTACAAAGATACACAAATGAAAATAATGTCTCTGAAGTTGCAGAATTTTTTCTTTTTTAAATTAAAATACAATAAAGTTATTTAACTGAGGACTTAGAAGCATGAGGGCATGATCATCTGGTACTCAGAACTGAGATAGGGAAAACATCAATGTAGGCTGGTAAAGACGGAGAAGGCAATGGCACCCCACTCCAGTACTCTTGCCTGGAAAACCCCATGGACGAAGGAGCCTGGTAGGCTGAAGTCCACGAGGTTGCCAAAAGTCGGACACAACTGAGAGATTTCACTTTGACTTTTCACTTTCATGCACTGGAGAAGGAAATGGCAACCCACTCCAGTGTTCTTGCCTGGAGAATCCCAGGGACAGGGGAGCCTGGTGGGCTGCCATCCATGGGGGTCACACAGAGTCGGACATGACTGAAGTGACTTAGCAGCAGCAGGCTGGTTAAGAACTGTGGGACTTGATCAGAACCTTCCATGATGTTCAGTTTGTGGATGAGTGGAATCTATAAGGAAAGCAATTTCCTAAGGAAGGGAGAAGCATGTGAGAATACATGGAATTAAGCATGACAGACTTCAGATTTCTTAGAATCCTCACTTTGACACAATACATAGGATTCACCCAATAAGAAGGAAACATCTTTTGGCTAGACAACAGCTTCCACTGTGGGGAACAGTGTGTTCCTCTCAGCAGCCCTGCATACCTCTATTGACCGAGTCCTCCAAAACAGATATATAGATCACGTATCCCATGTTCTGTCAGAAAATTCCAATCACACAAACAAAACCTTTTGATAATAAATCCAGCAGCTTTCATGTACTGCAGTGCTAAACAGACAGACACAAATTTTAATAATGTTTTTTTCTACCCCATCATGTTAACCCATAAGATTTTCTCAAGATGTATGCCAGAATTTCTCCTCAAAGTTGTGAAGAGAAAAGGGACTTATGTGTGTGTTATTCCCTGTTTTTATAACCTTTAATTATTGTTAAATATACTGAAAATAAAAATGTGCATTTGTAGATTTTCATTAATCTGTACCCAATGCAGTTACCTTCTACGTCACTATTGCAAATTGTTGCCGGGAGCCGGCATATTGCATACTGAGTGCATATTGCATATTGA
The DNA here is from genome assembly GCF_027580195.1 of Bos mutus. NCBI lineage: Eukaryota > Metazoa > Chordata > Mammalia > Artiodactyla > Bovidae > Bos > Bos mutus. The sequence goes on from NC_091642.1 coordinate 49,992,217, forward strand.
GTGCAGCACTTTCCACAGCATCATCTATCAGGATCTGGAATGGCTCAGCTGGAATTCTATCACTGCCGGGAGCCAGCGTGAGGAGCTCCACCCATGACAAAGGTCATGAGGAAGGAGGCTCGGCATACGCAAAGGCGGGATCGAGCCTCAGGAGTCTCCCTGGAAATTCTTGAGCATCTACCCCTAAAACCAGAGTCTGCCTACTTTCTGCTTTGTGCTCTCACCTACACCTCTGACTTTACGGGGGGCTGTCCCCCACTACCTCTCTCTGAAAAAAGAGTTAGCTTACAGCTCCAGTTAATAATTCCTGGGTGTGACAGTGTTTCAACCTACAAACTCCTTTGGAAGTCCTCTAGCCTGTCTGAATAGGTTTTTCCTGCCAAATGTGATTGCTCAGAGCCTCCCAACTGTGAGAGGCATGAGATGTTCTAAACTGTCTAAACACAGATTCCTTTGAGCAGTTAAAAGATTGATTAGAAATTGTATTGGTGAAGGGCTTTTCACTTGTTGGGCGAATGTTTGCTGCTAAGTTTCCATATCCCTTACCTGCTGTGTCCCTGGCAATGTATTGATTAACATAATTGGTGTAAGTAGCAGCTTTAATGTTTGTAACCTGGGACCCTTGAGTTAATTCTTTTTCTTGTTATAGCCCACCACACCTTTGCTCTGTAGGAATGCAACTTTATCTAATGCTTTTGGAGGGTGGCTCCTGACCAATCACCTTTAGAGAAAAATAAGTTTTCTGAAGAAAGGGTCTTAAAATGTTAACAGGCGTCCAGGCCAGAAGATGATGCAAATCACCTAAGCTTTTGCATATGATAAGTTTGCAGGAAGAAAGCCTGGCTTGCTGCCTGACTCTACCCCTTCCCCCATTATCCTCTATGCATAACTTAAGGTATAAAAACTACTTTGGAAAATAAAGTGCGGGCCTTGTTCACCGAAACTTGGTCTCACCATGTCGTTCTTTCTCTTACCTTCTGGCTGAATTATTCAGCCTCTTTTCTCCACTGAATTTCCTCACTGAGCTATCCTTATTTCAGCCTGTTTTCTCCACTGAATTTCCTCACTGAGCTATCCTTATTCTATTACTCTTTATATCCTTAATTAAAGTTTAATTAAGCAGTTGTTTCCTGATCCTCGCCGACGCCGTCCCCGCTTCGAATTCCCTGGATCCACCAGGGCTGGACCCCGGCAAATTGTTGTAAGATTTCCCCATAATTAACCTTGCTCTATCAATATCATCTGTATAAAAATATAGAAACTAATTATGATACCCATAGTTATGGATATCATATTATGGGTATCATATCATATCATGGGTATCATAATTAGTTTCTATTGGATTTATATCATATTATGGGTATCATATTATATCATATTATGGGTATCATAATTAGTTTCTATTGGATTTATAGTTCTATTGGATCCAATATTTTCTATTGGATTTATACTCCTAATCCCTTTCCCAAAAGGCTCTGAGGCAACTAGACTTTGAACAGTTCCTTTCAATTTATAGAGTACCTTTGATTTTTTTATTAGAGCTTCACAGCAGCCCTATTAACATAATTGTGATAAATTTGTGATCTGAGAAAATTGTCTTCGAGTAGTCAGGTGACTGGTCCAAAACTAAATGCCCTCCAAATTCCTCAGCCTGGGCTCTACCTGAAATTAGCATAATCCTATTGATGCTATATTCTTTTCATTTCACCACACTGCCTCCTGTAAGCAGGCAGCAGTGAAGATGATTTGTAAAATATATTAATGGAATAGCTTTTTCCCATGTAATTAAGCTTGAGTCAATCACCAGGCATTCAGAATCACCAAGAATTTAGGAGGATACTAAATTTTTATGCATCCTCACTCACAAGTCTTATGCTTTACCTTATTCCAAGTTAAAAATTTATCACAGGGCAGCTGGCACTAAACTCATCCAACATAGCAGCAAAATCTACTCCTGAGCCATCCAGAAGTCCATACAATCCTATCATGGACCAAGGGAACCAAAATAGGCCTCTATAATCTCGAGTTACTTGTCCAGTACATTTGGTTAGGAATATGATTGTTTCCAGCTTTGTCAACTGTAATAATAGTATCATTAATGACCTTAAAAGCTTCAAAAAAAGGCTGGAAGCCCAATCCTAGGGAAATATTATGTATCATCCCTAACAATAACAACCACAACTGGGGTTGATGATTACACACAGGCATAAGAAGCTAGTATTCTTGCTTATCCTGAATGGATCATCCCAGAGAAGATATGATTAGGTAGTGTTCAGTGATTTATCATAATCTGGAACTCAGAAATGCCCCTACCATATACAGGCTGCACTTTTCATTAAAATTAAAAATAGACCATATGGACTTAAATTACTTGAATAATGGGCCAGCATATGAAACAATAGGACCTTGAGCCACTTTCTTAAGAATAAACTATATCTGGAAACGAATAAATTAGGGGAAATATAATGAGATAAAATTTCATTTCCTAAAATGACACCCTGTTATAATTGAAACCTAACTCATGCTACCATGTTAAGATGCTACCATGTTAAATACCAAGCTATTTCATTGTCAAGAAATATTCAAAAGTGTCTGCTAACCCAAAAAGCTCATGGCGGATTCATGTTGATGTATGGCAAAACCAATACAATATTGTAAAGTAAAAAAAATAAAAAAATTTAAAAAAATGCATATGGGTCTAAAATGTCAGATAGATTTGAATTCAAAGTAAAATTTTCTTATTTTCCAGCTTGGGGAAGTTACCTAACTACACTTGATTTCAATTGCTCATCTGAAAATAAGAATTGGTAACTTCCAATATTGTTGTATTTATCATGTCTAGCACATTGTACTTGTGCATGCTCAGTCATGTCCTACTCTTTGGGACACCATGAACTGTACTCCACAGGGCTCCTCTGGCCATGGGAGTATCCTGGCAAGAATACAGGAGTGGGTTGCCATTTCCTACTCCAGGGGATCTTCCCGACCCAGGGATTAAATCTGAGTCTCTGGTATTTGCATGTGGATTCTTTACCACTGAGCCACCTGGGAAACATGTGTAAGGGATCAGCAAATGGCAATTCTAATGTTCAACCAAGTTTTAAAGGAAAATATTGCTTTGGCCTGAAACTCACTGTCAAAGTTGTAGTGTAAACATAAAGTAAGATTTATTCTTTAGAATAAGGTAAACAAATTGCAAGTTAGGCTATAATTTCAAATATGAAAATAATACATCACTGTAATTACTTGATGTATTGTATCCATAGACCAATATAATTATGATCTCCATTTCATTATTTCTCTAAATCTGTAAAATAAAAGTTTATACTATTTGTAAGTTGTTGACTAAGCCACCTAAAAGTTGGTTGGTCCTGAGAAAGCTCTTGGATAAAGTTTTAAAGGATACTTTTTTTATATTTCAAGGCGTATCGCAACCCATGGGCTACTCCCCCAAAGCCCCTCCCCTTGTGTGCTACTCTGAAAGTGTGAGAGCCAGAGAGGACATAGTAGTGCAGACGTGTTACCAAGGCTAGGACTGGACGAAAAGAGCATTTTCACATATGACAAACAGTACCTGTACAGACAGATGGTTAAATCTTAAGTACCCTCCAGGCTCCACATATTTCACAATCACCTTTTGAAAACAACTGCTGACACTTGAGTAGTACAGTCAAAACATCGCAAGGCTGACAATTTATTCTCTAATTTTAAAATTCTATCACCCGTCTTCCTAAGGTAACCAACTGGAATGCATTAACTCTCCAAAGACAGGGAGACACATTTGCACTATATATTACACTAATATTTTCCTTAATTTTTTAATTTTAGAGAAAGTAAATACAGACTTTAAGTTCATACTAATGTAGTTTGTGATTAACTATCCTTTACTGCATTTGGATTTTTTAATTGGTGAAATGGGTATCTATGCTAAAAAGGTCCATTGGGGGAGAGAACTTTTATATCCTTTGCCACAAATTATCTTCTTTATTACTTATCATAATGAGGTAAGTGCTATTTTCCTGAAACTTTGAGGTCTCATTTATTTTTCAAAACCAAACTTTAGCTTCAGTTCAGTTCAGTCGCTCAGTCATGTCTGACTCTCTGCAAACCCATGAATCACAGCACGCCAGGCCTCCCTGTCCATCACCAACTCCCAGAGTTCACTCAGACTCATGTCCATCGACTTGGTGATGCCATCCAGCCATCTCATCCTCTGTCGTCCCCTTTCCCTCCTGCCCCCAATCCCTCCCAGCATCAGCGTCTTCTCCAATGAGTCAACTCTTCACATGAGGTGGCCAAAGTATTGCAGTTTCAGCTTTAGCATCAGTCCTTACAAAGAACACCCAGGGCTCACCTCCTTAAGAATGGACTGGTTGGATCTCCTTGCAGTCCAAGGGACTCTCAGAAGTCTTCTCCAACACCACATTTCAAAAGCATCAATTCTTCGGTGCTCAGCTTTCTTCACAGTCCAACTCTCACATCCATAATGACCACTGGAAAAACCATAGCCTTGACTAGACGGACCTTGTTGGCAAAGTAATGTCTCTGCTTTTGAATATGCTATCTAGGTTGGTCATAACTTTCCTTCCAAGGAGTAAGTGTCTTTTAATTTCATGGCTGCAGTCACCATCTGTAGTGATTTTGGAGCCCCCCAAAATAAAGTCTGACACTGTTTCCACTGTTTCCCCATCTATTTCCCATGAAGTGATGGGACCAGATGCCATGATCTTCGTTTTCTGAATGTTGAGCTTTAAGCCAACTTCTTCACTCTCCTCTTTCATTTTCATCAAGAGGCTTTTTAGTTCCTCTTCACTTTCTGCCATAAGGGTGGTGTCATCTGCATATCTGAAGTTATTGATGTCATTCTAGAATTTATATATGCATATATTTATATGTTTGTATATTAAAATATGTAATATATTTTTAAAGCAAACAAAAATGGAATCACACTGTACATAGGACTTTGTAACTTCTTTCTTTCCATCCATTAATGCCTTATGAATATTTTCCTGTATTAGAAAAGAAAATTTCAAAAATGAAAAAAAAGATAGCCATAGACAACTGTTTCTCCTAATTTCATAGAGACAGAAAAAGAGAACTAAAATGAGAAGACAGAGGAATTTGTCTCATTTGAAAGTGCAAGAGAAAATGCCCCCCAAAACCATCTACACAACAGAAATAAACAATATACCAGATGAACAATTCAAAACATTAGCAAACCAAATCCAACAATATATAAAAAGGCAGACCATGATGTAGTGAAATTAATTCCAGGGATGCAAGGAAGGTTCAATATTCACAAGACAAACAATGTGATATACCATACTAACATAAGGAATGATTAAAATCACATAATCATCTTAACAGATGCAGAAGAACATTACATAAACTTCAACATCTGTTCATGACGAAAACTCTTGAAGTGTATGTGGTGGTGGTGGTGGTGATAGTTTAGTTGCTAGGATGTGTCCAAGTCTTGTTATCTCATGCACTGCAGCCTGTGAGGCTCCTCTGTCTGTGAGATTTCCCAGACAACCATACTGAAGTAAGCTGCCATTTCCTTCTCCAGGGGATCCTCTCAGCCCAGGGATTGAACCTGCATCTCCTACACTGCAGGCAAATTCTTTATTGCTGAGTCACTATGGAAGTCCAAAGAGGGTATAGAGGGGATATATCTCAACATAATAAGACGTAATTATGGCAAACCCACAGCTAACATCATGTTCATTGGTGAAAAACTGAAAGCCTTCCCTCTAAATCAGAAACAAGACAAGAATACCCACTATCACCACTTCTATTTAACGTAGTATTGGAAGTCTTAGCCACAATAATCCGGAGAAGGCAATGGCAACCCACTCCAGTACTCTTGCCTGGAAAATCCCATGGATGGAGGAGCCTGGTAGGCTGCAGTCCATGGAGTTGCTAAGAGTCAGACACAACTGAGTGACTTTATTTTTACTTTCATGCATTGGAAAAGGAAATAGAAACCCACTCCAGTGTTCTTGCCTGGAGAATCCCAGGGATGGTGGAGCCTGGTGGACTGGTATCTACAGGGTCATACAGAGTCAGACACAACTGAAGCGACTTAGCAGCAGCAGCAGCAGCAGCCACAATAACCAGACAAGAAAAAGGAACAAAAGTCATCCAGTTTGGAAGGAAAGAAGTAAAACTGTCACTATTGGCAGATGACATGATAATATCTATAGAAAACCTTAAAGTCCCCATCAGAAAACTACTTAAATAAACAAATTCAGTAAAGTTATAGGGTACAAGATTAATATACAGAAATCTGTTGCTCTTTATACGCTAAAATAAATTATGAGAAAAGAAAACAATCCCATTTAAAATTGCATCAAAAAGAATAAAATGTCTAGAAATAAACTTCAGTTCAGTTCAGTTGCTCAGTTGTGTCGGACTCTTTGTGACCCCATGAATCGCAGCACGCCAGGCCTCCCTGTCCATCACCAACTCCCGGAGTTCACTCAGACTCACGTCCATCGAGTCAGTGATGCCATATGCCATCCAGCCATCTCATCCTCTGTCGTCCCCTTCTCCTCCTGACCCCAATCCCTCCCAGCATCAGAGTCTTTTCCAATGAGTCAACTCTTTGCATGAGGTGGCCAAAGTACTGGAGTCTCAGCTTTAGTATCACTCCTTCTAGGAAATCCCAGGGCTGATCTCCTTCAGAATGGACTGGTTGGATCTCCTTGCAGTCCAAGGGACTCTCAAGAGTCTTCTCCAACACCACAGTTCAAAAGCATCAATTTTTCGGTGCTCAGCTTTCTTCACAGTCCAACTCTCACATCCATACATGACCACTGGAAAAACCATAGCCTTGACTAGACGGATCTTTTTTGGCAAAGTAATGTTTCTGCTTTTCAATATGCTATCTAGGTTGGTCATAACTTTTCTTCCAAGAAGTAAGAGTCTTTTAATTTCATGGCTTCAGTCACCATTTGCAGTGATTTTGGAGCCCCCAAAAATAAAGTCTGACACTGTTTCCACTGTTTCTTCATCTACTTGCCATGAAGTGATGGGACCAGATGCCATAATCTTCATTTTCTGAATGTCAAGTTTTAAGCCAACTTTTTTACTCTCCTCTTTCACTTTCATCAAGAGGCTTTTTAGTTCCTCTTCACTTTCTGCCATAAGGGTGGTGTCATCAGCATATCTGAGGTTATTGATATTTCTCCCAGCAATCTTGATTCCAGCTTGTGCTTCTTCCAGTCCAGCGTTTCTCATGATGTACTCTGCATAGAAGTTGAATAAGCAGGGTGACAATATACAGCCTTGATGTACTCCCTTTTTCTATTGGGAACCAGTATGTTGTTCCATGTCCAGTTCTAACTGTTGCTTCCTGACCTGCATATAGGTTTCTCAAGAGGCAGGTCAGGTGATCTGGTATTCCCATCTCTTTCAGAATTTTGCACAGTTTATTGTGATCCACACAGTCAAAGTCTTTGGCATAGTCAATAAAGCAGAAATAGATGTTTTTCTGGAACTCTCTTCCTTTTTCCATGATCCAGCAGATGTTGGCAATTTGGTCTCTGGTTCCTCTGCCTTTTCTAAAAACCAGCTTGAACATCTGGAAGTTCGCAGTTCACGTATTGCTGAAGCCTGGCTTGGAGAATTTTGAGCATTACTTCACTAGCGTGTGAGATGAGTGCAATTTTGTGGTAGTTTGAGCATTCTTTGGCATTGCCTTTCTTTGGGATTGGAATGAAAACTGACGTTTTCCAGTCCTGTGGCCACTGCTGAGTTTTCCAAATTTGCTGGCATATTGAGTGCAGCACTTTCACAGCATCACTTAACCAAGGAGTGTAAAGACATTTACATGGAAAATTATAAAACATTAATGAAGGAATTAGAAATGATATAAAAAGTGGAAAGATCAATCTTGAAAAGAAAGAACAAAGATGGATGCATGACATTCCCAAACTTCAAACTATGCCACCAAGCTACTGTGATCAAAATAGCAATGACATTGGCACAAAAACAGACACACAGATAATGGAACAGAACAGAGAACCCAGAAGTAAACACACACTCTTACGGTCAGTTAGTCTACAACAAAGGGGGCCGGAATATACGATGGGAAAAAGACAGTCTCTTTGCTGGGAAACTGCATCACATGTAACTTCCTGGGCAGAAGAGAGAAGGCTGCCCCTTCTGCCAGACTTGTGTCCTCAAGTCCTAGGATATGGTATGGTTCCTGGATCTTGTACCTCCCTCTTGGCCCATACATTAATAGTCAAGCATTGAAAATAGGCAAGCAATGAAAGTTTTGAGTTGGGTCCCTGATGATTATGGGTTTTCTGCATCATTCTTGCAGTACTTACTTACACATTACATACATGTAAGAATGAAATAGATTTCTGTATTTTTTTAACTCAATATTTTGGGTTTTCAGTTGCTTACAGCTGGATATATTCTTAATAGATATGTAAAACACAAACATGTATATACCAAAAATAATTAATAAAATTTGAGCCCATCTAATAGAGCAGAAAAACCATGGATAAATGAAGTACAAATATATATATACAACAAACTATAAATAATATTTAGTAAGCTTCCAATATAACCCCAAACCATAAGATATAATTTTGTCTTAATCTGATGTGGATGTTTCTTCTCTTTTGTGTCCAAGGTTTATGAATACCTTTCACATGCATCCCACTCTTTTCCACATCATTCATCAATAGGTGAAGTTTCTTTGCAAAAGGGCCTTAGCCACGGATTCCACTCTCAACCCACAATGCCTAGACATTTAATATAGATTCTTCAACTCCTGTTGCTATCATAATCTCCAAAGGTGTGTCATCAAATTTCTATGTAAGAATGATCTCTTCTACTCTGTAAGCTTTCTACTTCATCTCTAAGACTCTACTTCAGATACTGCTAAGTCTGAAATCTGCCCTTATCTTTTGTTCCACACTTGATAGGTGAGACTCTTTTTAAGGCTGTGAATTTAACTTCTAGATTGAGTCAGAGTTGAAATAGATACCACTGGCCAGATGCATAGATGTGATTTTCTAGTAAAACAAAAAGTACATATATTATCTGGTTGCAGCACAAGTTCCACTTGTAAAATTAGGGCTACTCTAATGCAAGGTATACAAGAAGTGCACTTTTCATTAAGACTGACATACAGTCTAATCATAAAGCCCTGAGTGGGTCTCCAATCAAACCAAATTCTCAGTCTTCTCAGCAGTAGCCTTAAATAAGGTAAGGCAGGATGGAAATGGAGTCCAGTATATAAGCAATCACTTATACATTATAGCCACAAGGCCACCTGCCTCTCTGCCTTCTGTTCACATAGTGCAACATAAAAATAAATATGTACCACCTACTTATTTTGAGAACAATTCAGAGTTGTAGGCAGACCTAATGAAAAGAGAGAAGTTCCTTTTGTTTGAGCCTATAACGTCAAAGAGTAGTTTTATTTCTACCATTCATGATGTAGAAGTTTAATTATTCGAGTATTAGTTTCTTTACAAATTATTTTCCTGTGTATTACTTTACTTTCTTATCTATCATTCTGTATCCAATAAAGGATATCTGTGACCTTAAGTCACTTCAGTTATGTCCTATTCTTTGCAACTCTATGAATAGTAGCCTGCCAGGCTCCTCTGTCCATGGGATTCTCCAGGCAAGAATACTGGAGTGGGTTGCCATGCCCTCCTCCAGAAGATCTTCTTGACCCAGGAATCTAACCCTGTCTCTTATGTCTCTGTACTGGCATGCAGGTTCTTTACTACTAGCACTATACTGAGATCTAAATACTTTATTTACAAACCTAAATCTCAATAGCCAAATTGTACAAAACATTTATCTCTTTAGTTTATATGAAAGCCCAAGCTTTAAATATGTGTATTAGCTTTTTCTTAAAATACATGTTGATACATCTTGGATGATAACCATAACAATCAATAAAACTTTTAAAATTACATTTTCTGTGATATTGTTGCAGAAAACACTTTAAGAAATTCCCACTGCAAAATAATTATGATTTAATGCAATTCAAGCCAAAGAATGTTTGCCAAAATAAGAAAACTTGAGATCACACCATCAATACAGCCTAATTAAGTTTCTAGTATTTATTCTGCTATGTAGAAGGAAAACACTGAAGAAGCATAAAGTATCATCCTCACATCCAAAAACCCTACACCCAATGGGACAGTATAAGATATTTATGCATAAACTCTTCAGATAACAATACAAGGCAATGTTGACATGATACAAAGAAGGATGAAATTTACAGACAGCTGAAATTTACAATAAGTAAATTCAAACTAAGAATCATTAGTGAGAATTGCTCAGTCATGTCCGACTCTTGTGACTCCATGGAGTTCTCTAGGCCAGGATACTGGAGTAGGTAGCCGTTCCCTTCTCCAGGGGATCTTCCCAACCCAGGGATCAAACCCAGGTCTCTCTCATTGCAGGTGGATTCTTTACCAGCTGAGCCACATAGTGTAAATATTAGGTCAAAGTTTTGTGGAACAAGTGAGATTAGACAGGGAGGAGAAAGCTGACCTTGCAACAACTGGTGCCTAGAAATTATCTGCTTTTTGAGCCATTAGTGATCATGTCTATAAGTAGCATATCTAAGTAGGGGCTCAAATTTTTAATTTTTTCACTAGATTGTAAGTTATATGAAGACAAACTATATCTATCTTATTCTGCACTGAAGCTTCAAGACTTCATGCAGTTCCTAATATATGATAAATGTTTAATATTTCTTAAATGATTAAAAGAAAATACATACTAATTTCAAAAAAGACATTCATACATATATTATAAATAAGTGTATTTGGAATAAATGTTAATATTAAAAATATAAATACTGCAGAAGTTCTGCAACTTGTCATTTGTATAAATTACTCAATTTCTGATAGTATTTGACATTTACCAAATTTAATTTTATCAGGAGAGAGGAAGAGAATATACACACATTCACACATACATAAATGAGACTATAAATTACCAGAGAAATAGCTAAAAGGAAGGTAGACAAGGAGAGAAACAGGTGCTCTTGGGAGCCTGGATAATGTTGATCTATTGAATAGATGACATCAGGAAAGTGCAGATGCCAAAACAGGTCTAACACTATCAGTGGATGAGATAACTTTGATTAAATATAATTGAGAACTAAATATATTAAAGATCATTATTTTACTGACATTGAAAACTATAAATTTAAGGGAAAGATTCTCAAAGGAAATGATTGAAATGAAACTGGATGAAAATCCACTCATAAGATTTTTTTTAAAAAAACATAGGTCAAATAAAGGTGAGTGTCTGATAAAGAATAATCTTACACTGACAAGGAAGGGTCGACTTGCCCTTTTTAGATTGTCCTATAGACCAGTTTTATGTTTTCTTTGGGGCAATTTTCAGTTTATGGAGTTAATTTTATACTGAGAAATGATTTAGCAAGGTATATGCTTGATGTTCTTTAATTCACTTCTTTTACTGAACCAGGTTATATTCATAAATCACTGATCCTTTGTCACCTTGCTTATATATTTCAGCTCCAGTAAATAGTCTTTGGGTGTTCTCGCTAATGCCCTAGTCAATTTTCAATTCTGTACAAACATAGATATTTATCTCAACTAGATGTCAAAATGACATTTGAATTAGTATGCCTTACATTCCTGACCTCTGTTTTTACTGACACCTGGTTTCATTTTTAAATGGTGTATTTGTGCTTCAGGCACAGTATTAACAGAAATTCCAATCTCTGGATAGAAGAATTTCTTTGTATTTTTATGCATCTACAATTATAGAAAGCTTTATAAACAGACATGTTTTAACATCTTTAAAAGATAAAGGCTCACTTCAGACTTTTAAGCATAATTATTTTTTCCAAGAAGATTCTTAAAAAAAATCATTAAGTAGTTAATATACAATAACTTGCACACATTTAGTGTGTACACTGTGATAAGTTTCAATGTTTAAACATCATAAAATCATATTTCTAATCAATATAATGAACATATCTATCACCACATAAAAATTTCCTTTTACTCCTTAGTAATCCCTTCATTCCACCCCTTTTTGTCCCTACTGTCACCAAGCAACCACTGATCTGCTACACATTGGTAAATATTAGTTTGTATATCTTAGATTTTTACTAAATGTAATCAGACATTATGTGCTTTATTTTTCTGGTATAAACTTCTTTTTTTTCAACATAGAGTGAGACCCTTCCATATTGTAGCATGTATCAAGAGCTCTTTCCTTTTTATTGCTGAGTACTATTCAATTGTGCAATATAGCACAGTTTATCCATTCACCTCTTGACGGACACGTGGGTTGTTCCTAGTTTTCCACTGTTAAAAACAAAGCAGGTACAACATTCTGTATAAGTCTTCGTGTGGGGCTTCCCAGGTGATGCTAGTGGCAAAGAATGTGTCTGCCAATGCAGGAGATGCAATAAAGACAGGTTTAATTCTTGAATGGGAAAGATTCCCTGGAATAGGAAATGGCAACCCAGTCCAGTAGTCTTGCCTGGGAAATCCAGTGGACAGAGGAGCCTGGCAGGGTATAGTCCATGGGGTTGCAAAGAATTGGACATGACTGAGTGCACACACTAGAGAAGGTGATGGCACCCCACTCCAGTACTCTTGCCTGGAAAATGCCATGGATGGAGGAACCTGGTAGGCTGCAGTCCATGGGGTCGCTAAGAGTCGGACACGACTGAGTGACTTCACTTTCATGTTTCACTTTCACACATTGAAGAAGGAAATGGCAACCCACTCCAGTATTCTTGCCTGGAGAATCCCAGGGATGGAGGAGCCTGGTGGGCTGCCATCTATGAGGTCGCACAGAGTCGGACACGACTGAAGCGACTTAGCAGCAACAGCAGAGTGCACACACACACATACACACACACAAACAAATCTTTGTACAAATACATGCTCTTAGGAGTAGAAAGCCTGGATGACATGGTAGGCATGCATTTAACTTTTTAAGAAACTTCCAAACAATTTCCCAAGTAATTACACTATTTCATTAAGTCCATTTTGCCCAGACTATAGGAGAGTTCCAGTTGTTTTATATCCTTGACCACAGTTGGCAAAGTCAATCTTTTTAATTTTAAACTAATAGATGTGTGATGGTATTGCATTGTGGTTTTAATTTGCACTTCCTAATATCTTGAAGAAGACTCTTGAGAGTCCTTTGGACTGAAGATCAAACCAGTCAATACTAAAGGAAATCAGTTCTGAATATTCATTGGAAGGACTGATGCTGAAGCTGAAGTTCCAATACTTTGGCCACCTGATGGGAAGAACTGACTCATTAGAAAAGACCATGATGCTGGGAAGGATTGAAGGCCGGAGGAGAAGGGGAAGACAGAGGATGAGATGGTTGGGTGGCATCAACAACTTGATGGACATGAGTCTGAGCAAGCTCTGAGAGTAGGTGATGGACATGAAAGCCTGGTGTGCTGCAATCCATGGGATCGCAAAGAGTTGGACATGACTGAGCAACCCATGAAATCCCATATCTAATGATGGGATTTTGACTGAAATTGTTTGGAATCTGTACATCAATTTAGGGAGACTGAAATTCTAATATAATAAATCTGAACCATGAGCATAGTATATTTTTCAATTTCTTTCATAAATATTAATTTTCATTATATAAGACTTTTACTCTTAAAATTTATCTCTAAGTATTTCACATTTTAAGGCTACTTTAAATACAATCATTTTTATTTCAATTTCAAATTATCCATTCCTAGTATATAGAACAGAGAAGGCAATGGCACCTGACTCCAGTACTCTTGCCTGGAAAATCCCATGCATGGAGGAGCCTGGTAGACTGCAGTCCACGGGTCACTAAGAATCGAACACAACTGAGCGACTTCACTTTGACTTTTCACTTTCATGCATTGGAGAAGGCAATGGCAACCCACTCCAGTGTTCTTGCCTAGAGAATCCCAGGGACGGGGAAGCCTGGTGGGCTGCTGTCTATGGGGTCACCCAGAGTCAAACTCGACTGACGTGACTTAGCAGCAGCGGCAGCAGTATATAAAAATTTTACATTGATCTTTCATCCTACAAACTTAAATTCTCTTATTAGTTTCTGGAGATTTTTTTGTATCTGTGCTCAGATTTACTACATGTATGAATAAGGACAATTTCAATTTTAACTATTTCTCTTTGATTTGGATGTTTTCTTTTTCTGCCCTCACTGCTATTGAAAACCTCCAGTACAATAATGAATAGAAATGGTAAGGCTGGACAGTGGGTAAGAGCGGACATCCTTGTCTTGGACTCCATCTTAGGGGTATAGTGTCCATGCTTTCACCACGTAGTGTCACCTTATCTTTAGGTTTTTAATATATGTCATTCATCAGGTTGAATAAACTCCTTCGTTTACTGTAATTATTATAAATTGCAATATTATAAATTTATAATATTATAAATATATCACCTTGTTTTCTGATTGTCCCTCAAATCTCTCTTTTCCTTTTCCTCTTGTCTTGCCTTCTATTGCATTAGGTGAAGAATTTTATTATAGTTTGCTCCTTTGTTGGAGGTATAGCTACTTGCTTTCTTAATTGTTGCTTTAGGGTTCATAGTATACATCTTTAACTTACCATTGTTAATCTCCAAGTGATATTATGTCATTTCATATATACGATAAGTAACACTGATGATTCCTTACCACCCTGTTCTTCCCAACTTTTACACTCTGCTCTCAGTCTATCTAGCAAATACTTATTATTTTTCAGTAACACACCAAGGCAGTGTATTCTTTAGTATTCCAGTGGAAAAGGAAAGTCAACACTTTTTTACCTTCATGTTGGAAGAATGTCAATATACCTGGATGGTTAGCATCAGGACTATACTAAAAAGTCCTACTTATTTTTCTATTACTTAAAGCTGATTTGGCTGACATACATTTTTCTAGTGGCTGTGTCTTCATTAAATATGTAGATGATGTTTTTATACTCTAGAATTGAATAAGACTCTCAAGTGGACACTATTCACCTGTTACAATCAGCCTCTAAAAGGCAGAGGTACTCAAAGACAAATTGCAATTCTGCTTACCAATTGTGAATGATTTAGGTCATTTGCTACCTAAGGAACGACTGGTAACTGATTCTGAAAGAGCTCAGGGAATCCTGGCCTTCTTGCATCCCAAAACAAAGAAACAGCTGAGAGGATTTTGAGGTCTACCTGGAGATTGTCAGAATTGAATACCTAATTTTTCTTCTCATTGTCCAACTTTTGTATGCATTACTAGTCTGGTTGACCAGACCCAAATGAATAGCCAATAGAAAGAGAAAAGACTAGAGATGACTTAAATTTTTCATTGACTCAGATTGCAACATCAGGCCTTATCACATATTACCATTTTATTCTTCTCCGACATGAAAATAAAGGAAATTTTCTAGAAGTATTAACTCAAAGACACAGTGACCAGCATTCAACCATAGGCTATTACATTCAGGAGCTATATTCAGTAGCAAAAGAACTGTGTATGAAGGCTGTTTCAACAACAGCTGTCTGTGCAAAGATACTGAAGAACTTCTAATTGGTCTCCTTTGATGTATTACACACTCAGTTGAATCCCTTTTGAATTCTCATATTCAGCACTGATCTGTGAGATGACTCATCTCTATAAGGTATTGTTGTTTTGCTTACCTAAGATTACTTTGGCTGAATGCAATAATCTCATTCCCAAAACTTTGCTTCTAGCACCACAGGCAGAAAATGGTCACAATTGCATTTTACTAATTATTTTCTTATTTCTAGAAGTTATTTACAAGAAATTTCTATTAAAACTATTGATGTAATTTGGTTTATAGATGGATCCTACTTAAAAGTTGAACAGGGACATTACTGAGCTGGATATGTAATAACATCCACCATGCACCTAATTGGAAGTTTGTATTTAACAGATACCAATTTGACAGAACCAGCTGAATTAATTGCTCTAATTTGGATTTGTCAACCAGCCAAAGACCAAATAGCAAATATTTACAAAAATAGCCATTAGGCTTTCAGAGTGGTTCATGATTTTGGAATGCTTTAGAAGCAAAAAGAATTTCTTACTTCCTCAGACCAATCCATAAAACTGGAAAACTAGTCTAAGAACTGTTAGACTCTATAAAATTATCCAGATGATTACGCATTTTCAGAATACATGAATATCCCAAATCTGATTCAATAGAGGCCACCAGGATTCAATTCGCTGACTCAGCAGTTAAAATAATTCTGTCCAGCTTTGAGAACATCTGCTACTTAAACCTGATCCCCATGTGTCAAGCTAATTTCCTCAGAAATTATCCCTGGATGATGAACAAGTATGCAAGAAGAAAGGGAGTCTTTGGCCTCACATCACAAATATTGTTTGAACCAAATAAGAGGTCTCTAATGCCTATAGGTACTCAATTATCTTTATTCTAGCACATGCATTCCATAACCAATTGAGATCCTGAAAAAAAAAATGATGTTACAGGAGAAACAATATATCTGGGAACTTTCCCCCACAGTAGCCCACAATGAATTTCCCTAAATATACTCCTTGAAAGCCACTCTATGGATCTTGAGGTCACTTTTCCTTTCCTAAAGAACATTTTGAAGTACGGTGACTGGATGTTGTCCAAATGCCACCATCAAGGATATAAATATATTTTGGTAACAGTTTGCATATTCTCACATGAGGTGGAAGAATTTTCTTACAGGAGAGCAATGGCTTTACCAGTAGAAAATCTGCTATTGGACAGAGTAATTTCTATTTGGATGGATTCTGAGTTGCACAGCAACTTTTCTTTACTGAACAATTCACTTTACTGAACAAAAAATTAATTCCATTTGTGGTATTTGGCCAATAATGCAGCATATTCACTGTGCTTATTATCCCCAATCTTTGGGACTGGTAAAAAAGAATTAACAGTACTGTCAGAACTCAATTGACAAAATTCTCAGAGGATTTTAATCTTTCACAGCCAAAAGGCCTCTCACTGGTGCTTCTCAATCTCAGGCTCACTCCTTTTGGGAAACATCAACGGTCTCTTTTTGAAATAATCACTGGGCAACCTTTGTGCTTAGATGTAGGCATCTTAAGATGAAGGCATACTTAAAGGTGACATATTATATTATTGCCAAGAACTTATTAAATCCCTTAAAGAAAATGAGAAGTTATTAACTAATTCCTTTCCCAGTGAGCTGCAAGAGATGAAAACCTAAAGAACCATAGGTTATGGCCTGGAGATGTTATCTACTGGACAAGACTTCAGATAAAGGACTTTTATAGTCATTGGCAAGGGCCATATCAGATCTTGTTAACAAATCCCTGTGGTGCAAAATTTAAAGGAGTAAACTCTTGGATTAGCATTTCTCACCTCAAAAATGCTTCCTCTCTTGAATGCATTACAACTCCTATTTCTGACACCTGACCTCTGCTAACTACCAGACCAGGATGAGAAGATGATGATATATGAAGGAGACAGCTAACCAAATATGCTAAGCCTGGACTGTATGTTAATCACTTTGATAATTGCTCACATTTTTTATTACAAACTAAATGCATTTTTTCCTTGGGCTCAATCATATGCAAGTTTCAAAAAAAAAAATCAATCCAACTGCTGGGTTTCTAGCCAATTATCTATGGCCAGCACTTCTGGATCAACTGCTGGGTTTCTAGCCAATTATCTATGGCCAACACTTCTGGATTACCTTGATGGATTTCATCCCTTCAAAGTTCAGATCGGGTGACCCTTAGGAATTACATGGGGCTTCCCTGGTGGCCCCCTGGTGGCTCAGATGGTAAAGCATCTGCCTACAATGTGGAAGACCTAGGTTGAATCCCTGGGTCGGGAAGATCTCCTGGAGAAGGGAAGGGCAACTCACTCCAATATTCTGCCCCCCGCCCCAAAAAAGGGGCTCAAAGAAATATCAGCTTCCCTGGTGGCTCAGATGGTAAAGCGTCTGCCTACAATGCAGGAGACCTGGGTTTTATCCCTAGGTCAGGAAGATCCCCTGGAGAAGGAAAAGGCAACCCACTCCAGTATTCTTGCCTGGAGAATCCCATGGATGGAGGAGCCTTGTGGGCTACAGTCCACAGGATTGCAAAAAGTCGGACAGGACTGAGCGACTTCACATTCACTTTCCCTGGTGGCTCAGACGGTAAAGTGTCTGCCTGCAATGCAGGAGACCTGGGTTCAGTCCTTGGGTTGACAAGATCCCCTGGGGAAGGAAATGACAACCCAGTCCAGTACTCTTGCCTAGAAAATTCCATGAACTGAGGAGCCTGGTAGGCTATAGTCCATGGGGTCGCAAAGAGTCAGACATGACTGAGCAAATTCTCTTTCTTTCACTTTCTGAGGAATTATGTTGGAGGAAGAAATTCTACTGTGCAAGCCACCACCACTGCCACTAAATAGGACCCATTCACCAGTTAATGATATCTGTTCTAAATCTGGTCATAAATACTCCTTTTCACTCAATGTTACTCAGTTTCAATCAGAGCAGCATGCTGAAGCTAAATCTAGAAACATAACAATCAGACTCTTTGGTGGCATTACTCCTCAGTTATGGGATGGATTTATCTGTCTGACATCAGGATATGGATATAGCCATTGAAATAGGAAGGCCTCTCTCTTCTGGAAACAAGCCAATCATGCCAAGGATAATCAACCTAACAATACTCTGAGACTAGGATGGATAATCTCTGACAAGGCTGTATATTGTCACCCTGCTTATTTAACTTCTATGCAGAGTACATCATGAGAAAAGCTGAGCTGGGAGAAGCAAAAGCTGGAATCAAGATTGCTGGGAGAAATATCAATAACCTCAGATATGCAGATGATACCACCCTTATGGCAGAAAGTGAAGAACTAAAGAGCCTCTTGCTGAAAGTGAAAGTGGAGAGTGAAAAAGTTGGCTTAAAACTCAACATTCAGAAAACCAGGATCATGGCATCTGGTCCCATCACTTCATGGGAAATAGATGGGGAAACATTGTATGCAGCCGTGAAATTAAAAGATGCTTACTCCTTGGAAGGAAAGTTATGACCAACCTAGATAGCATATTAAAAAATACAGACATTACTTTGCCAACACAGGTCCATCTAGTTAAGGCTATGGTTTTTCCAGTGGTCATGCATGGATGTGAGAGTTGGACTATAAAGAAAGCTGAGCACCAAAGAATTGATGCTTTTGAACTGTGGTGTTGGAGAAGACTCTTGAGAGTCCCTTGGACTGCAAGGAGATCCAACTAGTCCATCCTAAAGGAGATCAGTCCTGGGTGTTCATTGGAAGGACTGATGCTAAAGCTGAAACTCCAATACTTTGGCCACCTCATGCGAAGAGTTGACTCATTGGAAAAGACCCTGATGCTGGGAGGGATTGGGGGCAGGAGGAGAAGGGGATGACAGAGGATGAGATGGCTGGATGGCATCACCAACTCGATGCATATGAGTTTGGGTAAACTCCAGGAGATGGTGATGGATAGGGAGGCCTGGCGTGCTGCGATTCATGGGGTCACAAAGAGTTGGACATGACTGAGCTACTGAACTGAATTGAACTGATGGGTATGGCTAAGTCTAGGATAAAAAAAAATCCAAAAGTCAAGACTTCACACGGAATGTGGGTTTGCCTGCTTTTAGGAGGTGGTGGTATTTGGCCAGAGTCTTTCTCCCTAACTCTTAATTTTTAAATTAATTTCACTTCTTTCAAGCTACCAGTACACTTGTTTCCCACACTTCCCTCTTCTTTGGTAATTCAACCCTGTTCCCATCTAAGGGATTCTCCCCGATGCTATTTCAGATACTGGCTCTGACAAAGATCATGCTGAAATTGACATTAAATCCCAAACAAATTTTTTATTTAAACTCCCCTCTAACTCTTCTGGAATAATAAAGGCCACTACTCCTGTTCAAGCAGTGCATTTTCATTTCATTTTAAGGTTTCAGAGCCTTTCATTCAAGGCAAATTTCACTTGGTTAACAAATAATTAATTCTTTTGTTGCTTTAATTGATATTCAAAGTATTTGATTTACTCAGGGACCTGTTAACTTTCAAAGCTATTTTTAGTCTTTGCTATTATGGATTCACTTGAAAATTCTCCAGGGGTTGAGGAAATCATTTCTATTACATAATGTGCATATTCAATCATTTGTTCTAAAGTCAGCTCTTATCTCCTTTATTCCTCCCTTTCTTCACCCTGATCCATGCACTTAAATTCATGATAACTATTTGTATCCATTTTTTTTTTTATGAAGTAAAATAAAGAAGTTCATTTATCTGAGTGTGGGCCTAAAAGAAACCTTATAGGAAGCCTTCCTTTTTTAGGAAGTGGCAACAGTGAATAGTGAAAATGAAAACTAAGATAAAGCAAATTCCATGATACCCAAAGAGTAGACATTATGTCAAAATATACAGAGAAACAGAACTTTGCCAATATCTGAAAAATACGAAAATGCTATACAATTTTGTTCTCTATAGGAAGTCCTGAACTTACCTTCAAATTATTCTGTTTAGTAAATATTTTTAAATGATTTTTTATTATGACATCTTTTTAATTTCTTCCTTTAAATATTTAAATAAAAATAGTATGCATCTGTATCAGGAATAAGGACTGAAATTTGTTTGTGAAAGTCATAATCTTTCTCTCACATGACATATGTGTACTTTAACATTTGCTTTTATTCCCTCCTTACTCCACTCTTCAGTTTCCCAGTGATCTCCTGGTATTAGGGTAGCTATCCAATCCTCAACACCACTTAGGTAACAATAAGACAAGTGCTTATAAAGAACATATTTTGTTTCAGACACTCTCTTAAACAACATATACATTTTATTTACTTCTCCTCATCACCATAAGAAACAAATATTATTATCTCCATTTTACAGACAAGGAAAGTGAAAAGGAACAGAGAGGCTAAGTAACTTGTCCAAAGTCATATAAGCAGCAGATGGAAGAGGGAACACCTGAGTCTGGAGGTCTGGATCTCTTTGCCTGCTCCATACAATTACTACCATGACTCCCTCACCCTCATTCACTTTGGTTCCCACCAGCAATTAATTCCGCTTGCTCCTGTAGGGGCAGAAAAATGTTTCCTTTTCCCCTTCCAGGTTCTTTGGCCAGTCTAATAATTAAATTGACAGAAGACAGATTAATAAGAGAAAACAAAACAATAATATCCTGTATACCAAGCAACTCTCTGAAATGGCCAAGGCCTTAAATGCATCTTCAGCTAAAGTCAGAAGAAGCTGGAGGTGGGAGTCAGTTATAAGAGGCTACCAGAAAAACAACAGTAAACATAGATTAAGTCGTCATACAGATTTAAATCCTTGTTGTTTCCACTGATAAAAGTTTCTTAGTTTCCAATTAAAATAAATAAATTTATGTTAAAACAAAGTTTCTAAAGACTTAGAATCATCTTTTTCTTCCTGGTACAAAGAGGGAGACAGCATACAAATGGAGAATTCCCTTGTAAATGCCTTTTACAAAAGGGTAACTTTTACTTGGTTTTCAGAGCTTCTCCAGTGTCTGTTGTTTCTTACAAATAAGAATCCTAAAATAATACTTATGCCAAAATGGTACATTTTGGGGTGACAAGTTCTGCTCCCTTTGAGGAGCAATGAAGATATATGAAAGAATTTTCTACTCCAAAAAGTGCAAACTTTGCTTATCTTTCAAAGTAAATCTCTACAAGCCATAATAAGGTTATATATAGTATGAACAAAATCCCACACAGGGTCTTCCTGAAGAACACTTAATATCTTAAATGTTGTACTGAAAATTAAAACAATAAATCATCTTATGACAGGAAACCATGTGAAATGGGGATTTTTAGGTTCTGATAACAAATTGGACATTGTTCTGTCTCTCAGCCAGAGACCTAACAAAATGACACTACTATTAAGTCATCAAAAAGGCCAACATCCTGGTTTAAACTTTTGGGTTGGTTAAAGATAATTAATTTGCTACTCTTTCTCTATATATTTTACATAATTAAGTTTTAGTGTTGTTTATATGGGAGTCACCTACTCTCCCAGAGACAAACATGCCACAGAACTCATTGAAATGAATTTCTTCAAGGCCATGTTTAAAGAGCCCACCTATACACTATGACTACAATGTTCTCTGAGACTTTTCATGTCCACATGCAAAAGCATAAACAGGAACTGCAATAGCTTCCTGCAAGTCAAAGAATATTTCTAATTATTGATGAGATCCAAAACAGATTCCTTCCCTCATTCCTGCTTCCTTGACTTCTTAATTTCTTCTGTCTTTCTTCCTTCAAGGTTATCTCCCTGACTTCTTTTCCTTCTTCACCCTTTTTTGCTTTCTTCCTTTCCTTAGAGGTAGCAACAAATACAGGATGAAACAAATTCTTGGAGTGAGAAAGATGCAAAATATTGACTATAGATCTGTAGCAAATTATCCTCTTTAAGCCTCAACTTCCAAATAGAGCTAATAATATCTATTTCACTGAATCACTGGTAGGTTTAGACAGTGGTTGTGAAGAACTTGAGATATGTCAAAACTCAATATATTTATATCATTTTTAAAATATCATTTCCTCCTTGCTTTCTTATCCTTCTCTTCCATCTTTTCACTACCTTAAATACTGCATGAAATGCACTGTGAAAGGAAAATAAAAATGGAGTCAATAGGACTGAGAACTCTCTATAATGGAGCCAGGAAGCTGCTGAGGAAGTGGGACTTACACATGCCTCAGACCAGATGGAATCTGAACTTTTGGCAACATATTATCTTAACTCAGGCATTCAACATCCGCTTAGAAACTAAAGGTATTTATCAGATGCTACCCTAAAGAACTCATGACAATCCATCTCTTAAAGGAAAAATTTCTTTTTTATACCAGATCTGATGAAATAAAATTCACATTTTATGGCAAGAAGAAAAAAACTTAGATATAAATTTTTCTTGGCCCACTTGGGTCTTATCTTTCCTGTTTAGTGTGTATTGTGCATCTGCATTAATCCTCCATAGGAGGTAACACTGCTTCTTAATTGCATCAAGGGTCACAACACCTCAGGAGGTAACCTATCTTCTTAATCTTATAATGACCCAGATCCAGATTGTATAAAATGTCAATTCAGTTCACTTCAGTCACTCAATCATGTCCAACTCTTTGCGACCCCATGAATCGCAGCATGCCAGGCTTCCCTGTCCATCACCAACTTCCGGCGTTCACCCAAATTCATGTCCATTGAGTCGGTGATGCCATCTAGCCATCTCACCCTCTGTCATACCCTTCTCCTCCTGCCCCCAATCCCTCCCAGCATCAGAGTCTTTTCCAATGAGTCACTTCGTCACATGAGGTGGCCAAAGTACTGGAGTTTCAGCTTCAGCATCAGTCCTTCCAATGAACACCCAGGACTAGTCGCCTTTAGGATGGACTGGTTGATCTCCTTGCAGTCCAAGGGACTCTCAAGAGTCTTCTCCAACACCACAGTTCAAAAGCATCAATTCTTCAGCGCTCAGTTTTCTTCACAGTCCAACTCTCACATCTATACATGACCACTGGAAAAACCATAACCTTAACTAGATGGACCTTTTTGGCAAAGTAATGTCTTGTTTTTAATATGCTGTCTAGGTTGGTCATAACTTTCCTTCCGAGGAGTAAGCATCTTTTAATTTCATGGCTGCAGTCAACATCTGCAGTGATTTTGGAACCCAACAAAATAAAGTCTGACACTGTTTCTACCGTTTCCCCATCTATTTCCAATGAACTGATGGGACCAGATGCCATGATCTTCGTTTTCTGAATGTTGAGCTTTAAGCCAACTTTTTCACTCTCCACTTTCACTTTCATCAAGAGGCTTTTTAGTACCTTTTCACTTTCTACCATAAGGGTGGTGTCATCTGCATATCTGAGGTTATTGACATTTCTCCCGGCAATCTTCATTCCAGCTTGTGCTTCTTCCAGCCCAGCATTTCTCATGATGTACTCTGCATATAAGTTAAATAAGCAGGGTGACAATATACAGCCTTGACGTACTCCTTTTCCTATTTGGAACCAGTCTGTTGTTCCATGTCCAGTACTAACTGTTGTTTCCTGACCTGCATTAGGTTTCTCAAGAGGCAGGTCAGGTGGTCTAAAATTCCCATTTCTTTCAGAATTTTCCACAGTTTATTGTGATCCACACAGTCAAAGGCTTTGGCATAGTCAATAAAGCAGAAATAGATGTTTTTCTGGAACTCTCTTCCTTTTTCCATGATCCAGCAGATGTTGGCAATTTGGTCTCTGGTTCCTCTGCCTTTTCTATAATACATCATTAACATACAATCCTCTGACTCAAACTCTCTCCAAGGGTAAAAACAGTTTGTAGAGCTTTCAGAGTGGCTATTCCTCGGTTCCAATCCTGAATTTGGTTGAACAAATCTTTCTATTTCTTTATCACATCAACTGATTAACGCTTTGTCCACAGACCAATTGTGACTTTTGCAAGACAACTTTAACAAAATTGTGGCTTTTGCCTCCATAGGCCCCTGACTTTTTCTCTTCCCCGGAACATTGTTTCAATTTGACCTGAATATGTGTCTCCCAAATTACTAATTCAACACCCCCTGAAAGGAGTTCAGTTTAGAGAGCAGAAATGAGGCATTCTGTTGGGGATCAGAGGGGAGAGGGTGGGTACTGGCAGGACAGGTCTTCAGATAGTTAGATATTATCTGGAGCAGATTTCATGAGCCCAATTCTTATATCTCCCCAAATTTAGAAAAGCACTAAAATCTTTCACAGTGATGACTGTTCCTTGTGACTGGCAGAAAGCTTCACCAGACTGTCAGAAACCTTCTGGAAAAATACATACTTGATTGCATGTATTCTCCCTCCGTCAAAATTTCATACATACTGACCTATTCCGTACTTCTTTGGAACACTTTCTCAGAGCTATCTGAAGTGCTGTCTCCTGGGATGCAGTTCTCATTTTGCTTCAAATAAAACTTAACTTGCAACTTTCAGGTTGTGCTTTTTTTTTTTAAGTTAACAGGTTCCAGGTGCTATTAGATGATATAGAAGAAGTCCCCACTGAAGAGAAAGTTCTATAGAGTTTGACAAAGAAATCAAGAAGGACAATTTCTTTATTTTTACACTGTTCTAGCAGCATAACAGCTGACAGTTACTAAGTGCATGCTGAATAACGTATTTGTCCTGAGCAATTTAAGAGTCAGCTGGGCAGTCAAAGCTCTTATTTGGAATTTCCCTAGTTTCTGTGACATTCTTTGCCCAATTGGTTTTCCGCAAAGGGAAACATTTTCATTGCTTGGGCTTTCTGAATATGTTGGATGCTATTGATTCCATCTGCATCCAGGTCAATAAAAGTAATAATAATCCCTTTTTAAATGCCTCCTTAAAATGACAAGAAGACACAAAATCCTAATTTCTCCTGTTCATCTGTGTTACTCTGGAGAAGAAGAAAATTTTATTCTACCCATTTAGTTTCTTCTACTGGTGCAAAAATAAAATTGGCATGAGATTAACAGAAGGAAATTAAAAATTTAACAATATATGTACATGGGAGAGACCTAGAAAGTTGTAACTCTCCAAAATGGTAAGGCTCTCCCCTTAAATATCATCCTCTGCTAAAGACAAAAGAGCATGTTGAGGGTGAAGAAAGTGACTTATGGGAGGTGACCAGGAAAAGCACAGTAAACAAAAGTTATTGAGATGCAAATTTAAAACATTACTGTCTCCATTAATAAAAGATTTCCAGATCTGATCATCCTGCTCTTCGTGGGACACCCTAAAAAATGGTGACTTCCCTTACAAATGTAAATACTTCTTCAGTTCAGTACTCAGTTGTGTCCGACTCTTTGTGATCCCATGGAATGAAGTATGCCAGGCTTCCCTGTCTATCACTAACTCCCAGATCTTACTCAAATTCATGTCCATTGAGTTGGTGATGCCATCCAACCATCTCATCCTCTATTGTCCCCAGCATCAGGGTCTTTTCAAATGAGTCAGCTCTTCACATCAGGTGGCCAAAGTATTGGAGTTTCAGCCTCAGCATCAGTCCTTCCAATGAATATTCATGGCTGATTTCCTTTTGGATGGACTGGTTGGATCTCCTTGCAGTCCAAGGGACTCTCAAGAGTCTTATCCAACACCATGGTTCAAAAGCATCAATTCTTCAAGTTCATCTTTCTTTATACTCCAACTCTCATATCCATACATGACTACTGCAAACACCAAAGCCTTGACTAGATGGAACTTTATTGGCAAAGTAATGTCTCTGCTCTTTAATATGCTGTCTAGATTGTTCATAGCTTTTCTTCCAAGGAGCAAGCATCTTTTAATTTCATGGCTGCAGTCACCATCTGAAGTGATTTTGGAGCCCAAAAAGGAGCCCAAAACAGTCTGTCACTGTTTCCATTGGTTCCCCATCTATTTGCCATGAAGTGATGGGACCAGATGCCATGATCCTGGTTTTCTGAATGCTGAGTTTTAACCCAAGTTTTTCACTCTCCTCTTTCACTTTTATCAAAAGGCTCTTTAGTTCTTTAATTTCTGCCATAAAGGTGGTGTCATCTGCATATCTGAGGTTATTGATATTTCTCCTGGAAATCTTGATTCCAGCTTGTGCTTCATCCAGCCTGGCATTTTGCATGATGTACTCTGCATATAAGTTAAATAAGCAGGGTGACAATATAAAGCCTTGACATACTCCTTTCTCAATTTGGAACCAGTCTGTTCCATGTCCAGTTCTAACTGTTGCTTCTTGACTTGCATATAGATTTCTCAAGAGGCAGGTCAGGTGGTCTGGTATTCCCATCTCTTTCAGAATTTTCCACAGTTTGTTGTGATCTACAGACTTTGGTGTAATCAATAAAGCAGAAGTAGATGTTTTTCTGGAACTCTCTTGCTTTTTCTATGATCCAGCGGATGTTGGCAATTTGATCTCTGGTTCCTCTGCCTTTTCTAAATCCAGCTTGAACATCAGAAAGTTCATGGTTCACGTACTGTTGAAGCCTGGTTTGGAGAATTTTAGCATTACTTTGCCAGTGTGTGAAATGAGTGCAATTGTGTGGTAGTTTGAACATTCTTTGACATTGCCTTTCTTTGGGATTGGAATGAAAACTGACCTTTTCCTCATGGCCACTGCTGAGTTTTCCAAATTTGCTGGCATATTGAGTGCAGCACTGTAACAGCATCATCTTCTAGGGTTTGAAATAGCTCAACTGGAATTCCATCACCTCCACTAGCTTTGTTTGTAGTGATGCTTCCTAAGGCCCACTTGACTTCACATTCCAGGATGTCTGGCTCTAGGTGAGTGACCAGACCATCGTGATTATCTGGGTCATGAAGATTTCTTTTGTACAGTTCTTCTGTATATTCTTGCCACCTCTTCTTAATATCTTCTGCTTCTGTTAGATCCATACCATTTCTTTCCTTTATTGAGCCCATCTTTGCATAAAATACTCCCTTGGTATCTCTAATTTTCCTGAAGAGATCTCTAGTCTTTCCCATTCTATTGTTTTCCTCCATTTCTTTGCATTGATCACTGAGGAAGGCTTTCTTATCTCTCCTTACTATTCTTTGCAACTCTGCAGAGTCAGAACTGTATTGAGTCAGTAGCAGAGTTCATAATTGTCTTTCATGCTATGCCTCTTGTACACTTTAGTCTCTCCTTATATCTTAGATATCTGTCCCTTAATTTGGTTGAGATGGTCATGAAGAAAACAAATTTTTCATTAATCTTCTAAGACTCCAAAACAGACAATTCCTAGTTCATGAAGTTTGAGCTTGAAAATAATGAATGTAATGGAAAGGACTTAAGAACCTAAGAGCCCTAAGTCCAGATCATGTTTTGTAGCTTAATTGATGCTGATCTCAGGCAAGTTCATTCATTCTTTCAATCTATTACTATGAACTTAGTGCTAGAAAAGATTGAAGGCGGGAGGAGAAGGGGATGACAGAAGATGAGATGGTTGGATTGCATCACTGACTCAATGGACATGAGCTTGAGCAAGCTCCAGGAGTTGGTGATGGACAGGGAAGCCTGGCATGCTATAGTCCATGGGGTTGCAAAGAGTCAGACACAACTGAGTGACTGAACTGACTTACTATGAACCAGGAATTTGTCTAAGAAATAAGCTGTTTGCCTGGTCTCTCCTTATGCTCAGTTTACAAATCTGTTACTGGTCTATTAAAATGGGACAACCTAGGCTACAGAATGTAAGTTCCATTTTAAATGACAATGTTTCCTGGAATCACTTTATATACTTGAAATTAAAAATAAATTTAACACAGAAGTACAACCTATGGATACAATATGGGGGTAATGACAAGTGCATTAAAAAAGAAAAATCTTCTACTTATTTTTGTTTCCTTCTTAACACAAAATAATTTAAAGAGCAGTAATTTAGAGTCCTATAGCAAGATTGCCATCTAAATCCATATACAGAACCTGAGAGAGTGTGTGTGTGTGTGTGTATTTGCTCAGTAGTGTTTTATAACTGATTTCATAGTGGCAAAGTTTTGCAAACTTTGCAACCAAATAATTATAATAATTGGTGATCTCTAAAACAACAGAAGGCAATGGCACCCCACTCCAGTACTCTTGCCTGGAAAATCCCTTGGATGGAGGAGCCTGGTAGGCTGCAGTCCATGGAGTTGGTAAGAGTCGGACATGAGTGAGCGACTTCACTTTCACTTTTCACTTTCATGCTTTGGAGAAGGAAATGGCAACCCACTCCATTATTTTGCCTGGAGAATCCCAGGGTTGTGGAAGCCTGTTGGGCTGCCGTCTATGGGGTCACACAGAGTCAGACACGACTGAAGTGACTTAGCAGCAGCAGCAAAACAACAGAGAAAATCTAAGGAGAGAAAGGAATCAGCCCATGAATATCAGAATAGATACAACAAAGAAATACAATTGTCATGGAACTCTGGGTAACTGACTGCAGGCAGTCCTTGCATTGAGAAGCCAATCTGTAAAATTTCCAATTGAAGCAATGGTAATTATCCAAACTATGAAAGAATTAACCTAAAGTCTCTGATTTCAGCAGCTTCCCTAGAGCATTTCAAATAAAGTTTGACTTACACCAGATTTTTCAGAATAAGGGTATGAAATGAAATAAACTTCCAGTTAGCCTCTACAATTCAATTTGGAAAAAGATTCATGTTTTCAGATATACTTAGGGAGAGGCTAATTACTGGTCATCTACAGACCTTGAATGGGCTATCACAGAATACCCTCAGTGTTTTGTCTGCCTCATTATAACTGAGGATAAAAAGAAGACATAATGGGTGTATTACAGGGAGGAAGCCAATTTTGACTCCATGTTGGAAACTGTTTTTTTGACTTGCTTTTTGTTACTTTTATTATTATAATCCTACTTAATAGCTTGCCTCAGAGAGCCTTGTCCCTCTGCTTGATTGTAAACTAAAGTGCCTTTGGTTCAGCTCATAGATAATTTGTCCCTACCCACCTATGAATAGAAGAGGTTAATACACATATTCCAAAGGCCTGCCATTCCCTTGGAGATGTTTCGCAAGACTGAAGACCCTTTCACTTTATTTCCCTCACTGCCTCTCACTCTCTATTCTGCCTTTTGACTTTAGTTCCTCATTGCTTCTTTCTCTCTGATCTATAAAAGAACCTGGCATCCAGACCCCGATAAGATGATTATTTTGAGGCACTAGCCTGTCATCTTTTCTGTCAGCTTGCTTTCCAAATAAAGTTGTTTGCCTTGCCTCAATACTTCATCTCTCAGATTCATTGGCCTGTCATGCAGTGAGCAGAACAAGCTTGGACTCGATAATAGGTGTAATGAGTAGACATAAGAAATGGTCCGAACTTCACTGTCTTGTACCCAAGAGGTAAGCCAAAGTTCTGGAAAGGATGACCCCTATTCCCTTTCAACTTGTTTCTGTGTGACACTAGATGGGAGGCTTCTGCTGAGTCAGTAGGGAAGTTTCTGTGCTGAGTCAGTAGGGAAGTTTCTGATCTATTCAGAAGCAAACATGCACTATTTACAATAGCCAAGACATGGAAGCAACCTAGAGGCCCATCAACAGATGAATGGATAAAGAAGATGTGGTACATACCTATATACAATGGAATATTGTCGTTGTCATTGTCGTTCAGGCACTCAGTCATGTCCAACTCTTTGTGACCCCATCAATCGCAGCACGCCAGGCCTCCCTGTCCATCACCAACCCCCAGAGTTCACTCAGACTCCCGTCTATCGAGTCAGTGATGCCATCCAGCCATTTCATCCTCTGTCGTCCCCTTCTCCTCCTGCCCCCAATCCCTCCCAGCATCAGAGTCTTTTCCAATGAGTCAACTCTTTGCACGAGGTGGCCAAAGTACTGAGTTTCAGCTTTAGCATCATTCCTTCCAAAGAAATCCCCGGGCTGATCTCCTTCAGACTGGTTGGATCTCCTTGCAGTCCAAGGGACTCTCAAGAGTATTCTCCAACACCACAGTTCAAAAGCATCAATTCTTTGGCACTCAGCCTTCTTCACAGTCCAACTCTCACATCCATACATGACCACAGGAGAAACCATAGCATTGACTAGACGGACCTTTGTTGGCAAAGTAATGTCTCTGCTTTTCAATATGCTATCTAGATTGGTCATAACTTTCCTTCCAAGGAATAAGCATCTTTTAATTTCATGGAATATTACTCAGCCATAAAAAGGAATCAGACTGGGTCATTTGTAGCATGTGAATAAATCCAGAGTCTGAAATAGAGAGCAAAGAGAAAAACCAATATCCTGTATTAACACACACACACATATATATATATATATATATATATATGGAATCTAAAAAATATTACTGATGAACCTATTTGCAGGACAGGAATAGAGATGTAGATGTAGTAGATAATGGACTCATGGACACAGCAGGGAAAGGAGAGGGTGGGACAAATTGAGAGAGTAGCATTGACATATATACCCTACCATATGTAAAATAGATAGCTAGTGGGAAACTGCTATATAGCACAAGGAACTCAGTTTGGTGCTCTGTTATGATGTAGAAGGGTGGGATGGAAGTGGGTCCAAGAGTGAGGGGATATATGTTTTTTTACAGCTGATCCACATTGTTGTACAGCAGAAACTAACACAACATTGTAAAGCCAATTATATCCCAATTAAAAATAAATAAAATAATTAAAATTAAAAATAACAATAACCATTAGCCTAAAGGGGCCAGGTAAGACTGATAGCAAACTGGCCTGAACTCATAAACAAAAAAATGTTCAAAGGGGCTTAGTGTCTCAACATTTACATCTAAGGCAAAGAGCTTATTTAATGTTACTAATTTTCACACTGGGCTTTCCTGGTGGCTCAGACAGTTAAGAATCCACCTGCAGTGCAGGAAACCTGGGTCCGATCCCTGGGTTGGGGAGATCACCTGGAGGAAGGCATGGTAACCCACTCCAGTATTCTTGCCTGGAGAAGCCCCATGGACAAGAGAAGCCTGACAGACTATAGTCCACAGGGTAGCAAAGAGTCAGACATGACTGAGTGACTAAACATGTGGTAATTTTCAAGCTATTCATCTGTTATTTCAACACTTCTAGTAGTTTAAGAGACAAGCTTACCCTAGGACTAGATCATCCTGTCCTCTACAATGTCCCTGGGAGAGCACATAGAATAATTAAAGACTAACATCTGAGGTGAAAAGGATTAGGGGCATACCTGGACAAATAGAGTGCCAGGCAGAGGTTTTGTGACTGAGCAGGACCTGATGGGGCCTTCCTGGGACAGACCCCTGTCCCATATTCTCTGCTTTAGCTCTTCTCTGAAGTACCTAGATAATAGTATCTGATGCACATTTCCTGCAGACATTGAAACCTCCACCAAATGGAAGAAATTAACTATCTACTGACCAAGAGCATGTAGCCCCTAGACCTACTGGAGTTTGAGGATTGATAACACGGCCCTGTTACCTCACCATCAACCAGAGAACTGTGCACAAACTGATCGCATACCCTGCAACTCCCCTCTTTCATATGGCCTTTAAGAATCCTTTCCTGAAACCCCATTGAGGAATTCAAGTGTTTTGAGCACTAACTACCCTGAACTCCTTGCTTGGCACCCTGGAAGTGGCACCTAACACTGAACTTTCCTTTATAACCACTTAGTGTAAGAAGATTGGTTTTACTGTGCAAGGGCATGTGGAACAAAGTTTGGTTCATTTATAGTCTGCATATTCACAATGTGGCAAATGGGATAGCCTTATTACATACAAAATTAGCATGGTCAAGGAGCAGTATCTTAAGTTCCACTGAAGATAGGCAGCTTTCTCTGGTGATGACCATTAGATTATCATTTAAATTACCACTTCAGAGAAGCATTGGCTAATGTTAATTGTAAACATTTCACATAATTCCTTAAGTCAATTTCAGTTTACTCAAATTAGAATAAAAAAAAATAGCTTTAAAATCACCTGAGAAAAAAATCTACATTCAACACTCACAACATCTCCAATAAAAAGTTCATTGTTAGAATGTTCAAAAGATAAAAATCTACCATGTAATTAATAACTAGGAGGAACTTGCAAGCATTTTATTCTAGGTCTTTGGGGATCACAATATAGTAAAAGATATAGGAACTCATAACAAAACTAGGGGACAAATTGCAGCTATACTGAAAGAGATAAATAATAATCATAGCCATCCTCAGGAGTCCACTATTTATAAATTTTAAATAAATTTTGCAGACTAGCTATGCAATGGATCATCTGAGTGAAAACAGATCAATCTTCCCCTTTGATGTGGAGCAATTAGGCAGGCTTCTCAGAATTGGTAGAACTATTTTTGGATCTTGAGAAATAAAACTTCTGACAGAGATGTAAAAATGTGAGTACCTCAGATTGGCAAAACAGATTGAATATAAAAATTGTATCTTGCAGAGTCCATAATGCTAACTGCTTTAACACACACAATAATTCCAACGTGCTAGTATAGTAACACTTCGTCACTTGTGTCCCTTATGTAAATTTTGGTGTAGGCAAGCTCCCCTCATCCATTTTAGAGTTGTGCTATACTTAACACATCGCCTTCAAGTTCATCATTTACAGAAAAAGATGGGAGGTGATAGAGCAGCTTCTAACTTCCTTAACCTGAGAGTGATCCATGTCACTTTGTTGAAAGCCCATCCACCAAAACTAGTCATCCACCCCAAAAGGAGGGGTAAATGTCTGGGAAGCACATGAATATTTGGAAGCAATCACTGTCACAAGTAGGACTTTAAAAAAAAAAAAAAAATTGTTGTTGTTCAAATGAGAGAGTAACAGAATATGAACATGAAAGGACTGTTAGATCTTTTGATAGCAAGCTAAGAATTTGATTTTATTGTGTAACTAACTAAATTATATAACCCAAAAGGCATAATAAATGAAGACAGTGTGAATAGATGTAAAAGCTCATATATCAGGTTATAAAAGATGGGAAGAAAGTGATACAATTGCCTCTATTTTATTTCTTCAAGACTAAAATTGTACAATTAGCTTATTTCCTCTAGCCCTTCACAGCAACTGTTTGTGTGGAAGTTTGTGGGTATATATCATTCAATAAATATATATCAAGAACAACAAAATACATGCCAGATATTGTTAGGTGCTTAGGATACTTCACTAAATAAAAGACAAAATATCTGCCATGTGGCAATGGGAAATTTTCTAACTTTTTTTTACATCCCTAAGCACTACAAAGAGATGCAACCAGTCCATCCTAAAGGAAATCAGTCCGAATATTAATTGGAAGGACTGATGCTGAAGCTGAAGTCCCAATACTTTGGCCACCTGATAGGAAGAACTGACTCATTAGAAAAGACCACGATGCTGGGAAGGACTGAAGGCAGGAGGAGAAGGGGAAGACAGAGGGTGAGATGGTCGGATGGCATCACCAACTTGATGTACATGAGTTTGAGTAAACTCCAGGAGTTGGTGATGGACAGGGAAGCCTGGTGTGCCACAATCCATGGGGTCGCAAAGAGTCATACACAACTGAGCAACAGAACTGAACTAAAGCACCGGAGTGACTAGAATCTACACTCCTGTGTGCATGCTTCTGTAATGAGCAATTTACCCAAAGTTCCTCTAGTTTATATCAAATAACCTTATCAAATAGAGACACTGTGTGTATTTTTGAAACAAACATTACTGAGCAAAGATCAATAATCTTAAAAAAAATATACTATTCATCAGGTGGAGAAAAATAGTCATCTTTTCCCCTAAAATCAAGATCTGAAGAATTAAGATTTAATAAAGCCAATCTGATAAAGACTGTCACAGGTTTTTCTAACTACAACAAAGAAGGGCACTTTAAAGCAACAGTGTAATAACACATCAA
This sequence comes from Bos mutus, assembly GCF_027580195.1. Lineage (NCBI taxonomy): Eukaryota > Metazoa > Chordata > Mammalia > Artiodactyla > Bovidae > Bos > Bos mutus. The sequence continues at coordinate 50,026,527 of NC_091642.1, forward strand.
AGAAAGGAAGCAGCAGTTCTATTACAGGATCCCTGGGGAAGGGTAGAATTTAGGTAAAATTTAAATGAGTTTTGATAGGCTCAAAGGGAAGCAAGGGCATGATATATAGAGGTTTATCTATACTGCAAAGTGAACTCAAGGTTCTGTTTCTTGGAAACTATAAAGTTAAGATAAATTTTTTTTTTTTTAATTTAGAAACTCATTATCTATAGTGCTCTGAACATGCGTTAGCAATTTAGGTTGCTTCAAAGTGACTCAGATCCTCTATACAAAATGAACCATTCCATTCTTCCTGATACAGTCTTCAAACAGCAAAGTTTCTGAAAATTTATTATTTCAGAAAACAAAATAATTTCTCACCATCATGCCCTTTTGTTAATCAACAAAATCAGCTTTTGCTGGCTCATTGTTTTCTTGTTCACACCCCATTGGACCTACAATGGAATTATCTCCTAAAAGGCAATGAGGAATTATAATCTCTACCCTCTTCCTCTACTCAGTATCCTCAATGTTTATTGAATTTTTACTAAATGTTTAATAATATAAACTAAATGTTTGCTATAAACAAGAAAAAATTAAGCAAAAAACATAAAGCAAGTAAGGACCATCGTTGCCTTCAAGGAGTATCCCTTCATTTCACATAAAAATGATAAATAGATCACACTGCAGGACACCCTTTAGATGAGATGATTTCTGTAATCCTCTATATGCTGACTGATAGAAGTAAAAGGCCAAATGAATAACTGGTCAGTGTTGTCACAAGGAAGAATCCAAAACCAAAATCATTGACTTCAAACTAGTCCTGCTCTTTATGGCCAGTAATATTGAAACCAAAGATACAAAAGAGTGGAAAACAGCCTAGGCATTGGAAAAAGGGATTTTATTTCTCAACCTCCCTATAATTGGAAGGACATCCCTATTTGTTTGTATGTATTTAAGTACTAATTCTCTTTCAAGGCTCCTATACAGTCCCAGCTTCTCAACCAATCCTTCCCTAATTACTAGAGGCCACAATGATTTCTCTCATCTATGAGTTGCTTTTGTAGTTGAAATCAGTATTAAGCAGCATAAACTCATTGTTCCCTAAGTGCCTAATTACTAAAGTCTTAAAGAAAGCAGGGTTACTGATACACTCTGGTTAGTATAATTGTTTTCCTGTGAATATGACACTGTAAATTATGGACAACATGTAAAGTAATCAGCTATCACTGGTGTTCATCTTTGTATTCCAAGAAACTAGCTAAAGGAACTTCAGTAAAAGTCTATTAAATAGATAGATGGATAGATAGGTGTAATTCACTGCACAGTGTGTGATAAGTAACTTTATTGCCCTTTTGTCAGCTTATATTTTTTAAAGTGGCAATGAATTGCAGTTTATATACTTATAATCATTTCAAAGTCACTGGTCCAAATAGAATCCCAAATTCCTTATATTTAAAGAGAAACCTAAATTTCTTTCTTTATTCAAGGATAATAAATGGTCTCCTTGAGAAAATGTAGCTCATGGGCATAAATATTATGTGGCAAGATTGGGATAACTCAAGCCGTAGGAATAGAAATAGGAAGGAAATCTCAGGAAGAAGACTTTTGCTTCATACAAAAGATTAACCATTGTAGCCTGTTTGTTTAGGTTAGGATAATATAAGTAAGTGAGGGGATCAAGAGAAGGAGATGGGATGTAGGTAAGAACAATTATATGATGGTAGTGTTCTTAGTAGGGGTAGTATTGGGTTGGCCCAAAAGCTCATTTAGGTTTTTCTGTTAAGAAGTTATGAAAAACCTGAACAAACTATTGGGCTAACCCAATAAATTTAAAAGAAAGGTAATAGGCATAATAACTAGCTTTGTCTTGCTGAACCTCAGACATAACTCTAAAAATAAGAGCTTTTAAACTACTACAAGTTGATCATTTCAATTAGTAGAAAGGGCAATCATTTTTAATGGTAGGATCTGTCTCTTTCCTTTTTCATGAATATAGAAGTGAAACTAATGAAAATTACAGTTCTGATTATCTTGATGGTCATTTTGCACTTAGAATGGTATGAGCCACACAGACTTGCTGAACAGCAAATAAAAAGAGATTGTGCATTTCTGTTGTGCATTGTGCATTGTCTCAGGGACAATCGCATTCAGAGACAATCCCTTGAAAGCTACGAGAAAAGAGTACATCAGGCCCTTATGCCTAGATCAATGAACATCAAAATGAGCTATTTTTCCATCAGGCTCACCAACTCTGTGAATGAAACACACTGTTTGGTTTGAATCCAAATGCAGGTAATTCTGAACATACATAGATGGTATTCAACAGTCTATCTGTACTGGTCCTTCCCTTCCTCCCTAGCCTCTCCTCCTGTTGTTCTCTCCAATCCCCTTTCTACTTCACTTCCCTGTGGTTTAACAATGGCTTTTCCCATGAGGCTTAGCTGTAATGCACATGGTGCTTGTCCTCCAAATCCCAAAACATCCAAAACTAAAAACATTAACAGTCTGCAAGGATTCCACAGGTAAGACTAAACCTCTGCCACATTTCTCATATGTATTACTGTTAGTTACATTTATGTCCTTCCTTCTAGGTTTAAGAGCAGTATTTGTACATCTGATTTTGATATCATCTGTAAAGCTTATAAAAGTGCCGTATGTATTAAGAGCTGAATAAATACTTGCTGGGCTTCCCTGATGGCTCAGAGATTTAAAAAAAAAAAAAAAATCCACCTGCAATGGATGCAAGTCAGGAAGATGACATGGAGAAGGGAATAGCAACCTGCTCCAGTATTCTTATCTGAAAAATCCCATGGACAGAGGAGCTTGGAGGGCTTCAGTTCATGGGGGTCATAAAGAGTCAGACACGACTGTAGCAACTGAGCACGGACTTAATTGAGTAATTTCAGGAAATTACACAGTTTTCAAAGTCAGTGGATAATTCTTTTTACTATTTTCCTATCAAATGTTCACAGGGCTTAAAGGTCACTTGAAAACATCAAATTAAGAATTGACTTCTGGTCATATAACTTCTGGGACTTTTTCTCTGCAACCTATTTGCCCTATTGTACTGTAATTACTGACCTCCTATTAAAAGTTGCTTAAAAGTCCCAAGGGAAGGAATACTGAATGTGAAAAAAACACTGTGAGCAGAAAGAAGTCATGGAGGAGTCCAACTGGAAAGCCTGCAGCCTCTTTGGAGTAGCTCAGAGGAGACAGGGATCAAACTGGGAGCTACAATGCTCCTATTTCATGTAAGGTTGGGAAACAGAGCCAGAAGGTGAAACCAAGAATAGTTAAAGTCAGAAACCTGCAGAGTTCAGCTGGAAATCAAATGTCTGGAAGAGTAAGGTAAAAAGTATGCAGCCCAGGATGTAACTGTTCACTGGTTGTTCTCACAGTGGGTGAAGCAAAGTTCCAGAGTTTTTTCATATCAAATTACAGGTCCCTCCTACCAGCAAAAGGCAGATTTCTGGGGAGAAATAACTAAGCGGTATATCTTGAAATTTTCTCTTCATAACTCAAAAAGACTCAATTAACACATTTTCCCTATTTCCCCATTTACTTAGTTCTTCAAGTTTGGAGTTACTAAAGTAAATAAAGTATGAGAGTGTATCATAGTAGCTAAATGTTGAGTTCTAGAGTGAGACTGTAGTAGCAGTTTCAGCTCCATCAGGTGAGACCTATATAACCTGGAATAAGGTACTTGACTTTTCAAGTCCTATTTCATCTCCTGCTAAACAGAAAAAATTAACGTGAACTGTTATAAGAACTAAAGGAAATGATTCCTCCAAGGACCATGACACATTAGCTTGCATGGAATAAAGCTCAATAATGATTGGCTATAAATAGTCAGGGCACTATGAATCATAACCAAAAGTAAAATACTATGGTAATGTAGGCATTTTGTCAGGAAAGGTCAATGGTAGACATAAGGAAATGGAGGCAACATAGGCATATCCAAGATGCAGCCCTCTTTAAAGCAAATGAGCCAGAGCCACTAGGGAGCTATTTGAGGTCAAGGGCAGCCCCATGTTAACTACTTTATCCCTGGTACTTATTATAGTACTCAAGAAATACTTTTTAAAATAAACCAAGAGCAAAATTAGTCCTTAGTGGCTGTATGTTATCTCAGCACAACATCCCCATTTGAACAATACTAAGCTCCAAAATCACTGCAGATGGTGACTGCAGCCATGAAATTAAAAGACACTTACTCCTTGGAAGGAAAGTTTTGACCAACCTAGGTAGCATATTCAAAAGCAGAGACATTACTTTGCCAACAAAGGTTCGTCTAGTCAAGGCTATGGTTTTTCCAGTGGTCATATATGAATGTGAGAGTTGGACTATGAAGAAAGCTGAGCACCAAAGAATTGATGCTTTTGAACTGTGGTGTTGGAGAAGACTCTTGAGAGTCCCTTGGACTGCAAGGAGATCCAACTAGTCCATCCTAAAGGAGATCAGTCCTGGGTGTTCATTGGAAGGACTGATGCTAAAGCCGAAACTCAGTACTTTGGCCACCTCATACGAAGAGTTGACTCATTGGAAAAGACCCTGATGCTGGGAGGGATTGGGGGCAGGAGGAGAAGGGAACGACAGAGGATGAGATGGCTGGATGGCATCACTGACTCTATGGACATGAGTTTGTGTAAACTCCGGGAGTTGGTGATGGACAGGGAGGCCTGTCATGCTGCGATTCATGGGGTTGCAAAGAGTCGGACATGACTGAGGGACTGAATTGAACCGAAGCACAACAAAAGAAATCTGAAATAGCAACTTGTAAACCAAGTCAGAGGTCCCAATCACAGCTAGTGAACTTTACCTGATATTACAAGAAATACTTCCGGTATAGTTCTTCTTAGTCATGTTTGAATAGAAATGAGAAAATCAGGCAAAGGTCACAGAAACTATTGATATTTGTTGTTTAAATGGTCAGAATGCATATTTTCCTCCACAGCTGTGGGTTTCAGTGATAAAGACAGCTCCTCTATCCATGGTATTCTCCAGCCATGATTACTGGAGTAGGAAGCCAGGGGATATTCCTGACCCAGGGATAAATCCCAGGTCTCTTGCATTGCAGGCAGATTCTTTGCCATCTGAGCCACCAGGAAAACCGCAAAGACTGCTCCCTAAATGGTAAAAATTTCACCTGTAACCACTATTCACCACTTTGATTTCTCTCATTCCTTTCTGCACATCATTAATACTAAGACAAGCTTTTCAGTTACCTAAGATGCTGTGTGATACTGAGTAGGATCCTGTGGGACTGCTGGGCAAAAAGCCTTTCTGTGTTCCTCCTTTCTTGATTATAGGAAATAGGATTCAGTCAGGCTCCATGACCTTTCCTGAGTTTCAAGGAGCAGGTTGCAACAATAGCTAATTAGGGAAGGGAGGGAATGTGGAGACAGGGAAGGAACCCTCAAGGGAAACAATAGTGCAGCCTTGGGGCAAGGACCTGGTTCCCCAAAAAGAGATGCATATAACAATATCTTTGAGCTATTTTGCAGATACTGAAACTCCCTCCAGGTGGGAGAAATTAACAGTATGCTGCCTACAAGCACATTGATCCCAGATTAGCTGAAATCAAATTATGCTGACTCCCACTTACCTCACTGGAACCAATTAGAAGAAAGTCTAGCAGTTGATCACATCCTCTGAACCATTATTAAAAACTTTTCACTACCCTCTCCAAGTTGGACATAGTTTTGAGGGTATTAGCCCACTGTGGCCCCCTTTGCCTCGTAAAGTAATAGAGCTATTCTTTTCTACTTAACCCAAAAACTCTGTTTCCAAGATGTAATTTAGTGTCGAGGTCAGATTCAACTTCATGTGGAACGATGGTAAGCACAATGTTATTAAACACTTATTCCAAGTAGAAGAGATTTTAAATAACCAGCCAGTAAGCCGAAGAAATGATGCTTTTGAATTGTGGTGTTGGAGAAGACTCTTGAGAGTCCCTTGGACTGCAAGGAGATCCAACCAGTCCATTCTGAAGGAGATCAGCCCTGGGATTTCTTTGGAAGGAATGATGCTAAAGCTGAAACTCCAGTACTTTGGCCACCTCACGCAAAGAGTTGACTCATTGGAAACTGATGCTGGGAGGGATTGGGGGCAGGAGGAGAAGGGGACAACAGAGGATGAGATGGCTGGATGGCATCACTGACTCGATGGACATGAGTATGAGTGAACTCCGGGAGTTGGTGAGGGACAGGGAGACCTGGTGTGCTGCGATTCATGGGGTCGCAAAGAGTCGAACACAACTGAGCGACTGAACTGAACTGACTGAACTGAAACAATGGTTTACAGAGATGCTTCTTGCTTATTCTTATTCACCGTTTGCTTTAGGAGACTACTTAATGTTGAGGAAATTATTAAAACGATCATAAGACATTGATCTATGTACAGTAAGTATGATATTTATAATAGTATTCATATATTATTGAATGTTTAAAGTTTTGTAATATGAGTTGGAAACAAGTAACTTTGATTTCATAGACTTAATAGCTCTGAAAAGATATTTGACTGCCATTATCTAATAAAACATGAAGCACTGTAAATCCTACATGCATATTTTCATTATCTAAGGCTTGGATGTACTAAAATAATGTCAGAATTTACATTCAGTGTGAGAAATGGAATACTGCTGGTTGTATCAGTAAATAAAAAATGACAGTCATCAGCCATTATAGCCACTGCCAACAAGGAGCTGGTGAGCCCTGAGGGAACTAAGGAAGGAAAAGAATACCTGCCATCTAGCAGCCATCAAACTGCAGCCACTCCCATAGTGACCCCTGAGGAAACTCAGGATATGAGAATACTGGCCTCAGATAGCTGCTTTCCAAGTGGCACTATTGGTAAAGAACCTGCTTTCCAATGCAGGAGACATATAGAGGTGTATATTTAATCCTTGGGTCTGGAAGATTCCCTAGAGGAGGGCATGGCAACACACTCCAGTAATCTTGCCTGGAAAATCCCATGGACAGAGGAGCCTGGCAGGCTACAGTCCATGGGGTCGCAAAAGAGCTGGATACAACTGAAGCGACTTAGCACAGCACAGATAGCTGAGGTGTATATCAGAAGAATGACTTCAGTGATCCGACAGTCTTGCAACTTCCCAAACATAGAAAAGGACTTAACTCCTTAACTTGAGATATCTGTTTTCTTTAACAATACTCTTTCGACGTTCAGACTACCTGCATTCTATTACAAAACTCCCATATAACCTGACTCCCTGCTTCACCTCCTTGTAGCCGTTCTCTCAGGTTTACTTGAGATGCTGCCTCCCAGGCTTGAAGTCTTAAAATTTTCTGCCAAATAAAACATAACTCTCAAATTTTATGTTGTTCATATATTATTTTTAGCCAGCCAGTTTAATACATCTGCTGAGACAGACCTGTTAGTTCTGAAGTACTCAATGAAAAGCCAGTCTTATCTCTGGGGATAGTTTCTTTCTCATGCCCTTTTCACATATAGATTATACCTTAACTTTACTAGGTGTTCATTACCATAAAGGTTCATTAAGTCCTCTGTGGGAACCTGAATTAGAGTAAAACCCACTTCAGCTGCTCTAATTAGAGTTATTTAGGGTTTCCTAGTTAAGGGAATTTATACTTATATTTTTCCTATATATATGCAAAGGCAGAGGAACCAGAGATCAAATTACCAACATCCGCTGGATCATGGAAAATGCAAGAGAGTTTCAGAAAAACATCTATTTCTGCTTTATTGACTATGCCAAAGCCTTTGACTGTGTGGATCACAATAAACTGTGGAAAATTCTGAAAGAGATGGGAATACAAGACCACCTGACCTGCCTCTTGAGAAACCTGTATGCAGGTCAGGAAGCAACAGTTAGAACTGAACATGGAAAAACAGACTGGTTCCAAATAGGAAAAGGAGTACGTCAAGGCTATATATTGTCACCCTGATTATTTAATTATATGCAGAGTACATCATGAGAAACACTGGGCTGGAAGAAGCACAAGCTGCAATCGAGATTCCTGGGGGAAATATCAATAACCTCAGATATGCAGATGACACCACCCTTATGGCAGAAAGTGAAGAGGAATTACAAAGTCTCTTGATGAAAGTGAAAGAGGAGAGTGAAAAAGTTGGCTTAAAGCTCAACTTTCAGAAAACTAAGATCATGGCATCTGGTCCTATCATCTCATGGGAAATAGATGGGGAAACAGTGAAAACAGTGTCAGACTTTATTTTTTTGGGCTCCAAAATCACTGCAGATGGTGACTGCAGCCATGAAATTAAAAGACACTTATTCCTTGGAAGGAAAGTTATATCCAACCTAGATAGCATATTCAAAAGCAGAGACATTATTTTGCCCACAGAGGTCCATCTCGTCAAGGCTTATGGTTTTTCCAGTAGTCATGTATGGATGTGAGAGTTGGACTGTGAAGAAGGCTGAGCGCCGAAGAATTGATGCTTTTGAATTGTGGTGTTGGAGAATACTCTTGAGAGTCCCTTGGACTGCAAGGAGATCCAACCAGTCCATTCTAAATGAGATCAGTTGTGGGTGTTCATTGGAAGGACTGATGTTAAAACTGAAACTCCAATACTTTGGCCACCTCATGCCAGTTGACTCACTGGAAAAGACTCTGATGCTGGGAGGGATTGGGGGCAGGAGGAGAAGGGGATGACAGAAGATGAGATGGCTGGATGGCATCACTGACTTGATGGGCATGAGTTTGAGTGAACTCCGGGAATTGGTGATGGACAGGGAGGCCTGGCGTGCTGCAATTCATGGGGTCGCAAGGAGTCAGACACGACTGAGTGACTGAACTGAACTAAGGGAATTTATAATGATTTTTTCCTATATAAATGCAAATTTTACAAAAGGATTTATAAACTCAGTGTCTTTAAAGCATATATATAGGTTTCATCAAGGTGATTTCTATTTCCTAGTGACTAGTCAAAAAATTACATCATTATGGTCCATGATCATTTTCCCAAACATTTTGTTTTTTTTGTTTTGTTTTGTTTTTAATTTACCTTTTTAATTTTTAAAAAATATTTTTTTAATTGAAGGATAATTGCTTTATAGAATTTTGCTGTCTTCTGCCAAATATCAATATGAATCAGCCATAGGTATACATATGTTCCCTCCCTCTTGAAGATCCCTCCCATCTGCCTCCCCATTCCACCCCTCTAGATTGTTGCAGAGCCCCTATTTGAGTTCCCTGAATCATACAGCAAATTTCCATTGACTATCTATTTTACATATGGTATGTAAGTTTCCATGTTACTCTCTCCATACATCTTACTCTCTCCTTCCTCCCCCCATTTTGTTAATTTTTTTTTTTTTTTTTTTTAGTACAGGGTATAACATTGATCCAGGACACTGGAGATGACTCAATTAAGGTCTGCTTAAATTCAACTATTAGAAGTAGGGAAAGGAGTACTAGAGGGGAAATAGCTGGTAAGAACCCAAAACCCAGAAGTGTTGGTGGTATTGCATAACACAGCTGCATTTAGAAATCAGGACCTGAAATCAATAGAACAGGACAGAAAACCCCACAATAAACCCATACACCTTTGGTCAGTTAATCTACAACAAAGGAGGCAAGACTACACAATATTGGAAAGACAGTCTCTTCAACAAATGGTGCTGGGAAAATTGAACAGCTACATGTAAAAAAAATGAAATTAGATCATTCTTTAACACCATATATAAAAATAAGCTTAAAATGGATTAAATACTGAAATGTGAGACCAGACAGTATAAAACCCTTAAAGGAAAACAGAACACTCTGACATAAATCACAGCATATCTTTTTAAATCTCTCTTCAGAATAATGGAAATAAAAATAAATAGGACCTTCTGAAACTTATAAGCTTTTGCACAGCAAAGCAAACAATCAAAATGAAAGGACAACCCACAGATTGGGAGAAAAATATTTGAAAATGATGTGACCAACAAAGGATTAGTCTCCAAAATTTACAGGTAGTCCATGATGCTTAATACCATCAAAACAAACAACCCAATCAAAAAATGGGCAGAAGACCTAAACAGAAGAAGATATACTGATGTCCAAGCAGTACATGAAAAGATGTTCAACATTGCTAATTATTAGAGAAATGCAAATTAGAACTACAATGAGATACTACCTCACACCAGCCAGAATGGCTATCATCAAAAAATTCACAGAATAAATGCTGGAGAGGGTGTGGAGAGAAGAGAACCCTCCCACTGTGTTGGTGGGAATGTAAATTGGTACAGCCACTATGGAAAATAGCACGGAAGTTTCTTAAAAAACTAAAAGTAGAGTTAACATATGACTCTACTGTCCCATGTCTTAGCAGATATCTGGAGAAAAACATGATCCAAAAGGATCCATGCACCCCCAATGTTCATTGCAACACTGTTTACAATAGCCAAGACATGGAAGCAACCTAAATGTCCATTGACAGAGCAATGGATAAAAAAGCTGTGGTACATAAAATGGATAACTAACAAGGACCTATTATATAGCACATGGAACTCTGCTCAATGTTACGTGGCATCCTGGATGGGAGGGGGATTTGTAGGAGAATGGATATATGTATATATATGGCTGAGTTCCTTCACTGTTCACTTGAGACTACCACAACATTGTTAATCAGCTATCAGTCAGTTCAGTTCAGTCACTCAGTCGTGTCTGACTCTTTGCGACCCCATGAATCACAGCACGCCAGGCCTCCCTGTCCATCACCAACTCCCGGAGTTCACTCAGACTCATGTCCATCGAGTCAGTGATGCCATCCAGCCATCTCATCCTCTGTCGTCCCCTTCTCCTCCTGCCCCCAATCCCTCCCAGCATCAGAGTCTTTTCCAATGAGTCAACTCTTCGCATGAGGTGGCCAAAGTACTAGAGTTTCAGCTTTAGCATCATTCCTTCCAAAGAAATCAGCTATACCCCAATACAAAATAAAAAATTTAAAGTTTGGTATAAAAAGAAGCTGTGGCACATACATATATACACATACACACACACACACACATACATACACACACAAACACACAGAGTGGAATATGACTCAGACATTAAAAATAATAAAATAATGCCATTTGCAGCAACACAGATGGACCTAGATATTGTCATACTGAGTGAAGTCAGTCATAGTAGAAATATATAACATCCTTTGTATGTGGAGTCTAAAAAGAAATGATACAAATTAACTTACTTACAAAACAGAAAGAGATTCGCAGACTTAGAGAGCAAACTTATGGTTGCCAGGTAGAATTAGGGAGTTTCAGATGGACATGTACACATTGCTACAGTTAGGGTGTTTGAGAGGGATATGTACACACTGCTATGTACACTGCTTTGGATAACCAAACAGGGACCTACTGTATAACACATGGAACTCACTCAATATTACGTGGCATCCTGGATGGGAGGGGAGTTTGGAGGAGAATGGATACATGTATGTGTATGGTTGAGTCCCTTTGGTGTTCACCCAAAACTATCACAACATTGTTAATCGGCTCTAATCCATATAATTTTTTTTAAATTAGGATCTGATTGATGAAGGCAATGTTCACAACAACAAAACTTTCATATGATTGACTTGACTTTTCTCTTTTGAAAATAACCAAAATGGAATAAAACCTTCATCACTGACTGATTCTACTACCGTGTAAAAACAACATTTAAGGGAAATTATGAATTTCACATCTGATAAGTATTGTCCTGGTGATTCTTCAAATCACTTATCATTGGGATCATCTATTCACCATAAGCAACACAAGTTCAAGAGAAATGAAAGTGACCTGGGGTTACATTAAGAAATGACCTGGGGTGCCATTTCGTCTGGTGTTCCAATACACCTGAGGTTCTGAATACCACAGAAATGTTATTAAATTATCATAATAATGGCTAATCCATAGTGAGTGCTTGCTATGTGCCAGACACTTTTCTAAAATATTTACATATGTTAACTTATTTAATCATTACAATCATCTATTATCCCCATTTACAAATGATAGGAAACAGTCACAAGATAAATAACATGTCCAACAAAAGAAAGAATGCTGAATTTGCCAGAACTCCTTCCAGAGCAATTGTTCTTTGTTTCTGAAAAGAACACTCTTATCTATTCACCTGGTGTAGGAAATGAGATTACTGAGATTACATTCCCTCCTGAACCAAACACAGTCACATGCAAGATTTACTTTAAAAAAGAATAAATGATAACAAATTACCATTTCAAGAGGATGGGTCATATTAACTGAGGGCTCTGGTTTTCCTGATGGTGTAGGCAAATTTTGACCCAAAGCTAACCCGATTAGCCACACTACTCCCTTTCACTCCAGTTAGTTTTAGGGGTCGAGGTATCTCTGCTACCTACATTTATCTCCTGTTCAGAAATTCATAGGACTTTGCCAGTATTATTTAGATTAAGAAATTGAGGCCAGATGAGAAGAAAATAAAGATATCATCTCCACTGTCAAATTTACTTTGTAACTTTGTACTCATGCAGATATGTCAAAAGAAACTGTCCAATCTAAAGAAAAGAAAATAGAAAAGTTGGAATAAAATTGAATAAAGTATCAAAAAACTGTAGGCAAAATTTCAATGTACTATTATATGTGTAACAGCAGTCCTAGACTGACAAGAAAAAAAGAAAATTGTTTAAGGTAATAATGGCTGGAAATTCCCCATATTGTATTTTTAAATATTATTATATAGATGCAAAAATTTCAAGGAACCCAAAAGATAAACACAAAAGATACATAGCCAGACACATCACAGTCAAGACACTAAAGCAAGAAAGAAAGTCTTAAAAGCAGCAAGAGAAAAATGACTCATGACACACCAGGGACTAACAATATGATTAATGGCTAACTTCTCATCAGAGACAATGGTGGCCAGAAGGCAGATGAATGACATATTCAAAGTGCTAGAGGGGAAAAAAAAAAAAACAAAAACAAAACTGTCAACAAGTAAAACTATCTTTCAAAGATGAAGGTGAAACAAAGACAGTGATATATAAATAAAAAGTGAAATAATTCATTTCTAGCGAAACTGCCTTACAAGAAATACTAAAGGAAGCCTTTTAGGCTGAAAGAAAATGACACAAAACAGCAACTTTAATACACACAAAAAAATGAAGAGTATAAGAAATGGAAAACAGGTGAGTAAATATAAAAGACTATGTATTATGAATTATGTCCACCTCCCAAATTCACATGTTGAGATTCTAACCCCCCATATGACAGTATTAGCAGGTGGTGCTTTGGGGAAGTAAATCATGAGGATGGCGCCCTCATGAAAGGGTAAGTGCCCTTATAAAAGAGACTAGAGGGGCTCTCTTTCTCTTTCCACCATGTGGGGACACAGCAAAAAGACAACTATCATGAACCAGGAAGCAAGCCCTCAGCAAACAATAAATCTACCACTGCCTTGATTTAGGAAATCTCAGCTTCCAGAATTGTGAGAAATAAATGTTTACTTATAAGCCACCTGCTCTATGGTACTCATGTAGCCAACTGAATTAAGACACTATTATATATATATATACATATATATGTGTGTATATATATATCCTCTTTTCTTAGTTTCTCTAAAAAACATGTTTATTAAAAAGTAATAATTATAGTACTCTTAGATTAGGCTTACAAAACATAAAAGTGTAATATATGTTAATATTAGCACTAAGAATGGGGGGGGGGACAGAAAATGGAGCTATATTAGAGCAAAGTTGCTATGTTTTATACCAGAATTACATTAGTATTAGCCTGAAGAAACTTCTGATAAGATTGCATATTATAATCTCTAGAGCAATCAGCAAATAAACAACTCTAAAAATGTATTTAAAAATCAGAGGAATGAAATGATACAAAGAAAAGCATTTGTTAAGCAAACAAACAAACAAAAAAAAAGATGATATTAAAGTAAGGAGAGGAAAGAACAGGATGGTGAAGGAGCAGGTGGACGTGGAGTACATCTCTCTCCATGGATACATCAGGAATACACCTTCAGACACAGAAGTGCATGCAGAACACTAGTTGAGAGCAGACAGGAATACCTGACCAGTGGACAAGAATATAAAGAACCATGCAAAACACTGCAGGACAAAGGAACTAGGGGGAAATGGGAGTGTTAGTAGGATTGGGCCTGTCCTCGGTGGGTTGGGGAACTGAAGCAGGGGTCTGATCCCCACAGCAGAGCAACTGTCGGAGTCAGAGGAGAAATATTTAAGACCGGGAGTGAAACAGCTGATCTGTGGCAACCTAAATGGGATGAGAATCAGACAGTCCTTGCCACAGCCATACATATGCCAGGCAGGAATGTGGGTCTCCCGGAAGGTGCGGTGGCTGGGAACTGGAGTTTAGGGATTGTGGAACAAACCCAGGGTGAGGGCTGCTGTTGACTGCAGAGAGACATATCAAGTGGATGTGAGGAAGGGGATCGTGGTGGGAAATGCCTGTGAAGGAAAGCCAGGCAGCCATGAAAGCAAGGTGATACTTCTAAGTCATGCATAGACCACAGCCATCACCATAACCTTTCTCTCTCCACATGCAAGCATCAGTAGCTGAACAGTAGAGAGACTGGCCCATCAAATGCCTGATGCACTGAACTACAAAGTAGGACCCCACTCAAGATACGCCTTTCAGTGACTGATAAGCTGATCTACAGAGTAGGACCCCAGTCAGGGGGGACCCCTCTATGTGCCTGACACGCTGAGAAACACAGAAGGACTCCAAGCAAGGGATCTCTCTAAGTGCCTGAATAGGCAGAGCTATGGAGAAAGAGTAGCCAAAGAGGTCCTCTGATCACCAGCTACAAGAGGCTTGAAAAAAAAGACTCTGATAGGGCCATGACACCTGCTGCAGAGGCAGTCTGTGTCCCTGAACACTTGGCGCCACCAGGGACCCCGAAAGCCAAACAGCTGCACCACCTTCATGCTCAACTCTCACTGGGACAGAGTTGCCACAGGCAAAAAAAATACAAGTCTTGTGTTTATGCATGCAGGGTCGCTTCGGTCCAGTCTGACTCTTTGCGACCCTGTAGACTAAGGCCTGCCAGGCTTCTCTGTCAGAGTGGGGGTTCTCCAGGCAAGAATACTGGAGCATATTGGCCAATATTGGTTACCATACCCTCTAGAGCACTATATTTCCTGCTGCCCTAGCTGCCAAGCCCCTGAGTACCTGGTGCTGCCAGAACTCCTGAGAACCAAGCAGTTGCACCACTTCCACATCTGCCCTCACAGGGGCAAACCCAAGTCCTCTAAGGCAGCCTCAGGAGCTAAACCCCAATGGATGACCCACATGTAGAGGTGGAAATAAAACCACAATTGAAACCCAGGGACAGTGTGGCTAAAGAAGAAGACCCAAAACCTTCCCACCAGCTGTGCAAGCTGCACAGATCAACATGAACAACACAAATCCACACAATCAACTAAGCAGACTCTGTGTCTATGCATTATATAAAAGGCCACTGAGAGCTCCCACAAAAGAAACACACTAGCTCTGATAGCTATGGACATTGGAGGCAATAACACACAGCAGTAGGACCAGATTAGAATCTGAGCAGCCCCCACAGCAGGTCCAGAGATCAGCACAGTGTTGGAGGGCATCCTAAGGAGGTGAGGTGGACTGTGATTCTCAGTGCGGGAAAGACTCTGACAACAGTGACTCAAGAAAAACATTTGCTATTCTTATTTTTTACTTGTTCTGTAGATTCTTTTGGATTTTTTCCTTTTTCTCCCCCTTTGTTGTTGTTATCATTTGGCACTAATTCAATTGGCACTAAGAAATCCAATTAAGCTTCTGAGCTTTTTTTTTTCTTTTCCCTCAGTCACATTTTTTATTGTTGTTACAGACCTCTCTACTTTTACATTGGGCTTTTGAAGTTCTGTGGAGTTTCCTCTTTCTTTTCTCTTTTTTTAATTTTAATTTTTAAACCTATTATTTTTTCTACATTTATGCCTTTGTTTGCTTTTCCTACAGTTCTTTTTCCCTTGCAGTTAATCTTTCACATATATCTTCTTTATCTATCTCTATTTAACTTTGCACATCTATTCTTTCTTTCTTTTCTTTCTCTCCTTTCCTCTCAATATATTTGTTAGCTTTATTTTCATTGCCTTATTCCCCAACTGGCACCTTGCTTTAGTTTTGTTTTCCAGTTAGTGCTTAAGTCAGTTTTGTTCTTAACTGGTAAATATAATTTTTGATTTCCTTTGTTCACTGGGTCATTCTACTGTACTTTGTTGGACTGTTTTCACTTTGCTCATGGATGTATATGTATGTGTGTATATTCCATTATTTTAATTATTACTTGCCTGATTTTATAACTGCCATTTGTCTGGGGTTCATCTTTGGCTTCTTGTTTTTGGGTATTTGTTTTACTCTCCCTTAATGTCATAACAAACCACTGTGGAATCTTTGTTTCTGACCAGAGATCAAACCCTGAGCCTTTGGAGTGGCAGCACTGACTCCAAGACCCTAAACTACTAGAGAACTGACCCTCAGGAGTATCAAACAGTGAGAACGCACCCAGAGGAAACCGCTAGAATACAAGACCCGGCATCACCCAACCACCAGTAGCACCCTGTGCAGGATGCATCATCTAAACAACAGACGAAACAAAAATACAAACCCAATCATCAGCAGACAGGAGTACCACCTCACGCAGCCTTGACCATCAGAGGAAAAACAAACAAAAACTCAGCACAAATCTCACCCTATACGAAGCTCACACAAACCACTGGACCAACCATAGGAGGGAAGAAACCAAAAGGAAGAAAGAATTCAACCTTCTTCACGGAAAAAATTCAACTTTCTTTGAAGCCTGGGAAAAGGAGACATCAAACACAATAACAAAAAAAAAATGAAAAGGCAGAGATATATTACACAAATGAAGGAACAAACTGGAAACACAGAAGCCCAAATAAATGAAGAGGAAATAGGAAAATTACCTGAAAAACAATTCAGAATAATGACAGTAAAGATGATCAATTACCTTGAAAACAAAATGGAGCAAATCCAAGAATCAATTAACAAAGAACTAGAAGAATTAAAGAATAAGCATACAGAGACAAACAACACAACTACTGAAATTAAAAATACTCTAGAAAGAATCAATAGCAGAATATCTGAAGCAGAAGAACGAATCAGTGAGCTGGCAGATAAAATGGTAGAAATAACTTCTGAAGAGCAGAATAAAGTAAAAATAATGAAAAGAGCTGAGGACAGCAGCAGAGATCTTAGGGACCATATCAAACAAACCAACTTCCGAATAATAGGGGTCCCAGAATAAGAAGAGAAAAAGAAAGGGTATGAGAAAATTTTTGAAGAGATTATAGTTGAAATTTTCCCCAACATGGAAAAGGAAGTAGCCAATCAAGTCCAAGAGGCACAAAGAGTCCCATACAGGATAAACGCAAGGAGAAACATGCCAAGACACATACTAATCAAATTAACAAAGACTGAAAACAAAGAAAGAACATCAAAAGCAGCAAGGGAGAAGCAGCAAGTAACATACAAGGGAAACCCCATACATTTAACAGCTGGTCTTTCAGCAGAAACTCTGCAGGCCAGAAGGGAATGGCAGGATCTATTTAAAGTACTGAAAGGGAAAAATCTACAACCAAGATTACTGTACCCAGCAAGGATCTCATTCAAAATTGATGGAGAAATAAAAAGCTTTTCAGACAAGCAAAAGTTAAGAGAATTCAGTATCACCAAACCAGCTTCACAACAAATGATAAACAGACTTATATAGTCAAGAAATACAACAGGAGAAAAAGGATCTACAAAATCAACCCTGAACAATTAGAAAATGGCAATAGGAACATATATCAATAATTACTTTAAAGGTAAATGGATTTAATGCTCCAACCAAAAGACACAGACTGGCTGAATGGATGCAAAAACAAGGCTCATATATATGCTGTCTACAAGAAATCCACTTCAGACCTCAAGACATATAGACTGAAAGTGAGAAGATGGAAAAATATATTCCATGCAAATGGGAAGCAAAAGAAAGCTGGAGTACCAATCCTCATATCAGACAAAATAGACCTTAAAATAAAGAAGATTACAAGAGATAAGGAAGGACACTACAAATGATCAAGGGATCAATCCAAGAGGAAGACATGACAATTTTAAATACCTATGCACCCAACATACAACAACATACAATGCAACCTCAATACATAAGACAAACACTAACAGACATAAAAGGAGAAATTGACAATAACGCAATAAGAGGAGGAGACTTTAACACCCCACTCACACCAATGGAGAGATCATCAAAACAGAAAATTAATAAGGAAACACAAGTCTTAAAAGATACATTAAATGAGATGGATCTCATTGATATCTTCAGGACATTCCATCCAAATGCAGAACAATACACTATCTTCCCAAATGTACATGGAACATTCTCCAGGATAGACCACAGCTTGGGTCACAAATCAAACCTCAGTAAATATAAGAAAATTGAAATTGTATTAAGGATCTTCAACCACAATGCTATGAGACTGGATATCAATTACAAGAAAAAATCTATAGGAAACACAAACACATGGAGATTAAACAACATGTTTCTAAATAACCAACAGGTTACTGAAGAAATCAAAAGGGAAATCAAAAAATTTCTAGAAACAAATGACAATGAAAACACAACTCAAAACCTATGGGATGCAAAAGCAGTTCTAAGAGGGAAGTTTATAGCAATACAATCCTACCTCAAGAAACAAGAAAAACATCGAATAGACAACCTAACTTTATGCCTAAAGCAATTGGGAAAAGAAAAAGAAAAAAAAATTAGTAGAAGGAAAGAAATCATAAAGATCTGAGCAGAAATAAATGAAAAAGAAATGAAAGAAACAATAGTAAAGATTAATAAAGCTAAAAGCTGGTTCTTTAAGAAGATAAACAAAATTGACACACCATTAACCAGACTCATCAAGCAAAAAAAGACAGAAGAATCAAATCAACAAAATTAGAAATGAAACAAGGAGAGGTTACATCAGACAATGCAGAAAAACAAAGGATTATAAGAGACTATTATGAAAAACTATATGAAATAAAATGGATAACCTGGAAGAAATGGACAGATTCTTAGAAAACTTCACTCTTCCAAGACTGAACAAGGAAGAAATAGAAATTATGAACAACCCAGTTATAAGCACTAAAATTGAAGCTGTGATCAAATATCTCCCCAAAAACAAAAGGCCAGGACCAGATGGCTTCACAGGAGAATTCTATCAAACATTTAGAGAAGAACTAATGCCTATCCCTCTAAAACTCTCAAAAAATTGCAGAGGGAGGAAGACTTCCAAATTCATTCTATGAGGCCACCACCACCCTAATAACCAAAACCAGACAAAAACAACACAGGCAAGAAAATTATAGGCCAACATCACTGATGAACACAGATGCAAAAATCCTCAACAAAATTTTTAGCATAGAATTCAGCAACACATCAAAAAGCTCATACACCATGATCAAGTTGGGTTTATTCCAGGAATGCAAGGATTCTTCAATATACTCAAATCAATCAATGTGATATACCATATTAACAAATCGAATGATAAAAACCATACGATCATCTCAATAGATGCAGAAAAAGCCTTTGACAAAATTCAGCACCCATTTATGATTAAAACTCTTTAAAAAATGAGCATAGAAGGAACCTACCTCAATATAGTAAGGCCATAAATGATAAGCCTACAGCAAACATTACTCTCAATGGTGAAAAACTGAAAACATTCCCCCTAAGATCAGGAACAAGACAAGGATGTCCACTTTCACCACTATTATTCAACATAGTTCTGGAAGTCCTAGCTACAGCAATCAGAGAAGAAAAAGAAATAAAGGGAATCCAGGTTGGAAAAGAAGTAAAGCTGTCACTGTTTGCAGATGACATAGTACTGTACCTAGAAAACCCTAAAGACTGTAAATTACTAGAGCTAATCAGTGAATTTGGCAAAGTTGTAGGATACAAAATCAATACACAGAAATCACTTGCATTTCTATATACTAACAATGAAAAATCAGAAATAAAAATTAAGGAATTAATCCCATTCACCATTGCAACAAAAAGAATTAAATATCTAGGAATAAACTTACCTGAGGAGATGAAAGAACTGTACACAGAAAATTATAAGACACTAATGAAAGAAATCAAAGATGACATAAACAGATGGGGAGATATTCCATGTTCCTGGGTAGGAAGAATCAATATTGTGAAAATTACTATACTACCAAATGCAATCTACAGATTTAATGCAATCCCTATCAAATTACCAATGGCATTTTTCACAGAACCAGAACAAAAAAATTCACAATTCACATGGAAACACAAAAGACCCTGAAGAGCCAAAGAAGTCTTGAGAAAGAAAAGCGGAGCTGGAGCAATCAAGCTTCTTTACTTCAGATTATACTATAAAACTACAGTCATCAAGACAGTATGGTACTGGCACAAAAACAGAAAAATAGACCAATGGAACAAGATAAAAAGCCCAGAAATAAACCCATGTACCTATGGGTACCTTATTTTTTACAAAGGAGGCAAAACTATAAAATGGGGCAAAGACAGCCTCTTCAATAAATGGTGCTAGGAAAACTGGACAGCTACATGTAAAAGAATGAAACTAGAACACTTCCTAACACCATACACAAAGATAAACTCAAAATGGATTAAAGACCTAACTGTAAGACCAGAAACTATAAAACTATTAGAGGAAAACATAGGCAGAACACTCGATGACATAAATCAAAGATCTTCTATGACCCACCTCCCAGAGTCATGGAAATAAAAACAAAAGTAAAGAAGTGGGACTTGATTAAACTTAAAAGCTTTTGCACAGCAAAGGAAACTATAAGCAAGGTAAAAAGATATGACCCAGAAATCCCACTCCTAGACATATACCCTGAGGAAACCAAAATTGAAAGACATACATATCCCATTTTCATTGCAGCACTATTTACAATAGCTAAAACATGGGAACAACTTATATGTCCATTGACAAATGAATGGACAAAGAAGCTGTGGTAAGTATACACAATGGTATATTACTCAGCCATAAAAAGGAACACATTTGAGTCAATTCTAATGAGGAGGATGAACCTAGAACATATTATACAGAGTGAAGTGAGTCAGAAAGAGAAAGACAAATACCATATTCTAACACATATATATGATTCTAGAAAAATGGTAATGAAGAATTTATTTACAGGGTGACAATGGAAAAACAGACATAGAGAATAGACTTATGGACATGGGAAGAGGGGAGGACAGGGTGAAATGTACGGAAAGAGTAACATGGAAGCTTACATTACCATATATAAAATAGATAGCCAACAGGAATTTGCTGTATGGCTCAGGAAGCTCAAACAGGGGCTCTGTATCAATCTATACAAGTGGGATGGGGAGAGAGATTGGAGCGAGGTTCAAAAGGGAGGGTATATATGTATGCCCATGGCTGATTCATGTTGAGGTTTGACAGAAAACAGCAAAATTATTTAAAGCAATTATCCTTCAATAAAAAATAAACTAATTTTAAAAAATAAAGGCAAAAAGAATTGCATGAAACAGAAAAAAACAATAAAATGGCAGATATGAGTCCAAATATAGCAATTATATTAAATACCAATGGAAAAAACACTGTAATCAAAATATGGAGATTGCCAAACACAATAACTAAGCATAATTCAACATATGCTGTCTACAGAAATACACACAAATAGGTGGAAGTAAATGAATGGGGAAACAATGCAAAATCTAATGATAAAAGAGCCGTAAGTATTACACTAATACTAGACTGAACAGACCTTAAGAAACATCCCTAGAAACAAAGAATAATTTCATAATGCTAAATATCAGGAAAATATAAAAATTATAAAGGTATATGCTTGTGTCAACTGAGTTCCAAAAACTTACAGAAATGAAGAAAGAAATAGAGAATTCAACATGTACAGCTGAATATTTCAATAACCTTCTCTTAGTAATTGAAAGAAAATTAGATACAATATCAGTAAGAACATTACAGACGTGAACAGCAATATCAAATTGATATAATTGGCATTTGTAGAATATTGTGCCCCAAAGAGCACACTATGTCTTTTTTTGCAAATGTACATAAAACATTATCTATAATATACCATTTGCTAAACCACATGCTACACTATGTGTGGTATCAGACTGACCATGTACATAGTCATTATGGTTTAGCCAGTTGTGCCAGAATGAGAACCCTAAGTCAGTTCTGAACTTGAATCACGATTTAGGAATTTATTAGATATTAAATTTTGCACAAGCTCTTCACCTTGTATGAGAGACCGTGGATGGTAATAATGCCTACTTCAGAGCTTGCTGAAAGAATTCAAGACAATACATGCAAGTTTAGTGTCTAAAAAGGAGGTACTCAGTAAAAGGTAGCCAACAGCATTTCATTATCATGAACATGCAGAAATAGCCATTATCATTTACTTACTCTGCCCTTTTAAGAAGTAGAGAACACCTTATCTGCTCTATGTGATGAGAAGACAATCAATGGAAACAGGAATTCAGTATGGAGTGGAACTGAAGTAGTAAGGCATGCTCCCGGCAGCTATTTCTGGAGCTTAATAGTGAAGAGTCTGGTGTCCTAAACATATTTCCAAACATTTTGAGTATTTGGGTCCAATCATAGGATCAGTCAGTAGCCAAGATAATTTATATTATAGTTCCTGAAGGCAAATAGTATTCCAGAATGGCTAGGAAACCGGTTTGTTTCCAAATTCAAAATAAGTGTCAACAGTTCCCTCATGCCTTCTATTTTTATACTTTTATATACTTAAAGCATCTGCCCGCAATGAGGGAGACCTGGGCTCGATCCCTGGGTTGGGAAGATCCCCTGGAGAAGGAAATGGCAACCCACTCCAATATTCTTGTCTGGAGAATCCCATGGATGGAGGAGTCTGGTGGGCTACAGTCCATGGGGTCGCAAAGAGTTGGACATGACTGAGCGACTTTACTTTCATACTTATACCAGTAAAATAATAGCTATATTTTACTAGGATTTAACAAGTAGATTTTTTAAAAGCAACATGGCAAATATTCAGTACAGATTTATATATTCAGTGAGCTCCATATCAGGTGCATTAAAATGCATATACATCCAGTCATCTCTACTCTGTCACACAGAACTTCACATTGTATAGTATGAACAACAAAATTGTTGATTTTATTCTGGGGGATCATATTTATCTATATAATTCACTTTGAGTCTCAGGTAGAAGTAAAAAACTATCCAGGATCCTTTTCTTTCTTAACCTGTATAGACCAAGGTGAGATATTTAATCAATGAGGTTTCCTAACAGTTATTATGTAGTTACTGCATCATGAAACAGTTCAAGAATTATATTCTAAGACTTGTAATAGAGAAAAATGTCCTCTAATAAAGTATTTGACTAGCAGTTTGTAAAATATTAATAGATGTTATATGAGGGAAATTGTATATGAATAAACTTAAAATAAGGTTAAACAAAATTGAACTACTTTTTCCCCCTTACAACAAAAAATCTGATTTTTTAAATTTTTAATGAGTAGACATGCTATAAGACCTTTTAGAATTAACACCCAAAAATATGTCCTTTTCATCATAGGGGACTAGAATGCAAAAGTAGGAAGTCAAGAAACACCTGGAGTAACGGGCAATTTTGGCCTTGGAGTACAGAATGAAGCAGGGCAAAGGCTAATAGAGTTTTGCCAAGAGAACGCACTGGTCATAGCAAACACCCTCTTCCAACAACACAACAGAAGACTCTACACATGGACATCAATGGATGGTCAACACCGAAATCAGACTGATTATATTCTTTGCAGCCAAAGATGGAGAAACTCTATACAGTCAGCAAAAACAAGACTGGGGGCTGACTGTAGCTCAGATCAAGAACTCCTTATTGCCAAATTCAGACTTAAATTGAAGAAAGTAGGGAAAACCACTAGACCATTCAGGTATGACCTAAATCAAATCCCTTATGATTATACAATGGAAGTCAGAAATAAATTTAAGGGACTAGAGCTGATAGATAGAGTGCCTGATGAACTATGGATGGAGGTTCATGACACTGTACAGGAGACAGGGATCAAGACCATCACCATGGAAAAGAAATGCAAAAAAAAAAAAAAGCAAAATGCTTGTCTGGGGAGGCCTTACAAATAGCTGTGAAAAGAAGAGAAGCAAAAAGCAAAGGAGAAAAGGAAAGATATAAACATCTGAATACAGAGTTGCAAAGAATAGCAAGGAGAGATAAGAACCCCTTCCTCAGCGATCAGTGCAAAGAAATACAGGAAAACAACAGAATGGGAAAGACTAGAGATCTCTTCAAGAAAATTAGAGATACCAATGAAACATTTCATGCAAAGATGGGCTCGATAAAGAACAGAAATGGTATGGACCTAACAAAAGCAGAAGATATTAAGAAGAGGTGGCAAGAATATACAGAAGAACTGTACAAAAAAGATCTTCACAACCCATATAATCATGGTGGTATGATCACTCACCTAGAGCCAGACATCCTGGAATGTGAAGTCAAGTGGGCCTTAGAAAGCATCACTACAAACAAAGCTAGTGGAGGTGATGGAATTCCAGTAGAGCTAGTTCAAATCCTGAAAGATGATGCTGTGAAAGTGCTGCACTCAATATGCCAGCAAATTTGGGAAACCCAGCAGTGGCCACAGGACTGGAAAAGGTCAGTTTTCATACCAATCCCAAAGAAAGGCAATGCCAAATAATGCATAATTGCACTCATCTCACACTCTAGTAAAGTGTGCTCAAATTCTCCAAGCCAGGCTTCAGCAATATGTGAACCGCGAACTTCTTGATGTTCAAGCTGGTTTTACAAAAGGCAGAGGAACCAGAGATCAAATTGCCAACATCCACTGGATCATGGAAAAAGCAAGAGAGTTCCAGAAAAACATCTATTTCTGCTTTATTGACTATGCCAAAGCCTTTGACTGTGTGGATCACAATAAAATGTGGAAAATTCTGAAAGAGATGGGAATATCAGACCACCTGACCTGCCTCTTGAGAAACCTATATGCAGGTCAGGAAGCAACAAGTAGAGTGGATATGGAACAACAGACTGGTTCCAAATAGGAAAAGGAGTATGTCAAGGCTGTATATTGACACCCTGCTTATTTAACTTCTATGCAGAGTACATCATGAGAAACACTGGGCTGGAAGAAGCACAAGCTGGAATGAAGATTGCCGGGAGAAATATCAATAACCTCATATATGCAGATGATGGCAGAAACTAGTTCCTTTAGTTCAAAAGGAACTAAAAAGCCTCTTGAGGAAAAAGAGGAGAGTGAAAAAGTTGGCTTAAAACTCAACATTCAGAAAACTAAGATGATGGCATCTGGTCCCATCACTTCATTGGAAATAGATGGGGAAACAGTGGAAACAGTGTCAGACTTTA
This sequence comes from Bos mutus, assembly GCF_027580195.1. Lineage (NCBI taxonomy): Eukaryota > Metazoa > Chordata > Mammalia > Artiodactyla > Bovidae > Bos > Bos mutus. The sequence continues at coordinate 50,051,920 of NC_091642.1, forward strand.
TTTTTGGGGGCTCCAAAATCACTGCAGATGGTGATTGCAGCCATGAAATTAAAAGACGCTTACTCCTTGGAAGGAAAGTTATGACCAACCTAGATAGCATATTCAAAAGCAGAGACATTATTTTGCCAACAAAGGTCCGTCTATTCAAGGCTATGGTTTTTCCAGTGGTCATGTATGGATGTAAGTGTTGGACTGTGAAGAAAGCTGAGCACCCAAGAATTGATCCTTTTGAACTTTGGTGTTGGAGAAGACTCTTTAGAGTCCCTTGGACTGCAAGGAGATCCAACTAGTCCATCCTAAAGGAGATCAGTCCTGAATGTTCATTGGAAGGACTGATGCTGGAGCTGAAACTCTAGTACTTTGCCCACCTCATGCGAAGAGTTGACTCACTGGAAAAGACCCTGATGCTGGGAGGGATTGGGGGCAGGAGGAAAAGGCGACAACAGAGGATGAGATCGCTGGATGGCATCACCAACTCAATGGACATGAGTTTGTGTAAACTCTGGGTGTTGGTGATGGACAGGGAGGCCTGGCGTGCTGCTATTCGTGGCGTCGCAAAAAGTCGGACACAACTGAGCAACTGAACTGAGACATGCTGTAGGTATTTCTGAGAGGGAGATAAAGAAAACCACTATGTTCCAAACTTGTTTAATTCATGAATCCAATTTCTCTGGAAGGTATTTTGAAAACTGTTGCTTCTATCCAACTCATTCTATATATGAAATGAAACTGAATTTCAGAAAATGGCTCATTCAAAATCACAGGTAATCACAGAACTAGGATCCAAATTTTCTATATTTAGAGGAAGAAATATTTTTCATGTTAATCTTTACACTCCAGCCGATCTCATGGCCTGCTTTGAGAAGAATTTCAACTACATAATCTTATGTTTTAAACAAAATCATATAATCTTATAATGAAAAATATCTCTGCTACATTTTCATTGAGTGTTCAATTAATTCAGCTTCTGAAATTTAGGACAGTGATTTTAATTCTTAGATTTTGTAGATTCTCTTATCTTTGGTGCCTTTTCTTGTTTTTATAACATTTCTGTTACCATACTTCATGCTTCCTCAAGAATATGGCATGTTTTCCATTGTGTATATAATCTCACATTAGTGAGGGCACTCTTCTAAACAGTGTTGGCCCATTAGTAAGTCAGATTAATTAATTATATTTGTCACAGATTCTATCTATATGGTAAATTCAGTTTTTCTTGGGATCATCATTGTTTCACATATCAGACATTATGTTAAATATTTTACATTTATATTTTTGTTTAGTCTTTATAATCATTTTATTATATGCATTATATTATTGAGTCTATTTCATAAACCAGAAAAATAAACTTTAAAAATTTAAGTACTCACCTATGCTTTCTCATTGTTGAGTTGCATATGAAACACTGGCATTAGAACTCCAGAATTACACTCTTAATCACTCACCATATAGTTGGCTTACCTTTTAAGTGCTCTGAGAAGTTAAATATCAAATCACTAAGACTAGAGTGCTTATTTGATGTGATGACTAAGCAAACACCAATAATTATGGCAAGATTAATGCTTAGTTGGTCACTCATCAGCATGCCAGCCTCACTCTTCAGCAAAGCATCATTTTCATCTTCAATACAAGGTTGATTATCATACCCAGTATCATTAAACTTCTAGGTACAAATGCATGTGAATAATCAGTAAAGCTTTAAGTGATGACAAATATTTCACTTATAATTAATAGCTCACCAGCAGGAAGAAAACATTTGAACAGAATATACCAAATAATACTTTCTTTTATACCTCAAAATAACCAATTCACAGAATGAATTCAAGGTTCCATTTAAGTATTTGAAAAATGATCTCTGCTATTCTAATCAACGTGTAATGAACACTCATATTTAGGATACAATTTTGACTTAGAAAAAAAAAACTTCTGCATGTGTTTTATCTTAGTTTGTCCTTCCAGATCCATTTTCAGTCATCTGTGCACTATTTTGTTCTGCAGGAGGCTGACTTGCAAGAATTTTGAACACTAAACTCCTTTGCTTTCTAGCTTCCCACATTCAACCATTGGGAGATTCTGCAGGGGATCGGAAGGTGGGAACATATACAGGTCAAGGAATTTATTTCCCCCTACTCTCCTTCTGCCCAGATGCTGTGTGGTAGTGGTTTTTTCCTCTCGTCTAAAGCCACAGTTCTTGTCAGAGCTATATTTCCCGTAGGTTCAGGTAACTGCTTGCTATTTTATGCCTAGAAGTGATAACAGCTTTTCACTTTTACTAACCTATGTTTCATGTTGATTCCCTTATACCTGCCCACATCTCTGTAAACAAACTCTCTACCTCTTCACATATCCTCCAAGTAAGGTACGTGAAGGTAATGTGAAATCTATATTCACATTCAGTAAAGAGGAAATAAGAAATCTATATTTCACAGGAGACCTTGACTGATATACCTAATTTAAAAAAAAAAACAGAAATAAACAAGGAAACATCACCTGTCCACTGTGAATGGCTTCTCACCACAGTATAGCAAGCATGATATATCCACTATGCAGTCAATGATCATCTGCTATTCTTCCTTGTGTTTGACAGCTAAACTTGTGCCCACTTGAGTCTAATCACCAATAGACTATTTTGCAATCCACTTGGTTTAACTTTGAATCATAAAGGCCTGAATTGTAAGAAATGTCTCCCTGAAGAAAAAGTTTGATTCCTTAATTGAGATATGAATTGTGAATTAAAAAAGAAAATACTTTTAGTCAGCATGAACTATCTTTTTTATTTTTTTTGAATCAGTTCAAAAGTCACTTGTTTTTGATAGTTGAAGTCATTTACTAAGAATTTTTCTTAATCACAGAGATTTTTTTTAAATAAATCATGAAGTCTTTATATCTTAATTTCATCAAGTATAGCTGTAAGAGATATATTTCCAACTTAATGCTATTTTAGGGAAGAAAATGGAAAATGAAAAGAGGAAAGAAAAAGAAACCAGCATCCTCCTATATAGCATAATATTAAAAATATTCTAAGTGAAATATTAGTTATAGAAAATTCTGCTCTAGATCTACTGAAGGAAAATGTAAAATCCATGACACATTCAAAGAAGCACATTAAAAAAAATAATCTTCAAAAATGAGTACATGTTTGTATTGTTGAATATGAAAAATGACAGCTTTTCAAGATCTTACAGGCAATATGATACATAATTGAAATAAAATTCTATGTTCAGGTTTATATTAATAATCACAGGCTTCCCTGGTGGCTCAGAGGTTAAAGCATCTGCCTGGAATGTGGGAGACCTGGGTTCGATCCTTGGGTCAGGAAGATCCCCTGGAGAAGGAAATGGCAACCCACTCTAGAACTCTTGCCTGGAGAATCCCATGGAGGGAGGAGCCTGGTAGGCTACAGTCCATGGGGTCTCAAAGAGTCAGACACGACTGAGCGACTTCATTTTCACTTTTCTATTAATTCAATTATTCACACATATTTTTGAGACCTCTGAATTCTTTCTAATGTCACTAGGAGAACTTAAGATGATCAGTAGGAAGAAATTAATATAATAATAAGCATTTACTAGGACTTTATTATGTATCAGGCACCATTAAGTGTGTTTTATATGTACTAACTTAACCTCCAAGTGGCCAGTGTTAGTTGACATTTATTGAGCACTTAGTACATATCAGATACAGTTTTAAATGCTTTATACACATAAACTCATTCAATCCTCACATCAAACCTATGAGATAGGTACTATTACTATTTTCATAAGTGAAAATCACTCAGTCATGTCTGACTCTTTGTGACCCCATGGACTATACAGTCCATGGAATTCTCCAGGCCAGAATACTGGAGTTGGGTAGCCTTTCCCTTCTCCAGGGCATCTTCCCAACCCAGGGATTGAATCCCGGTCTCCCATACTGCAGGTAGATTCTTTACCAGCTGAACCACAAGGGAAGCCCAGGAATACTGGAGTGGGTAGCCTATCCCTTCTCCAGTGAGTCTTCCCAACCCAGGAATTGAACCAGGGTCTCCTGCATTGCAGGCAGATTATTTACCAACTTAGCTATCAAGGAAGCCCACATAGCTATCTGATAGCCCTGATAATTATCTTCATACTACACATTAAAGACTGAGGCAGAGAGGTTAAGTAACCTGCTCAAAGTTATACATCTATTAAATGGTAGAGTTGGAATATGAACACAAGGGCTCACCTCAGAACTCATTCTTTTCAACAATTCTGTTTTTGTCATTCCAACTTTGCAATGGGGAGAATTCAAGCTTTTTTTAAAAGAGTTAAGTCATTTGTCCAAGTAACACAGCTAATAAGTAATTGTATTAGTTTACTAGGGCTTTTATAACAGAGTACCACAATCTCAGTGGCAGAAATGTAATACATAGTCTTGAAATTCTGGAGGCTAGAAGTTCAAAATCAAGGTGTTCACAGGACTGGTTCTTCTGAGGGCTGTGAGGGTTGATTCTATTCCAGGCCTCTCTCCTTGACTTGGAGCAGATTATCTTCATGTTCACATGGCATTCTCACTGTGTGTGTCTCAGCCTTCAAATTTTCTTGTTTCATAAGGACACCAGTTGCACTGGATTTGGGCCCATCCTAACATACCTCATCTTAACTATCTCTGTACAGATGCTAACTTCAAATAAAGTCCATCATAATGTACTAAGGATTAGGATTTGAACATACAAATTTGGGGAAGACATAATTCAACCCATAACAGTAATTTGAGCTAGAGTTCAAACCTAAATACACTTTCAAGGTTCTGACAATGATAAGGAAAACCTTATTTTCTCAGCAACTTAAATATAAATACAAGTATATCCCTGGGATATTGCAAGTTCATTTCCATACTACCACAAAAGAACAAATATCACAATAAAGTGAACCACACAATTTATTTGGCTTCCTGGTATACATGAAAGTTATCCTTATATTATAATGTAGTCTACTGAGTGCACAATAGTATTATGTCTGAAAAAAATTACATATTTTAGTTTAAAACACTTTATTGGTTTACCAATTGAAGCCTTCAGTGAGTCACAGAAGAACAAAGATCACAAAGTCACAGAAGTAACAAAGATCAATGATGACCAATCACCATAAGAAATACAATAATGAAAAAGCTTGAAACAGTACAAGAATTATCAAAATGTGATGCAGAGACACAGGTGAGCAAATGCTATTGAAAAAAAAAATGATGAAAATAAACTTGCCTAACACAGGGTTACCACAAACCTACAATCTGTAAAAATCACAGTATCTGCTAAATGCGGTGTTAGTGAAAGTGTTAGTAGCTCAGTCATGTCCCAACTCTCTGCAACCCCACAGATTGTAGCCCACCAGGCTCCTCTGTCCATGGAATTTTCCAGGCAAGAGATGATACTGGAGTGGGTAGCCATTCCCTTCTCCAGGGGATCATCACTACCCAGGGATTAAACCCAGATCTCTAACATTGCAGGCAGGTTTTTTTTTTAACCGTTTGAGCCATCAGGGAAGCCTCAAATGCAATAAAATGAAGTACCATAAAACAAGGTATGCCTGTATGACTTATACACAATTCCAGGAGACAAAGATGTGCAGAGATCAGTGGTACTATTCTCCAGACTCCTTTAAATGGGACACCATGTTCTCTCTGGGGCATTATGATGTATATATTTAGGACCCTAATTCTCTAAGTGAAGGAAGATGATAGATAAATGGAATGACCATTTTTCTTCTCTTAGTCACAGCCATTTTGGACAGTAAATTCTGAGAACTTATCTATGCTGCACATTTATTCTCTTAAATCACTTTATCAATAGTCATAACCCTGGGCCTGTGGCATGTCCAGCAAGACTGCTCATGTATGTGTAGAAACCACTTAAATTATACCCCAGTCAAAGCCCTGTGGGAACTAAGTGGCTTTAAATTAACACAAATTTATTTTCTTAGCATTTCTTATTTTGAATAAACAATTTCATTTAAGCTAACAGACTCAGAATCTTAATTTTCATTTTCCCCCACTCTCAAAAAAAAAAAAAATAGCTTTTTAGTACTCAATAACTAGAGTACTAAAGAGATATGATTCTGGAGGTATAAAAAGCAGATGCTTCTTTTATGAAAGAACAGAGACCACAGGCCTACAATGTTCCCCTTAAAAACATTTTTTTATTTTCAGTGTGTATTTAGAACTATTATTGAAGTGGGGGAGAATGAGAAAAAATGCTGAGCCAACATTTTAAAGTCTCATATTAGAAAGTTTATTCTATCAGATTAGTCTTAGGTAGTCCATAAAACCTAAAATAATTATTTATATCAAGGCCTAAAGCAAGAGATGTAGTTTGTACATACATTTTCAATACTGCTGTCATTTGTTCTCCAGCAAATTTTAAAATCTATGTGTTTTAATTATGGTTTGATAATAATAATTGACACTGAGAATCCAAAGCCATTTTCTCATGCAAGCAAGATTCTACTACTGTTTTCTGAGACTCTTACCATATGTCTAGAATTTTTAAGCACTTCATATACAGTTCATCAAATACAATGTTAACCTATTTCTTAAAACAATTATTCAGCACTGTTCTCACTCTATCTTACAGATGAAGACAATGAGACATAAAATATTAAGTAATTGTCTAGACAGTGAAAGTGAAGTCGACTCTCTGTGACCCCATGGACTGTAGCCTACCATGCTCCTCCATCCCTGGGCTTTTCCAGGCAAGGATACTGGAGTGGGTTGCCATTTCCTTCTCCAGGAGATCTTCCCAACCCAGGAATTGAACCCAGGCCTTCCGCATTGTAGGCAGATGCTTTACCGTCTGAGCCACCAGGGAAGTCCTTTGGCTGCTGCTGCTGCTGCTAAGTCGCTTTAGTCTTGTCTGACTCTGTGCGACCCCATGGGCTGCAGCCTACCAGGCTTCTCTGTCCATGGGATTCTCAAGGCAAGAACACTGGAGTGGGTTACCATTTCCTTCTCCAATGTATGAAAGTGGAAAGTGAAAGTGAAGTCGTTCAGTTGTGTCTGACTCTTAGCGACCCATGGACTGCAGCCTACCAGGCTCCTCCATCCATGGGATTTTCCAGGCAACAGTACTGGAGTGAGGTGCCATTATCTTCTCCCAAGTCCATTGGCAGATTGGTATAAACCCCCGACAGGGTTTCTGCATAAGCCATATGAAGTCACCACAGAACTGCAAAGCAGGGCTCCTCACTTGCTTCACACAGGGCATGTCATTCATTCACAGAAGCACACTGTAGAGTTAGTAAAGTATAGCAGAAAACATGTTCACTAGGAGAACAAAGAACTAGAGCTCCAGGGATCCTTACCTTGTTCTAAAGAATTCCGGATGAGCCACCAAGATGAAAGGTTGCTGTTGAACCACAGAAGATGCCAGGATTCTTGGCCTCCAGAGGCGAAGAATTCAATCTGGGGCCAGTTACGAGGCTTGATTGCTCAGAGCTTTTGTGTAATAAAGTTTTATTAAACTATAAAGAGATAGAGAAAGCTTCTGATATAGACATCAGAAGGGGGCAGTAATCGTCTAAGGAATGGTATACGTAGAAATCAGTATTTGAAAGCTAATTCCTCTTCCTTGGTACCTCAACTATAGCACAAGGTACCAGAGAGACAGCTAGTCAGGAGGGGCTAGCTAGGCTTTCAATTCAGGAGGCTAGCTAGGCTTTCAAAAAGCAGATGTTCTACATATATCACAGGATCCAAGAGACAAGGAATCTAATTTCAGGACTTGTTGCTAAAACAAAAGAGGTCAGTTATGATTATTCAGCCATAAAAAGGAATGAATTTGAATCAGTTGTACTGAGGTGGATGAAATGAGCCTGTTTCACAGAGTGAAATAAGTCAGAAAGAGAAAAATGAATATATTAACACATGTATATGGAATCTAGAAAAATAGTACTGATGAACCTATTTTTAAGGAAGGAATGGAGACGCAGATGCAAAGAACAGACTTATGAACACAGAGTGGGAAGGAGAAGGTGGGACAAATTGAGAGGGCAACATTAACATGTATACAGTACCATGTACAAAACAGATAACCAGTGGGAAGCTGCTAGGTAACACAGATGGTGGGCCTGGCACTCTGTGATGACCTTGAGGGATGGGATGGGATGGGAGAGGAAGCCTGCAGAAGGAGGGGGTTTACAATTATGATTGATTCAGGTTGTTTTATGGCAGAAACAAACACAACACTGTAAAGCAATTATCCTCCAATTTAAAAAGAAATTTAAAAGAGGTCAATTATGAACAAGTGCTCAGAGTTAAGCATACACAGAGTCACGAACAGCATTGTGAGTGGACCTGCTGAGCCCTATACCTCAGGCAGAAGCTGCTTTTTTTTTTTTTTTGCCCCATTCAAGCTACCTACAAATAGTCCTTGATATGTAGGTGTTGACTGCAGTTTAATGAGGATGAAACTTGTAGGTGATTATTTTCTTATAGAAAAGAAAGGAACAAAGATCTAAGTATTACTCCATGATGAACCATGAATTAAGTGTGCTAGAGTTGGGGATATGGGTATACAGTGCTCCATACACCTTCACTACTCCAGCACTAATCTCTCCAAGGTTGGAGATTCTTCACTACTCGAATCTCTAAAGGCTGGATTAAATTGCTTCTTGGTCTTTATAATTCTACTGCAAATCTACAATAGGATTCCAGTTAATGAACATCTTGAAAATCCTGTCAAATTGAAGCTCTTTCCTATGTGTGTGTTTGTTTATAAATATGCTTAAAGTTTTACAAATACAAAACCACTCTTTTTAATTGGGGGAGAATGAATATATTTATATATATATATATACATATATATATTTATATGTATTTATCTGGACAGTTCCTTTGCTGTCCACCTGAAACTAGTAACAACATTGTTAACTGGCTATACTCCATACAGTATAGTTAGAGCTATGTTGCTGCTGCTGCTGCTGCTAAGTCGCTTCAGTCGTGTCCGACTCTGTGTGACCCCATAGACGGCAGCCCACTAGGCTCCTCTGTCCCTAGGATTCTCCAGGCAAGAATACTGGAGTGGGTTGCCATTTCCTTCTCCAATGCACGAAAGTGAAAAGTGAAAGTGAAGTTGCTCAGTCATGCCCGACTCTTAGCGACCCCATGGACTGCAGCCCACCAGGCTCCTCAGTCCATAGGATTTTCCAGGCAAGAGTACTATACTCTAACCTTAAAAAGTTAGAAATAAATAAATAAACAACAACAACAATAAAATGCCCCCCAAAAGTACTGTTTTAGAACCTGCCAGGCTCCTCTGTCCATGGAATTCTCCAGGCAAGAATACTGGAGTGAATAGCCATTCCCTTCTCCAGGGGATCTTCCCAACCCAGGGATAGAACCCAGGTCTCCTGCATTGCAAGCAGTTTCTTTACTGTCTGACTCACCAGGGAAGCCCTTAGAAAATAGCAGGAAAAGTAAATTCTTACTAAATAGAACTGTCAGGAAGCATTTAACAGGGGGCTTCCTGTGTGTTGTTTTGGATCTGTCAGGAATTCTCTGTTCCTTATTAATTCCTGAATATTCAGGAATTAAGAGGAGAGGCAAGCTTCTCCCGGAGCTGAGGAATCAGGCATTTCCTTCGTTAGTTTTTCTATACAGTGATAAGTACCCTCTTTCTTTTTATGAACCATATGATAAAAGTGATTATTTACAACTCTCTCTCTCTTTAATATGGATCGCCTATGTTTTGTAAGTCTGGAATTTTAATCTTTATCTTTGCTGAGAATAACTACAGTATATATGCCCACACCATATTGATTAAAACACATTTGCTCCATCAGAGCTCTGGTCCCTGTGTCTTTCTGTTTTTCTTTCTCTCTCTCTTTCAAGCTATTTCTTTGGAGCACAGAGGCCCTCTGAGTTCACTTTCCTGCCTGGGCTTCTAAAACCCTCTCAAGAAGGCACTCTACACCTTCACCCCATTGAGAGGGTGCCTGAGGCCTTCGTGAATAGAGCAAGCCCCGTGCAGGAGCTTAACTGGTTTTCTGCATAAACCAAGGAATATCAGCCTCTTTCTCTCTCCTTTACTTTCTTATTGGTCGACTCCAGACCACCAGGTTCCGGTCCATTAAAGGACCTCAACATAGAACATGTGCTATTTCCTGAGCAAAATGATTTTGGGGTGGTTGAGAGGTGTCTTGTAAATTCATGTTTACAATTTGTAAGTAAATTATTCATAGTGAGAATGAAAAGTGTTAGTCACTAAGTTGTGTCTAACTCTGTGACCCCCAGGGACTGTAGTTTGCCAGGTTCCTCTGTCCATGGGATTCTCTAGGCAAGAATACTAGAGTGGGTTGCTATTTCTTTTCCAGGGGATCTTTTTGACCCAGGGATGGAACCTGGGTCACCCACATTCCAGGCAGATTCTTTACCATCAGAGCTGCCAGGGAAGCCCAAAATATTCACAAATAAATTATAAATACAGATATTGATAACATGTACAAATGAATGCTTATAAAAATAAGTACATTTTAAACTGAAATATACTCTTTATAGTTTGTATAGTCTCCAACTAGTTAAACACATACATTTTCTTCCCAGTTAGAGAGATCTATAATGGTTTGTTCTGACAGAAGCTCAGTAAGCAAGTTATTTCTGTGACTGCTGCTCCAACATCATGTCTACACACATTTTTCCCCTTATAATAGAAAGTGCTCATTTCACCATTTCTGTTAAGATCCACTACCCACTTTAATGACAACTGATTTCTGATTAAGATGGAAAAGCAAACCGTTAAGGATAACTCATCTGTTCTTCAGGTTTTCAAGTTATTCATTCAACTGAAAGGTGATTTTGCAGCAGATGAAAGAAGGCAAGCAGTTTGGGGCAAGTCAAGCCTTTCTGTCTAACACACATTGGTCTTGTGCATGAAAAACTAAATGTTTCAGACAGTTTCCACTGTCTGGTGGTAATTTGATGAGGTAATCCTGACTTAGTAGGTGTAAGTGAGAAGGAAGTAAGCATTTTCCCCTAAATAACAAATTGGATAAGGCAAGTTTTCCTAGGTTTTTTTTTTTTTTTCAGTTTTATTTTAAAGAAAAGAAGGGAAAACACAATTCAAAGGGAACTAGAGGGACGATTCACAATCTGGAGTTTGAAAAGTCATACAGTAAAATGATTTTTCAGATCAAAGCTGCTTTGCCTGTACATAACAGAGGTCCATGCAAGTCTCTCAAAGATGTCAGATCTCACTGATGTCACACAGAAAGGTGAAATAAGGTATCACTGTGCAACATGGAAACTTAGCAGGGCAAGGGTACCACTGAAGTTCTGCTTCTATTCCTCACTGTCTCTCCTTCTGTCTTCACAATAACTCTCTTCTCCTCTTTCTTTCCTACCTCATTTTACTGACAAAACCATTTCCCCAACTCTTACAAATGGCTGTAGCTTGTCAGAATCCCAGCACTAGATTCTACATAGTGTATGAACGATTCAATTCAGAAACTCCAAAACCAGATACGCTCCTCCCAGTATGTCTGCCATATTGAAAAGTCACCTACATCAAATTTGGGTCACCATCTACCTACAAAACTATGAAATTACTTTCTTCTACCTTCAATAATGTGAAATGTCTCTACTTTGGATCTCTACTGCACCTCACAGCCCAGCAGACTCTCCTCTACCTACTGTGGCCAAAAGGGCTACTGGCCAACTCCAGCAATCTGGGATATTTTATACCTTACCAACTTGATTGGATAGTCTTGATTAAGAATCCTTAATCTCTCTATGAGCCTTTGTTTTGAGGAGAGAGAGAAAGACAGACATTAACCCAGATAATCTCCAATATTACCTCCAGATTGAATTTGTTTGTAGAACACTTTGTTCTCAGTTATTTTGATAGATTCAGTATTAAATTCAGTTTGGTAAATGTCAGAGAAATGAATTCAGTTTCTCCTTTTATAAAAGATTGGTCTATTTCCTGATCAACTATCTCCTGTCTCACTACATTTCATATCCTACTGAGCATGACAATACTCAGACAATACTCTTCTCTAAAGGCCAGAGCACACCAGCAACATTCCTCTGTATCTCTGTTATTACTGTTCTCTTAGCCAAGGATGTCCTTTGTACCCTTCTCTGCTATTAAAATACTGTTTATCTTTGAATACCCAGTTAAAAGTTACCTCCTCTCTGAAGCTCTCCCTGATAAGAAGAATTAATTATCCTCACTTCTGAGGCACAAGTTACTAATGCATCTCTTCTAGCATGAATTTAATATGAATGTAAACTGTACTTACTTAGTAAGTGATACATAACTAATTTATTGTTGCTTAGCCGCTAAGTCATCTCCAATTCTTTGCGACCCTATGGACTATAGTCTGCCAGGCTCCTTTGTCCATGGGATTTCCCAGGCAAGAATACTGGAGTGGGTTGCCATTTCCTTCTCCAGGGTTTCTTCTCGATCCAGAAATGGAACCAGCATGTCCTGCTTGGTAGGTGGATTCTTTATCAGAGAAGCCCCACAGAATAAATTATCAAGTCATAAAAGCCAGTCCATGCTGTCACAAAGATTTGGACACAACTGAGCACAAATGACTACAGCACATGGATTATTTCTTAGGCATCTTTGAATCTGCCAATAATACCTAGCAAAGCATTTAGAATAGGGTGGGCTTTGAATGAATGAATGAAAACACGAATAAGTGAATAAGTCAATTTTCATTAAAAACATCTGAGTTCAGGAATCCACCACTCATGAGAGCACAAAACATTTTTTAGACATTTTGGAAATTCCTCCATGGTGCAATAAGGATTCAATTTTTTTAAATATCATCACTTGATCTTATCAATATTATATCTAATCATGATCACCAGTTCAAGTAACCAGGTCAACAAGAAATAAACTAACTTCTAAAATTAGTTTAATTTTTCCCCATTTTTAAAATAGGGTTTTATATTCAAAAATATCAATGTTTAAAATCAACCTCCTTTACTATTTTTCATCATGAATTTCAATGGAAATGTTAACTGTTCTATACTCAAAACCCTCTGAAATGCAAATATTTTATCTATTCTGCATTTTATGCCTGGTATTTTAAATATAGGGACCCGACCTTGCTATATTTCTGACTTTATCCTCAACACCATTTAACTAGTTGTTCTAGTTTCATCTTATAAAAATGTGGTAAGGTCAGCATTCTTGAATATAATACTGTTACCCGTCCTGATTGGATTCCACAGCTATGTCTAGTTCATTCTATGAAGACAAGTTATATCCTTCTTTTGGGTATTGCTCAGTTACATGAATGTGTGTCTTCAGATCTTGAGCTGAAGTTAAGTGTCTCTTCTGAGGAATATTTAGGAAATATCAGCACCTTAGTACATGGGTTTGTAATCAATCTCTCAATCTGTTGCATCTGGCCCATATGGCTGCCTGCTTGACTTTAAAAATGGATGAGCAGGAAGTGATGAGAACCAAGACAAAATTTGTCTACAGTTTTTCAACTCATCAAGTATTTCTCCAAACTAAGTTGAAGTTTCTCCCTATAATATTACTAGTTGTATTTTTCTCTCCTCACAGTTAGTGCTACTGCTTTCTATCCTCCATTATAGAAATGGTTTAGGGGGAAAAGAAAAAGAAAAAAGGTAGGTTTTGAGAACAATTGTTCTATCTTCCCTGAAAAATACTTCTTTCAAGTAGAATATATTCTCATCTAATTGAACTGGTTTATATAATGTAGTTGGAACATGGAAAAAGAACAGTAATATTTAAATGTTTCTTCTAGTTATAAAGAAGTAAAAACAGTTTACTTCAATATTATCAGAATACTACTCAGCAATAAGAATGAACAAAGTAATGCCATTTGTAGCAACATGGATGCAACAAGAGATTATCATACTAAGACAGACAAATGCTAATATTGCTTACATGTGTAATCTAAAATATGGCACAAATTAACCTACCTACAAAACAGACTCATAGACATAGAGAACAGACTTGTGATTGCCAGGGGGGAGAGCAGGTGAGAGAGGGATAGACTGGGAATTCAGGATTAGTAGACACAAACTATATAGAGAATGGATAAACAACAAGGTCCTACTGTATAGCAAAAAGAAATATATTCAGTATCCTGGGATAAAGCATAATGGAAAATAATCCAAAAAAAAGAATGCATATATGTGTATAACTGAGTTGCTTTGCTGCACAGTAGAAATTAATAAAACATTGTAAATCAACTATACTTCAAGAAAAAAATAAACTATAAAAATAATCATAATATCAAATTCAAAAGTGAGGCCACAAGTTAGCCCCAAAGTACAAGAAATTGAGATGGTTCTTTGAACACACACCAATCGAAGGTTATGGTGAATCATGTGGGTGAATGCACTAAGAAATCATTAATAAATGTGTGAACAAAAAGCTGCTAATGTTCCAAGATGATCCAAATATCATCTCAGGTATAGAGAATTAAGATTTATCTGCAGTTGTCTGAAACTTTTTTATATACATCGCCCTCTGTTGTTGTTGTTCACTGAGTTGCGCCCATCTCTTTGCAACCCCCATTGGACTGCAGCACTGTCCTTCACTGTCTCCTGGAGTTTGCTCGAGCTCATGTCCATTGAGTCAATGATTCCATCCAACATCTCACCTGTGTCTCCCCCTTCTCCTGCCCTCAATCTTTCCCAGCACCAAGGTCTGTTCCAATGAGTCAGCTTTTCATATCAGATGGCCAAAGTACGGGAGCTTCAGCTTCAGTCCTTCCAATGAATATATTAAAATTCAGGATTGATTTCCTTTAGGATTGACTGGCTTGATCTCCCTGCTGTCCAATGGACTCAAGAGTTTTCTCCAGCACCACAATTCAAAAGCATCAATTCTTCAGCACTCAGCCTTCTTTATACTCCAACTCTTACAATTGTACATGACTGCTGGAAAAACCATAGCTTTGATTATACAGGCTTTTGTGGGCAAAGAGATGTCTCTGCTTTTTAATATGCTGCCTAGGTTTGTGGTAGCTTTCCTTCCAAGGAGCAAGCGTCTTTTAATTTCATGATTGCAGTCACCATCCACAGTGATTTTGAAGCCCTAGAAAATAAAGCCTGTCACTGTTTTCATTTTCCCCCAACTATTTGTCATAAAGTGATAGAACCAGACCCATAATCTGTTTTTTGAATGTTGAGTTTTAAGCCAGTTTTTTCAGTCTCCTTTTTTACCTTAGTCAAGAGGCTCTTTAGTTTCTCTTCTCTTTCTGCCATTAGGGTGGTGTCATCTGCATATATGAAATTACTGATATTTCTCCTGGCAATCTTGATTCCAGCTTCTGCTTCATCCAGCCTGGTATTTTGCATGATGTACTCTGCAAAATGTACATGTATAAGCACCACACTTATACACTATGTATAAGCACCACACATAGCAATCTATGTATATGATTATTTTAAGTTCAGTTCAGTTAAGTTGCTCAGTCATGTTTGACTCTTTGCGACCCCATGAATCACAGAACTCCAGGCCTCCCTGTCCACCACCAACTCCCGGAGTTCACTCAAACTCACGTCCATCGAGTCAGTGATGGCTATCCAGCCATCTCATCCTCTGTCGTCCCCTTTTCCTCCTGCCCCCAATCCCTGCCAGCATCAGAGTCTTTTTCAGTGAGTCAACACTTCACATGAGGTAGTCAAAGTACTGGAGTTTCAGCTTTAGCATCATTCATTCCAAAGAACACCCAGGACTGATCTCCCTTAGAATGGACTGGTTGGATCTCCTTGCAGTCCAAGGGACTCTCAAGAGTCTTCTCCAACACCACAGTTCTAAAGCATCAATTCTTCAGCGCTCAGCTTTCTTCACAGTCCAACTCTCACATCCATACATGACTACTGGAAAAACCATAGCTTTGACTAGATGGACTTTTGTTGGCAAAGTAATGTCTCTGCTTTTTAATATGATGCCTAGGTTGGTCATAGCTTTCTTCGCAAGGAGTAAGCGTTTTTTAATTTCATGGCTGCAATCACCATCTGCAGTGATTTTGGAGCCCAAGAAGGTAAAGTCTGTCACTGTTTCCATTGTTTCCCCATCTATTTGCTATGAAGTGATGGGACCGGATGTCATGATCTTAGTTTTCTAAATATTGAGTTTTAACCCAACTTTTTCACTCTCCTTTTCACTTTTATCAAGAGGCTCTTTAGTTCTTCTTTGCTTTCTGCCATAAAGGTGGTTTCATCTGCATATCTGAGGTTATTGATATTTCTCCCGACAACCTTGATTCCAGCTTGTGCTGCATCCAATCCAGTGTTTCTCATGATGTACTCTGCTGCTGCTGCTGCTGCTAAGTCACTTCAGTCGTGTCCTACTCTGTGCAACACCATAGATGGCAGCCTACCAGGCTTCCCTGTCCCTGGGATTCTCCAAGCAAGAACACTGGAGTGGGTTGCCATTTCCTTCTCCAATGCATGAAAGTGAAAAGTGAAAGTGAAGTCATTCAGTCATGTCCGACTCTAGAGACCTCATGGACTGCAGCCTACAAGGCTCCTCTGTCCATGGGATTTTCTAGGCAAAAGTACTGGAGTGGGGTGCCATTGCTTTCTCCGTGATGTACTCTGCATATACGTTAAATAAGCAGGGAGACAATACACAGCCTTGACGTACTCCTTTCCTGATTTGGAATATGCTTTTCCACGTGCAGTTCTAACTGTTCCTTTCTGACCTACATACAGATTTCTCAGGAGGCAGGTCAGGTAGTCTGGTATTCCCATCTCTTTAAGAATTTTCCAGTTTGTTGTGATCCACACAGTCAAAGGCTTTGGTGTCTTCAATAAACCAGAAGCCACCTAATGCGAACAGTTGACTCATTGGAAAAGACTCTGATGCTGGGAGGGATTGGGGGCAGGAGGAGAAGGGGATGACAGAGGATGAAATGGCTGGATGGCATCACTGACTCGATGGACGTGAGGCTGAGTGAATTCCAGGAGTTGGTGAGGGACAGGGAGGCCTGGCGTGCTGCGATTTATGGGATCGCAAAGAGTCGGACACGACTGAGTGACTGATCTGGTCTGACCTGAGATGCTTTTTTGGAACTCTTGCTTTTTCGATGATCCAGAAGATGTTGTCAATTTGATCTCTGGTTCCTCTGCCTTTTCTAAATCCAGCTTGAACTTCTGGAAGTTCATAATTCACATACTATTGAAGCCTGGCTTGGAAAATTTTAGCATTACTTTAATGTGTGAGATGAGTGCAATTGTGCGGTAGTTTGAGTATTCTTTGGTGTTGCCTTTCTTTGGGACTGGAATGAAAACTGACCGTTTCCAGTCCTGTGGCCACTGCTGAATTTGCCAAATTTGCTGGCATATTGAGTGCAGCGCTTTCACAGCATCATCTTTTAGGATTTGAAATAGCTCAACTGGAATTCCATCACCTCCACTCCTTTGTTTGTAGTGATGCTTCCTAAGGCCCACTTGACTTCACATTCCAGGATGTCTGGCTTTAGGTGGGTGATCATACCATCATGGCTATGTGGGTCATGAAGATCTGTTTGGTATAGTTCTTCTGTATATTCTTGCCACTTCTTAATATTTTCTGCTTCTGTTAGGTCCATACTATTTCTGTCCTTTATTGTGCCCTCTTTGCATGGAATATTCCCTTGGTAGCTCTAATTTTCTTGAGGAGCTCTCTAGTTGTTCCCATTGTATTGTTTTCCTCTATTTCTTTGCACTGATCACTGAGAAAGCTTTACATCTTTACCGACTATTCTGTAAGTTTCTAGTGAAAAAGACCACTAGACTAGAAACCAATATGAAATCTAAAAATATGACTCTTGTTCTCAAGAAACAGATAATTCAACAAGATTTGAAGGAAGAACAGATGTGTCGGCATGTAATAGTTCTTTTCCTCAAAACTCCCTGAAAACAAGCCACAGGCATTGCAACTGTCCGTCCTCAGCTACCATTGTATATGGCTAAGACTGCAATGTAAGATGTTATGGAAAAACCCAAATGAACCTTTTGACCAACATAATAAAAGATTCAATATGTTAAGTTTAAAAGGGCATATTAAGAAATGTCTAATATTTGTTCAACCACTCACTCTGGGCTGTCTGAGCATGCTGGACATAATTCATGTAGCCTAGATGATCATGACCTCTGCACATCATAGACACTCACACTTCTCACCTATTTTGGGCTCCAGTTTCTTCCAACCCACTTTGGTTTAACCTTTTTCAGTATGAAGAGCATCCTCCTTGACACAGAAAACAGACTCAGAGTTCTGCCTACTCTGTCACCTGTTCACATTACACAGTTGGCCCCAAGCATCAAACCTAATTCTTTATCCCTTTTTCCTCTAAATATGATTTATAAACCTCTTTTATTTGCCCTTAGCAGCAGGTCTGCAATTCTCAATTCACTGGGCTTTGGTGTTCCTGATGCTTTTTTTTTTTTTTTTTTAAACAAATTTAGGCCATTCTGTCTATTCATTCTTAACTATATTTCCTTATTAACATCATTTGCAAATTTTCAATTAAAATTTGAACTAAACAGAAAATACCTTAGGCTTTCAAACCGGCTTCTTCAAACACCTTCCTCTTTTCCTCTTCATTAGATCATCCAAATTTATTTAATCAGAATTGAATATGTGAGAGCAACTCAGTTCTCTTGATCATGATACATCTAGCACAATACATGCCAAATAAATGTTTAATGAGTGAATATAAATGAATGAAAATCTCTAAAAAGAAAAAAAGAAATTACACCCACAGATGAAACACTTATCTTGATTGATTGTTTAGATTTTTTAGTGTAAATCAGTAAAGACAAGTTTTCCCAGAAAGAAAAATATACTTATTTGTAGATTAAGCATACTAGTAGCCCCTCCAAATATCTAGATGGGGTTTTAATGCAATATTTGATGAAAAAGATTAACTGGACACCTTATCACACCAAAGCAATGTTTACATACACAGTTTGAGATAAAGAGTGTGGGAAAAAAGGAACTGTTATTATTATTATAAAGCACTTTCTACTTTATAGTCACTGTACTAAATGCTTTAAACTTATTTCTCAAGTTTATACTTGAAACTTTATGAGTTACTAAGTATTATCTAAATTTCAGAAAGTCTGAGTAAATTTTCAATGTTAATGATAGAATCAAAATCAGAATCAGGACCCAAACCCAAGTCTCAGATCAGATCAGATCAGATCATTCGCTGAGTCGTGTCCGACTCTTTGCGACCCCATGAATCGCAGCATGCTAGGCCTCCCTGTCCCTCACCAACTCCCGGAGTTCACTCAGCCTCACGTCCATCGAGTCAGTGATGCCATACAGCCATCTCATCCTCTGTCATCCCCTTCTCCTCCTGCCCCCAATTCCTCCCAGCATCAGTCTTTTCCAATGAGTCAACTCTTCGAATGAGGTGGCCAAAGTACTGGAGTTTCAGCTTTAGCATCATTACTTCCAAAGAAATCCCATGGCTGATCTCCTTCAGAATGGACTGGTTGGATCTCCTTGCAGTCCAAGGGACTCTCAAGAGTCTTCTCCAACATCACAGTTCAAAAACATCAATTCTTCGGCACTCAGCCTTCTTCACAGTCCAACTCTCACATCCATACATGACCACAGGAGAAACCATAGCCTTGACTAGACGGACCTTTGTTGGCAAAGTAATGTCTCTGCTTTTCAATATGTTATCTAGGTTGGTCATAACTTTCCTTCCAAGGAGTAAGCGTCTTCTGACTCCAAAGCACAGGCTCTTGCACGAAACCATCCTGCCTTCCACATCCAACCACACTCAGGATTCAGAAATCAGCACAAAGATCAGTTTTAACAAATGTACCATTCTGGTGGGAGACACTGACAATGGAGGGAGCTACACATGTGGGGGTGCAGGAGCAATATGAAAAATCTCTGTGCCTTACTCTTAATTTTCCCATGAACCTAAAACTGCTCTAAAAATCAAGTCTTTAAAAAAAAAAAACAACTGAAATAAAATGAGGAGGAAAATAACAGTTTTTTCAAAGATCAACAGAACATGTTTGTTCTAATTATGAACAATTATTTATCTATTGCCCCTATGTAACCAGAAGTTTGTCCCCATTCTAAAGAGAATTCAAAGTATATCACAAAAAAACATGCCATGAAGTACAGATATGTAATTTCCCAAAAAGAGAGATACCTAACATACCGTGGAAAACATGCTCAACCTCATTATCACTAAAGGATTGGATTTCAACAATAATGAGGTAACAGTTTTCATGTTTCATACTTGCAAAATTAACATTTGGCCCTTGTAAGTAATGACAAAGATATATGGAAAGTAGTTTTATCCTATATGGATAGTAAGACAATAAGATGGTTCAACCTGCTGTGACCTGTCGAGTAATTTTACAAAGTCTAATGAAATCTAAAAGAAATATATCCTACGACCTATCAGTTTCATCTCTAGTAATACTTCCTTCAGGAAATTTTTACACAGAACCTTGAGCAAAATATATAAATAAACATATTTCTGCAGCATTTTTTGTTACACTGAAGAATCAGAAACAACGTAGAAGTTTATCACTCAGGGAATAGATAAATTAAATACAGTCTATTCATATAATGAAATATAGCAATGATAAGCCATGAACTACATAAAAACTACATTACAACAAAGAAATAGATAAAATTAACATTTGGCCCTTGTAAATACTGACAAAGATATATGGAAAGACAGAACAACATGTCTAGTATAAAAGCAATGATGTCTACATTAGCATTACATGAATCACTTCCCCCAGAACTGCACAGTGCCTTAAACAGCATTCATGGAGATTTGCAAGATGAATATTTATGATAGCAGATAGACAAAAGACAGGATAAATTTGAGCATATATCTATATATAGTGATGTTTATATATTTATCTTTATGGCTATATATCTGTAAGAGAATAATGACCAGAAGAAAACATACCATATTCATGATAAGATTACCTCTACAAATAGATGGAAGTGAATTTAAAACCAAGAGTGGTTGTTAAAAGAAACTACTTTCATTTGAAATATCTTTACCTTCTTTAAGAAAATATAGTAACAAACATATTTTTGGTAGAACTATAGTATTAATTTTATTCATTCATTCAAAACAAATATTTTTGTTTCAACATTCCAACCTTCTTAGTGATGTGAATAAGTGGAGAATAAATAGACCCACCCTCAAGAAGCTTATATTGTTTTTTTTTTTATATTATTCATTTTACTTCTAAAAGTTAAAAATTAGAAAACATTGACAGTTATTTAACAAAATGATGGGAAACTTTGTGCTGAGGAACCCAAATCCATTAGAACAAGGACACTTTCTGGCCTACTTGTATTCCAGCTATCCTCTACCTCAACCTGGCTTTCAGCTTTGAAAATAAATGGAGAGTGAGAAGCAAGAACTTTACTCTTTGGCTTTTTAGACTATTAATTTATGGAGCCATCACCTCCTGCCATCCTATTAACATGTACTGCAACATCTAACTCTGTTTGATTTTTTTTTAATTTCTTTTTTTTTAATTTTATTTTTAAACTTTACCATATTGTATTAGTTTTACCAAATATCGAAATGAATCTGCCACAGGTATACCTGTGTTCCCTATCCTGAACCCTCCTCCCTCCTCCCTCACCATACCCTCCCTCTGGGTCGTCCCAGTGCACCAGCCCCAAGCATCCAGTATCGTGCATCGAACCTGGACTGGCGACTCGTTTCATACATGATATTATACATGTTTCAATGCCATTCTCCCAAATCTCCCCACCCTCTCCCTCTCCAACAGAGTCCATAAGACTGATCTATACATCAGTGTCTATTTTGCTGTCTCATACACAGGGTTATTGTTACCATCTTTCTAAATTCCATATATATGCGTTAGTATACTGTATTGGTGTTTTTCCTTCTGGCTTACTTCACTCTGTATAATAGGTTCCAGTTTCATCCACCTCATTAGAACTGATTCAAATGTATTCTTTTTAATGGCTGAGTAATACTCCATTGTGTATATGTACCACAGCTTTCTTATCCATTCATCTGCTGATGGACATCTAGGTTGCTTCCATGTCCTGGCTATTATAAACAGTGCTGCGATGAACATTGGGGTATGCGTGTCTCTTTCCCTTCTGGTTTCCTCAGTGTGTATGCCCAGCAGTGGGATTGCTGGATCATAAGGCAGTTCTATTTCCAGTTTTTTAAGGAATCTCCACACATTTTTTTTTCCTTTAGCACTTTAAACTATCATTCTATTTTCCAATGGCCTGCATAATTTCTAAAAAGAAATCTGTAATTTTTCTTATCCTTTTTCTCTGCATATGCATTCTTTTCTCCAGCTGCTTTTAATATTTTTTTCCTTTATCACTGGATTGCAGCAATTTGACAGTGTGCCTCAATGTTGTGTTTGACCTGCTTGGAATTCACTAAGCTTTGTATATGTGGAAGATTTTCAGCCATTATTTCTAAGAATGATTTTCCTTCCCCACCCTACTTGTTTTGGGACTTCAATCAACCCATATGTGAAACTGCTTGATAATTTCTCATCATTTATCCAGGCTCTGTGTTTTTTACCAATCATATTACTCTCTAGTTTTCATTTTGGATAATTTCTATTGCATGCATTGAAATTAACAGATTTAATATCAGTTAATTTAAATCCAATGTCATATCTGCTAACTTTATCCAAAGAAATGTTACTTCAGACACTGTATTTTTTGTCCCTGGAAGTCCCCTTTAGTTCTTGTTTATGTTTTCTAATTCTTCCCTCATTATGTTCATGTATTTGCTCACAGCTTTGAGCATACAGAGCATACTTATAATAGCTACTATATTCTTTTTTTTTATATTATCTCTGAATTTGTATATGTTTTTGTTTGTTCTTCACATTATGTTACATTTTCTGCTTCTTTACATATCCAGACATTTTTCTTTGAATGGTAGACATTTACATTGTTGAATACTAGATTGTGTACTTCTTACAAGTGTATGAGTTTTATTTTATTTATTTTTTCTCTAGAAGGAAGTTATTGGAGACCAGTTTGATCCTTTTAGGCCTTATTTTTCAAATTTCTTCCAGCAAAGCTAAAAAAAAAAACTTTACTCCTGTACTAATTTAATTCCACTTCTTAGTCACAACTCATTTACATTCTCTATTATAATGCCACATATATTCAATAAAATCTGTCCACTTTGGCTGGTGAGAACTTGTATGATCACCAGCCCTTTGTAAACCTATAAACTGTACAGCTTTCAGATGTTTTCCATAGAATTTGTTTTTTCCTAACCTCACAGGATTTTATCCTATACATTCTCAGATTTGTATTTAACCAAAATCTCAGGAAAAAAATAATCCCTATGCAATTTTCTGGCATTCTTTCTCTATGCACCCCTCTCCTGTTGGGCACTACGTTCTCAAAATCCTATGTTGGCTTCCAGAATTCAGTTGTATCTTCTCTTTGGGTTCTGTCTTTCTTCTTCACAATCTGGAAACTACCTTCAGGTGGAGAGTCTAGATTATGTAGCGATAAACATCTTCTCCCTTCTCAGGAATCATAGTTTCATGCTGCTTGTTTTCTAATGTCTGAAAATGTTTGCTTTCTATAGGTTTTTCTGGTTTTTGTTTGTGATGGAAGGGCAATTTCAAGTATTTTTACTTCAAAGCTAAAAAGAAAAGTTGGATTTTTTTTTTTAATTAATAAGAAGAAATGTGGGTTTCTAGTGGGATATTAATGCTAGTAGGAAAAAATACAACAAACAGGTAATATTTGATTAAGTACAAGAAGACAGAATTACTAGAACTAGTGCCTTGCTGGCAAAGGCAAGAGGATGTAGTATTTGTAGAACTGGAGGGTTTCAGTTCAGTTTAGTTGCTCAGTCATGTCCAACTCTTTGTGACCCCATGGACTGAAGCATGCCAGACCTCCCTGTCAACTCCCAGAGTTTACTCAAACTCATGTCCATTGATGACATGATGATCAGTGTCGGTGATGCCATCCAACCATCTCATCCTCTGTCGCCCCCTTCTCCTCCCGCCTTCAGTCTTTCCCGGCATCAAGGTCTTTTCCAATGAGTCCGCTCTTTGCATCAGGTGGCCGAAGTACTGGAGTTTCAGCTTCAACATCAGTCTTTCCAATTAACACTCAGGACTGACCTCCTTTAGGATGGACTGGTTGGATCTCCTTGCAGGCAAAGGGACTCTCAAGAGTCTTCTCCAACACCACAGTTCAAAAACATCAATTCTTCAGTGCTCAGCTTTCTTTATAGTCCAACTCTTACATCCATACATGACTACTGGGAAAATCTGAGATAAAATCACAAAAACTTTGTGTATATGATTATGGGAGAAGAAACATTAGAGTTTTGAAAGAAGAGAAACATAAATCATCAAGGAAAATAGTAGAGTAAGTGAACTAAAGTAGGATTTCTAAGTAGCAGTGAAAGTGAACTTGAGATTTAGTAGTCCTGAATTTTAAATGAGAAAAGAAATGTGTGTTTTTGACCAGTTGTGTTAAAACAGTATAGTTACAGATACAAGGCAGGGCAAAAAAATTTATTTAATCAATGTTAAAGTTTCACTTTGGTAATCCAGAATTATACACCTTTCAAAATTGCTTACTCATTAATTTATGTATTCATTTTCTTGCCATATATACTCATGGTCCCTATAACATTTTTTTAATGTATCTCCAAGGTAAAATGGGAGAAGGCAATGGCACCCCATTCCAGTACTCTTGCCTGGAAAATCCCATGGACAGACGAGCCTGGTAGGCTGCAGTCCATGGGGTCGCTAAGAGTTGGACCTGACTGAGTGACTTCACTTTCACTTTTCACTTCCATGCATTGGAGAAGGAAATGGCAACCCACTCCAGTGTTCTTGCCTGGAGAATCCCAGGGATGGGGGAGCCTGGTGGGTTGCCGTCTATGGGGTCGCACAGAGTCGGACACGACTGAAGCGACTTAGCAGCAAGGTAAAATAGACCATAAAATGAAATATATTTCATTTGTGCCTTGGAATGAAAGTCATGCACTGTGTCCTGAAGCATGCTCAAATCTATTGAACTCAGGATTTTAAATAATTTTATTGTATAATTCTCATGTTTAACTTTCTCAGCTTAGCTTGATTTGTATATAAGGGAAATTTTAAAATTCAAGGAAATACATGTACTTTGCCTCTGATAATATCCTGATAGTTTCAATAAATCACAGAAAGAAAAGATGCTTTAAAGTTTGTGATTTTATCTTCAGAAGAATAAGATTCCTAATCTATAATAGAATATGTTTATCATTAAATATTCACAGACAGATTGTTCTACTATCACTCCTTGTACACTTTTACTGGTTATGGATAGTTACTATATAGAAAGAGACATAGCCACACTGACCCATTATTACAGGACAAATTCTTTGGATATTATCTCATCTATTCCTTAAAGAGTAATAGTAACCGAGCAGTCTCAATGCTGCTTCTCTTTCACTTGAAGTGTTTTAAGAAGCAAGGATAAGCCTGACATGCTGCAGTCCATGGGGTTGCAAAGAGTTGGACACAACTGAGCAACTGAACAACAAGAAGAAGCAAGGATTATAGCTTATTTTTCAATCTAGCATGTCCCATCATTTTCTGGGGAGAAGGGGGGACTTCAAGTCATACAAACATGTATATTGTCTTTGCCCTTAACTTCAAAATTTATAAAGTAGTAACATTAAACCTTTAAACTTATTAAGTATTATACTATCAATGCATGAATATGTATGATTATATAATAAATCAGTACTTGAACCAAATAGAAAACAAGAAAATACTTTATAAATTGAAATCTTAGCAATATTCACACTTTCTTCATCACTTTCCTATTCTTCCAAGTCATAAGTTATAGAAATACAGTGAATTCTCAAACTCAAAGCCAGCACCTATAATCTAACAATAATTTCTTCTTGAGGAAAATGCTCCTCCATCACAAAAATCAGTTTTCTAATATTAAAGAACTACATAATTTGAGAGCTAGAACAGTGCACTGCATTATTCATATTAGTTTTAAGCTTTTATTGCCTTGACAGCTTTTCTCCAAACATGGAAAAATGGCAAATTTGTCATAGCCATTCTTTTAAATGTTGCACTAAGAAACATAAACAATTATCCAGAGATTCCAAAAATGCAATGAGACCAGTGGAATTGTCAGCTACTGTTCTTGCTAGGATAATCCCATGGACAGAGGAGTGTGGGGGGCTACAGTCCATGGGGTTGCAAAGAACTGGGTATGACTGAGCACACATGCACTGCATTGAACACTCTTATTCCCATCTAAATAACGTCTTTACTTATAACATACGTGAACTCATTCTGAGACGGTATTGCCATTTTAATATGATCTTTTCCCTCTTGTCCTTAGACATTTGACTATATGAACTCAGTATAGCCTATTATACTTTTCACTATTAAATATCCTATTATTAAAGAGAGTTATTCCAACCTGTGAATTTTTTTAACTGATATTAACATTTTTGTCTTTCATTCATAATTATAATAAAAATGTCTCAAACATTGAATCAAGACATATTTAGTGTTTTCTGTTTTAGGTATGCTAATCATACAGGTTAATTCATTGCTGGCACTTGTAAAGCTTGCTCTTTGTATTTCTAGGCTTTCATATGATTTCATAATAAAAAATACTGAATGGAGCAGTTGCATGGCTCAGCCCAGCCCGATTATCAGTCTTCTGGCAAGTCATTCCTATCCTCTGAGGCCAAGTGAAGTGCCCTTCTCTGTGCTTCTGCAGCCTTGTTTGTTCGGAATCCAGTATACAAGCTTTTAGCATACAGCATTCAGCACAACGTTGTATTTACCCACGATGTGTCTCTTCCACTACTGGATACTGAGTCTGTGTCTTTTTTATCTCAACATCCCTATCACCAAGCAGTAATCACAATTACTGACTTGCTGAGTAAATGTTAGTTTAGCTATTGAACTGGGCAAATCAGAGCAAGTTTACAGACTTGGAGCATGATATCCATTCATATAATACTTTCTCTTTCTCAACCATCAACTTTTGATTAAACAAGCTACAATGTCATATAATTTTTATATAACTCAATAGAAAGATAGGTAGACTGATATGGATAGTTTCACATTTTTTTAAGATTGTTCTAAGATTACCTCAGTTTTTCATTACTCTCTTTCTCTCTCTGATCTCTAGGCTCTTGCATAAAATTCCTCTGCATCTCCTTCTCTGACTAACCTCCAATTACCTTCAGTTCAGTTCAGTCGCTCAGTTGTGTCTGACTCTTTGCGACCCCATGAACCGCAGCACGCCAGGCCTCCCTGTCCATCACCAACTCCCGGAGTTCACTCAAACTCATGTCCATCAAGTCGGTGATGCTCTTCTTCTACAATTACCTTAAGGTCTCTGTTATCTCATTCTCAGCAAGCCTTCCCTGATCTTCCTTTATCAAAGCTGTTTTTACCTTTCTCTGCTTATGTAATACCTTACCCCATTATAGCCCATTGTATTACAAGGACTAGTTTTAATTATTTTATCTTTAGAGTCTTGACTCCAAGAGGGCAAGTGTATTTGTCTCCCTTACTCTTACATTTCCCACTCCTCACAGAATGCTTA
Organism: Bos mutus; assembly: GCF_027580195.1. NCBI lineage: Eukaryota > Metazoa > Chordata > Mammalia > Artiodactyla > Bovidae > Bos > Bos mutus. The sequence continues at coordinate 50,079,476 of NC_091642.1, forward strand.
TCACATAGAAAGAGCCCATTAATAATAATCTGCAAAATGAATGAGTGATCTATTTAAAGCAACTTTCTGGACTGCTTGAAACTCTGATTAAAATGGGAAACAATGCCTGTTTATATATTTAAATATGAAAATATGTGGATTTTTTAGTTTTACATGGCTATGCAGTTAAAATTAGAATTTTTGATATGTTAGATAAACAGAAAGGGTTCATGATATTTCACGTATACTCACACCATTCCAATACTTTACCTCTATTTTTCCACATGAACCACCCCCTAAAATTCATCTTTCCAAGTTGTTGGCACTTCTCTTCATATATTTTATTGGGCACTTAAACATATAATTCTGAGAATTATCTTTTTTCTTTTCACTACATGTTACTATTTATCACTTACATTATTAACTTCTTAAGTGCATATGTTCAATTTCCCAAAAGACTAAAATCTTCTTGAGGGCAGGGTCTTCATGTTGTTTTATCTTCATACATTGATATTGCAGCACTCAATTCAGTGCTCAATCAATATTGCATTAATTGATGTTTAAAATCTATAAATGTTTGAGTGTAAGCTATTTTTATTTATCAACAAAATTTATAATTTTTTAAACCATAAGTAGTATTAAAGTCACCTAGTTTACTCACTTCTTTGTAGATCCTCCAAAATGCTAAATTTTGAATTCCACATCAGAAAATAAGAATATTGTTATTTTGAAAACTTTAACTTCTGCCTATATATTTCAGGAAGTAAGTTAAAGTTTAGAAAACCCTCATTTTCTTCCTGCCAGTTACTAGTAACATTTTACATTGTTCCATAAGATAACTGGTATTGACCTAAAAGAAATTTAGTTTATTGCAGCTGTATTTCTCAGAACATAACTATATTGGTTGTTTTCAATGCTGTTTCTATTTACTATTGTACAGACACTGTTTGGAGGGATGCATAATTTGAGATCATTACTGGGTCTGCAGTGTAACTAGAAGAGACTCTATTAGATTTATAAAGCACTGGGAACTCAGGAGGGACTGTTGACCAGAGCTCCTTGGTTGCCTTCCACATGGCATCATCATGTGGCTTGGGCTTCTTACAGCATGGTGGCTAAGGGATAACAGGAAGCAGCCAAAAGCAAACATTTCAGGAAGGCAAGGTCCAGTGTGTAGGTGTTACAAGCCTTTGAATGTATCATGGTGGTTGATGATCCATCATGAAAAGTTAAACCCAGAGTAAACACAAAACGTGCATACCCAGTGGGAAGCAACAGGAGTCCACTCCAGTAGGGAGAAGCTTGTGATTGCTAACATGGTTTAAAATCAAAGGAGAGGTGATAACAGAAAGCAGGCCAACTCTTAGTTGACTTTATCATTATTTTTAAATTCTCTATAGACAAAGTCTGCATTCTAGGGCAGATGGCTCCCATCCATAAAAGACATGAATATTAGATGCATAGTTCCTTTGGGGCAGCCAAAGTAGCAGTCTACCACAGTGTGAGAAGTTATTTTAAGGCAACTGATTAAATATAGGAAATAAAGGAGAACAATAAGCCAAAAGTTACAGTGAAGAGTTTCAAGCCTGAATGTCTTAGGATATGGCTTGCTTCTCAGAAACCAAATAACAATAATACTGAAGCCAGGAACTGTGTTAGTAAAATAAGGTGTGTTTGGTGTAAGTGCTGATAAAATATACAGGTATAAATTTCCCAAATGTAATTGAAAATATGCCTAACTTATGTTAGGAGGTAATATGAGTTACCTGTATGAGATACTAAAGCATGGAGAGAATGACCTGAAGGAAGCTGAAGCACTGCAGGGGTGCTCACATTTAAAAGCTGGTAGGAGGAACATGAATCAGGAAAAATGACTTAGTGAGAAGGAAGTAGAATGAGGAAAAAGATACCAAAGATGGAGAAAGTTTCAAAAAGTAGGAGATTGTAAACTGGACCAAATTCTAGGGAGATTAACAATAGTGATAGCCACAAATAGGCCAATTATCTTAGGTATGGCATGTTCCTTCCAACAGAATATTTCGGTTTAATAGTGTAGAATAATCAGATTGCAAAGGTTATGGAGAAGGAAAAATGAAAATTTAATAATAGTAACTAGCATCTGAGTGATCACTACATAATTTGTACGGGCTTAATATACTCCACGTTCAAGGTCAGGAGGGGTGGCTGTGAGGAAATACCCCTTGTCCAAGGTAAGGAGCAGTGGCTGCACTTTGCTGGAGCAGCCATGAAGCAATATCCCACGTCCAAGGTAAGAGAAACCCAAGTAAGATGGTAGGTGTTGCAAGAGGCATCAGCGGGCAGACACACAAACCATAATCACAGAAAACTAGTCAATCTAATCACACAGACCACAGCCTTGTCTAACTCAGTGAAACTAAGCCATGCCATGTGGGGCAGTGGGTCATGGTGGAGAGGTCTGACAGAATGTGGTCCACTGGAGAAGGGAATGGCAAACCACTTCAGTATTCTTGCCTTGAGAACCCCATGAACAGTACGAAAAAGCAAAATGATAGGATACTGAAAGAGGAAATCACCAGGTCGGTATCTGCCGAGTATGCTACAGGAGATCAGTGGAGAAATAACTCCAGAAAGAATGAAGGGATGGATCAAAACCAAAATCAATACCCAGTTCTGTTTGTGGCTGGTGATAGAAGCAAGGTCCAATACTGTAAAGAACAATATTGCATAGGAACCTGGAATGTCAGGTCCATGAATCAAGGCAAATTGGAAGTAGTCAAACAGGAGATAGCAAGATTGAACGTCGACATTCTAGGAATCAGCGAACTAAAATGGACTGGAATGGGTGAATTTAACTCAGATGACCATGATACCTACTAATGTGGGCACGAATCCCTTAGAAGAAATGGAGTAGCCATCATGGTCAACAAAAGAGTCCAAAATGCAGTACTTGGATGCAATCTCAAAAATGACAGAAAGATCTCTGTTCATTTCCAAGGTAAACCATTCAATATCACAGTAATCCAAGTCTATGCCCCAACCAGTAACACTGAAGAAGCTGAAGTTGAACTGTTCTATGACGATTTACAAGACCTTTTAGAACTAACACCTAAAACAGATGTCATTTTCATTATAGGGGACTGGAATGCAAAAGAAGGAAGTCAAGAAACACCTCGAGTAACCAGCAAATTTGGCCTTGGAGTACAGAATGAAACAGGGCAAAGACTAATAGCGTTTTGCCAAGAGAAGGCACTGGTCATAGCAAACACCCTCTTCCAACAACACAAGAAGATTCTACACATGGACATCACCAGATGGTCAACACCGAAATCAGATTGATTATATTCTTTTCAGCCAAAGATGGAGAAGCTCTATACAGTCAGCAAAAACAAGACTGGGAGCTAACTGTGGCTCAGATCAAGAACTCCTTATTGCCAAATTCAGACTTAAATTGAAGAAAGTAGGGAAAACCACTAGACCATTCAAGAATGAACTAAATCAAATCCTTTATGATTATACAGTGGAAGTGAGACATAGATTTAAGGGACTACATCTGATAGATAGAGTGCCTGATGAACTATGGATGGAGGTTCATGACATTGTACAGGAGACAGGGATCAAGACCATCCCCATGGAAAAGAAATGCAAAAAAGCAAAATGGCTGTCTGGGGAGGCCTTACAAATAGCTGTGAAAAGAAGAGAAATAAAAAGCAAAGAAGAAAACGAAAGATATAAACATCTGAATGCAGAGTTGCAAAGAATAGCAAGGAGAGATAAGAAAGCCTTCCTCAGCGATCAATGCAAAGAAATAGAGGAAAACAACAGAATGAGAAAGACAAGAGATTTCTTCAATAAAATTAGAGATACCAAGGGAACATTTCATGCAAAGATTGGCTTGATAAAGGACTGAAATGGTATGGAGAAGAAGACATTAAGAAGAGGTGGCAAGAATACATGGAAGAACTGTACAAAAAAGATCTTCATGACCAACATAATCACAATGGTGTGATCACTCATCTAGAGCCAGACATCCTGGAATGTGAAGTCAAGTGAGCCTTAGAAAGCATCACTACGAACAAAGCTAGTGGAGGTGATGGGATTCTAGTTGAGCTACTTCAAATCCTGGAAGGTGATGCTGCTACAGTGCTGCACTCAATATGCCAGCAAATTTGGAAAACTCAGCAGTGGCCACAGGACTGGAAAACGTCAGTTTTCATTCCAATCCCAAAGAAAATCCATGGCAAAGAATGCTCAAAGTACCGCACAGTTGCACTCATCTCACACGCTAGTAATGTTCAAAATTCTCCAAGCCAGGCTTCAGCAATATGTAAACTGTGAACTTCCAGATGTTCAAGCTGGTTTTAGAAAAGGCAGAGGAACCAGAGATCAAATTGCCAACATCCGCTGGATCATCAAAAAAGCAAGAGAGTTACAGAAAAACATCTATTTCTGCTTTATTGACTATGCCAAAGCCTTTGACTGTGTGGATCACAATAAACTGTGGAAAATTCTGAAAGAGATGGGAATACCAGACCACCTGACCTGACTCTTGAAAAACCTATATGCAGGTCAGGAAGCAACGGTTAGAACTGGACATGGAACAATAGACTGTATCCAAATAGGAAAAGGAGTACATCAAGGCTGTATATTGTCACCCTGCTTATTTAACTTCTATGCAGAGTACATCATGAGAAATCCTGGGCTGGAAGAAGCACAAGCTGGAATCAAGATTGCCAGAAGAAATATCAATAACCTCAGATATGCAGATGACACCACCCATATGGCAGAAAGTGAAGAGGAACTAAAAAGCCTCTTGATGAAAGTGAAAGAGGAGAGTGAAAAAGTTGGCTTAAAGCTCAACATTCAGAAAATGAAGACCATGGCATCTGGTCCCATCACTTCATGGGAAATAGATGGGGAAACAGTGGAAACAGTGTCAGACTTTATCTTTTTGAGCTCCAAAATCACTGCAGATGGTGATTGCAGCCATGAAATTAAAAGACTTTTACTCCTTGGAAGGAAAGTTATGACCAACCTAGATAGCATATTCAAAAGCAGAGACATTACTTTGCCAAAAATGGTCCATCTAGGCAAGGTTATGGTTTTTCCAGTGGTCATGTATGGATGTGAGAATTGGACTGTGAAGAAGGCTGAGTGCCAAAGAATTGATGCTTTTGAACTGTGGTGTTGAGAAGACTCTTTAGAGTCCCTTGGACTGCAAGGAGATCCAACCAGTCCATTCTGAAGGAGATCAGCCCTGGGTGTTCTTTGGAAGGACTGATGCTAAAGCTGAAACTCCAGTACTTTGGCCACCTCATGCAAAGAGTTGACTCATTGGAAAAGACTCTGATGCTGGGAGGGATTGGGGGCAGGAGGAGAAGGGGATGACAGAGGATGAGATGGCTGGATGGCATCACCGGCTAAATGGACATGAGTTTTGGTGAACTCCAGGAGTTGGTGATGAACAGGGAAGCCTGCTGTGCTGCAGTTCATGGGGTCACAAAGAGTCGGACATGACTGAGCGACTGAAATGAACTGAATATAACATCTTATTTAAGACAACAATCCTGTGAGGTAGGTCAGAATGACCACATTTATAATGACAGAAAAGTATCTGAAATTTAGGAACTGTTAAAAGAGATTACTTATTTTTTTCCCAGGGTAATACTAGACTTGACTATTATTGTCTGAGCAATTTAATAAAGTCTGAGAGGCAAAGGTTAAAGATTTTTGCCGAGCAGAGATGAAAATAATTTTGGTGACAGAACAGGTAATGTCTACTGACGTTAACCAATTTGGTAACTAAGCAAGCAGTTTTCTTATAAAATTCTTCCTAAATTGCTGATTTTTCCCAACTTTTAAAATAATCTCTTGCTGATTTTAAAACCTTTCTAGTTCCCTCATTGCAGTTTTCTGGATGGAGTAGCAGTCAAGGTCCTGGAAAGCAGGGGCAATGAACTCGTGACACTCATACACCTACCTGCATTCCTAATCCAGGTGGCCACATGGGGGAGCAGGCCTTGGCTAAATAACTCTTTCTCCCCTCTGAATCCATATTTTTCCACCCCCATCCCTTTCCGTTCCCTCTATCCCAAGACCAAGGTTTTACAAAATGATTATATTTGAAGGCTGTGAAGTAATTTTCTTGTCTGTGCTACATCCATCTGACCCTCTCCGGATGCCTTCCATGGGCGAAACGGAATATTGGAGAACCAGCGTCTCCTCTTTTTTGCCTTCTGACCTCACTGCAATCAGTATAAGTGAATAAAGACTTGATTGTAACCCTTCATTTTGGCTCATTAATCTTGCTGGCCATTTCTGTACCTGGCGGCCCATTATGTGTGAAGCACTGAACAAACCTTTATTCAGAACAAACCTCCCTGAAATGTGCCATTTAGTACATGAATTATTTTAAGTTAAAGTCAATTGAGTTCCTGCAGGCTCAAGAAAGACTTCTACCCTCTATTACTACTTAGAAGAATTTAAATTGGAGGTCTTTCTCAGAGTGAGAATTATTACCAGAGAAAATTCTTATCTGAGTGAGCCTTCTGTATGGCAAGGCAAACATCTCACTAGTCAACATGTGCCTTTTCTTATTTTCCTGTGAATCACTCCCCGTCCTTGGAAGCTCCAGGCCCCCATCCCATCCCTTAGATTAAAATGGCACATATACCTCATTTTACCTTTCTGTCTTTGAACCTCTCATGTATGTGTGGCCTCCATGTGTACAAAATTAAATTTGGTTTCACTTCTATTCATCTGTTTTGTAACAACTTGATTATGTGACCAGCCAAAAGAACCTTTGGATGACAGAGTAAAATTCTCCCTAACAGCACAACATTAGGAATTTGATTTAACCAGAAATTTCTGACAATTATGGATACCAGGAAATGGATAGTGGGTAAGGAAGATAATTTTAGATTGAATCGAACACTTGTGTATGCATTCTGAAACTGGAAAAGAAATGAGTGCAGAGGGAGATACTGAAACAGCCAAGGAACAGGAAAGAAACAGAAGAAATTCTGGATAGGGAAGAAGGAGTAAGGCTGAAGCACAGAGGAACAAGTCAACTCAGAAGGAAGGTTACTTTTTTCTCTAAGTCAGGAGGAAAGAAAGAAATAAGGAAACACAAATGCAGAAATAGACATAGCAAGGATATTGTTTTGGCAGGTAGCAACAGGTGAAAGAATGAGGGAGTTCTCACTCAGTGACCTCAATCTGCTCAGGAAAATAGAAGACAAGGTTGTGTGCTGAGGATGAAATATTTGAGGTTGATTGGAAGGGACAGGACTGGAGTAGCCACTCAAGTGATGCATTAGGGAGGAAACGTGATATAAATACAAGGATTGCTAAGTAGCTGAGAGAGAGCAGTAGTGTTGTAATATGGCCCAACAGTGCAGTCAGACTAGAATGCAGAAAAGGGGATTGCTGAGACCCAGGACTGGAAGATCTTCAGGTGGTCACAGGAAAGGGAGAGCAAACCTAAGATTGGAGGGTACTAAGAAAGACGCTCCCCTCAAATGCATGGGAGCAGCAATATGGGCATCTCTGTGTCCTCATAGCATCCCATACTTCCACTATCACAACTTTTCTCATAAATAGTCATAACTGTTTATTCTGTAAGAGTCCCCCAAGCCAACTATATGCAACCCAAGGGCATAGGCTTGACTCCCTTGCTCACCCCTCAGTGTGTATAATACCCAACATGGTACCAGCCAGACATGTAGTCAGTAAAAAGTTATCTGTTTGGGCTCTGACCAACAGCACTGTGAGCCTTCCAGCTTATATAGTGTTCTTATTCTAGTCACAGTCTCCTAGGTTTGTCTCCTGCTGTAGATTCTGGTTCTCATGATTTGTGTAGTCCTAACATTGATCTGCTTAATGGCTTTGTCTGGTACACTTGTTCTTACCTTTCAGTCTGATTCTTTGATTCTGGAACCATTCTTCTTGCTCAATTTCTAGTTACCAGATATCCCTATCTTGGCTCACTGCTTAAATTCACTGTATGTCCTGCCATATTTATGCCCAGTACTCACTACAGTGTGGAGACCAAAGTGGAAACAAATAAAAAGTGGAGTCAAGAGTGGCAAGATGGCAAAAATTACAAAGAACAAATGCAATCACTGTGGCCCACAGCCAGCCACCCTGGAACTAAGTCCTTACCACCACAGTAGGTGGGCACCAAACCTATGATCCCACAGCCCACCTAGCCAGCTCACCTAGCCAGCCACCATCACCTGAATCATCACCAGCTACTCTGGGGACTGTGTGGCCAGTTGTACCAGGCCCAACCCACCCACACCATACAACCACCTGCCCAGGACCAGCCACAACCACCATCAGGCTGGCACCAACCCTAGGTTTCCTGGGCTACACAGCCAGCCATGCTGGGATCCTACTCACCTACCAGCACACCATCACTAGGCCCAGTAGCTAGGCCCCAGAGCCAGCTGACTCAGGAACTGGCCACACCCACCAGTGGGGTCCAAATAAACCTCATGACAGGCCCTGCAGACAGCCATGCTAAGACCAAGCACTGCCCACCCACAGACAAGAAAAGGAAATAAAAGGACTCTAAATGAGAAGAAGTAAATCTGTCAATGTTTGCAGACGACATGATAACTATATATAGGAAATACTAAAGATGCCACCAAAAAACCATTAGAACTTAAAAGAATTCAGCACGCTTTCAGGATGCAAGATTAGTATACAGAAATCTGTTGTGTTTCTATACACTAATAATGAACTATCAGAAAATGAACTCAGGAAACAATCCCATTTACAAGTGCATCAAAAAAATAAATCTAACAAAGGAAGTAAAATAACTGTACTTGGAAAACTACAAGACATTAATGAAAAAAACCAAAGACAACACAAATGGAAAGAGGTACTGTGCTCATGGATTGAAAGAAGTATTTTTAAAATGACCACACTACCTAAGGCAATCTACAGCTTCAAAGCAAAATAGACAGCTATGTGCTAAAGAATTAAACTGAACTATTTTCTCATGTCATATACATATAAAATTTCAAAATGGATTAAATAAATAAAAGATCTGAAACCATAATACGCTAAGAAAACATAGCTAGTGTACATGCTGACTTAAATCTTAGGAATGTTATTTCTAATCTGTCTCCGCCCACAAAGGAAGCAAAAGCAAAAATAAACAAATAGGAATACATCAAAAAGCTGTTGCACAGCAAAGGAAACTATCAACAAAACAAAAAAGTAACCAACTGAATGGGAGTAGATATTTGTAAACAATGTATCTGATAAGGGGTTAATGTCCAAAATATACACAGAATATAAATAATCCATATGAATTGGGCAGAAGACCTAAATAGGCATTTTTCCAAATTAGACATACATATGACCAAGGCTATGGTTTTTCCAGTAGTCATGTATGGATGTGAGAGTTGGACTGTGAAGAAGGCTGAGCACCGAGGAACTGATGCTTTTGAACTGTGGTGTTGGAGAAGACTCTTGAGAGTCCCTTGGACTGCAAGGAGATCCAAACAGTCCATTATAAAGGAAATCAGTCCTGGGTGTTCTTTGGAAGGAAAGATGCTAAAGCTGAAACTCCAGTACTTTGGCCACCTCATGTGAAGAGTTGACTCATTGGAAAAGACCCAGATGCTGGGAGGGATTGGGGGCAGGAGGAGAAGGGGATGACAGAGGATGAGATGGCTTTATGGCATCACTGACTCAATGGATGTGAGTTTGAGTGAACTCTGGGAGTTGGTGATGGACAGGGAGGGCTGACATGCTACAATTCATGGTCCGCAAAGAGTCAGACACGACTGAGCGACTGAACTGAACTGATGACCAACCAGCACATGAAAAAATGCTCAACATCACTAATCATGGTAGATCTGAAACTAATATTGAATACAGTACTATGTCAATTATACTTCAATTAAAAAATGAATAAATGTAATCTTGTGGATCAGAGGAGATAAAGCCAATGACTCATGTAGCCCAAGCAGCTTAGCTCTGGCACTTACAGATTTTTGGAGACAAAGTGAGACTGAGGACTGAGACTTGAAAAGTAGTCATATTTCCTCAATTATATTTATGCTCATAAGCATGGTAGAATGTAATTATTACCAGAGGACTTATGGATTTAGGGCTGATCTAATATTTAAGATTAAAGTTGTAAGCCATGGATTCATGAATGTTTTCTGAACATCCATTGCATGATTATGTGCAACCCAAGAATACCCAGAGCAATAAAGAAAATAATAGTCACTGCTTTCAAGAAGTAGGTAATCTCTGAAAGACAGATGCATGAATATACCTGGGGCAGAGATATCTTCAGATGGTTAAGGGAGCGTTTCTTCCCCTGGAGGTATCAAAGGGGACTTTCAGAGTAGGTGTCATTACGGCAAGTCCTAAAAGATGATAGAAGTTTGCAAGATAGAAACGTTCTTCAGACATAGAAAGAAATACACCTCTGAGTACATCACTGTAAAAGAGCATGGTTCATTTGGTAAACGATGGGTATTTTGGAATGATTGGCACATAGAAGAGGTTTTAGAGAATGACAGAGGGTGAAACTAAAAACCAAAAAAAAAAAAGCAAGCAGAAATTAGATGATTAAGGCCCTTGCCATGCTAAGACACTTGGAATTTTTTGCTCTAGGTAGGAAGTAAGACTTCATAAAACAATTCAGAAACAGGAAATTTTCAGCCAAGGGAATAGAGAACTCAAAGATACCAGTCCTCTTTTTCTGATATTAACTGGGTAAAATGCAGAAATATAAGTATTTTATATGGTATTTTATAGAACTAGCATCAATTTGTGGACTTTAAGAAATGCTCTACATAAGGAGGATCTTTTATTTCATGTAGGCTAACAATGAAATAGCACTGTGAGGTGGTGAGTTTCTTACCACAGGAGGTATTAAAGTAGAGGTTGTAATCTGCCTATAAAAGGCACACAAAAAATGTAAAGTGGCAAGTAGAAAATACAACCAATAACATGTGTTCCCTCTTAGATTGTAAGATTTTCTATTTCTTCTGTACTTTGGTATGCCAGTATGTTACATGCTGCATAGATATTGAGCAACTGATTGTCTATAGCAAAATACAAAATTAACTCTGAGATAAGCCTTTAAAAGCAGTTTCTAGACCTCACTGACTTTGTGGAAATACATTTATAAATCAAATTTCATTGTATAAAGAACTCAGACTTCAGAAGCTGAGATTTCAAGTTAAAAGTACAAAAGGGAAAGCTCTCAAATTATAGCTAAAATAGTTTACCATTCCTAAAAGTCTATTTTCCAATATTAAGAATAATTTAGCCTTTCATGAAGACAAAGTCAATTATATTAAGTATTTTAAAACTGCCTTCTCACAAGTTGGGTTTATAGCATGGCTGTGTTCTTGAACAAGAAAACTGTTCCCATATTTTTCTTAATATAAATTATCTTACTTGAATTATTTTCCATGGATATTAAAGTTAAACAGTATATCAATCTTATTTTTCACCTCATATACAATGAATTCTCAGAGTTGCATTTAGCTTATCAATATGTTTAATAACATACAACTGTTCCTGCTAATTTTAACTATATAAAGGTGATTAAACAGAGGGAAATCTATGAATGGTGTTATTTTTATAGCTCTTTTTTGATCAATAAAATATTTGACAAACTAGTCTTTGTTTTAATGAAATCAACTCATGAGAATCTTGGAACTGGTTCTTTAATATTGTTTACATGTCTTAAATATACTTGACTTGATTTTACCTGGAATTGTACCACACAGAGTAAACACTGGTTTAATTAGCAGAGTCTCCTCAGACTAACTCAGATCATAACTAAAACAAGAGAAAATATAATACAACCAGGGAAATTTGGGGGGTTTGTGTTGCATTTTGTAAGCCTTTTTAACTCAAGAAATTTAAAGTGAGTCTCTTTTGACAGTTTGAATTTACATGGTCACGTCCTCATTCTTTCATCACAAACTATTATCAGAAACTATTCCTATACTGTATGAATTGTCTAGGAGGTGTTTCCATAGCCTGACCACTCATTAGAATCAAAAACCAGAAAAAAAAACTTTTTTTTTTAATTTCTAGGCTTCACCTAAGATCTAAAAATATCACATGTAAAGCTCTGAGATTTACATATTTTTAAAAAAGTTCCCAGTGGGGAACTGATAGAGCAGATCTATGGACTGATGTTGAGTCCAGATTTAACCTGAGTTCCACAGTTGTTCTCAAAGTTCCATATCAAAACTTTCTTGTATCAAGTTTCTCTCTACTTCTATGAACTGTATTTAAGTTTCTCCGGTGCTTTTCTACCACCTGCATGGCCTCAACTTCGGGATCTCTTCCCCTTCCTTGGTCTTAAAGCCCCGAGATATGCTCAGTGCCTTCCTTCTCCATAAAACCCCAAAATCTTGTCCTCTATAGCAATGGGAGAGAGATTTCCGATTTTCGCTCTTTTTGCCAATGCATTTTGGATTACATTAACTTCTTATGTACTAGCCTTTACTTTGATATTCTCATAGGGCCAAATCAATTGATATGAAAATGCATAGGTAGAGACACAGCACCCTCTTTGGGCCCCGATAATTATCCTTTTAAATTGACTTTTATAAACGTATCAAAGGCCTTTAGTAGCTTAACTGTTCATGATTTATGCATTATAGTCCATATCATTGCCCTACATATTAACCTGCTACCATATAACACATTCACTTCTACTCACTTATAGTGAATCTCTGCATCATAATTGTACTGCCTGTAATCGTCTCTCAAAACACAATTTCCTCAATGCTTAAACATGAGTTTCTTCAAACCCAGCCTATCTGCTGTCAATGCTCATTTCTTAATCTTAAAGACAGCATCTGAGGTCTAACCTTGCCAGAGCTTTGTCACAGAATAATCACCTTTATGACATGTACAAATGCCACTGAACATCTTGATGGCATTCTCACTGTGTCAGGGCAAATCTAACTTCTGGTCTGCTCTCACCAGAAAGTTTCTTTTGCCTTATGTAAGCTACGAAAAATCTTCCCTTCCGTACAATTACTATATGATATTTTCTTAAAGTAAATCAATATGGATTGTTTGCATCCATCTCCATTTATTTATTTTTAAAATAAAAGCCCAAAGAACAAAAGGATTGTTGAATTTGGATGTCCTATTTTCAAGGATCAGCATACTCCATTATTTCTGAGGTATGGAATGAGCCAAGGGAATTCTTTGCTCTGGTACTAGCAAGAATGAAGTTGTGAAGATCAAAGGAATTCAGTGACACAAAGAGTCCTGCTTGCATATTTTGATTAACAGCAGTCTTTTCCACAGCTTTTTCTCAGTAACTACAGCATTGTGGCTGTCAGTACCCTTATGCAAATAAACCTGGATCTGAAAGCTTATTATGTAACCACATGCACCCCTAGTGTGACTATACAGCTCACCACTTGCATTTCATCCTGTAGCTCTCTCACCCTTTATCTTACTTTTCATGTCCTTAAAAAATATAGAGAGGACTAGAGAATATGCTCTTTCTTTCTGGTGGCCTTGTGTATCCCTTAATACTATAGGAAATCCACAACACAATGATTTCACAGGTTACTAAAGCCATCGTGAGGGTCTGAATGTACACTAAATAACATTAATCAAGGCACTGACCGTGCAGAAAAGTTTTACTAAATGCTGGAAAGAGCTAATGATAAATTAAAATAACCAAGCTTGCCCCCTGTGAACTGACAAATTAGAGGGTGAATCAAGCTCATTTCTAGTCTCTACTAATAAACAAACTCTATATATTTCAGAAAATTATCTTCACTAATACAATGATCTAATTATTGACAAATTCTAGATTTTTAGAGTCAAACGAGCCTTTGGAAATCATCTAAATAAGTCTTTCACACATATAAAAATTGGGAATGAGACAGGAATTAACTGGCTTGTACAAGGCCACATACAAATCTAGTTTGAAAAGTAATTAATTATACTTTTCTGTTGCTATCTTACCAAACAACTCTATACCAAAAATCTTCTACACCCTCAACTTGGAAGAAGCATTTCTGGAGATAAGAAAGAGAACATTACTCTTCATTCAATAAGAAACATGAAATTGGGAGTATTTAGTGAGAGCTGATATAGAAATTACTTCAATAAAGTCAACTGTAATGAATCAATGACTTTGAGATCTATATAAAAACATTTAATGCCATCAAAAATTAGAAATAAAAACAAATGTTGTGAAAGAACCCATCAAAAAAGGATTAATAATAACTCAAGGAATGTTTCAGTTATTATATTACACAGGAAATTCAATGCAGTTTCCCCAAGTTCCTCCAGAACCTCTTACACAAGAAAAGTTCTATTCAGGCCTCCTACTATTGAAAAAATAATAAAATGCATGGAGCTCCCCACCTTGTACCAAGAAGCTCATTGAAAAAAATTACTGTGTTAGTTATAGGGATAGTTACTAATAATATACTTTAGGTTTCCTATGTACAGCTCTATATTCTATCTTAAATAATAGACAAAAATAAAGTACCTACTTCCAGCACTTGGCCTGTCAGGCTGTCCCAATTGATAGAGAAAATTTTCTTCATCATCTTCATTGTAAATGGTCTTACATGCTAAACAACATCCACCCAGAATGCAAAAAAGCAATGATTATGATTGTGAGAGGGTAACAGGCAGGAAGGCCAGGGGTCTCCAAATAGAGGAAATAGCCTGCAAGTGTCAGACATTTTTTATCTCTCTTAAGCGGCAGGAGGAAACAAACTAGCAATATTTTTTCCTTCTCTATACAAATTTAAAGGGAGGTTTCTCTTAAAATACTGTGTTGCCATAATGACACCCGGTTTCGCCTGAAGTTAGCTATTCTCGAGCCTAGAGATAACCAATGCCTTTTTCTTATGGAAATGTTTGTCTTAAGCTATGCTAATGTACTATGCCTTTACCCCAAACTCTGTCTCCAAGTCTGTTCTGCCTCTTGGCCCAGAACCTACTTGACAAACCAGTATGGATATTGTTCCCCTAATCTATGTAAGTGAAACTATTTGTATGGTGGTCTGCCCTTCTTCAAGATTCAAGTTAATCATTTTATGGCCCATCTGAATTTTAAGACATTCCTTTCTTTCATTAACAGACTGCTAGTGACTATATAACATCCAGCTAAAGACTAGCAGGGGGGTACTCTTTCTGCCCCCTTCTAATGCCTATGTCAGAAGCTTTCTTTATCTCCTTTATACTTTAATAAAACTTTATTACACAAAAGCTCTGAGCGATCAAGCCTCGTCTCTGGCCCCGGATTGAATTCTTCTCCTCCGGGGGCCAAGAATCCTGGTGTATTCGCGTGATTCAACAACAACCTTTCAATTGCATCAGGGTCAGTCAGTCAGTCAGTTTAGTCGCTCAGTCGTGTCCGACTCTTTGCAACCCCATGAACTGCAGCACGCCAGGCCTTTCTGTCCATCACCATCTCCTGAAGTTCACTCAAACTCACGTCCATTGAGTCGGTGATGCCATACAGCCATCTCATGCTCTGTTGTCCCCTTTTCCTCCTGCTCCCAATCCCTCTCATCATCAGAGTCTTTTCCAATGAGTCAACTCTTCCCATGAGGTGGCCAAAGTATTGGAGTTTCAGCTTTAGCATGATTCCTTCCAAAGAACACCCAGGACTGATCTCCTTTAGGATGGAGTAGTTGGATCTCCTTGCAGTCCAAGGGACTCTCAAGAGTCTTCTCCAACACCACAGTTCAAAAGCATCAATTCTTCAACCCTCAGCTTTCTTCACAGTCCAACTCTCACATCCATATATGACTACTGGAAAAACCATAGCCTTGATTAGAAGGACTTTGTGGGCAAAGTAATGCCTCTGCTTTTCAATATGCTATCTAGGTTGGTCATAACTTTTCTTCCAAGGAGTAAGCGTCTTAATTTCATGGCTTCAGTCACCATCTGCAGTGATTTTGGAGCCCCCAAAAAATAAAGTCTGACACTGTTTCCACTGTTTCCCCTTCTATTTCCCATGAAGTGATGGGACCAGATGCCATGATCTTCGTTTTCTGGATATTGAGCTTTAAGCCAACTTTTTCACTCTCCTCTTTCACTTTCATCAAGAGGCTTTTTAGTTCCTCTTCACTTTCTGCCATATGGGTGGTGTCATCTGCATATCTGAGGTTATTGATATTTCTTCTGGCAATCTTGATTCCAGCTTGTGCTTCATCCAGCCCAGTGTTTCTCATGATGTACTCTGCATAGAAGTTAAATAAGCAGGGTGACAATATACAGCCTTGACATACTCCTTTTCCTATTTGGAACTAGTCTATTGTTCCATGTCCAGTTCTAACTGTTGCTTCCTGACCTGTATACAGGTTTCTCAAGAGGCAGGTCAGGTGGTCTGCTTTTCCCATCTCTTTCAGAATTTTCCACAGTTTATTGTGATCCACACAGTCAAAAGCTTTGGCATAGTCAATAAAGCAGAAATAGATGTTTTTCTGTAACTCTCTTCCTTTTTCGATGATCCAGCGGATGTTGGCAATTTGATCTCTGGTTCCTCTGTCTTTTCTAAAACCAGCTTGAACATCTGGAAGTTCACGGTTCACATATTGCCGAAGACTGGCTTGGAGAATTTTGAACATTACTTAACTAGTGTGTGAGATGAGTGCAATTGTGTGGTAGTTTGGGCATTCTTTGGTATTGCCTTTCTTTGGGATTGGAATGAAAACTGATGTTTTCCAGTCCTGTGGCCACTGCTGAGTTTTCCAAATTTGCTGGCATATTGAGTGCAGCAGTTTTACAGCATCATCTTTCAGGATTTGAACTAGCTCAACTGGAATTCCATCACCTCCACTAGCTTTGTTCATAGTGATTCTTTCTAAGGCCCACTTGACTTCACATCCAAAGCTAAAGATACTGTAGCATGACTGACTCCTGATAATATCAGTTCATAAAGTTGATGAATAAATACATTTTGGACAAAAGAAGGACATCAAACTACACATATGTGAGAATTCTGCACCTATGAAATGAAAGCTAGGTGATTTTTCTTTAATCATTAATTGTTATTAAAGAACAAAATAAACAAATGTATTCACCTGACTGAAAGACAGTTTGATGAAATTTCATGTGGAATTTCATTTTCATAGCTTTTAACCCCCCCCCAATTCTAAGAAAATAATACCATCTGCCAAATCCTAAGAAAAATTAAAAGCTAGAGACCATTATAGTCTTTGAAAGACATTAAATGAATCCTTCTCTTTATAACTTGGAATTTGTCAGACCAAAATATAATATTTTCCACAAATCATAAGGCAGTTTACAGGGCAGCAGATTATTGACATATGCCCCTCAAAGCTGACAATGTGTGAGGTTCTGTTTTTAAACAGCTTTCCATTCACAATCTGGTTTTATGTATTAAGCCACTGACATACAAGTAAATTAAAAGGATTAATGATTGCTTCTATTATTACTTGCAATCTCCAGAGATACACAAAGAGCTGGGGGAAAAATAAAGTTTTCAGTTAATTATCAGTCAACTGATAATAATTTCAGTTCAACAGAGCAATCGTTGTTTTCCTTACAAGAAAATAGCATATTTTCTGCCACCATTTCTACATTCAAAAATCTTGTGCTGAGCCAGGAATAAATACAATATATGGACAGGTGAATTACCAGTATTTAAATTGAATCATTAATTTTAAAACTTCCAACAAATGTCCAGGACCAGATGGCTTCACAGATGAATTCTACCTAATACTGAGTGGAAAGACAACATCTATGATTCTGAAACTATTATAAAAAGTTGAAGGAATACTCCTGAACTCATTCTATGAGGCCACCATCACCCTGACACCAAAACCAGACAAAGATATCACAAAGAAATAAATTACAGCCAAAATCACTGAGGAACAGAGATGAAGAAATCCTCTGCAAAATTAACAGCAGACCAAATCTAATAATACATTAAAGGATCACACACCATGATCAAGTGGGATTTATCCCAGGGATGCAAGGATTTTTCAATATTGACAAATTAATCAATGTGATAAACTACATTAGCAAATTAAAGAACACAAATCATACTATAATTTTAATAGGTGAAGAAAATGCTTTGATAATATCTTGAGGATAAAAACTCTCCAGAAACTAGTCATGGATGGAACATATCTCAAAATAAAAAGACCATATATGACAAACCCACAGATAACATCATATCCAATGGTGAAGACCCGAAAGCATTCCCCTCTAGTATCAGGAAAAAGAGAAAGATGCTCACTTTCACCTCTTTTATTCAACAGTTTTGGAAGTCCTATGCACAGGATTCAGGCAACAAAAACAAATAAAAGGAATCCAAATTGGAAAGGAAGAAGTAAAACTGTGTCACTGTTTACAGATGACATTATACTATATATAGAAAATCCTAATGATGCCACCATAAACCGCTAGAGCTCATCAATGAATTCAGTAAAGGTGTGACCACAAATAGCCAAAATAATCTTAAGAAAAACCGAGTTGGGGGACTCACACTCCATAACTTCAAACTACAGTAATCCAAACAGTATGATACTGGCACAAAAACAGACACATAGATCAGTGGAATAAAATACAAAGCCCAAAAGTAAACCTATGCACTGAGGTCAATTAAACCAAGACACGGTCATGGCTCAGTGGGTAACGAATATGCCTGCAATGCCAGAGACACAGAAGGCGTGGGTTTGATTCCTGGTCAGGAAGATTCCTCCAGAGTAGGAAATGGCAACCCTCTCCAGTATTCTTGCCGGGAGAGAATAATTCCATGGACAGAGGAGCCTTGTGGGCCTTAGTCCACGGGATCACAAAGAATTGGACGTGACTGAGCACATGAACAATAATGGCAAAGAGAAGAGACAGTCTCTTCAATAAGTGGTGCTGGGAAAACCGGACAGCTACATGTCAAATAATAAAATTAAGACATTCTCTACATCATATGTGCTTCCCAGGTGGCGCAGTGGTAAAGAATCTGCCTGCCAATGCAAGAGACACAGGAGACGCAGGTTCGATCCCTGGGTCAAGAAGATCCCCTGGAGTAGGAAATGCAACTCACTCCAGTATTCTTGCCTGAAAAATTTCATGGACAGGGGAGCCTGGCATGCTACAGTCCATGGGGTCGCAAAGAGTCCAAAGAGTTGAACACGATTGAGCACACACACACACAACATCATGTACAAAAATAAACTCAAAAATGGATTAAAGATCTACATGTAAGACCAGAAACTATAGAACTCCTAGAGGAAAACACTGGCAGGACATTCTTTGATATAAATTGTGGCAATTTATTGAACTGAATAAAAAATTGAATCCATCTCCTAGAGTAACAGAAATAAAAGCAAAATAAACAAATAGGACCTAATTAAACCGAAAACTTTTGGCACAGCAAAAGAAACTATGAAATCCAAAGACAGCCTACAGAATGGGAGAAATTATTTGCAAATGGTGCAACTGACAAGGGATTAATTTCCAAGATACACAAATAACTCCTACTGTTTAATATCAAAAAATCAAATAGCTCAATCAAAAAATGAGCAGAAGATATAAACAGACATTTCTCTAAAGATGATATATAAATGGCCAACAAGCACATAAATGGCCAACAGGGACATGAAAAGATGCTCAATATTGCTAATTATTAGAGAAATGCAAATCAAAACTACAATGAGGCACCACTCACACCAGTCATAATGGCCATCATCAGAAAGTTTATAAATAATAAATGCTGGAGAGGATGTGGAGAAAATGAAACCCTCCAACACTAGTGGTAATATAAATTGGTACAATCACTATGGAAAACAGTATGGAGGTGCCTCAAAAAACTAAGAATAGAGGTATCATGCTGCTGCTGCTGCTGCTGCTGCTGCTGCTAAGTCGCTTCAGTCGTGTCCGACTCTGTGCGACCCCATAGACGGCAGCCCACCAGGCTCCCCTGTCCCTGGAATTCTCCAGGCAAAAACACTGGAGTGGGTTGCCATTTCCTTCGCCAATGCATGCAAGTAAAAAGTGAAAGTGAAGTCGTTCAGTCGCGTCCAACTCTTCATGACCCCATGGACTGCAGCCTCCCAGACTCCTCCATCCATGGGATTTTCCAGGCAAGAGTACTGGAGTGGGATGCCATCGCCTTCTCCGAGAGGTATCATATGATCCAGCAATTCCATGCCTAGGCATATATCTGGAAAAGATGAAAACTCAAATTCTAAAAGATAAATTTACCCCAATATTTGTAGCAGCACTATTTACAATAGCCAAGACACAGAAGCAACCTAAACTTCCATCAACAGATGAACAGATAAAGATGTCGTATACACACACACACACACACACATAATGGGATATTACTCAGAAATAAAAAAGAATGAAATAACACCATTTGCAGCAACATAAATAGATCTAGAGATTATCATATTAAGTGAAGTTAAGACAGAAAAACAAATATATCACTTAATGTGAAATCTAAACAATGATACAATTGAACTTATTTACAAAACAGAAACAGACTTGGAGACAATAGAAAACAAACTCATGGCTACCAAAGGGGAAAGGGGCAGGGAAGTGATAAGCTAGGAGTTTGAAATTAACTGATACCCCCTACTATATATATAAAATATATAAGAAACAATGATTTATTGTGCCACAGGGAACTATATTCAATATCTTATAATAACCTATAATGAGAAAGAAACTGAAAAATAATATATAACTTAATTTCTCTGAAACTATAACACTGTAAATAAACTACACTTCAATCTGAAAAAGTCTCTGTATCCATTGTCCATTTCCAACTAAGCTATAAACTATAAATGCTCAAGATGGCCCATACCAAGAATTCATCTTAATGTAAATGACATTTTTAAAGACAACATATTCACATGTCCATCTGAGTTATAAGATAGCACAAGTTTTGCAATGAGAAGCAGCAATGTTCTCCTTAGCTGCCAAGCCAACTATTCAGTCATCAGAGTTCTTTGCCTTTAACTATTTGTCTTTACTTCTGATTGTTACCTTCAGAGCATTAAATAATATCCTTAGCTCTCCTTTTATTTCTTCATTGACTTTCACCCCTCTATCTATTCCCTACTATAAAAAAATAGGATTTATTTCTTTAGCATACCTGTTCTTAATCTTTTTGATTTTTGAGAGATATTAAATTTTTCAGTTCTTCTATTGCTTGCCTTGGTAAAGTTGAGTGTTATACATAAAAAAAACTCTATACTTGGATATCAACTTTAAATAATAAGTTGTTTACTATGCAAAATCTTTGTTTCTATTCTTTTTTTCCTGCCTGTCTTCCTAACTGTGATCTCCCAGTTTCTGCCCTTTTCTGTTTTCACATTGTTAACAGTAATAGCATATACATTTTATTTTGTAAGCTTAATTACATTATCTATGTTTTGATGAAATGTTGATCATAAAGTTGAAAATGATAATAAACAAAAGTTACATTGACAGGTCTATACAATGATTCATTCACTACAGGAAAAATAAGGTTGATTCTAAGAAGCTATAGAGTATCTGGTTTTGTTTCCTCAACAGGCCTATTAATTGAATGGCAAAGCAACTTGAGCTATCTCTAATGGAAAGGGTTTGTTGCCTGAGAGGCTAACTTTAGGACGCAGAGCAAGAAGTCAGTGGACAGACTCCCCCACACAACCACGTGGGTCAAATGAGACGCACTTCACTTCACAATGCCAACACCCACCCTAAGGTTTTCCTTTAATTTCTTTAGAACACTGATTCTCAATGCATGCTCCTCAGAATAGCAGCAGCAGCAGCAGCACCTAGAACTTGTTAGAGCTGTAAATTCTTGCTGTCTACTCCAGAGCTACTAAATCAGAAACTGAGAGCAAGGCACAGTGATCTGTGTTTGAACAAGGCTCCAGGTTATCATGAGGCAGACTAGGGTTTGAAAACCACTGCTTTAGAGAGAACCCTCTAGGGTTTGGCATTGACACAAATGTGAACTATGGTAAGGTAGAAATAAGGTAAAATGTTTGTCACAGCTGGTCTAAACCTTTAATAATTCTACTCTTTTTTTTAGCACACCCTCATTCTTACCTGGTATCTCAGCTGGTAGAGAATCTGCCTACAATGCAGGAGACCCTGGTTCAATTCCTGGTTAGGAAGATCCTCTGGAGAAGGGATAGGCTACTACTCCAGTATTCTTGGACTTCTCTGATGGCTCAGCTGGTAAAGAATCCACCTACAATGTGGGAGACCTGGGTTCGATCCCTGGGTTGGGAAGATCCCCTGGAAAGGGAAAGGCTACCCACTTCAGTATTCTGGCCTGGAGAATTCCATGGACTGTATAGTTCATGGGGTCACAAATCGTTGGACACGAATGAAGCGACTTTCACTCATTCTTACCATTTGGACCAGATTATCAAAATCATGAATTTTCTATGGGGTTCTTTACAGTGATGTACTGGTAAATGTACAGTAGCTAATAAGAAGGAAAATAGCCCAGATTTGTGCTCCCAGTACAGCCAATTTCAAGCTACCCACATGGTATCTGTGAAGTCACAGTTAGGAAGAGATGGTCACAATTCCAGGTCATTGAGACCTGGCTCCACCACATCACTGGTTCCCTGGGAAAATCAGTTCTCTGCAGTACTCTTCTGCCTTCACAAGCTTTTTGTCTTAGAGAAGTTCTATTAACATCTCTTTCAACTATTGATACTTTATGATTAAAGGTTTTATCATCTTTTGTAATTTTTTACTGGGCTTCTATGGTAGTTCCATTGGTAAAGAATCTGTCTGCAGTGCAGGAGACCTGGATTCAATTCCTGGGTCAGGAAGATCCCCTAGAGAAGGAAATGGCAACCCACTCCAGTATTCTTACCTGGAAAATCCTATGAACAGAGGAACATGGCAGGCTACCATGGGGTTGCAAGAAACGGACATGACTTAGCAACTAAAACACCACCGATTTTTACTAATATTCCACTGGGGTTTCAAATGCATGTGTTCAGCTTGTTACCTTAAGGCAGAGCCTGAAAATATGTTTATCCAAAGTTTATGAGGCAAGAGGAGAAGGGGATGATAGAGGAGGAGATGGTTGGATAGAACACCGACTCAATGGACATGAGTTTGAGTAGGCTCTGGGATTTGGCTGTAGTCCATGGGGTAGCAAGGAGTCAGACATGACTGAGTGACTGAACTGAAAGTTTTTAACCCTATTGCACTGGTCAAAAAAAGAAAATTGGCCATTCACCCATGTGTTGTTAACATTACTATTTGTATTATAAGAAGACAGTGAATCCCATGTTAATAACAGCACTGGAATTTGAGTAGTCCTCTATAGATTAATCATTCATCTGTTCAGTCAACAAATACTCAAATTCCTTCTATATGCCAAGAATTGATTAGGAAGATACAAATAAACAAAAAAGACTAAAATTATAATGGGCCCTAAAATTGTTATACTGGGGACACTGGGATGACATAAGTATGAAGGTCAGCCCAGAATGGGAAAATCACATAAGAGCAGCTAAAATAGCTTGGGGATAGGAGTACTGACCCAGCTCTGCTCTCTCCCTAATAAAATGGGTAGGGAGAAATTTATGAGACTCATTTCAACCACAGAAATCACACACACTATAAAGCAAACATAAATAGCATAATGGGAATATATTGCATATGATTTCTCACAAGACTCGTCCCTCAATCATGGTACATGTATCTTTGACATTCCAGATATACGGTCACTATTTAGTTAGTCAGAAAACAGTGGAACAGAATCCCCTAAAAAGATACACCTTAAGATAACAACACTAATCCTTCTATGACTTACTTACCTCACCAGCAATGAGCTCATTCCCAGACACACGTCTTTTTGACCATGAAGCACAGTGTGATCTCTAGCAAGGAGCATGGAGTTGAAGTCTTAAACATGCCTGCACATCCTGATCAGCCTCTCCCCACTTCATAGCCTTGGCACATTCATAACCAAAGTCAAAGTTTCCTCATCTATGAAATTAATTTTGTAATAGTACTTCAGAAACTTGCCAAAAGAATTGAAATAATGCAAAGGTAAGGTGCACAGTAAAAGCTTACGAAATGCTTGCTACATAGATTTCATCGTGCTCTATTCTGCTTCTTTGTACTATAGTCCATGATGTCTTCTACTCATTCACCTTTGACACTACAAAACTGTGATGATTTACGACTTCCTTCTCTCTCTCTTTTTAAACAAAATATGTTGCATTTCAGTTCTCAAAAACTTCTAATTTATAGTGAGGAAAGCTTTTTCCTCACCCAGAAAAAAATCTCTGCTCACTCTACTCTGCATGTGTGCTAAGTTGCTTCAGTTTTGTCCAACTTTATGTAACCTCATGGACCATAGCCCACCAAGGTCTTCTGTCCATGGGATATTCCAGGCAAGAATACTGGAGTAGGTTGCCATTTCTTCCTCCAGGGAATCTTCCCAACCTAGGGATTGAACCTGTGTCTCTTAGTTCTCCTGCATTGGCAAGCAGCTTCTTTACCACTAGTGTGACCTGGGAAGCCCTTGGGACCAATCTTGTGATGTTCCACAGCAGCCTGAAGGTTCAGAAACTGGCCTTTCCTAACTTGTCCATTCTTTAGCTAGAGTATTCAGTCTTAAAGAAGGCAAACAAAAAAATCTCAGTCTTCTAAATTACAATGCACAAATACACAAACAATTTGGGTTATATGATAAATGAACAAAAGTTCCACTGGAGAACACAAACAGATATATAGTTTATCTATGGTACTGACATTTCATGGAGAGGGTGGATAACTAGGAAAAAATTGTAAAAAGGCTAAGGAGAAATAATGGGGAAAAGGTAAAGAAGCATTGAGTTATAGAAAAATACTCACAGCTTCCAATTTACAAAGATGTAAATTGATAACTTGGAAGTTATCATGGGAAAAGTTCCTAAAGTCACAAGGCCTCAAGTACCCAATAGTACTCCATAATGTTTTCGATTCTTACCTGGTCTGCCTAAGAAAAAGCATGTCCCTGCCTTCTACAGTGGCTTCTATAAGAGAGAAGGCTCTGTAATGTCATCAGAACCCCTATAATAGAAAGAAGTTCACAAGAATGTAACCTATAATTCAGGCCTGAACTCAGAGTGGAAGAAAGAATACACCAATTGGTAGAACCTAGAATGGACTGTGATTATAAACAATTCCAATATCTCAGTGGTTTACAAAAACAAAAACATTTTATTTCTGACTCAGGCAGCACCCCTGTGGATGGACTGTGGCTCTGCCCTAGGTCATCTTCCCTCTAGGATCCAGGCTATTGAAGCAGCCTTCTTCTGGAATATTCATGGTTATGACAAAGGGAACTGGGCTTTGGGCCATGTGCTGGGGTCTAAACTTTTTATGTAGATGTGACTCATGGGACTTTTAATCCTATTTTTTTTGATCAGAGAAGTCACATGGACAAGACTAATTCAGTTAGGATAGGGAAATATAATCCTTCCCCAGGGAGACTAAACAACTGTGTACAATCATTCAGTTCAGCATGCTAGGGTAATAAGAATAGTACCTTCAGTTAGATCTCAAGTCACTCAATACACTACCTTTCCTATAAGCATTATCTTATTGTATCCTTACAAGTTCGTGAGATAAAAAAAGGCAGTAGTCATTTTATCCAGTTAGATTTACATAACTGAAAACAAAAGAACTCTGTGGAGAATATACGATTAGAGTTGCCTGAAAGTGGCGAAGTTTCCTTGGGTGGTCTTGAGGTCCCCATCACTGGAAGGAGTTGCACAGAATCTGGACAATTACTTCATGCCCATGCTGAAGAGGAGAGTCAGGATCCTATTATTAATAGTAGACTGGGCAAGTTAAGATTCCTTTTATTCAGAAGATTTTATAATTCTGCAAGTCAGCAAATTCCACACAGCTATTAAGCAGCTAGTCAGTAGTAAATGTCTTTCTCCTCCAAATGAACATGTATACACAAAGGAAAAAAGAAAGTCCAGGATAATTTAGTGATATGGCATTCAGGTTCACTTGTTCCAGCATATAAATGCTGGGAAAAGTTGTATCACAAATCACTTCTTAATCAATATGCATGAAATGTTTGTTGTTAGTGTGGTGACTAAAATGCTATGAATTATTACTAGGAATTATCAAACTTTCTGAATACTCTAGGTTTGCGGCACTGATGTGGTTCTGAATAAAATATAAGCATGTTGGTACCAGCCTCTCAATCAATCCCCCAGACACAAATATTCTCTTGGGTTGCATAATAAACAAATGTTCCACTAGGGAGCAAAAATTATATGTCATTATTTAAAGGAAGAATAGTCCTTGAACAGATCAGTTGTACTGAGGTCCTGCATTTTAAAGATATTTTTATAACTTTACAAAGAAACAATTCACTTACTGATGACTCTTCTTTCCTCCTCTTATTCTCCCCTGAGTTTTGGGTTTCATTAGCACTAATTCTACAGGATTATGGCTCTAATATGATTATTTGACATAGTGATTTGAATTTTTATCATTTATCAAATGAGTATGTATTATTGGCATAAAAATAAAAAATAAACATAATTTTAGAATTTTAAGCACTTTTAATTTAAAACATCCCATAATTTTGTCCTAATTACTTACCATTACCAGAAGGCATAAAAAACACAAAGGATGATGAGTATCTGATTATTGTAAGTATAGTCAGTCTTTCATTGTTCATTTTGGTTGGAGACCTAACATTGATCAACTTCTCCTGAAAAATTGAAATAACATTCTCATCTTCTAGGAACAAAGACACGTTCAGCATTTCAGAAATTCAAGCTCTGACATCTGATCAGGATGTTGGCTCAGCCTATCCTGGCGCCACTGATGCCTACAGCTAGCAGCGCAGTGTTAGCAAATGAAATTCTTTTCAAGCTGGTCTGAGCCAGAGACAGAGTAAATTATCTCCTTCAAACCCAGTGAGGCCAACCATTTAAAACTGATTTAAGTTCTGGCTCTCAGAAAGTCAGAAGTTATGAATGGCACCATGCTGAGCAGCCTGTCCAGGATAGAATAGATCCAATATTTCTCTCCAATATTTCCCCTGAGTTATCGTCATATGATATGAACTTTGACCTAATTATGGATACAGTTTGAATATTGCCAATACCAGCACCTTCCTGGGAAAACCTCAAGCCCCATTGTAAAAGTATAAGCAATTAGGAAACATAAATATATATCATTCTGCTTCAATTGGTTTACTCCCAGGAAGCATTTCTGAATCCCAGAGTGGTGCTCTTCCAAATGTAATAACCAATGAGGCTCATGGAGCCAGAAGAGGTACCGCTATGCTCAGATAGAGGAGTCTGAAATACATGACTCTAGGGTTGAAATCAATCCATCTTCTGCAGAATTCATGGGTGATTTTTCTGGTAAGGTTTAAAATTTCATTTCATTATATTTGACATATCCAAGGTCAAATAAAGAAGACAAGGAGAAGATTCATACCTCTTAAGGAATGTTTCAGATTTATTTAAAAGTTAGGCAGCTATTAATAATGATGCCCCTTTCAAATCCAGTTTTAGATTGAAAAAGAAGGGAAAAAAGAAAAGCTGATTTTACACACACACAGACAAATTAATGCTTTAAAAAGTTCTGAACTCTTTCAACATGGGAGTTTATGTTTATAGGTTTCAGAATATTATCCGGTTTGGCCACTCACACAACCAGTTCTTGTTTTCACAAGATTTTATCACTTAAATTTGCTTCTCTAAATCAAGGAGATTGCATTTCATATTCTGGTGTGTTGAGGAATACAAAGCAAGAGTTTGTTATTAATACTACTGGATTTAGGTGATTTTCTTGGGATTTCTACTTATATAATTATGTTACAAATTCTATCTCAGTCTTGAATTGCTGCTACTGCCCTATAATTCAGCAAGGGCTCATTTTTAAAAATATTTAGAAATGCACACTTGTGTAATTATTAGGAAAAAAATCAAAGGATCAGAAGCAAGGAGGCTAAAATAAATATCCCTTGATTTAAATCCCAGCTCTGACACTTACTCATTCGATGAACCTCAGGAAACCTCTTCATCTCTCTGCCTCAATTTCTTACTGTCAAAATATTGACTATGATAATACTTTATCATAAGGATGCCTCATAAGGTTGTTTAGAGGTTTAGATGGCTTCATGTTTATAACACCCTTAGAAAAGAGCTTGTTACCATGTGTTTGTTATGTAATTAAATAAACAAAATAGCAAATACATATAATAATTTTATACATGCATTCAACTGTCACTCAACTGGCATCTTCATCTCTTTCAAATCGATAAAAACCCCTTTCTCCACAAATTTTTAACTGTGTAACCTTGGACAGGTTATGTAACATCTATATACCTCAGTCTCTTCATCTGTAAAATGAGGATAATGAAAGTAACACATCACAAAGTTTTTATGTATAATAGATGCAATCATACTGATAAAAATACTGAACAGTTGTCACATAGTAAAAGCTCAAACACATATTAATATTCTAATTGAGGCCTTGAATATACAATAAATGTGATAGTTAATTTTAGCAATAAACAGATGGGTCACCCAATAACTGGCATGGAGGCAACCATCATGTAGGAATGTAATGTAGTTATATTTTTACATCTTATTCCAAAATAAA
Organism: Bos mutus; assembly: GCF_027580195.1. Classification (NCBI taxonomy): domain Eukaryota; kingdom Metazoa; phylum Chordata; class Mammalia; order Artiodactyla; family Bovidae; genus Bos; species Bos mutus. The sequence goes on from NC_091642.1 coordinate 50,108,048, forward strand.
AGCAAATGTAAAAATTAAGTTTTTAAACCTAGTTGGAGACATAGGTACTTTTTTTTTTTTACAGTATATAACTTTAATGTGTAATTTTGTCTGAAGTACTGAAGTATTTTAAAGGAAAATGAGAAGATACCATAGCTATTTATTTCCTTATTTGGAATACCAAATAAGGAAATAGTTTGGGCCTCATACTGCAAAGTAGGCATTTTTCAGTATTTAAAATTTTGAGGACCATACAGTTTCTGTCACATATACTCAACTCTGTTGTTGTAGCAGCAAAGTACCTACAGAAAATAACAAAAAGCTATAGTTGTGTACCAGAAAAACTTTATTTATAAAAATAGGCTAAGGATTAGGCTCCAGGACCATTTTTCCAATCATTATCTAATTCATCCCAGTGTCCCAATCAAAACCACCATAAAATTCAGCAAAAATCATGATGGATTATGAAGTTTATCTTATTATCTTGGGCCTAGACTCTACAGAACATCATAAAAAAGAAACAGATAATGTGCTTGCTCTCTACCTTCAAGAACATTGCCATCTCATCAAGTAGTTCCAAATAATGCAATACATGAAAAGTTAAATATACAAATGTGTGTTTCAAATTTCATATGGTTTATAGTCAACTCAAATTGTATGTCAAATCTTAAAGAAAATTATATGAAATTTAACTGAAAGGTTTTTCAGTGGGATAGTAATTCTATATATGCTCATTTTCCATGAACAGCAGCCTGTTTTTCTTAAAAAAAATATGAGGGAGCTGGAAGATCTAATGTTCTTTCATAAATTAGATCAAGCATTTATATAAAATATGATACATTTTAATCCACATACTTTGAGAATTTTGAAAGAGCACCAACAATGAAAATATTCTCTTTGGGTTTTCTTTGCCGAATATCTGAAAATAAGGCAGCTTCATAATCTCATTTGTTCATGTTTTTCTCATTCTGTAATCAGACTGTGACTTTCATTTATTTTTTATTTTTTGCCTTAAATTGGATGGTAAATTGATTTTCTAAAACGTAAGCTTGAGTTATCCCTCAGTTAACTTGTTAAATTATATATCAACTGTACCATCAAGGAATTATTTTCTAGTGAACAATTAACTTTTACAAGCATTATTCTGTCTATTCATTCTGGCATGACAAATATAACATTTTAGGCATCAAACTTCTATAAACTGTCTGTTAACATGTAATCTAATTGAGCTTGAGAATATACTTTTTGTCCAATGGGAAGAAGGAGTCTCCAAGATACACACTTAAAGAATGAAAAATCCATGTTTTTCTCTGATGCTTCCATTAATCACCTTTAAGCTCTTTTTAAAAATTAAAAAAACCCTTCCCATTGAGCCTTGTTGTGAAGCTGTGGTACAATCCAGTCTCTGGTTCCCCCAGAGGTCTCTATTTTTTTCACACCCCAGAAAATAGCTGCTACTGACTTGCTTCTAAGCATGGTTGGCTTCCTCCATGGCTCAGTGGATAAAGAATCCACCTGCAATGCAGGAGACACACAGTAGATGAGGATTCGATCCCTGGATCAGGAAGATCCCCTGGGAGAAGAAAATGGGAACCTACTCCAGTATCCTTGCCTTAAAAATTCCATGGACAGAGAAGCCTGGTGGGCTACAGTGCACGGCATTGCAAAGAGTTGGACACAACTAAGCACAAAAGCATGATTCACTACGTTCCTGCCACACTGGGCTTCACAAACCACCAGTCATTTCTGAGTCTTTGTATTTGGTATTCCCTCTGCAAGGGAATTAATGTCGTATTAACCAATACTCCGCAGGTCTTAACTCATCTTTAGTTCTTCAAAGTACCTCTTCTAGATTCCTTACTTCAAAGATGACACACACATAGCCTCCATCAATCACTATGAGATGATTATCTACTCCATTTTCATTACCAAGATCTGAAATATTTCATTTGTTTGTATATGCATTTGTCTATTTTATGACTCCCTTTACCAGAATGTAAAATCCCTAATAACAGATTTATATATTGTTTTATTCTTTGTTGCATCCTCAGGTCCTAGAATAGGGTCTGGCACACAGTAAGCCCTAAATAGAGAATAATAGAAAGAGGGGAAAGAAGGGAAAGAGAAAAAGGAAAAGAAGCCAAGAGAGAAGAAGGAAGAAAAACCAACAGAGAGTGGATGAGGTTAGTCCAGTCTCTTCCAGAATTGGCAGAGCCACATCAGCTTCCAAGAACCCTTCCTTACTCTGTCTACTCTTACAAGTATAAAGAGCCAGTTTAGGTGTTAAACACAAAACTGTTTTCCTAGGAAGGTCTCCTGTACTGTACACAGGCAAGATCAATCTGTTAGAGCAGCTATTTTCTCTGCTTCAGAGTTCACACTCTGTGTATGTGTGTGTGTGTGTGTGTGTGTGTGTGTTTACATCCTATTTTATTGAACAATTTATTGACTGCTGGCTGGGTACAGTATATTTTCAGCCCTTTTACTTATTGCTCCTCTCAGATCCCACAACCTTTTCTCAATCCATAGGTCTCTACATAAAACAATTTTATTTTAAAAACTTTTCATTTTTTATTCAAACTTTGAGCCAAAAAATAATACTTACAAAATGATTTTTTTTTCATATTTCAGTCAGCATATTTTACCATTATGGAATTTCTCCTGTTAACGTTCCCTTCCATATTTTTACCCAATTAAACAAAAAAGAGTTTTAGAAAAAGAGCACCCATAATTTAATATAGCATTGACCACACTGCCCCAACATCATGAATGTTCCAATCTTTTAAGTATATGTTATAATCCCATAGATTTAATTTTTGTGTCAAATAGGAAAAAGAGCACAACTTGGGTGTCCATATTAGACACCCAAGGGGAAGACTTAGTTATGGAACATTTCTTGAATGAAACCCCACACAGCTTAATAAATATGATTATAATGTGCCAGTGCAGGTTTGTCAATAGTAACAAATGTACCTCTCTAATGAGTGAGGCTGATAATGAAAAAGGCTATGCATGTGTCAGGGCAGGGAGTACCTGAGAAGTCTCTGTATATTCCTCTAAACTTTGGTGTGAACCTAAACTGCTCTAAAATATTAAATCAAAAAATATAAAAACTTAAATCGCTGTAATTACCAAATCTACAAAAAATTATACATGCATGTGAAATAGGCAAAAATGGCAAGCAACATCAGAGAAAATGGCCAACAGTTTGATGCATGTGATTGATGGATCTTTATTTTTAACTTTATCATTAATAATAATAAAATATAATAAAATTATATTTACACCTGAAATAAAGTAAATTATCATTTAAAGTAATTTTCCAATCATGAAAAACTTTTTTTTTTTTCATTCACAGAACAAAATAGGGACCTTCAACTGTCACAAACGCAGGAATTTACTGTGAGGTATAAACATGGTTTCTGATCTGCTGCTGCTACTGCTGCTAAGTCGCTCCAGTCATGTCCGACTCTGTGTGACCCCATAGACGGCAGCCCACCAGGCTCCCCTGTCCCTGGGATTCTCCAGGCAAGAACACTGGAGTGGGTTGCCATTTCCTTCTCCAATGCATGAAAGTGAAAAGTGAAAGTGAAGTCGCTCAGTTGTGTCCGACTCCTAGCGACCCCATGGACTGCAGCCTACCAGGCTCCTCCACCCATGGGATTTTCCAGGCAAGAGTACTGGAGTGGGGTGCCATTGCCTTCTACGTTCTGATCTGCAGAACTTATGATATAATAGAGGAGTTGAAAAATGTACAAAAATTACTGCTCTGTCAGGTAGCACATGACAAGCCTTTAATATGAACTGCTAAACTAAAATCATTATATTTCCAATGTGAACAAGTGAAGGCTTCACACGGAGGAAAGCTTTAAGGACAGAAAGCCTTCAAATTGATTCTTGAAATAATGGAGGCAATCTTCACAGATAATTTTGGAAATGAGAGAATTTCTAGTTGAGTGAATACAATTTTAGCTCTGATTCCCACAGAATCTTATTGAATCATTAGCATAAGGAATTGCTTAAATTTAATGACTACTTTCTGCCCAAAGGAGCAACATTTCAGCTGACTATGAATCTTCTCTCTGGCAAGAATATACCAGGATACAAAAGCTGGCTGCTTTAATAACCAGTATCAGTTTTTCTGGAAATGTGTTTTGCAGGAGCCTGGCTCCTGGTGATATTCCACCAAACTTACCCAACTCTGATCATGGATTAACAGTCCACAAATCTGCATAATAAAGTCAACACTTCTAAACTTACTTCCCCACAAAACCCTTTTAGGCTAATAGGCAATAGCTATTAACATCTTAACAGTATATTAGAATTAGGAAGCAATATGGTATAGTGGTGGAGAAGCAAATGGCAACCCACTCCAGTATTCTTGCCTGGAGAATCCTGTGGACAGAGGAGCCTGGTGGGCTGCTGTTCGTAGGGTCGCATAGAGTCAGACACAACTGAAGCAACTTAGCATGCATGCATGCATGCATGCATTGGAGAAAAAAATGGAAACCCACTCCAGTATTCTTGCCTGGAGAATCCCAGGGACAGAGGAGCCTGCTGGGCTGCCATCTATGGGGTCACACAGAGTTGGACATGACTGAAACGACTTAGCAGCAGCAGCAGCATGGTATAGTGGTGAATATCATAGCAGACTATGGAGATGGAGTACCTGGGCTGTAATTCTGGCTGACCTCAGGCCAGTTACTTAACCTTTTTGTGTCTTCCTTTCCTCATCTACAAAATGGGAATGACAAAAAAAACATTGTTTCATATAATTGTTGTAGGCGATCAAATGAGGCCCCATGTGTAAATCCCTTAGAATAGTTCCGCACATGGTAAGCACTGAGTTATCATTAAAGCAGCCTTCTCTGGGTTCATTTTGGGAAAAGGAAGTTCATCAGAGACGAGTAAACATAAAGTGGGCTTGTCATTGCTGGTATAAAAATCTAAAAAGGCTGCTTCACCCATAATTCTGGCACTTGGACAGAAGCTACTGCTTTTCCCCTGCAGCAAAGGACTTCAGGAATGAGAGTGGCATGCTTAGGTGAAAATGAAAGCTGCTCAATCACGTCTGACTCTTTGTGACCCCGTGGACTTCTCCAGGCCAGAATACTGGAGTGGATAGCCTTTCCCTTCTCCAGGAGATCTTCCCAACCCAGGGATCGAACCCAGGTCTCCCACATTGCAGACGGATTCTTTACAAGCTGAACCACAAGGGAAGCCAACATGCCCAGATACATGACAGGTTAAACTTGAGATACCAATATTACAGACAGACTGGTATGTGTAGTAGACTGAAGGCCATGTTCATTCCCAGTCTAGAGTTCAAAACAAAGCTTTTCAATTAACTTCTATCATTTCCTCTTTTTTGGCATACCCCTATATACTAATGGCCTTAGGACTTGAACCCTGCTACCCTCCTGTTTGTTCTTATCCTAAAGACTGACTAAGGCTTGTTGATCTGCTGAGAAGCTTCCCTAAATCAGTCCTCTTATTCATGCTCCAAGCCCATTTCAATATATCTTTATTCTGCTGTAATGGCCAAACCTGATGTCAATGACTCTGTTGAACTGCTGCCCCTTGCCATTAACATATGTGTTATACCTGCATCACTGGCTGACACCACTTCCCATGAGTGGGCAAATGAAAGTTCCAAGTCCTAGACATGAAAATGTGTACCACCCAGGCATATACAACTTGCGGATGCCCCTGAAATCATTAATCCCATCCATGATGAAACTGAGCATGGTCCAGTCAAGTCAAATAGACCTGGAGCTTGGTTCTGGGGCCTGAGCTGGTAGAATGGCAGGTCCAATCAAAGCTGACTAAAAATATTAAGAGCCAGAGGATGAATCAGAACCAAAGTTTTCAAAGAGCAAAAAGGCTCAATGTCGGAAACCTAAGGCCACTCAAACTCAAGAAGTATTCTTGAACCACTGCGGATATTTGAACTAGTCGTCATTCTTTGAGAAGTCTGTAGGGGGTCTTCTCATTTAAACCACATTCTAACTGAAATGTTGCAGTAGCAGTATTATCTAAGCATGGATAATAAGCCATATGTGTATTCCCAGATTTATCTGGCCTGAAGAATCACCTGTTCCTGCTGACCTGCCAGGTGTGGAAGCCATAAGGATTCACTGGTTGATACATATCCTTGATGCCCAACATTTATTTGGTTCTCAGTTACCTGAACCTAAGAATGTGCTCCATTCAGCAACGACACAATGGCTTAAATATACCCTAACGAACTGAATGCTTGACTTGAAGCTCTAATCCCCTCAAAATGCATGTGTTGCAGCCATAATCCCTAATGTGATGGTCTTTGGAGGAGGAGTGCTTTTGAGAGATTATTAGGTTTGGATAAGGTCGTGAAGATGGGGCCGACATGATACAATTAGTGCTCTTATAAGAGGAGGAGGCCAGAACCCTCTCTCCTTCTGTCATTTGCAGGTGCAACAAGGAGGAGTCCATCTACAAACAGGAAGAGGGCTCCCCACCCCACCCCTGGATACTGAATCTGTCAGCATCTTGATCTTGGATTTCCCAACCTCTGGAACTACAAGAAATAAAGGCATGTTGTTTAAATCACCCAGACAATGGTATTCTTTAAGGAGCCAGAGCTGACTAAGGCATGCTCCAGGTATGCATAATCTCAGAACATGAGTATATTTTAAAAGATATCCATAGAATTATCATACTTCCTATATTATAATTCTGGGAATCAATCACTCTTGCATATAAATATGCCTAATATATGCCTATCAAATAGTAAGGTTAGCTGTACATATAAAATATCATAATTTTTAATATGTATTACCTTGTTTTTCTCAGTGAATCTAAAATTCTGTATCAGAGTGAAACTCAGTAAGTTAAACATTAAGTGGCAGATAGAGATGTAGCCTTTGAAACTTTATATGTTGACATTATTTCTCTTTCCCATTTTTCTTTCACAAGATTTCTAATGTCTAATAAATCTTTCTAAATTTCAGTTTTCTTATCATCTCTATTGAGCCAATGATACCTTGCCTATCTCAGAATTATTATAGACAGCAAAGAAAGAAAAACAAATGCACCTGTAAAAGTATAAAAATATTCTACTTAATTAAAACAGCATTTCCTGTAGTATAAGTATTACCCTCAATACTATCAAGCAAGTAATACTTAATATTTAAAGTTCATTGTTTCACTAAGTCACTGTCAATACAAATCAGTTCTATTAAGGGAGCCAAATAGAACAAGAATAGTCTCTTTTCTAAGTCCTTTACCAGCCAACATTAAATTGATATGCAAATAAATATGATAGATAATATTAAAAAAATGGCTATTTATTAATTGCCTTGACTTTGATCATAAAATAACCAAGCTATTCAGTGCATTTTCATGAGCTATCTTCAAACACTGGAAGTGAGGCAGATGTTGATACACAATATCAATCATTAAATCAGTAACCCCTAGAGATTTGGTCTATGCTTGGGCTCTTCAGTCACTATGTTTATTTCCAAGATAATATTAACTATATAACAGTACTTTTGCCCTTGGGCAAGTTGTTTCCATTTATCAGAGAACAGTGGAAACTCTGGTTTTAGTTGGGTGAATGACTGTTGATAACCCTTCAGAAGCAGGAAGAAAGTCAAGTTTTGAAGATTTGCAGTATAAAAATAAGCATATCATTGCCCCAAGAGATAAGAAACCTTACGCTACTGAAATGAAATCAAGTCACTGGCAATATTGCACCAAACACACTGACAAGTTTTTGTTATTGTAATTTTATGTGGCATTCTCTAAGGACATGCAGTATATGTCACATTTCAAGACTGCAAATAATTCCTTAACTTTAATCAAGAAAGCTGAAGAATGTTCCCCCTACCCATTGCCCTATGTCATTAAAAACAGAAAGCCTTTGCTTAAAGTGTTGCTCTGTTTGTAAATCAAATTATCTACTGTAAAGCAACACTGAAATTTATAGCATATTAAAAGTATTCTCTCTGGAATTATTTTCATCATATTACTGAGACTATGTTGTGGGTGACTCAGTGGAAATAAATAATTCACAAGCAAGTTACAATGTCTTTTTCTGAATTAATCATAGAGGCAGTGATATTGCATACTGTTATAGGGGAGGGAAAAACCTTAGCATAAGAGTTAATTTTCATGAAGAAAAAAATCTAAACATTAGAATCTATGCAAAATTTAAAGTTACCAAGTCACTGACAAAGTAGCCAGCAAAAGATAATTGTACATTTGTGTGAAAAGTCACTGGTTGATGCTCATTATGCATTGCAGGAGCGGGATATTTTATAGTTTGTCTTTCCAAAGTAAAGGGATTTGTAAGGACAAGAAAGGGGCTGGCTAGAGCACCAAAAACAGACTTAAAGTGCAACTAGCTTTCCGAAGACTCTTTAATGTGAGTTTTATTTTTAAATTCAGATAAAACCAAATATTTTAAGTGATCAAGTCACTTAGCAAATCATTTTCAGCTTTTGCATCATGTGGGAAATTATCCAAATCATACTTTAGCCAGTAAACTTTTTAATAAAACATTTTTACCTGAAGTCTAAAACCTTATATACATGTAAATATATACATATTTAGCTGTCAAAGAGAAGAAAAATGTTTCTTGACTCTATGAGTTAGAAGAACTAGACCACCTCTGCATTCTACATCTAGGAATCACTAAATTTCAATTTAAAAGTTGATCTGTCAGGGTTCAACCACTGAAAATAAAATGCATTCTGGATGATTTTTCAACAGAAATTCAGGGCTGAGCCACCAAAGGGCTGCTACTCCTCACAAGATCAGAATGGGTCCCCTACCAAATTAAAAAGTCACAAGCTGCTGGCTTCAAAACAACCACCTCCACTTGGGAAGCTACCAGCCCAAAAGGTAACCATACTATAGGAGCAATCAGAAATTGTTATTTCCTTTCTAAATAAAAATGTTGGCACAAGCTAGAGATTCCATAGCTTCTACAGGTACCTGATCACAGCAAAAAGAAGTTAACTCACCCTGAAAAACTCATTCAATATCCACTGTATTTAATAATATCCTCTCTGTGTATGGTTCTCAGTTTGTTCCTAAAAGTATTTACCTCCCACTGGAGACCAGCAAAGTTATAGGACAATTTGTTGAATCAAGATCCCACAAATTATTCACAATAACTAACAGTGACATAGCATTTTCACTTTACTAGAATTTCATTTCACCAGAATACTTAAATATAAGTATTAGTTCTAGGATACTGAATATCCTAGAAATGTTGGCATATAAAAATTTTGCTAAATGTTATGCAGGAACACATAGGACTATGTCCCTGCAAGATGATAAAACCCAAGAGTTGAAAATGATCTTATAAATCAGCAGGTATATCCCCTTTCCAGGCAAGCATGTCCAAAGACTAGTCATCCAGACTACGTTTGGGCATGCACTGGCGAGGGGTACTGTGGTAGATGCATTATTAGACTCAATTCCTCACTCACACTTGAGATCTTCAGCACTAATGAGATGAAGTGTATTTCCCATGTCTTTTCTCAAATCCAAAACAATAAACTTCCTTATACACATCCACAATGTCTTTTCCATCCTTTGTCATTTACAATAGCAAGCACTGTCAGCGCCGTGTACAGGTTCTTAGAATTCCTTTTACTCAATTAATATATCTGTTGCCACTAACAGCTTTCTCCTGCCACCTTCTCTGAAAGAGTACCCTTGGAAAATGAAAGCTATCTTGCCTGGAAACACATGCAAGGTGTGATCACCCTCCATTACATCCAGTAGCCAGAGACTGGTATGAGGGTACAAAACCCCAACTCTCTTTATAGCTGAGAACTCGCCACAGGATCAGACTGAGGTTTGATTTCACCTGAAGACACCTCTCTGCCTAGCTTCTCTCTCTGGCTTCCTCACTTCTTTTCAGGTTTCTTTTGAAAGAATTGCTTTATATCACTAGCAAAGCAATCTCTGTCTCAGGCACTATGTCCAGAGAAACATGTAACACTACTTTCCTTGAGTGTATACTCAGAGACATTTTCTAAGCCCAATTCTTTGTTCATTCGGTATTCTTGAGCCCTAAGAATAACACATAGGCATTCAGTTACACATCTGAAGGAAGAATATCAATAGCACTTATTATTGATGATTAAAAACTTGCTGTTATGGTTCAGTAATTTTCTATGATTCCTGAATTTACTTTGTCCTTAGTATTTAAAAAAAGAAAAACTTTTTAGTTTGGATTGAGGTATATAGCTGATTAACAATGTTGTGATAGTTTCAGGTGAACAATGAAGGGACTCAGCCATACATTTACATGTATCCATTCTCCCCTAAGCTCCCCTCCCATCCAGGCTGCCACATAACACTGAGCAGAATTCCCTGTGCTATACAGTAGGTTCCTGTTGCTTATCCATTTTAAATATATCAGTGTGTACATGTCAGTTGACAGTTCCAAACTTCCTAACTATCCTTTCCCTCCAAACTTCCCCTCAGCAACCATAAGTTCATTCTACTTTGTCCTTAGCATCTTGACCACCTATCTTTCTCTGAATTGTTTTCCAGTTTCACAATATAGTAATTACATACCTTAAGTGTGTTGAATTTCCTGATAAACACAATTTTTAAACCACAGTATCATAGAACAAAGTTATTTCTTCCCTAGAAATTTCATAGTGCTTCTCTGCAGTGTTTTTTTTTTTTTTGGTCAGAAGATAAGGATATTGGATGAGAGCCCTAAAGGAAAATATTGCCTTTATTTTGGTTACAAGTTGTGCACTGTGACAGGATTCAATATCTAGGTGGACAGATATGCTAGATGGATAATATTAGATTTCTGTAATCTGGGATAAAGAAGAATGCCACCTCATTTCTACAAGGTCTCATGACAGCCTCCCTAAAATAGCCGAAGTATTTTTCATATCCAGATGACATATGTGAACATCTTATAGGAAGTGCTGGGTTGTCTCATCTCTTTTGAGAATGATATCATAAAACAAGGAGATGCAATATTCAGTTCAGTCACTCAGTCATGTCCAACTCTTTGTGACCCCATAAATTGCAGCACACCAGGCCTCCCTGTCCATCACCAATTCCCAGAGTTCACCCAAACTCATGTCCATCGAGTCAGCGATGCCATCCAGCTATCTTATCCTCTGTGGTCCCCTTCTCCTCCTGCCCCCAATCCCTCCCAGCATCAGAGTCTTTTCCAATGAGTCAACTCTTTGCATGAGGTGGCCAAAGTATTAGAGTTTCAGCTTCAGCATCAGTCCTTCCCATGAATATTCAGGACAGATCTCCTTTAGAATGGAGTGGTTGGATCTCCTTGCAGTCCAAGGGACTCTAAAGAGTCTTCTCCAACACCACAGTTCAAAAGCACCAATTCTTCCATGCTCAGCTTTCTTCACAGTCCAACTTTCACATCCATACATGACCACTGGAAAAACCATAGCCTTGACTAGACGGACCTTCGTTTGCAAAGTAATGTCTCTGCTTTTGAATATGTATCTAGGTTGGTCATAACTTTCCTTCCAAGGAGTAAGTGTATTTTAATTTCATGGCTGCAATCACCATCTACAGTGATTTTGGAGCCCCAAAAAATAAAGATGCAATATTAGACAAATACAAATACTGAATACAAGTTTTTCAGATTATAGGCAATGCTATAAGACCCTGGAGACAGCCGAGGTCATTCACTAAATACTGTTCCATATTCGTCTTTCTAGAAACCAGCATTTAACACTGGTCTTTTCTTTCTTTTTTCCCCATAACAGTTTTTCTTCAGTTCTATGAAAGGATATGTGATTACAACTTTCCTTTCAGCTGCTTTAACTTTTAATTATCTTTACATCACCTAAATTTCTCCGCTAATACTGAAAAAATTGCAGCACACTATCCTTGTCAGCTTCCTTAAGGAACAAAGGAACTTTAAATATTCAGGGGCATGCATTCTTGTCTTCACCTGTTAGGATTTTCCTTTATCCTCTTAGTTCCTTTTTTATGGTGTACAGTCATTTGTTTCCTTGGGTTTAAGGCTTGTTAAAGACTTCTTTGTAACTAGAGTACAGATAATGACAGATATTCCAAGAAGTTGGGAGCAACAGAGCTACATTCATAGAATATTGGCAGGGTTCACTTGGGAGAAGTGGTGGAGCTGTATATCAGAGTTTAAGGAATCAAATTAAAGGGCCATTCAGTAGTGGTAGAACAAATGCACAACTCAAAAGTAAAAGAGAATACTAAATATTTATGCAGCACCTGTAAGAAAGGAGAAATTGATATGATTTTGAAATCATTACAAAACAAAATATGTCAGAGATTCTTTTTTCATACAATGTTTACAAAATGTGTTACTGAAAGAATTCATTGTAAACACAGAGAAACACATGGCTGGAATTTTAATAATATAGTAAAGCCACATACATAATATGGTAGTATTATTTTATATTTTTTATGAGTAGTTACTTTTTAGAGAGATTGTGGGGACTTCCCTGGCAGTCTAGTGGTAAAGAATCCACCTGCCAAGGCAGGGGACATGGGTTTGATCCCTGATCTGGGAAAGTTCCACATGCACAGAGCAACTAAATCTGTGCGCCACAACTACTGAGTCCACTCTCTAGAGCTGATGCTCCACCCCAGAAGCACAACACAACAAAGAGCAAATAAACCCTTGTACCACAACTAGAGAAAGCCTGCACACAGCAATGAAGACAGTGCAGCCAAAAATTATTTAACTAAAGTTTTAAAAAGAGATAGTAAATTCAATATAGGCACAATTGTACTTGTGTTATATAATAAGACTCAATTTTTCAACAATGTTAGAATAGCTAGTTGCTATTAAGGGAGTAAAAAAAAATTCTCTAAACAAGCCACATAAAGATAATTCCAATACTTTGGCCACCTGATGGAAATAGCCAACTCATTAGAAGAGACCCTAATGCTGGGAAAGACTGCAGGAGGAGAAGGGAGCAACAGAGGATGAGATGGTTGGACAGCATCACCAACTCAATGGACATGAGATGGAGCAAACGCCGGAAGATAGTGAAAGACAGGAAAGCCTGGCTTGCTGCAGTCCATGGGGTCCCAAAGAGTCAGACATGACTTAATAACTGAACAACAACAAAAATAATGCCTATGTTAAGTTGGAATTGACAATCTAATGTGAAACTATTTCAGGGAACTAGGTTCTTAGAAAGATTTTATCTGCAAAAAGAGATCACAGGATTAACACAAATTGGTTTTATTGAATCCTTTTGTAGACTGTTTTCTGATGTCTTTCTATCAGTTCTTGAAAACATTTTGCATTTCTACAAACTTGCAGTACACATTGGAGACAATGTCACTGATATTTTTGCATAAATCAATATAAAGGGAATGATTCTGACATAAAGAATATAAGAAACAAAGTTCCTGATATTTACACTGGTGAGTTTTAACAACTGTATTAAAAATAGCACCACAACTTTAAATGGAGTACCGTAAAAACTCTGATTTTGCAAAGCGTGTTGAATATATGAACATGCAACATGGTGCAATATCCTCTCTTACTGATTTTAACATTAAGCCAGAAGCACCAGACCGAAAAAAAGACCAGAATTTGAAATCCTCTGACAGTTCAAAACTATTCCAACTTCACATATTTGCTAAGTGTTTTACATGCAAAATAAACTGTCATATCCTAAATAAGGAAAGAAGGAATAATCACTGAAAGCAAATTCAGTATCCACTGTGGAAGTTAAAGTGTTAGTCTCTCAGTCATGTTCGACTCTTTGCAATCCCATGGACTGTAATCCATCACACTCCTCTGCCCATGGGATTCTCCAGGCAAAAATATTGGAGTAGGTAGCCATTCCCTTCTCCAGGGGCTCTTCCTGACCCAGGGACTGAACCTAGGTCTCCTGCATTGCAGGCAGATTCTTTACCATCTGAGCCGCCTATATCACTATGGCCTGGGAGAAAATCTCTGGGACCAGAACTCAGATTATCTATGGTTGTTTTCAACAACTTCATTAACCAACAATGAGGCCTCAGAATATCACCTGAATCTCAGATTTTTTCCCTCTGTCAATTGTAGGTATTCTGCCCACCTACATCACATGGGTAAAATGAAAACAGAGTAAGAATACAGGTATGAATGTGTTTTAAAGATGCTAACACCAGAAGCAATGAAGACAGTGAGCCTGCCTTGCCTTGGCCTCAGCCACTGCTCATGGATCTCACTTTGTACCACTTTATCCCTCGGCCTCTGGACTCCACACACCTGCCACCTTCTCTCAGTTACTCCCCACCCCAGTCTTAGGTCATTCCCAGCAGTCTCTTTCCCCATGATGTTCTTTCACCTGTAACACACTTCACCTCAGTGCCCTACCCACATGCCCCACCCTCTCTGCAAACCTCTATACCCCACTGTCCTTCAGATCTTGGCTCAAACACTGTTTCCTCAAGGCAACATTCTTAGCCTACCCTTTGAAATTAAATCAAGGTTTCTCATAAATTCTTAAGGCATCATTAACCTTCCTTCAGAGCACCTGTCTAACACAATCAATCAAGTAAATAAACAGGTGAATCTACATAGCCTCTTCAAAATAAGTTACACCATTTGAAGACTTAAGATATCCTCTCCTAACCAAAACTCCTTTTCTACCCCTGCACCAAAAAAAAAAAAAAAAAAAGACAATTATTTTTAATTTTAAAGACATATATAAAATGTTATTCTGAAAGCCAAAACTAATTTCTAACAATGTCTGAATACATGATGGGTAAACAAATAGAAGTAGAATTGATAAATGAAAAGTTATTTTCAGCTAATAAAATGGAATTTATACTTTGAAAAAAGCTTTTTCTGAGACTTTCATGTGCTCACAAAAACTAAAAAAAGACTTACCAAGTATTATGTAGAAAAATATTTACAATTATGTTACAGTGTTTTTCACTGGGGCATAAGTTATATTAAATATTGTCCTTGTAGTGCTTGAAAACTATTATCTGGTAGTTTTAAAGACTTCCTTTATGATCTTTATATTATTGAGATTTTACCCAAAATAACATAAAAATAAATTTCAATGTAACTACTGATTTTAAAATTATAAATTCTGAATTTATGACTTAAATAGTGACAATGTAGTAGTTAAATTTCAATCAGGACTTCCCTGGTCACACAGTGGATAAGAATCCACCTGCCAATTCAGGCGACATGGGTGCAATCCCTAATCTGGGAAGATTCCACATACCACTGAGTAACCAAGCCTATGTGCCAGAGCTACTGAAGCCTGCATGCTTAAAGACTGTGTTCTGAAATAAATAAAAAAGATTCTTTTTCAGTGTTTTCATCTTTATAGGTAGAATTAATTTTATGGGAATTGTATTTTAATGGAATGAAATAGTATTGCATTCAGTGTTGATCTTTTTCTCCTAGAAGTTTCTCAGTTCACATAGAAATATTGCAAATGCAGAAGCCAGGGCCACACAGAGCTTGGGAGATCTTTATCAGCTGGAATGTGTCAGAAATAAGACACTCATTTTAACAGAGATAAACCAAGTTAACTTTAGAGAAGCCTTTCTAGTAAACAGTGCCAGAAACCTTTGAATTCAAGCACCCCCAAGATAACTTTGAGACTACACATTCTAAAAGGCAGTGTTTTTTAAATTCCAAGGAAGTAGTTATTTCATCTGATTTCCCGACCATGTTCTAATTACTATACTGATGTCTCTGGGCAGCCATTAGCCCAGGTTATAGTTCCCTAAGGATTCATACCAAGCACCTGAATGATACCTCATTATCCAAGGAGCTGCTGCTGCTGCTGCTAAGTCGCTTCAGTTGTGTCCGACTCTGTGGGACCCCAGAGATGGCAGCCCACCAGGCTCCCCCGTCCCTGGGATTCTCCAGGCAAGAACACTGGAGTGGGTTGCCATTTCCTTCTCCAATGCATGAAAGTGAAAAGTGAAAGTGAAGTCACTCAGTCGTGTCTGACTCCTAGTGACCCCATAGACTGCAGCCCACCAGGCTTCTCCGTCCATGGGATTTGCCAGGCAAGAGTACTGGAGTGGGTTGCCATTGTCTTCTTCCATCCAAGGAGCTAAGAAGTAATAATTTTCCTTAGATGGAGTTAGTTTTACTTGGAAGTGAGGATTTATTATTTGTTTTGCTCTGGTCTAGGTATAAATGATAGTTCATATAGTTTCAACTTTCAGGGTTTGCCAGCCACAAAGTTTGCAGATTTATGGTTCAACCCTTGTGCTTTGGTTGTATTGTTATTATACAGTTTTTCTGTTTAAGTGAAGGGCAAAATTATTTTCTTTGAGGAGCTAGGGAATTAAAGTATTAATGTTCCACGGGAAAGATTTTCATTTCTGATCGATGTTTATAAGACTGATCAAACTTTCCAGCAGAATGTATTGCTGGTAGAAATATAAATTGTTGTAGCTTTCCTGGAATGCATAAATAATTAATCTATTAAAATATCGGGAATGTTATATCACTTCTGGGGCATTAACCCATATGTAAAAGCACTACAACAAAAGATCCAAATAAAGGGGAGCTTATAGCAGCTACATGTTTACAGTGCAAAAAACAAAACAAAGCAAAAACCTAGAAACAAAAAAATAAATGTCCACAGCCAAGTAAATAGTTTGAATAAATGTGAATTCATCCCTTATTATACTATATTTTAAAGAGTCAGATGTCCTCAAATTCCAGCAAAATGATGAGCCTGTCAGCAAAAAACAAGAAGTACTAAAAGCAAGAAGAATGCTGAAAACCACAGCAGTGTGCACTCCTGCCAACAGTGCAGCACCCAGGGGAAATATTGGAGCCGGCAATGGCTAGAGGTTTAGGGTTTAACATCCCCATAGAACAGGAGAACAGGCCACAGGTCTACATGAGGAAGGGATTAGAACTCAGGACTCTGTAGATAGCTTCACCCTGAAAGGGCTGTGAATCCAGTGCAAACTCTCCATTTAATCAGCTCACTCATCCAGGGAAATGACAGAAGAGTTTGGATAGAGGTCTTCAGCACCCTGTCCTCGTCTCTCAGTGTGGACAGCAAGTACCTGAGTATCCAACAAAAGGTAATCATCTGAGGAAATTTTGTGAGGTTTTTTGGCTTTGTGCATAGACAGTGCAGGTGAACTGCTGGAGAGAATGTGTCTCAGAAGTCTTCTAACCAATGACAGCCAACATGTGGGTATATACACATCTCAGCATTTTCCCTCCTTTGCTGAGGTAACTCTGAGGTAGGTGCTACATTATCTCTTGCAGAATTGTTCTCTAGTTACCCACAGTGGTATCCTCGTCCTACATACTAAAAGTGAGAATGGGGGAACTGAAAACAAAAGTACTGTCTCATTTACAATTGTCAATCAATCTTTGTTGGTTTTCTTTCCCTCTGTGTCTCACTGCTGTTATCTGGGATAACTGGCCAAATAAACTACTTGCATTTGAATCCTTCCCTTGGGGTCTCCTTCAGGGGAAACCCAGACTAAGACAGGTTGGGTCTGTCTTAGATATGAAAGGAAAAAACAATTCTCCTCTGAGAGCTGCATTCCACTGATTTGGAGTTTGATTTTACTATGCACCAGAGGTACCAAAAAATGTCAAGTCACAAAATTGTTTTGAAAATTCGGGAAAAGAAAGAAAGACGTATACAACACCTGATAAAAGCAAATTCAAAACCATTGCAGAAAACTGTTTCCTAAAACTTGCCATATTTACTCTCTTCAAGGAGAGAACATTTTGGGAACTTAAAAATGAGTTCATAATACAGTATTATTAAAACACACAAATAACCTACTATGAATGAGTCCAAAACAAAGTAAGCAGGGATTAGTGCTCTCCAAAACATGATGTAACAACAACTTGATGATAAAATACCTTTTAAATTATTGATTTTTAAAATCACAGAAACAAGGGACTTTCCTTCTAGTCTGGTGGTTAAGACTCCATGCTTACAATGCAGGGGGCACGGGTTCAGTGCCTCATCATGGAACTAGGATTCCACATGCTGTGTGGAGCAGCCAAAATTTTTTTTTAATTTTTAAATTACAATAAAAAATAAAATTACAGAAATGATCAGAAATACATAAGAGTGATAATAGCTAAGCTAATAACTTGGGTTTTGTTCACTATTTTTCGGTTACACAAAAAAACTGGTTTTCTCATAGTAACAAATGCATATATCATCACTTTTCAACATGGTTCTAGAAATTTTAGCTAGTGCAATAAAACAAGAAATAAAAGACATATTGGAAAGAAGAAATGCAACTGTATTTGCAGACAACATGATTGTCTATGGAGATGATCTCAAGTAATCTACAAAAAGACCTCTAGGACTAATAAGTGAGTTCAGCAAGTTGAAGAAACATTTACACACAAAAAAGAATGACTTGCTAAGTTAGACACAGAAAGACAAATATCATATATCACTGGTATGTATAATCCAAAAAAGGGAACAAATGAACTTATTTACAAAACAAAAGTAGAGTCACAGATTAGAAAACAAACCTATGATTACCAGGGGATAAGGAGAGGAGGGATAACTGGGAGAGTGGGAATGACATATACACACTACTATATATAAAAGAGATAACTAATAAGAACCTACTGTGAATAGAGGGAACTCTGCTCAATACTCTATATTGAGAAATATAGGAGAAAATATATTTTCTCCTCAATACAGGAGAAAAAGTCTTTAAAAAGTGTATATATATGTATATGTGTGTATCTGATTCACTTTGCTATACACCTGAAAATAACACAGAATTGTAAATCAACTATACTCCAATAAAAATTTCAAAAATAATAAAATCAATTGCTTTTCTATATATTAAAAATGAACATGTGGAAACTGAAAATTAAGAACACAATACCATCTACTATGATGCAGTCCATGGGGTTGCAGAGTCAGACACGACTGAGTGACTGAACTGAACTGAACCATCTACTATTGATCCAATAGGCTTCCCTGGTAGCTCAGCTGGGAAAGAATCCACCTGCAATGCAGGAGACCCCGATTCAATCCCTAGGCTGGAAAGATCCACTGGAGAAGGGATAGGCTACCCACTTCAGTATTCTTGGACTTCCCTGGTGGCTCAGATGGTAAGGAATCTGCCTGCAATGAGGGACACCTGGGTTTGATCCCTGGGTTGGGAAAATCCCCTGGAGAAGGGAAAGGTTCACTCCAATCTTCTGGCCTGGAGAATTCCATGGACTGTACAGTCCATGGGGTCACAAAGAGTAGGACATGACTGAGCAAATTTCACTTTCTATTGACCCCCCAAAATAAAATGCTATGTATAAACCTAACAAAACATGTATAGTACACAATAAGCTGATGAAAAAATATCAAAGTAGACCAAAATAAACAGTGAGACATAGTAGGTCCATAACAATATAAAGTTGCCAATTCTCTCCAAACTGATCTGCTTTAATGCAATTTCATCAAAATTTTGGCAATATTTATTTGCCAAATAATGCAGATGAGTAAGTTTTAAAATTTAAATGGAAACGAGCTGGGCTTAGCTAAAACAATCTTGAAGGGTAAAAAGAGTAAGAGGTAACACTCTAGTATTAAGTTTTGCTACATAGCTACAGTAACCAAGACTGTGTGGCATCAGCAAAGAGACACATAGGTCAAAAGAACAGAATACAGAACCCAAGAATAGACCCACACAAATATGCTTAATGGCTCTTTGAAAAAAGACCAAAAGCAATTCAATGGAAAGAGGATAACCTATTCAAAAAATCAGACATCCAGAGGCATAAACGAATTAAATAAATCATAGCCTGACTCTCATACCTTATATAAAAATTAACTCAAAATGGATTATGAACTTAGACGTAAAGTAGAAAACAATGAAACTTTTGGGAAAAACTGCAAGAGAAAATTTGGGGGCCCAGAGAAAGGTAAAGAGTTCATCTTGACAACATACATATGATCCATAAAAGGAAAATGATGAATTTCACCTCATCAAAATTTAAAATGTTTGCTCTGCAGAGGCCCTGTGAAGAGAATTAAAAGGCACAGACTAATAAAAAGTATTTGTAAGCCATTTATCCAACAAAGGACTATCCAGAGTGTTTACATATATAACAAAAAAGTTCAACCACACACATAAAAAACCCAACTAAAAACTGGGCAAAGGACATGAGCAGGTATCTCAGCAAAATGGATATATGGATAGCAAGTACATTCATACAAACACATTCAACATCTTCTGTCATTAGAGAAATGCAAAGTAAAGTCTCAGAGTTATCACTACATTATCAGAACAGCTAAAGCTTAAACAGTGACAACACCAAATGGCGGTGAAAGCATGGGGAAGCTGAATCACTCACACATTGCTGATAGGAAGGTAGAATGGCACAGCCACTCTGGAAAGCAGTTAGGCAGTTTTGTATGAAACTAAACATGCAACTATTATACACCCACAATTATACTCTTGTTCATTTATCCAGAGAAATAAGAATCCACATCCACATGAAAAGCTGTACACAATTGTTCAATCAATGCTATTCTTAATAACCCAAAACCAGAAATAACACAATTGTCCTTCAATGAAAGAATGCTTAAACAAACTGTGGTACATCCATACCATGTAACACTACTCAGGAAGAAAAAGGAACAAACTATTGACACATGCAACAACCTGGATGAATTTCAAGCGCATCATGTTGAATAATAAAATACAATCCCCAAAGATTACATATTATAGGATT
This sequence comes from Bos mutus, assembly GCF_027580195.1. Classification (NCBI taxonomy): domain Eukaryota; kingdom Metazoa; phylum Chordata; class Mammalia; order Artiodactyla; family Bovidae; genus Bos; species Bos mutus. Next base: position 50,128,725 of record NC_091642.1, read on the forward strand.
CCATTCAAATTACACTCTCAAAATATTTTATAAACAGAGAACAGATCAGTGATCAGCAGGAGTTGGGGGTGGCATGGGAAGAAGCCTGTGGGAGGGAGGTGGGTATGGATGTAGAAGAGCAGCCTGAGGGAACATGTGGTGATGAAACCGCCCTATATCCAAACTGTAGCAGCAGACACACAAAACTGCACATATGATAAAATCACATATGAAAAGAATAAACACACACACATTTCACATACAAGTAAGTACAAGTAAAAAGGAAGAAATGAAAACAAGATCAGTGGATTGTATCAATGTCAATATTCTGATTGTGATATTGTACTATATAGCCTGTAAGACTTTTTAATAATTAAATTTATTTTTAATTGAAGGATAATTGCTTTACAATATCATGCTGGTTTCTGCCAAGCATTAACATGAATCAGCCATAGTTATACCTATGTCTGCTCTCTCTTGTGTCTCCTTCCCTAGCCTGCAAGATGTTTTCACTGGGGACACCAAGTAAAGGGTATGTATCAAGGATCTCCCTCTGTCATTTCTTACAATTGCATGTGAGTCTATAATTACCTCACAATTAAAGTGCATTTTAAAAACAAGTTAATGAAAACGCAAAAAAGTATACAGAATGTGTAAACTGAAACACAATCCACTAAAAATATTGCACAAAACAGTTCCCACTTTTCTGTAATTTCTATACTTGAGTTTAGTTTGCAATGGACTGAAGCAGAGAGCCTCTTAGGAAGGGCTTACAATTTATGTAATAAAATAAAGTAGCACCACAACAGATCATAGTGAAAGAACATGAGGGAATTCCCTGGTGGTCCAGTAAATTAGGACTCAGTGTTTCCATCGCCAGGGACTGGGTTTAATCCCTGGTTGGGGAACTAAGGTCCCACAAGCCATTCCAACAAGCCATGCAGCACACTCTTACACCCTACCCCAAAAGAAAGAAAGAACATGAGGCTCTTTTTCTTCTTTTTTTTCTCTTTAATGTTCAGTTCAGTCTGTCAATCGTGTCCAACTCTTTGTGACCCCATGAATTGCAGCACACCAGGCCTCCCTGTCCATCACCAACTCCCGGAGTTCACCCAAACTCATGTCCATCGAGTCGGTGATGCCATCCAGCCATCTCATCCTCTGTCTCCCCTTCTCCTCCTCACTTTTTAATGTTAGGTGTAAACATATTTCAGATTTTAGTTTTTATTTTTTTGTTATTTTATGAATTTTGGCTGCACTGGGTCTTGGTTTCTGTGTGAAGGCTACTCTCTAGTTGCAATGTGCAGGCTTCTCTGCTTGCAGGCTCAGCAGTTGTGGCACATGGGCTTAGTTGATCTGTGGCATGTGTGTTTTCCCAGACCTGGGATCGAACACATGTCCCTTTGCAACAAGTATTGCAAGGCGGACTCTTAGTCACAGGACTACAGGGAAGCCTGAAAATGAGGTTCTGAGCAGAGTGCATGTGTGCTCAGTCGCTCAGGTGTGTCTGACTCTTTGCAACCCCATGGACTATAGCCCACCAGGCTCCTCTGTCCATGGAAATTTCTGCACAAGAATATTGGAATGGGTTGCCATTTTCTACTCCAGGGAACAATCCCAACCCAGGGGTCAAACCTGAGTCTCTTGTGCCTCCTGCATTGGCAGACAGATTCTTTACCACTGTGCCACCTGGGAAGCCGCTCTGAAGATAGTAGGTTAAAGTTTAATCTTTGCTACTTCCTGGATGTGTTATTTTAGGAGCTACTTAACCTCTCTAATCTCCAAATTTCCTATCAGAAAAATACAAATAATAGTATCTAATTTAATAGGTGTTATGAGCATCAAATGAAAGAATGCATGTAAGACACCTGATACAAAGATGACCATAATAAAAGCTCATTAAAATTAAATATGGCTTATATGTGCATGTGTTGTCATGTGGCACTGGCTGTACTTGGATTCTGAATTATGGTTTAGGGTCTCCCTCTTCTCTCTCACAAGTGCACACACACAAACACATACAATATTCAGAGATCATGAATTTCCTTTCACAATTGCCTATCTTTTTTTTTTCTTTTTCAGAACCGCATAGCTCTACTTTATCCCACAGGAGAAACAAATTCATATATCACAAGTCAACTATAGAACGACACGTGTGCATCCAAATTCAGTTCAGTTGCTCAGTCATATCCAACTCTTTGCAACCCCATGGACTGCACCTCGCTAAGCTTCCCTGTCCATCACCAACTCAAGTTTGAGCTTGCTCAAACTCATGTCCATTGAGTTAGTGATGCCATCCAACCATCTCATCCTCTGTTGTCCCTTTCTCCTCCCACCTTCAATCTTTCCCAGCATCAGGGTCTTTTCCAATGAGTCATTTCTTCACATCAGGTGGCCGAAGTATTAGAGTTTCAGCTTTAACATCAGTCCTTGCAGTGAATATGCAGGACTGATTTCCTTTAGGACGGACTGGGTTGATCTCTTTGCAGTCCAAGAGACTCTCAAGAGTTTTCTCCAACACCACAGTTCAAAAGCATCAATTCTTCGGCACTCAGCTTTCTTTATAGTCCAACTCTCACATCCATACATGACTACTGGAGAAATCAAAGCTTTAACTAGAAGGACCTTTATTGGCAAAGTAATGTTTCTGCTTTTTAATATGCTGTCTAAGTTTGTCATAGCTTTTATTCCAAGGAGCAAGCATCTTTTAATTTCATGGCAGCAGTCACCATCTGCAGTGATTCTGGATCCCAAAAAAATGGTCTCTCACTGTTTCCATTGTTTCCCCATCCAAATTAATGTGCCATATTTCTGAGGCATTCCAGGGATGTTTCAGAGACACAGACTGGAACTACAGAAGCTGCCAACTGGCCTCACTCTTTGTATATCTTGTATATCAACACTTAATCCATTATTATTTCATGCCTACAACAATACTATAGGTAAGTACTTTACTGGAGAAGGCAATGGCACCCCACTCCAGTACTCTTGCCTGGAAAATCCCATGGATGGAGTGGCCTGGTAGGCTGCAGTCCATGAAGTCGAGAAGAGTTGGACACAACTGAGCGACTTCACTTTCACTTTTCACTTTCATGCATTGGAGAAGGAAATGGCAACCCACTCCAGTGTTCTTGCCTGGAGAATCCCAGGGACGGGGGAGCCTGGTGGGCTGCCATCTATGGGGTCACACAGAGTCGGACACGACTGAAGTGACTTTGCAGCTGCAGCAGCAGCAGCATCAAGTACTTTACAGATGAGGAAACTGAGGCTTAGAAAGATTAAGCAATTTGCCCAAGGTCAGAGAGCTAAAATCTAAAAGCAAAAATGTTAACACACAGTTATCTGGCCCTCAGCCAATGTTCTCAGTTATTCTATAAAACTAAATATCAAATCAGAAATTTATAACCTTTCTGATCACATAAGATCAGAGCTCTGATTCCAGAGTGAAACCAAGTAGAATTACTCATCAGTGATACTGAGGAGTGTTTGGTTTGTGACCATTAATGATTTCTTGATTCCTATACTGCCTTCTGATATTAGCAATTTGTGTTACCTCTCCAGGCTTCAGTTTGCTCACCTATTAAATTTTAAATTAATTTCTTCTCCAAAAAAAAAGACATTGCTGCCGATTAAGAGCAATAGTGCATTTAAATTGCCTTAGAAAAATGTAGAATCTTCCAACCGCCCATCACTGCCACCATTGTTTCCAAAATGTGTCCACTGATGAAGAAATGTGAGACAATAAATCAACTCTAAATATATAAAAACAAAAATACAGATAATACATATTCCTCCTAGGACTGTTAGAAGGAAAACAAGAACATTCTCCGTGGCTTGCACAACACTGGCTCTTTCTTTCTTGACCTGTTCCGACTGCCAGAGTCAGAACTTACGCCAGATAGCTTTGAATGTGAGCATCTGTTCGCTCTTCCATCAGTCCCCACAAAGCAGTATATGAGCTTGCTGTTGTCTTAGTTAATCCTCTGAACATGAAGAAAATTCCAAGGAGATTTCCCTGGAGTTCCTTTTCTATGCACAGAAGCACTTGCCCTTCTGTCACAGCTCTACCATCCGGCAATAAATGCTCTCACGAATCTGTGTACACTGTTTTAACAAATATGGCCCCATCTTTTCACACAAGGAATAATCTGGCAAATTCTGATTCCAAACAGCACCACTAATGAACACGGGGTTTAGGAAATATAAAGTTTGCAATGACCCATCAAAGCAGACTGTGAGCTCTGGCCCTGCAACAATCCTGCAGAACACTGATTAACACAGAGAAATAAATTGTCATCCACATAGTGACTGCCAAGGATGACAGTGAGCAGATTTTTTCCTTATTCATTCAGAAGTGGTCATCTGGTTTCTCATTGCTTCTTGACGAACCAAAACTCAAGGTCCCCACATCTTTCCCTGCCAGTTTATTTCCAAATTGTCTATACCTTCCCAGCCCTCATTATGTGACAGCTCTAGCTATGCCCTGGGAGAACTATTGCCAGCTGATAACCAGAGAGTTTTTTGTTGTTGTTGTTGCTTTTTAACTGCACTGTTATGCCCATATCAAGCATATCTTGGATTCTATATAGAAAGCCAATTTAAAAGTTTATAACCAATGCAAATTTTTAAAATTCAGCACTGCCCATCTAATTAACTGGCATTATTTTATATGCATTTATATACATTCACTCAGGACCAGGTACAGAATATTATTCCATGAAGTTTAAAGTAATGAACAAATAGTCAGACCTAAGTTCATTCACTAGCTAATGCTCACTAGAAGTAAACATTAAAGACGTGTTTTTAAACACCTTAATTATAAATTGACAGTAGTAATTTCTGACTCATTAATTTTTTTCTTTTTAATTAATTTATTTTTTAATTGAGGGATAATTACTTTAAGATTAAATTATAGTTTTGGTGGTTTAGAAATTAAACAATAAAGCTGGAATGTACCAGTTTGCTAATGATTAATTCATATTAGACACAGATAGTCCCTATATTGCCTTGAATATATATTTTTCACTCAGAAATAAAAGTGAGCACATTGATCATGATTTAACAATTTGTAAGGTTCAGGTTTAATTTTCTGCCTTAACTCAAGTAAGTAAAAACTCATGGGTACTGTATTTTAATCACTTTTAACAATTCATAGTTATTAATAATTATTTTAACTATTGAAGATTTTGATGTTTTATAAGTTCTTAATCTATACAAAATATAACATTTAGAATATGTTGGTGGTTGAAACCATTCAGGAAACAACATACAGGCTATTTTATTACCTTTGAAAATTAAAAATAATTATCAGTTTTCTAAATGGACTTTCATTTATCTAATCTTCTTTGAGCATATACACTTGCCAGCTACTGCTCTGGGTTGTACTGATTCTGATTGAAGAACAAGATTCTGTCTTAGGAAGTTAACATTCTATTGAGTAGGATAAGGAAAGACAATCATTACAAGCAAAATTTACCTAGATTTTCATTCACAATGGTTATTTCCTTCTCTTTATATTATTCATATTCTTTGTTCATGTTTTGAAAACTGAAATGGCATTACAATTCAAAAATCATAACAGCATACCAATGAATAAAAACAGATTTTGGTTGAGTTTTCTCTGGATTGGAAATGATTTCTAGTTTGAGAGAATACTGTTTCATTTTGCTGAATATGGTGACTAATGTTCAGTTTTTTTTTTTTAACATTAATAACAATGGCCAAACTTGACTGATATTTAATTCAGCCATATGATATTAACAATCTAGTTTTGTCTTTATGGCATTTAATCATGTGCAACTATTTTAAATAGACAGGCATTAAAATAAAAAAAATTATTCTGCTATAAAACATGTTCATATGAGAATTAATAACAGATTTTGTGTGAATTCATTGCAGTCTGACATTTGTTCTGACTGATTATTGGGACAAGAGTAATTTGTTCCTTGAATAGCTAGGTTTAACTTAGCTTTCTTATTTTGAAAATATCACCATCTAATTCAGTGTTTACTTATGTTCAGCCGCATAAATAGAAACTATTATAAGCTCCATATTATAAAAACCCAAATCATACCTTTCCAACCCTTACCTGATGTCTTCAATGGAAAAAGATTTGCTTAAATACCCACACATAAGGAAAAATAAAGTAATAGGTGACAGGAATCCTGCAATACGAATTCATAGTTCATTTACCCCTGGTCTTCCCTTTTACTCAGTCTTGTTTACCCATGAAAATCTCCTGTTTTTATGTCATCCACTTTCTCTCTCAAGGTTTAAAACAATAGATCTCACTATCAATTAAAAATCAAGGTGATGATGTTTGATTCAAATAATTCTCCAACTATGCATTCTATAAAAAAACTTCTTGGCAGAAAACAGGGAGCACCACCCTAAAACAGCACAATTTAAAACTAAAGTTTTTTTTTTTTCCAAAACTAGGAGAAATTGAAAATTTGAACAGGCCAATCACAAGCACAGAAATTAAAAATGTAATAAAAAATATTCCAACAAACAAAAGCCCAAACCCAGATGGCTTCATAGGTGAATTCCACCAAAAAATTAGAGAAGTGCTAACACTTATCATATTCAAACTCTTCCAGAAAATTCAAGAGGGAACAAAACTCCCAAACTCCTTCTACGAGGCCTCCATCACCCTTATACCAAAACCTGACAAAGATGCCACAAAAAAAGAAAACTATAGGCCAATATCACAGATAAACATAGATGCAAAAATCCTCAACAAAACTCTAGCAAACAGAATCCAGCAACATATTAAAAAGATCATACATCATGACCAAGTGGGCTTTATTCCAGGGATGCAAGGCTGTACATTATCACCCTGCTTATCTAACTTATATGCAGATTACATTATGCAAAATGCCAGGATGGATGAAGCACAAGCTGGGATCAAGATTTCAAGGAGAAATATGAATAACCTCAGATATGCAGATGACACCACCCTTATGGCAGAAACGAAGAAGAACTAAAGAGCCTCTTGATGAAAGTGAAAGAGGAGAGTGAAAAAGATGGCTTAAAGCTCGATATTCAGAAAACTAAGATCATGGCATCTGATCCCATTATTTCATGGCAAATAGATGGGGGGAAAATGGAAATAGTGACAGACTATTTTCTTGGCTCCAAAATCATGGCAGATGGTGACGACATCCATAAAATTAAAAGAGACCTGCTCCTTAGTAGAAAAGCTATGACAAACCTAGACAGCATATTAAAAAGCAGAGACATTACTTTGCCAACAAAGGTCCATCTAGTCAAGGCTATGGTTTTTCCAATAATCATGTACAGATGTGAGAGCTAGACCATAAAGGAAGCTGATTGTCAAAGAAATGATGCTTTTGATTTGTGGTATTGGAGAAGTCTCTTGAGAGTCACTTGGACTACAAGGGGATCAAACCAGTCAAGCCTAAAGGAAATCAGTCCTGAATACTGATTGGAAGGACTGATACTGAAGCTGAAGCTTCAATAGTTTGGCCACCTGATGCAAAGAACGGATTTTTTAGAAAAGACCCTGATGCTGGGAAAAATTGAAGGCGTGAGAAGGGGACTACAGAGAATGAGATGGTTGGATGGCATCACCGACTCGATGGACATGAATTTGAACAAGCTCTGGGAGTTGGTGATGGACAGGGAAGACTGGCATGCTGCAGTCCATGGGGCTGCAAAGAGTCAGACCCAACTGAGCAACTGAACTGAAGGATTCTTCAATATTTGCAAATAAATCAATGTGATACACCATTTCAACAAATTGAAAACCACTAGTTTTTAAAAAATGATAAAAACCATATGATTATTTCAATAGTTGCAGAAAAAGCCTTTGACAAAATTCAACATCTATTTATGGTAAAAACACTCCAGAAAGTAGGCATAGAGGGAATATACCTCAGCATATTAAAAGCCATAAATGACAATAAACCCCACCATAGAGCTTCCAGAACATACACAGGATTGGGAAATAGGCTCTTGGAGGGCACAAACAGAACCTTGTGCACAAGGACCCAGGAGAAAGGAGCAGTGATCCCACAAGAGACTGATCTAGACTTGCCTGTGAGTGTCCAGGAGTCTGCAACAGAGGTGTGGGTTGGTGGTGGCCTGCTGCAGGGATCGGGGCACTGAGTGTAGCAATATATGCATGGGATTTTTTGAAAGGGTCACCATTATCTACATTACCTCCACCATAGTTTGGCCCCAGGTAAATAGCAGGGAGGGAACACAGTCCCACCCATCAAAAGAAAACTGGACTAAAGATTTACTGAGCATGGCCCTGTCCATCAGAAAAAGACCGAGTTTCCTCCTCTCAGTCTCTCCCATCAGGAAGCTTCCAAAAGCCCCTTATCCTTCTCCATCAGAGGGCAGACAGACTGAAAAGCACAGTTACAGAAAACTAACCAATCTAATCACATGGGCCACTGCCTTGTCTAACTCAAACTATGAACCATGCCATGTAGGGCCACCCAAGAGAGACGGATCACGATGGGGAGTTCTGACAAAATGTGGTCCACTGGAGAAGGGAATGACAAACCATTTTAGAATTCTTGCCTTGAGATCCCCATGAACAGTATGAAAAGGCAAAAAGACAGTACACTGAAAGATGAACTCCCCAGGTCAGTAGGTGCCCAATATGCTACTGGAGATCAGTGGAGAAATAACTCCAGAAAGGATGAAAAGACAGAGCCAAAGCAAAAAACAAAAACAAAAAACCATGAAGCTGTGGATGTGACTGGTGAGGGAAGAAAGGTCCAATGCTGTAAAGAGCAATATTACATAGGAACCTGGAATATTAGGTCCAGGAATCAAGGCAAATTGGAAGTGGTCAAACAGGAGATGGCAAGAGTGAACATCAACATTCTAGGAATCAGCTAACTAAAATAGACTGGAATGGATGAATTTAACTCAGATGACCATTATATCTACTACTGTGGGCAAGAATCACTTAGAAGAAATGGAGTAGCCATCATAGTCAACAAGAGAATTCAAAGTGCAGTACTTGGATGCAATCTCAAAAACAACAGAATGATCTCTGTTCATTTCCAAGGCAAACCATTCAATATCACAGTAATCCAAGTCTATGCCCTGACCAGCAATGCTGATGAAGCTGAAGTTGAACAGTTCTATGAAGACCTCCAAGACCTTTAAGAACTAACACCCAAAAAAGATGTCATTTTCATTATAAGGGACTGGAATTCAAAAGTAGGAAGTCAAGAAACACCTGGAGTAACAGGCAAATTTGACCTTGGAGTACAGAATTAACCAGGACAAAGGCATATAGAGTTGTGCCAAGGAAATGCACAGGTCATAGCAAACACCCTCTTCCAACACAAGAGAAGACTCTACACATGGACATCACCAAACGGTCAACACCAAAATCAGATTGATTATATTCTTTGCAGCCAGAGATGGAGACGCTCTATACAGCCAGCAAAAACAAGACCAGGAGCTGAATGTGGCTCAGATCATGAATACCTTATTGTCAAATTCAGACTTGAATAAAGTAGAGAAAACCACTAGACCATTCAGGTATGACCAAAATCAAGTCCCTTATGATTATATAGTGGTAGTGAGAAACAGATTTAAGGAACTAGATCTGGTAGACAGAGTGCCTGATGAACTATGGATGGAGGTTCGTAACACTGTACAGGAGACAGGGATCAAAACCATCCCCAAGAAAAAGAAATGCAAAAAGAGTAAAATGACTGTCTGATGAGTCTTTACAAATAGCTGTGAAAAGAAGAGAAGTGAAAAGCAAAGGAGAAAAGGAAAGATATACCCATTTGAATGCAGAGTTCCAAAGAATAGCAAGGAGAGATAAGAAAGCCTTCCTGGGGAATCAGTGCAAAGAAATAGAGGAAAACAATAGAATGGGAAAGACTAGAGATCTCTTCAAGAAAATTAAAGACACCAAGGGAACATTTCATGCAAAGATGGGCTCAATATAGGACAGAAATGGTATGGACTTAACAGAAGCAGAAGATATTAAGAAGAGGTGGCAAGAATACACAGAAGAACTGTACAAAAAAATCTTCACAACCCAGATAATCACTATGGCGTGATCACTCACACTAAACTAGAACCAGACATGCTGGAATGTGAAGTCAAGTGGGCCTTAGGAAACATTACTATGAACAAAGCTAGTGGAGGTGATGGAATTCCAGTTCAGCTATTTCAAATCCTAAAAAATGATGCTGTTACAGTGATGCATTCAATATGTCAGAAAATTTGGAAAACTCAGCAGGGGCCACAGGACTAGAAAAGGTGAGTTTTCATTCCAATCCCAAAGAAAAGCAATTCCAGAGAATGCTCAAACTACTGCACAATTGCATTCAACTCACACATTAAAGTAATGCTCAAAATTCTCCAAGCCAGACTTCAATAATATGTGAACCGTGAACTTCCAGATGTTCAAGCTGCTTTTAGAAAAGACAGAGGAACCACAGATCAAATTGCTAACATCTGCTGGTTCATCGAAAAAGCAAGAGAGTTCCAGAAAAACACCTATTTCTGCTTTATTGACTATGAGAAAGCCTTTGACAGTGTGGATCACAAAAAAACTGTGGAAAATTCTGAAAGAGATACAAGTACCAGACCATCTGACCTGCCTCCTGAGAAATCTGTATGCAGGTCAGGAAGCAAAAGTTAGAACTGGACATGGAACAACAGACTGGTTCCAAATAGGGAAAGGAGTACGTCAAGGCTGTATACTGTCACCTTGCTTATTTAACTTATACGCAGAGTACATCATGCAAAACCTGGGCTGGATGAAGCACAAGCTGGAATCAAGACTGCCAGGAGAAATATCAATAAGCTCAGATAAGCAGATGACACCACCCTTATGGCAGAAATGAAGAACTAAAGAGCCTCTTGATGAAGTGAAAGAGGAGAGTGAAAAAGTTGACTTAAAGCTCAACATTCAGAAAACGAAGATCATGGCATCTGGTCCCATCACTTCATGGAAAAAAGATGTGGAAACAGTAGAAATAGTGACAGACTTTATTTTTGGGGGCTCCAAAATCACTGCAGATGGTGATTGCAGCCATGAAATTAAAAGATGCTTACTCTTTGGAAGGAAAGTTATGACCAACCTAGACATCATATCAAAAAGCAGAGACATTACTTTGCCAACAAAGGTCCATGTAGTCAAGGCTATGGTTTTTCTAGTAGTCATAGATGTGAGACTTGGACTATAAAGAAAGCTGAGCACCAAAGAATTGATGCTTTTGAACTGTGGTGTTGGAGAAGACTCTTGAGAGTCCCTTGGACTGCAAGGAGATCCAACCAGTCCATCTTAAAAGAAATCAGTCCTGAATATTCACTTCAAGGACTGATGTTGAAGCTGAAACTCTAATACTTTGGCCACCTGATGTGAAGAAATGACTCATTGGAAAAGACCCTGATGCTGGGAAAGATTGAAGGTGGAGGAGAAGGGGATGACAGAGGATGGCATCACCGACTCAATGGACATGAGTCTGGCAAACTCTGGAAGATGGTGATGGACAAGGAGGCCTGGCATGCTGCAGTCTATGGGGTCGCAAAGAATCAGACATGACTGAGAGACTGAGCTGAACTGATATATGAAAAATCCACAGCAAACAATATCCTCAATGGCAAAATATTTAAAGTATTTCCTCCAAAACCAGGGACAAGACAAGGGTGCCCACTCTCACCACTACTATTCAACATAGTTTGGAAGTGCTAGCCATAGCAATAAGAGAAGAATTAAAAGGAATTCAGATTGGAAAAAAAAATACAAAACTCTCACTGTGTGCAGATTATATCAGATCAGATCAGTCGCTCAGTCGTGTCCGACTCTTTGCGACCGCATGAGTTACAGCATGACAGGCCTCCCTGTCCAACACCAACTCCTGGAGTTCACTGAGACTCACGTCCATAGAGTCAGTGATGCCATCCAGCCATCTCATCCTCTGCCATCCCCTTCTCCTCCTGCCCCCAATTCCTCCCAGCATCAGAGTCTTTTCCAATGACTCAACTCTTCGCATGAGGTGGCCAAAGTATTGGAGTTTCAGCTTTAGCATCATTCCTTCCAAAGAAATCCCAGGGCTGATCTCCTTCAGAATGGACTGGTTGGATCTCCTTGCAGTCCATGGGACTCTCAAGGGTCTTCTCCAACACCACAGTTCAAAAGCATCAATTCTTCAGTGCTCAGCCTTCTTCACAGTCCATCTCTCACATCCATACATGACCACAGGAAAAACCATAGCCTTGACTAGATGGACCTTTGTTGGCAAAGTAATGTCTCTGCTTTTCAATATGCTATCTAGGTTGGTCATAACTTTCCTTCCAAGGAGTAAGTGTCTTAATTTCATGGCTGCAGTCACCATCTGCAGTGATTTTGGAGCCCAGAAAAATAAAGTCTGACACTGTTTCCACTGTTTCCCCATCTATTTCCCATGAAGTGATGGGACCAGATGCCATGATCTTCGTTTTCTGAATGTTGAGCTTTAAGCCAACTTTTTCACTCTCCACTTTCACTTTCATCAAGAGGTTTTTAGTTCCTCTTCACTTTCTGCCATAAGGGTGTTGTCATCTGCATATCTGAGGTTATTGATATTTCTCCCAGCAATCTTGATTCCAGCTTGTGCTTCTTCCAGTCCAGCATTTCTTATGATGTACTCTGCATATAAGTTAAATAAACAGGGTGACAATATACAGCCTTGACATACTCCTTTTCCTACTTGGAACCAGTCTGTTGTTCCATGTCCAGTTCTAACTGTTGCTTCCTGACCTGCATACAAATTTCTCAAGAGGCAGCATAGAAAACCCTAGGGCACTGCCAGACGCACTAGTGGGATGGGGTGCTTTCTGCAAGCCCAGGGACTTTTCTCACCCGAGCATTGATAAAGCAGCACCTTGCTTGCTGGGCAGCTCACGCACAGGGGCCTAGCTTCAAAGGAGGAACAAGGTGCAGAATGAGTACCTCACAGGACCAGAGTGGCTGTTCCACTAATAGAGATTCCCTTTCGAGGTCTTGTGATGCACAGAGGGACTTGGAGCTTGCAATTGGTGGAGTTCTCCCAGCTGAGAAGCAAATTAAAGATAATTTGTGAGAGGTCAAAGCCCAGATTCACTGCTGCATAAGTCACCACCTGGAATGCCTTTGAAGCTGTGAGGTGTGATAGTATAAGCAAGTAAATCTCATCTATCAGCTTAAAGAGAAGACACTCCAGCAGCAGGCCCAACAGCTCTACTGGTTACTGGGCCAGTTCAGTTGTCTTATTCATCAACTGGAGTGTAGCCAATCAAGTCTCAACGTGCCTGGACAGGCTGGGCAGTCTGACCCTCAAACCTGAAGATGCAACTGCCCGACTCTGAAGCTGACATAAATGCCCTGCGCCAGGCAATCGCCACATTTGGGTCTCTTAAGACCATTCAATAAAGTTTTCTGTGTGTATGGTTTCAGTGTGTCTGCCCTCTAATGCCCTCTTGCAACACCTACCCTCTTACTTAGGTTTCTCTTACCTTGGGCGTGGGGTATCTCTTCACGGCTGCTCCAGCAAAGCACAGCCTATGCTCCTTACCTTGGATGAGGGGTATCTCCTCACCGCCGCCCTTCCTAACCTTCAATGTGGGATAGCTCCCTAGGCCCTCCTGCGCCTGTGCAGCCATGGCTCCTTGGATGTGGAGCCTCCCGGCCACTGCCCCTGGCCTCGGGCGTGGGGTTGCTCCATTCTGAAAGAGATGGGAATACCAGACCACCTGAACTGCCTCTTGAGAAATTTGTATGCAGGTCAGGAAGCAACAGTTAGAACTGGACATAGAACAACAGACTGGTTCCAAATAGGAAAAGGAGTACATCAAGGCTGTATATTGTCACCCTGCTTATTTAACTTATATGCAGAGTACATCATGAGAAACGCTGGACTGGAAGAAGCACAAGCTGGAATCAAGATTGCTGGGAGAAATATCAATAACCTCAGATATGCAGATGACAACACCCTTATGGCAGAAAATGAAGAGGAACTAAAAACCTCTTGATGAAAGTGAAAGTGGAGAGTGAAAAAGTTGGCTTAAAGCTCAACATTCAGAAAATGAAGATCATGGCATCCGTTCCCATCACTTCATGGGAAATAGATGGGGAAACAGTGGAAACAATGTCAGCCTTTATTTTTCTGGGCTCCAAAATCACTGCAGATGGTGACTGCAGCCATGAAATTAAAAGAGGCTTACTCCTTGGAAGGAAAGTTATGACCAACCTAGATAGCATATTGAAAAGCAGAGACATTACTTTGCCAACAAAGGTCCATCTAGTCAAGGCTATGGTTTTTCCTGTGGTCATGTATGGATGTGAGAGATGGACTGTGAAGAAGGCTGAGCACTGAAGAATTGATGCTTTTGAACTGTGGTGTTGGAGAAGACTCTTGAGAGTCCCTTGGACTGCAAGGAGATCCAACCAGTCCATTCTGAAGGAGATCAGCCCTGGGATTTCTTTGGAAGGAATGATGCTAAAGCTGAAACTCCAATACTTTGGCCACCTCATGCGAAGAATTGACTCATTGGAAAAGACTCTGATGCTGGGAGGAATTGGGGGCAGGAGGAGAAGGGGATGACAGAGGATGAGATGGCTGGATGGCAACATGACTCAATGGACGTGAGTCTAGGTGAACTCCCAGAGTTGGTGATGGACAGGGAGGCCTGGCGTGCTGCGATTCATGGGGTCACAAAGAGTCGGACATGACTGAGCAACTGAACTGAACTGAACTGAAGACCATTCAAATTCCTGAGCACCTGATGGCTCATGCTAGTTCATCAAATATTGGGTCCTTCTTAGAGAAGAGAGGCTACATCCCATTGCCAGAGCAGAAGTCAGCATCCAGCACCACAGCTGTCCCTCTCAGTGAATGGTTCCTTGGAAGCAAACCTGCCTTGGTCACCAGGCTCGTTACCTACCCAGCACCAATATCCAGGACTGGCTCAACCAAAAGCAGACCTTGGAGAACAGTCAGACATCTTCTATAACCTGCAGTTTCTTGAATAATGTCTGGGGCAACCTTAAAAGATTTGGAAAACTGGCTCCACAAGAGTCAGCAACAACTAGTTTCTAAAAAAGCAAGTTACCAAAAAGTCTTAATAGCTGTACCACTACTAGTTCTTACTCCATTGAAATTGAAAAAGTTAGCAATCTAGAGCCTCTTGATCAAGATGAGATGGATCTTTCTGGTTGGCTGGTAACTCCCCAGGAATCCCATAAGCCTGAGAAGCCTGGGAATGGCAGCTGTGAAACCTCCAGTGAGAAGTTTAAGCTCTTGTTCCAGGTGTTCTGGGAGTCCTACAATGTGAATGACTGGCTTGTCAAGTCTGATTCCCGTACCAACTGTCAGGGTAACCAGCCCAGAGGTGTGGAGACTGAGAACCTGGGCAATCTGAAATTCGTGAATGACCACTTGGAGGCCAAGAAACCCTTGTCTACTCCATGACTACTGAGGATTGGCTTGTCCAGAACCATCAAGACCCATATAAGTGGAGGAGGTCTGCAAAGTCAATGAGGCTTGTATAAGTTTTGCAAAGTACATGTGTGATGAAAATTGTGAGAAGGAAGCTCTGTGTAAATGGCTTCGGAAGAAAGAAGGAAAGGATAAAAATGGTATGCCTGTGGAACCAAAACCTGAACCTGAGAAACATAAAGATTCCCTGAACATGTAGCTCTCTCCATCCAGAAGAGAGGCAGCAGAACAAGCTAAGGCACCAAAGGCAATGGGTTCTTCTAGAATTGCTGATTTCTTCCAAGTTATAAGAAACAGTCCCTTGTCAAAGTGGCTCATGACCCCTTCACACAAAGAAGGATGTCCCAAGGAAGTGCCTCTTACATAGGATAGGGCTAAAAACAAAAGCTCACACCCCTTGGCCACCTCCTGGTATCTCTTTAACACAGCTGAATGGGTCTTGCCAGGAAAGACGACAGGAAATTTTAGCCCATTATCCTCAGGAGAAGACAAGTGGCTACTTTGAAAGAAGGCCAAGGAAGTATTGCTTAATTTGCCCCTACAGGAGGAACACAACTTTCCCCTAGACCATTATGGCCTCCCAGTAGTTTGTGATCTCTTTGCCTGTATGCAGCTTAAGGTTGATTTTTAAAAGTAATTGTATCAAACCCCTCTACAGATGTGAAGAAATCAAGTACTAGCCAAGCAAATTTTCTGCAGATTATCACAAATCCATTAGCTGAGTGACTGTGGCTTGTGAAATCATTGTTTCTGGGTCTGATGTAGTTCCTTTCCTACCCAATTTCAAACAGAAATTAGTCATCAAATTATGAGTTACTGTGTAAAAGAAAATGGCTATTTGTTGATGCTGAGGTGATTCAGTTCCTTCTTACAGAAGTATTAATTCACCCCTACACTAGAAATGCATCTTAGTGGGTAGGTCTTTTTCATAAGCCTCCATGGCTCCTTAGATTGCATTGTTATTAGAAGTACATTAAAACGCTGCAGTTTTAAAAATGAAATAGTTTGATAATCAAAGTGTGTTGATGTATTCTAAAGCTAGTAAAATTACCCAGCCTTTTGGTTGCCAGTCTTTGGATGCTTCCCTTATCATGGGTTTTCTTCCATTAACGGTGAATTCTTCTGTTTAATTAAGATACTATTGTATTTTACACAATTAACCTTGGCAATATAGTAGTTTTTCCTTACCAAAACATGTTTTGAAAGTCTTGGCAATTTTTGACATTTATCACAAGACATTTTAGCTTAGGTTCCAGATTCTACATCATTTTTCTTCTTTTGAAAGAAACTCAGCTTTTGCAAGATCTGTCTTTACTCCTTTCTCTAAATGTTATTATGAAAGAATACAGCTCTTTCAGAAGGGCTCCATATTGCTTGAAGACTATATTCAGGGTAGTTCTATCCTCTTTCAAAATATTCTGAAGAACTACAGGCAGAAGAGCCCCAGTGCCTACTAATCAAAAAGCAAACTATGTTGGAAATGTAGTACTTGAACTATTCACTATGCTAAATGTTACTGGTGCATCCTGTGTAAATGGAAGCTGAACTTGACACTTGGTGCTTTTAACTAGGCATAAATTAAATGTCCACTCATTGCAAGCATAGCATACCTATACCTCTAAAAGGATAATGCAGTGACATTTTAGTGAATAGGAAGTTTTGAACACTTGTGCCTTAGGGTGTTTATTGAAACTTTATGAAAACTATCGATGTTTCCTTAGTATCCAAAGTTATGTCCATG
Organism: Bos mutus; assembly: GCF_027580195.1. Taxonomy (NCBI): domain Eukaryota; kingdom Metazoa; phylum Chordata; class Mammalia; order Artiodactyla; family Bovidae; genus Bos; species Bos mutus. Next base: position 50,145,915 of record NC_091642.1, read on the forward strand.
CTTGAAAAAGTTTCTCTGTAGGAGAGAGATGGTATTTATACCATGTTTAAAAATTCTCTGAGACGTCTTGGCTGCTTTCCACTTTTAAACTATTAAGCCACTCAACTTGCCTATGTTACTGGAAATATCTTTAAAGTTTGTGATGCGGTAATGTAGAAAGCCCTTTTGAGGAAACTTCACAGTCTCGGTGTCATTGACATACAGCTTCACTAGAGATCTTAACCACAGCTGAAAGGAGCCTATTATTTTTTAGTTCTTCCAGACACCATTTAGAACTTTAAGGTGGTGGGTAAAAACTTAAGGAGCTTTTTCATTATCTTAGGTTGCAGGAAACTTTGTAATTGAGGTTTAACACATTGTGTATCCCTAAATTAACATTAATCACTATGCTAATGAGTATGTAAACCATTCTTTTGCATTGATGCATTTTGTACCTCCCTCCATTCATAAAAGCATAAGAGCCCCCCCAAAAGAAAGAAAACCCTAAAGATGCCACCAGAAAATTACTGAATATAGTAAAGTTGCAGAATATAAAATTAATACACAGAAATCCCTTGCATTCCTATATACTAACAATGAAAAATCAGAAAATTAAGGAAATAATCACAATCACCATTGCAACAAAAAGAATAAAATACTTAGGAATAAATTTACCTAAAGAAACAAAACACTTGTATATAGAAAACTATAAAACACTGATGAAAGAAATCAAAGATGACACAGATAGATGGAGAAATATACCATGTTCTTGGATTGGTACAATCAATATAGTGAAAATGAATTTACTACCAAAGCAATCTATAGATTCAATGCAATCTCTATTAAACTACCAACAGTATTTTTCAAAGAACTAGAGCAAATAATTTCACAATTTGTATGGAAACATAAAAGACCCTGAATAGCCAAAGCAATCTTAAGAAAGAAGAATGGAACTGGAGGAATCAATGTTCCTGACTTCAGACTATGCCACAAACTACAGTCATCAAGACAGTATGGTACTGGCACAAAGACAGAAATATAGATCAATGAAACAAAATAGAAAGCCCAGAGATAAATCCACATACCTCTGGACACCTTATCTTTGACAAAGGAGGCCAAAATATACAATGGAGAAAAGATAGTCTCTTCAATAAGTGGTGCTGGGAAAACTGGTCAACTACATGCAAAATAATGAACCTAGAACACTTTCTCAGAGAAGGCAATGACACCCCAATCCAGTACTCTTGACTGGAAAATCCCATGGACGGAGGAGCCTGGTAGGCTGCAGTTCATGGGGTGGCTAGGAGTCGGACACGACTGAGCGACTTCACTTTCACTTTTCACTTTCATGCATTGGAGAAGGAAATGGCAACCCACTCCAGTGTTCTTGCCTGGAGAATCCCCGCGACAGGGGAGCCTGGTGGGCTGCCATCCATTGGGTCGCACAGAGTCGGACACGACTGAAGCGACTTAGCAGCAGAAGCAGCAGCAGAACACTTTCTAACACCATACACAAAAATAAATTCAAAATGGATTAGAGACTTAAATGGAAGACCACAGACTATAAATTCCTAGAGGAAAACATAGGCAGAACACTCTGACATAAGTCACAGCAAGAATCTCTATGACCCACCTAACAGAGTAATGGAAATAAAAAATGGGATCTAATTAAACTTAAAAGCACAGCGAAGGAACATTGCACTATAAGCAAGGTGAAAAGACAGCCCTCAGAATAGGAGAAAATAACAAACAAAACAACTGACAAAGAATTAATCTCCAAAATATACAAGCAGTTCATGCAGCTCAATACCAGAAGAATGAACAACACAATCAAAAGTGGGCAAAAAACCTAAACATTTCTCCAAAAAAGATACATACATGGATAATAAACACATGAAATGATACTCAGCATCACCCAATATTCAGTTCAGTTCAGTTGCTCAGTCATGTCTGACTCTTTGCAATGCCATGAATCGCAGCACGCTAGGCCTCCCTGTCCATCACCAACTCTGGGAGTTCACCTAGACTCACGTTCATTGAGTCAGTGTTGCCATCCAGCCATCTCATCCTCTGTCGTCCCCTTCTCCTCCTGCCCCCAATCCCTCCCAGCATCAGAGTCTTTTCCAATGAGTCAACTCTTCGCATGAGGTGGCCAAAGTATTGGAGTTTCAGCTTTAGCATCATTTCTTCAAAAGAACACACAGGGCTGATCTCCTTTAGGATGGACTGGTTGGATCTCCTTGCAGTCCAAGGGACTCTCAAGAGTCTTATCCAACACCACAGTTCAACAGTATCAATTCTTCGGCGCTCAGCTTTCTTCACAGTCCAACTCTCACATCCATACATGATTACTGGAAAAACCATAGCCTTGACTAGACGGACCTTTGTTGGCAAAGTAATGTCTCTGCTTTTCAATATGCTATCTAGGTTGGTCATAACTTTCCTTCCAAGGAGTGAGCGTCTTTTAATTTCATGGCCGCAATCACCATCTGCAGTGATTTTGGAGCCTAAAAAAATAAAGTCTGACACTGTTTCCACTGTTTCCCCATCTATTTCCCATAAAGTAATGGGACCAGATACCATGATCTTCATTTTCTGAATGTTGAGCTTTAAGCCAACTTTTTCACTCTCCTCTTTCACTTTCATCAAGAGGCTTTTTAGTTCCTTTCTGCCATAAGGGTGTGGTCATCTGCATATCTGAGGTTATTGATATTTCTCCCGGCAATCTTGATTCCAGCTTGTGCTTCTTGCAGCCCAATATTAGAGAAATGCAAACCAAAACCACAATGAGACATCATCTCACACCAGTCAAAATGGTCATCATTAAAAAGTTTACAAACAGTAAATGCTAGAGAGGGTGTAGAGAAAAGGGAACCCTCTTATACACTGTTAGTGGGAATGCAAACTGGTACAGCCACTATGGAGAACAGTGTGGAGAGTCCTTAAAAAACTGGGAATAGAACTGCCATGTGACCCAGCAATCCCACTGCTAGACATATACCCTAAGGAAACCAAAATTGAAGGAGACACATGTACCCCAATGTTCATTGCAGCACTATTTACAACAGCTAGGACATGGAAGCAACTTAAATAACCATCAACAGGTGAATGGGTAAGGAAATTCTGGTACATATACACAATGAAATATTACTCAGCCATAAAAAGGAACACATTTGACTCAGTTCTAACAAGGTGGATGAACCTAAAGCCTATTATACAGAGTGAAGTAAGTGAAAAAGAGAAAGACAAATACTGTATATTAACACATATATGTGGAATTTAGAAAGATGACACCAACAATCCTACATTCAAGGCAGCAAAGGAGACACAGACATAAAGAACAGACTTTTGGACTCAGTGGGAGAAGGCAAGGTGAGATGATTTGAGAGAATAGCATTGAAAAGTGTACATTACCATTCATAAAATAGATGACCAGTGCAAGTTTGATGCCTGAAGCACAGCACCCAAAGTTGGTGCTCTGGGACAACCCAGAGGGACAGGGTGGGGAGGAAACAGGAGGGGATTCAGGATGGTTGTGGGGGGAACATATCTATACCTGTGGGTGATTCATGTTGATATATGGCAAAAAATCATCTCAATATTGTAAAGGAATTATCCTCCAATTAAAATATTTTTTTAATTGGAGGGTTTTTTAAAACACACACACACACACATTTCCATTATATCCTTGAACCATGTGCTTAGAACATGTGAGAGTAGCAAAGAGAGGATATAAACATTTAATATTTGAGGAGAAAGACTGAAGGAAAAAATGCTAGCACCCAGGACATTTATCATCATTTGGTGTAGTTAACATTTAGTGTCTCAAATTGTCAACAGTTTTTCACAGGAAGCAACAGCTGAGAAATGCCAAAATCCATTTGATTTGAACCTTTAAGTTTTATCCCAAGGTCAGCTTTGTAGAGGAGCTGTCAGGATCATTACTTAAAAAGTTAGTTGTATTTAACTGTTTTGCTTCAAATGTAAATATCTTATTGGATTTTAAAATTACAATTTTTGTAAGATCTATCGGAGTATGATTAATAAATTACACTACTAAATAATGGAATAATCAGTACAATAATAAAAGCTTTGAAACAAGTGTGTAAATCCTTTCTTTTAGTGTATAAGAATCTAAAGGAAACTAAGAGAATCATAGGAAAATATGAGTAAGAACGATGAAGTGCATAGTTCCTCCCTATATATGATTTGCCAATGACTTTAGGTCATAAGTGTAAGACTCATTAAAAACAGCAAGGAAAAGATATAACCAACGGCTCAGCTACTCAGAACTTTTAAATGAAGAACTCTTCATTTTCTTAGGAGTCTGAAGAGAGTTAAGAAAAGTAGATTACTAGAGTATGGGCCTATTCATTTGAAGGCAATCTGTTTGGAGTTTGAGACTCTCAGATAAAGTCATTTTTCACTGCACTGTTAGGCAGTGTCTTATACAATGGAAGAGAGTACACATGTGAATCATCATTGCCAACAAAAACTCAGAGAAGTATACAGCTAATACTCCCCTCTTGAATTAATAAAACAACTGATTTTATACAAACCTGACTGTATTTAAAGATATAATCATTTTATCATGATGAAAAATTTAAAATCACATTTTGTGAGGCTTAGTTCTTAATAAAACACGAGTAACACCATTTTTTCTATGTCAATGATTCTGATTATTCCCTTTTCTCTATGCTTATAAGAGGGATAATAACTAACACAAACCCCAGCATCTATATTTTGTTCAGGGAAACAGCATTACAGTGTATGCAGGTTTGAGGCATATGACTACAAATAATTGAGTTTTAAGACAAAGTGGACCACCTGGACAAATTCCTTCCTTTCTACAATTGTGAATTTCAATCTCCATCAGAGGCCATGAAAATGTATTTTCTGCTACTGGCTTTCTGGGGGGAACAATTTACCCTGTAGAGAGATCTAAGAAATTTCTAAACTATCAACACAGGGTAAGGCTTAAAACAATAAATTCATTCCAAATAGTGGTATCACAAAGTGTGCGATCACACACCTCTTGATTTACAACGACAATAGACACCAAGTAGTATATTATAAAAGATATTGGTTTCCAAATATACTTAGAATATATCCTTTATGTTTGGATGTATTTCTTTTGATAATAATTATAAAAATATGATTTACACTTAACTGGCTTAAGGGAAAGGCATATCCTCTATCAGTGACAAATGGGTAAAATGGAACTATCACATCTTCCTTCAGAGGCAAATATTTTAGCAAATTTACCTGGAGTCAAGATTTTTTCCCAAAACATTATGAGAATAAAGGTGACAATGTAGTGAGAGCTTTGGTAGATTCCAAAGCTTTCCACAAAAATAAAATACTGTCTCTTGTTATCAAGCAGATCCTGTTGCAAAAAGTTATTCTACAGATTCTGACAATGAGATAGGTACTAGATTATATAGGATTTTTGCTGCAAATAATATGTATACTTCTTAGAGGAGCTTAAGTAGAGAGTATATTAATCATAAGGATGGTGGTTACCTCAGAGAACACAAGTAGAGGAGTGGGATAAGGCCTCTGCAACAAGCTAGACAGGACTTAGAATACCACACCAAGGCTATTCCTGCTGTTCTATGGACTCCTGTCTATACATCTGCTCTGGTCCTCTCCCCTTTCCTCCTTACAAAAGCATTTCTCTCTTCCCCAAGACCCTCTCTGGTGGCACCCAATCTTGGATCAATCCCAACTGGGGCTGATAAGTCCCTCTTTCAGATTTTGGGATCTAGGATTAGAGTTGTAGCATGTAAATGATAGATTTAAACTACTGATGCCATTCTCATTTGTAAGACACTTTTTTTTTTTAAGTGTTCATCTTTATTTTGCCAAGATTATACACATATAAGATTGCTAGTTATTGCTAAATCTCTGTAATTTTTTTTCTTTCTGTTAAATTTGCATAGTTTTTATTCCACATTTTCAAGTTCACTGATCTCTTTTGCAATTTCTAATCTGCAGTTGAACCCATCTGGTTTATTTTTCATTTCAGATGATTTTTATTTATCCCTAGGACTTTACTTGTATAATTTTTACATTTTCAATTTCTCTCCTTATTAATTCATGTGTTCCTTTATAACCTTTTACCCTCACCTTAGGAGACCTCTCTGCCACATGTGAAGAGGCCAACTATCTTCTTTTCAAAACTCTCCACCCATATTTAAAGCTTCAACTTAACATCTGGTAGTTCTGTTTTATATATTTGTATAAAGTGGTGGATGTCTCTTCAAGCTTGATGTACTTTCAGATCTAGATTTTGAAAAGATCAGGTAGCAGTAAGTTTTTCCATAATCCCTAATTGTTATAGGTATTTTCTCCTCCCAACCCTGTGAAAGTGAAGGTTGCTCAGTCATGTCCAATTCTTTGGGATCCCATGGACTATACAGTCCATGGAATCCTCCAGGCCAAAATACTAGAATGGCTAGCCTTTCCTTTCTCCAGGGGATCTTTCCAACCCAGGGATCAAACCCAGGTCTCCCGCATTGCAGGCAGATTCTTTACCAGGTGAGCCACAAGGGAAGCCCAAGAATATTGGAGTGGGTAGCCTATCCTTCTCCAGCGGATCTTCCCGACCCAGGAATTGAACCGGGATCTCCTGCATTGCAGGCAGACTTTTTACCAACTGAGCTATGAGGGAAGACCAGTCCCAACCCTACAGGGAAACATAAAACTACAGAAGTCACATACATGGCAAAAAATCCTCAATTAAATTTTAAGGAACATAATTGTAAAGTACATTCCCAAACTGTAGAACTCAGAACAACATATGTGGAAAGACAAATAGGTGGTTGGAAAAAGAAACAAAAGTTTAATATGAAATGAAAATTTCCAGTAAGATTTCAATATGCAGTTTTAATTAGCTTTAGAAATGAATGCTATTTCTAATGTACAAATATGTACCTACTGATATAAAAAGTATACATAAATGTCTAATTAGAAGTTAACTTTGTCAGTCTGGATTGTTAACCAGTTCATATCTGTTTTTCATAAAAGCTCAGCAAACAAATATATGATAGAATCAAATTCCTTGAAATAAAAGAAAAAGAGATAAAGTTTAAATTTAATTCTACAGGTTTCTGTGCAGAAGTTTTCAAGTTTATTAAAAGAATCACTGAAATAATACACATAAATATATTCATGATTGTCATTTAGGAAATTCATATTTGTGAGTACCAAATTTGCATGCTATTCAAAGTATAATTTTTATTTAATTAAAATTTAGAAAATTTAAAAATTATGCAATAATATGACTAAAATCCATCAACTAGAAAAGATGAAACAGTATTGCCATTTTTGGATGGTTCCTCCAGGAAGACATTGAAAATTAATTAAGGGCAGAATTTTAAAATCATTAAGTCATTTTAAGCATTCATTTAGGTAATAAGATTTTGATAAATGTGACATTATGCTAACAAAACTGAAATTTAATTCAGGAAGTAAAAAGAATTAGTATCTACAAAGGCAGTTAGGACTATTCTGCAAAATACCAGATTTATGAAGTCTCTTGAGTGAGTGAGTGAAGTTACTCAGTTGTGTCCGACTCTTTGCAACCCCGTGGACTGTAGCCTACCAGGCTCCTCCATCCATGGGATTCTCCAGGCAAGAATACTGCAGTGGGTTGCCGTTTCCTTCTCAAGGGGATCTTCCCAACCCAGGGATCAATCAAACCCAGGTCTCCTGCATTGGTGGCAGATGCTTTAACCTCTGAGCCACCAGGGAAGCCCCCATGAAGTCTCTTAAGAATCATCTAAAAAACACGAGTATAATTAAATTTTTCATTTTGTAAGTATGACAAACTTAGAATTTTTCATGTATTTAAACCAAATGAAAGAGAAATCATAGCATCTAGACAAAATCACTTATATCTAGTTTCCTTATGCAATAACATATACCAATTTCACTGTGATATTATAGGTGCAAATGATGTAATGCTTTGGAAAGCATATGATTATTTTTTCCCATGTGAGTCAGTGTGTTGTACTCTGTACCTTGGCTGTTGCAGAGTCAATGCCATATGATCATCAAATGCCATTTCCTTTTCCTCTTGGGCCTACATTCTCCAGGTTGCCCGTGGGTTTGCATACCAAAAATTGCAATTCTATGCTTAAGCTTTGTAAATTGATAGATTTTAAGAAAACACATTGCATATATTTTTAATTTTCCAAGTTTTAATTTTTCCAATTGAACTGTGAATACCATGCAAATATTGTACCCATAAGCATGAATTTCCTAAATGGCATAATGAATATTTTATATGGATTATTTTAATGATACTTTTAATTAATGAACTTAGAAATTTCTAAGCTATAACCTGTAGAAGTTAATTTGACTTATTAATTTCTCTCTTCAATGGACTGTGAGCAAAGCGATATGCCATTTTCAGGCCACACCTCTAAAAACTTCCCATATGACCTTCCATGGTTAGCCATATGCAGAGGTCCCAGAGCAGAATTCCAAGGCCCTAAATGATGGCGGAGACACAATATGAAAATAGCCAGTCCCTCCATGACTCTGTGAAGGAAATTGCACTGTAGACCTACACTGGACAATCCAGTGAGTGAGAAATAAAATTGCAATGTGTTACAACACAGAGATATGGAAGCTGTTTGCAATAGCAGGTAATTACACTGATTTAAGAACCTGACCTATTTCTAGTTATTACAAATGGGAAGTCAGTACACATATTGGAGAGGGAAATGGCAACCCACTCCAGTATTTTCCCTGGGCAATTGCATGGAGCTTGGTGATCTATATACAGTCCATGGGGTCGCAAGGAATCGGACACGACTGAGTGACTAAATAGCAGTAGCAGCACACATATAGGTACAAGAGTATTACTGACTTTTTGGTAATAATGTGATTTAATGAACTACAATAGGATACTGACATTTAATGTCATGTACATATATGCCAGACACTGAGTCAACCACTTGACATAAATGACCCCAAATAAACCTTAACATCAATTAAATAAGCAATATCATCAATCTTTCAACACAAATATGTAATAGTTGATCTTGGGAAAATCATTTCAAAATCTGGACCTCAGATTTCAAAGGTTCCTTTGAATAGTAACATTTTGTAAGTCTAATCCAGAATTAAGATGCTTAAAATTGTTCAGTTACCAAGTGCAAGTGCAAGTCGCTCAGTCACGTCCAACTCTTTGCGACCCCATAGACTATACAGTCCATGGAATTCTCTAGCCCAGAATACTGGAGTGGGTAGCCTTTCCCTTCTCCACGGGTCTTCCCAACCCAGGGATTGAACCCAGGCCTCCTGAATTGCAGGTGGATTCTTTACCAGCTGAGCCACAAGGGAAGCCTCTTTCTAAATCAAGGTCTCCTATGTCTGTGTTTTTTCCTGATATAGAGCATATGTCTTAAAATTCTAAATTTGGGAAGTTGGGATAAAAATAAAGCACCACATACAGAAATTTTTTATAATAGAGAATTGTTGCCTTTTTTGTCCCTTGGAAGAAAACAAGCAAAAATATTATGTTATGTTTAGGATTTTGAAACTGAGCATCTTAGGGTCTGCAAATGAACAATGAATCAAAGATATTGTGAGACAAAGAAATGTGAGACCTCTTATGAAAAACAATTTCATTTGTAAGCTTATGAAACACTTTGACTGAGTCATTCAAATAAAATGTACTGAAATAAGCTCATGGTCTAAGTATTAGTCTTAAAGAGGAAGGAGCAGTTGGGAAAAGACTGGACTGTATCTGACAGGGCAGAAGTGGGGTTCATGCCTTGGCATGTCTTAAGAGAACATATTTTTCAGAAAATTACTTGAGACCCTGCTTAACCTTGACATCTCCTATGAGAACCAAAGATAAGGTCCCTGGAGAAGCCAAGAAGGTGTTTTATACACTGTAGTCACAAACATCCTGAGGAGAAAAAAAAATTCTTCCTGAGAAACCTCCTACTTGAGGTCAAGATATACAAGTAGAGCCATAGAGGACTGCAGCTACATTTTTTCACACTATCTCTTTAATGCTCAAGCACATAGTTTCCTTTCTTGGGATACCTGGTGTAAATAACCTTTAAATTGAAACATGAGTAGACAAGAGAAAATTGAAGTGGACTTTTAGTAATATATTAGTGAAGTTGCTCAGTCGCATCAGATTCTTTGCAATGCCATGGACTATACAGTCCATGGAATTCTCCAGGCCAGAATACTGGAATGGGTAGCCTTTCCCTTCTCCAGGGGATTGAACACAGGTCTCTGCATTGCAGACAGATTCTTTACCAGATGATCTACTAGAGAAGCCAAATATTAGAGATAATCCAAAAGCAATTCTACAATACCTGGATATCACAATTGTTCACATGTATATTGTTCTGTAAAGCATTTGAAGTTTCACTATTAGCTACATTAGGATTTCCTTTGTGTTTTGTTTAACTCTTAAGCTTGATTTAAAGTATATGTTAAACTAAACAATCTAAAGAGGAATCATATATTTCCTTATAACATGCTATTCATATTTTATAATTTAATATGGTCTCAAATAGTCTTACTGTAGCTCTGACTTGTTATACATTTAAAGATTTCTATTTTAAACAATTAGAGTAATTTAAAACAAGTTTATCTTTATATCATGTTTCTCATTTATTTTGGTCATTTATTAAAAAAAAAATATGCTACTCTTTCATCTCTGTCATTCAGCACTGTATCTCTAATTGCTGATGGATAGCTAGAGTGCCAAGATAGAAAGAAAACATGAAATAAAATAACAAAAAGAGGATGGAAATCTACCTAGTAATTTCAGTTCAGTTCAGGTGCTCAGTCGTGTCCGACTCTTTACAACCCCATGAACCGCAGCACGCCAGGCCTCCCTATCCATCACCAACTCCCAGAGTTCACCCAAACTCATGTCCATTGACTCAGTGATGCCATCCAGCCATCTCATCCTCTGTCGTCCCCTTTTCCTCCTGCTCTCAATTTTTCCCAGCATCAGGGTCTTTTCAAATGAGTCAGCTCTTTGCATCAGGTGGCCAAAGTATTGGAGTCTTAGCTTCAACATCAGTCCCACCAATGAACACCCAGGGCTGATCTCCTTTAGGATGGACTGGTTGGATCTCCTTGCATTCCAAGGGACTCTCAAGAGTCTTCTCCAACACCACAGTTCAAAAGCATCAGTTCTAAAAAGAATACATTTGAATCAGTTCTAATAAGATGGATGAAACTGGAGCCTATTATACAGAGTGAAGTAAGCCAGAAAGAAAAACACCAATACAGTATACTAACACATATATATGGAATTTAGAAAGATGGTAACAATAACCCTGTGTACGAGACAGCAAAAGAGACACTAATGTATAGATCAGTCTTATGGACTCTGTGGGAGAGGGAGAGGGTGGGGAGATTTGGGAGAATGGCATTGAAACATGTACAATATCATGTATGAAATGAGTCACCAGTCCAGGTTCGATGCACGATACTGGATGCTTGGGGCTGGTGCACTGGGATGACCCAGAGGGAGGGTACGGGGAGGGAGGAGGGAGGAGGGTTCAGGATGGGGAACACAGGTATACCTGTGGCGGATTCATTTCGATATTTGGCAAAACTAATACAATATTGTAAAGTTTAAAAATAAAATAAAACAAAAAACAAAAGCATCAATTCTTCGGCGCTCAGCTTTCTTCACAGTCCAAATCGCACATCCATACATGACCACTGGAAAAACCATAGCCTTGACTAGGCAGACCTTTGTTGACAAAGTAATGTCCCTGCTTTTGAATATGCTATCTAGGATGTTCATAACTTTCCTTCCAAGGAGTAAGTATCTTTTAATTTCATGGCTGCAATCACCATCTGCAGTGATTTTGGAGCCCCAAAAAATAAAGTCAGCCACTGTTTTCACTGTTTCCCCATCTATTTGCCATTAAGTAATGAGACTAGATGCCATGATCTTCATTTTCTGAATGTTGAGCTTTAAGCCAACTTTTTCACTCTCCTCTTTCACTTTCATCAAGAGGCTCTTTAGTTCTTCTTCACTTTCTGCCATAAGGGTGGTGTCATCTGCATACCTGAGGTTATTGATATTTCTCCTGGCAATCTTGATTCCAGCTTGTGCTTCTTCCAGCCCCGCATTTCTCCTGATGTACTCTGCATATAAGTTAAATAAGCAGGGTGACAATATACAGCCTTGATGTGCTCCTTTTCCTATATGGAAACAGTTTGTTGTTCCATGTCCAGTTTTCTAACTGTTGCTTCCTGACCTGCATACAGATTTCTCAAGAGGCAGGTCAGGTTGTCTGGTATTCCCATCTCTTTCAGAATTTTCAACAGTTTACTGTGATCTACACAGTCAAAGGCTTTCTCATAGTCAATAAAGCAGAAATAGATGTTTTTCTGGAACTCTTTTGCTTTTTCCATGATCCAGTGGATGTTGGCAATTTGATCTCTGGTTCCTCTGCCTTTTCTAAATTCAGCTTGAACATCAGGAAGTTCATGGTTCATGTATTGCTGAAGTCTGGCTTGGAGAATTTTGAGCATTACTTTACTAGCGTGTGAGATGAGTGCAATTGTGCAGTAGTTTGAGCATTCTTTTTGAGCATGCTTTGGCATTGCCTTTCTTTGGGATTGGAATGAAAACTTTGGAATGAAATTTGAGTTTTCCAAATTTGCTGGCATATTCAGTGCAGCATTTTCACAGCAACATACTCTAGGGTCTGAAATAGCTCAACTGAAATTCCATCACCTCCACTAGCTTTGTTCATAGTGATGCTTCCTAAGGCCCACTTGACTTCACATTCCTGGATGTCTGGCTCTAGGTGAGTGTGAGTGATCACACCATCATGATTATCTGGGTTGTGAAGATCTTTTTGTACAGTTCTTCTGTGTATTCTTGCCACCTCTTCTTAATATCTTCTGCTTCTGTTAGGTCCATACCACTTCTAGTAACTTCAGTGGGCAAGAACACAATATATAAAAAGATTCTCAAAGGAACTCACTGCTTTATACAATCACTCTACGAAAACATTTCAAATACCATGAAGAACACATTCCTGCCTCAGCCTGGGACTGTCACACATTACACTTGCACTTACACTGGAGGTCTCTTCTAATCACGTTATTACCAAGAATATGAGATAAGGAAACCATCTGCCTTGGATCAAGTGAGGTGGAACTAACTCCTTATGATATGGAAAAGATAGAAACAGGCTTTAACTGTCTTAATTGGATTAAACCTGAAGGGAGAAAAAGTATTTATCTTGCCTACCTTGCTTATCTAAATTACTCAAGCTATCACTGTTCTCAAGCTCTTTCCCCAGCCTCATACAGTCAGTAGTTGTTCAATGCCTATGAATATGGGTACCACCCTGTTGTTAAGGACTATTTTTTCAGAAAATAGTGGTTTTTTTTAGCAACTACTAAATTCTTACCACTCAGCTTTTCACTATACTCAGCTACAAGACAAAAATGAGAAAAGGATCATTTGTCCTCATTATTTTAAGGAACAGTTCTCACATTCCTGCCATAAACTTCTTTACCAATTACTAGTTAGTCTTTTACGTCTTTATCTTTACACACTACTTTTTGTATCTGTGTCACATCTGACAAGATATGTGCTCACTCAGAATTTTTCCTTATATGTACCCCATCAGAATATGTTCCATACCTCTACATGAAACTATTAAACTAATAAATATTAAACAATGAGCAGCAAATAAGGAGCAAAATTTAAGGTCTGAATAAATGAAGAGACTTACCATGTCCATGGATTGATGGAAGACTCAGTATTTTCAGAGATGTATAACAATTAAAACTGTATCTTCTTCCAAACAAACCAATTAAAACTTTCTCTTCTCCAAAATATACTATCAGGAAATGGAAAGACAAGCTAAGCTACAGACTGGGAGGAAATCTTCAACATATGTATTTAACAAAGGCTAATATAGAGTTGTGGCTCAGCTGGTAAAGAATCCACCTGCAATGCAGGAGACCTGGGTTAAATCCCTGGGTTGGGAAGATCCCCTGGAGAAGGAAAAGTCTACCCACTCTAGTATTCTAGCCTAGAGAATTCCATGGACTGTATATTCCACGGGGTCGCAAAGAGTTGGACACAACTGAGCAACTTTCACTTTCACTTTAGAGTATATATCAAGAGATCAACAATGAGGAAATAAGCAACTTAATAAAAATAAGGCAAAGGATTTTAACCTTCATGTCACAAACACAAAAGTTGCAAATAAGCACATGAAAAGATGCTAAACATCTTTACTTTCAAGAAAATTGAAGTAAAAGCACAAAGAGAGGATTTTGTATCCTTTAGAATGGCAGGAATTAAAAAGACAGATAATATTGACAAGTGTTGGTAGAGAGATGTAGAGAAACTGAAACTCTCATATTGTGGATGGAGTGAAAAGTGTGAAACAATTTAACAGTTTCTCAACTATAAAGTTAAGACAATTCTTTGTATCATCCAGCAATTTCACTTCTGAATATAGGCATACCAGTACTCTTGCCTAGAAAATCCCATGGACGGAGGAGCCTGGTAGGCTGCAGTCCACGGGGTCGCTAGAGTTGGACACAACTGAGTGACTTCACTTTCACTTTTCACTTTCATGCATTGGAGAAGGAAATGGCAACCCACTCCAGTGTTCTTGCCTGGAGAATCCCAGGGACGGGAAGCCTGGTGGACTGCCGTCTATGGGGTCGCACAGAGTCGGACACGACTGAAGCGACGCAGCAGCAGCAGCAGCAGCATTTTACTGTGTTTCACTTTGTCATGCTTTACAGATACTATGGGTGGGTGGGTGTATATGTGTGTGTGTTTCATAAAGTGAAGGTTTATGACAACCATGTTTTGAGCAAGACTATCAGCAATATTTTCCAACAGCATTTACTCACTTCATGTCTTGTGTCATACTGATAATTCTGGCAATATGTTAAACGTTTTCATTATTATTATATTTTTATGGTGATCTGTGATCAGTGCTCTTTGATGCTACTATTGTAATTGTTTCTGCTGCTGCTAAGTCACTTCAGTCATGTCTGACTCTGTGCGACCCCATAGACGGCAGTCCACCAGGCTCCCCCATCCCTGGGATTCTCCATGCAAGAACACTGGAGTGGGTTGCCATTTCCTTCTCCAATGCATGAAAGTGAAAAGTGAAAGGGAAGTCGCTCAGTTGTGTCCAACTCTTCGCAACCCCATGGACTGCAGCCTACCAGGCCCCTCCATCCATGGGACTTTCCAGGCAAGAGTACTGGAGTGGGGTGCCATGCCTTCTCTATGTAATTGTTTCAGGGCACCACAAACTGTGCTCTTATCAAACAGCAAGCTTAATACATAAATGTTGTGTGTTCTGACTGCTCCACTAACCAGCCATTCCCTCTTCTCTCTACCTCTCCACAGGCCTCCCTATTCCCTGAGACATAACAACATTAAAATTAAGCTAATTAATAACCACACAATAGCCTCTAACTGTTCAGGTTAAAGGAAGAGCCACATGTCTCTCACTTTAAACCAAAAGCTGGAAATGATTAAGCTTAGGGGCAAAGGCATAGTAAAAGTTGTGACAGGCCAAAAGCTAGAACACCTGCACAGTTAGCCAAGTTGTGAACACAAAGTTAAAGTTCTTGAAGGACATTAAGAGTGTTCCTCCAGTGAATACACAAATGATAAGAATGCAAAACAGTCTTAAGCTGATATGGAGAATATGTTAGTGATCTGGATAGAAGATCAAACCAGTCACAATGATTTTCTTAAGCCAAAGCCTATTCCAGAACAAGGCCCTAACACTCCTCAGTTCTGTGAATGTGGAGAAAGGTAAGGAGGCTGCAGAAGAATAGTCTGAGGCTAGCAGAAGTTGGTTCATGAGGTTTTAGGAAAGAAGCTGCCTCCATAACATCAAAGTGTAAGGTGAAGCAGCAAGTCCTGATGTAGAAGCTGCAGCAAGTCCTAACGCAGAAGCTGTAGCAAGTTATCAAGAAGATGTAGCTAAGATAATTAATGAAGGTGACTATGCTAAACAATGGCTTCCCAGGTGGCACTAGTGATAAAGAACCTGCCTGCCAATGTAGGAGACTTAAGAGATGTCAGTTCGATCCCTGGGTTGGGAAGATCCCTTGGAGAAAAGAATGGCTACCCACTCCAGTACTCCTGTCTGGAGAATCCCCTGGACAGAGAAACTTGGCAGGCTATAGTCCGTAGCTTTGCAAAGAGTTAGATGTGATTGAAATGACTTAGCATGCACACATGCTAAACAACAGATTTTCAATGTAGACAAAACAGCTTTATACTGGAAGAAAATGCCATCTAGGACTTTCAAAGTTAGGGAGAAGTCTGGCTTCAAAGCATAGTCTGACTCTTTTTGTAGTGGATCCTGTAGCTGGAGACTTGAAGTCAATGTTCATTCAATGTTTGCAAAATCCTAGGGCCCTTTAGAATTATGGTAAATCTACTCTGCCTGTGCTCTATGAATGGACAAAAAAGACTGGATGACAGCACATTTCTTTATAACACAGTTCACTGAATATCACTGAATATTTTAAGCCCACTGTTGAGACTTGCTTCTTAGAGAAAAGATTCCTTTGAAAATGTTACTGCTCATTGATAATACACCTGGTCACCCAAGAGCTCTGATGGAGATATATAACGGGATTAAAATTTTCACATCTGCCAAAGCAGCATCCTTTGAAGTCATTTCAACATTCAAATCATATTATTTAAGAAATACATTTCTTAAGGCTATAGCTGCTATAGACACTAATTCCTCTTATGGGTCTAGTTGGAACCAACTGAAAGTGTTCTGAAGAGGATTCACATTCTACATGCCATTAAAAAATTCACGACTCAGGGGAAGAGGTCAAAATATCAACATCAACAAGAATTTGAAGGAAGTGGCCAACCCTCATGGACGACATTTGGAGGCTCAAATATTTCACTGAAGAAAGTAAATTCAGATGTGGTAAAAATCACAATAAAACTTTAGAAGTGGAGCCAGAAGATGTTACTGATTATTATATGCAGAGTACATCATGAGAAACGCTGGGCTGGAAGAAGCACAAGGTGGAATCAAGATTGCCAGGAGAAATATCAATAACCTCAGATATGTAGATGACACCACCCTTATGGCAGAAAGTGAAGAACTAAAGAGTCTCTTGATGAAGGTGAAAGGGGAGAGTGAAAAAGTTGGCCTAAAGCTCAACATTCAGAAAACGAAGATCATGGCATCCAGTCCCATCATTTAATGGCAAATAGATGAGGAAACAGCGGAAACAGTGGCTGACTTTATTTTTCTGGGTTCCAAAATCACTGCAGATGGTGATTGCAGCCATGAAATTAAAAGATGCTTACTCCTTGGAAGGAAAGTTATGACCAACCTAGACAGCATATTAAAAAGCAGAGACATTATTTTGTCAACAAAGGTCTGCCCAATCAAGGCTATGGTTTTTCTCATGGTCATGTATGGATGTGAGAGTTGGACTGTGAAGAAAGCTGAGCACTGAAGAATTGATGCTTTTGAACTGTGGTGTTGGAGAAGACTCCTGAGAGTCCCTTGGACTGCAAAGAAATCCAACCAGTCCATCCTAAGGAAATCAGTCCTGGGTGTTCATTGGTGGGACTGATATTGAAGGTGAAACTCCAATACTTTGGCCATCTGATGTGAAGAGCTGACTCATTTGAAAAGATTCTGATGCTGGGAAAGATTGAGGGCAGGAGGAGAAGGGGACGACAGAGGATGAGATGGTCGGATAGCATCACCAACTCAATGGACATGGGTCTGGGTGGACTCTGGGAGTTGGTGATGGACAGGGAGCCCTGGCATGCTGCAATTCATAGGGTCGCAAAGAGTCGGACACAACTGAGCGACTGAACTGAACTGAGTGCACAATTAATAGACTATATTGTAAACATAACTTCTATAATGCACTAGGAAACCAAAAATTTCATGTGACTTGCTTCATTGTCATATTCCTTAACTGCATTATTCTGGAACCACACCTGCAGTATCTCAAAGGTATACCTACATCTACTCAAAATGAATTAAAATATATGTTCATACAAAGACTTCTACACAGATATTCATAGCAATCTTGTTTATCATACCCAGTAATTAGAAAAATGCTAATGGGACAAGAATTGATATATTCTGGTAGACCTGCACAATGAATATCAATCTGCAATAAAAGGATTGCAGATTGATAAAAGCAACAACATGGATATCTCACAGACACAAAGCCAAATGAAGAATCATTTTAAGTGCAAGGCGAGGATTCCATTTATTTGAAAATATAGAAAATGCAAAATTAATG
Organism: Bos mutus; assembly: GCF_027580195.1. Classification (NCBI taxonomy): domain Eukaryota; kingdom Metazoa; phylum Chordata; class Mammalia; order Artiodactyla; family Bovidae; genus Bos; species Bos mutus. Next base: position 50,164,200 of record NC_091642.1, read on the forward strand.
TACAGTGCAAGAATTCAGATCAGTGATTTCCAGAAGTGAGTGGAAATGGAGAATATTGACTTTGAAAGGACCCAGGGAACTTTCTGGGGAAACAGAACTGTCTTACATATTAAGTGGCTTGGTGGTAAGACAGGCATTGACCTAAACATCTAAATGTGTGAACTGATCATATATAACCTATATATCAATAAAAAGAGTATGGTAAATGTAGAACAAAACACTCTCCTTGATGACTCAACCTGTGGCCAATCCCTAAGTTTCTACTCTATGCTATAGATAGCTTCAGTTCAGTTCAGTTCAGTTCAGTCGCTCAGTCGTGTCTGACTCTTTGCAACTCCATGAATTGCAGCATGCCAGGCCTGCCTGTCCATCACCAACTCCTGGAGTTCACTCAAACTCATGTCCATCGAGTCCATGATGCCATCCAGCCATCTCATCCTCTGTCGTCCCTTTCTGCCCCCAATCCCTCCCAGCATCAGAGTCTTTTCCAATGAGTCAACTCTTCGCATGAGGTGGCCAAAGTACTGGAGTTTCAGCTTTAGCATCAGTCCTTCCAAAAGACTTTCAGTTCAGTTCAGTTCAATCGCTCAGTCATGTCTGACTCTTTGCAATGCCATGAATCAGAGCACGCCAGGCCTCCCTGTCCATCACCAACTCCTGGAGTTCACCCAGACTCACGTCCATCAAGTCAGTGATGCCATCCAGCCATCTCATCCTCTGTTGTCCCCTTCTCCTCCTACCCCCAATCCCTCCCAGCATCAGAGTCTTTTCCAATGAGTCAACTCTTCGCATGAGGTGGCCAAAGTACTGGAGTTTCAGCTTTAGCATCAGTCCTTCCAAAGAACACCCAGGGCTGATCTCCTTTAGAATGGACTGGTTGGATCTCCTTGCAGTCCATGGGACTCTCAGGAGTCTTCTCCAACACCACAGTTCAAAAGCATCAATTCTTCAGCACTCAGCTTTCTTCACAGTCCAACTCTCACATCCATACATGACCACAGGAAAAACCATAGCCTTGACTAGACGGATCTTTGTTGGCAAAGTAATGTCTCTGCTTTTCAATATGCTATCTAGGTTGGTCATAACTTTTCTTCCAAGGAGTAAGCATCTTTTAATTTCATGGCTGCAGTCACCATCTGTAGTGATTTTGGAGCCCAAAAAAATAAAGTCTGACATTGTTTCCACTGTTTCCCCATCTATTTCCCATGAAGTGATGGGACCAGATGCCATGATCTTCGTTTTCTGAATGTTAAGCTTTAAGCCAACTTTTTCACTCTCCTCTTTCACTTTCATCAAGAGGCTCTTTAGTTCCTCTTCACTTTCTGCCATAAGGGTGATGTCATCTGCATATCTGAGATTATTGATATTTCTCCCGGCAATCTTGATTCCAGTTTGTTCTTCTTCCAGCCCAGCGTTTCTCATGATGTACTCTGCATATAAGTTAAATAAGCAGGGTGACAATATACAGCCTTGATGTACTCCTTTTCCTTTTTGGAACCAGTCTGTTGTTCCATGTCCAGTTCTAACTGTTGCTTCCTGACCTGTATATAGGTTTCTCAAGAGGCAGGTCAGGTGGTCTGGTATTCCCATCTCTTTCAGAATTTTCCACAGTTTATTGTGATCCACACAGTCAAAGGCTTAGGCATAGTCAATAAAGCAGAAATAGATATTTTTCTGGAAATCTCTTGCTTTTTTGATGATCCAGTGGATGTTGGCAATTTGATCTCTGGTTCCTCTGCCTTTTCTAAAACCAGCTTGAACATCTGGAAGGTTACGGTTCACGTATTGCTGAAGCCTGGCTTGGAGAATTTTGAGCATATTGATGGACTAAACCTGAAAATCGCAAAGAGTTGAACACGACTGAGCAACTGAACTGAACTTAAACCTGGAAACATCATTGTTAGTCATCTTTCATTAAGAATAACACACATTTTTTCAACATACACATCTCATGCAGTGGAGATATTTAAATTAAGGAACTACAGGTAAAGCTATAAACAATTTAAAGTAATTATCACATGATCATTTCAAGTCCCACTGCATTGATAACAAGTAATTTAACATATACTCTGGTAAGGGGCTTCCCTGGTAGTGCAGTTGTAAAGAATCTGTCCGCCAATGCAGGATATGCATATTAGATATTTGGGTCAGGAAGATCCTATGGAGAAAGAAATGGCAATCCTCTCCAGCATTGTTGCTTAGGAAATCTCATGGACAGAGGAGCTGGTAGGATGGGGTTACAGTCCCCGGGTTCACAAGAGTCAGACATGACTTAGGAACCAAGCAATTAACAATGCTCTGATGAATGAAACCTGCTTAACCAGTTCTTTATAGCTGAAGAGCAAGCTTAGCCTCTAACTATAAAAGAAAAGTTGGTTCCTCATCATGAGCATATTGTGTAAACAGTGCTGATAAGCACTTTTCATTGTTATATACTACAGACCAGAGGTGGCAAATTGATGGTACACCTATTTTATATGGCCCACACAGTCTTGGCCTGCACTAGCTTTATTTTTTTAATTATTTCTGAAGATATAAAACTTCAGAGAACTCCCAAATAATTCTATATTTCTTTCTTTGCTTAAATAATTTGCCCATTTGGCATACTGAGCTTTACTCTCAAGTGGTATTCACCACACAGCCACAGTCTCTACTGTAGTATCGCCCTTACACCAAAGCTAAGAATCAGTTGTATTATTCTCATTTTAGCAGTAAACCAGACAGCAAAGTATTTCTTATATCCAAAGTGATGAAAAAGCAAACAATGAAGTCAAGAATGTTTTTGAGAAATGGGAATGCATACATATCTTTACAGCAGTTCTGTCTAAAATGCCAACCAAATGTGTCTGTGTCAAAGGAACTAACCTAGCCACCGTATTCACGTTTGCTGTTTGACCACTCTAACCTCTTATACTGGATGGAGTTGGAAATTATTTCTCTCATGGACCTTGTATGTGTTAGCCATTAGTCATGTCCAACTCTTTGTGACCCCATGGACTGTAGGCTGCCAGGCTCCTCTGTCCATGGAATTCTCCAGGCAAGAATACTGGAGTGGGTTGCCATCTCTTCTCCAAATAACAACTAGGAGCTAAAAAATTACAGTATATAATCAAGTACTAAACTAGTTGAGAAGCATTTAGAAATGTGGTTTAAAGGTCTTTTTTCAGGGAAGAGGAAACCTTATGTTAACTAAAAAGTTTGGGAAGTTTGTTGAGATAGATATGTGAACTTTTCTCAAGTGCATGCTAAATGCTACGTTGCTTCAGTCATGTCTGATTCTTTGAGACCCTATGAACTGTAGCCCCCCAGGCTCCTCTGACCATGGGATTCTCCAGGCAACAATACTGGAGTGGGTTGCCATGCCCTTCTCCAGGGGATCTTCCTGAGCCAAGGATCGAGCCCATGTCTCTTATTTCTCCTGCATTGGCAAGTGGGTTCTTTACCACTAGCTCCACCTGGAAATGAATATAATAAATATTGTATATGCTTCCAATATGTCTATGTAATCTAAGTCTTTAATAAAAATTAACACTCATTAAAAAAGAAAATGTTAGTAATATGATAACATCCATGAGAAAATTTATAAAAAGACACACAAACTAGTAACTTTGGATCTTTGTTTAAAACATTACATGTAGAATTGCCATTTTGTTACCTCAAGACATAATAATTGAAACTAAAAATCTGCCATTGTTTTATAAACAATATATTGGTAAAAATGTAAATAAAATCTCCGTTAGCCATTGCTTTCAATGGTTAATCTTTTTATGTGGTTTTGAATAAATTATTTCAGAAGACTTCTATAATCAGAGGAGAATTTTCAAAGTAAATTATGACAGTAGAAAAATCACTTAACAGACCCTATTTGTACACTTCATATTATATAATCTATTGAACTTTATATGAAGTCAACAAAACCCAGTGATGTAAAGAAACAGATTTTATTTTCTAAACTGTCAAACTGTGAACTATGAGAATTAACGAGATTTGTTGATCTTACCAAGAAAAGCTAAAAATATTTTATAGGAAACTATGTTAAGTATGATTCTTTTTTTAGTATTGTTAGGCTTGGCATGCGCGCGCATGTGCGTGTGTGTGTGTGTGTGAAAGTCTATCTCTCTAAAAGACTATCAGTTCTGAAATGATAACATCTTTACACTGCTGAAAACTCTTTTAAATGAACTGTAACAGCAGTAACTATTTCTCTGGGCCAACTGCTTTGCAAATTGTCCATGAATCGATACATAATGAGACACAAACAATTTATCTTTGTGGGATCCATAAGAAATTCAAGTGCATAATTAGATTATCTATCACCTGTCAAAAGAGCAAAATAAATAGAGGTTGTTACCCAAGAGATAAAGAAAGAAATAGAATAAATACAGACCAAGGCAGAAAGGTGCTGAAATGATTAAGGGGAAAAACATTTCTTTGGAAAGGTCTGGGAACCACAACAGTAAAAGGGTGTAAGTGAAAGTCGCTCAGTCTTCTCTGACTGTTTGCAACCCATGGACTATATAGTCCACGGAATTCTGCACGCCAGAATACTGGAGTGGGTAGCCTCTCCCTTCTCCAGGGGATCTTTCCAACCCAGGGATCAAACCCAGGTTGGCTGCATTGTGGGCAGATTCTTTACCAGCTGAGCCACAAGGGAAGCCCATAAAAGGGTAACTAGGTTTTATGTTTGAAACTCTAGGGTTGAAATTTACAACTTTTATATATAATATGATTATAGGTATGTCTAGAAGAGAAGCTTCTATATATCTTATGTTATGTTCTATACAAGTTATGTATAGAATAGAAGTTATGTACAGAAAAGAGGTAAAAGGCAAAGGAAAAAACGCAAGCTATACCCATTTGAATGCAGAGTTCCAAAGAAATAGGAGAGATAACAAAGCCTCCCTCAGGGACCAATGCAAAGAAATAGAGGAAAACAATAGAATGGGAAAGACTAGATATCTCTTCAAGAAAGTTAGAGATACCAAGGGAACATTTCATGCAAAGATGGGCTCAATAAAGGACAGAAATGGTACGGACCTTACAGAAGCAGAAGATATTAAGAAGAGGTAGCTATATAAAAAATATCTTTATGACCCAGGTAATCATGACAGTGTGATTACTCACGTAGAGGCAGACATCCTGGAATGCAAAGTCAAATGGGCCTTAGGAAGCATCACTACAAACAAAGCTAGAGGAGGTGATGGAATTCCAGTTGAGCTATTTCAAATCCTGAAAGACGATGCTGTGAAAGTGCTGCACTCAATATGCCAGCAAACTTGGAAAACTCAGCAGTGGCCACAGGACTGGAAAAGGTCAGTTTTCATACCAATCCCTAAGAAAGGCAATACCAAAGAATGATCAAACTACAGCACAATTGCACTCATCTCACATGCTGGCAACCCCATAGACGGCAGCCCACCAGGCTTCCTGGTCCCTGGGATTCTCCAGGCAAGAACACTGGTGTGGGCTGCCATTGCCTTCTCCAATGCATGAAAGTGAAAAGTGAAAAGGAAGTCACTCAGTCATATCCGACTGTTTGCGACCCCATGGACTGAAGCCTACCAGGCTCCTCTGTCCATGGGATTTTCTAGGCAAAAGTACTGGAGTGGGGTGCTATTGCCTTCAGACATGACTGAAGTGACTTAGCAGCAGTAGCAGCAGCACATGCTAGTAAATTAATGCTCAAAATTCTTCAAGTCAGGCTTAAACAATATTTGAACCATGAACTTCCAGATGTTCAAGCTAGTTTTAGAAAAGGCAGAGGAACCAGAGATCAAATTGCCAACATCTGCTGGATCATCGAAAAAGCAAGAGAGTTCCAGAAAAACATCTGCTTCTGTTTTACTGAATATGCCAAAGCCTTTGACTGTGTGGATCACAATAAACTATGGAAAATTCTGAAAGAGATGGGAATACAAGACCACCTGACCTGTGTCCTGATAAATCTGTATACAGGTCAGAAAGGAACAGTTAAAACTGTACATGGAACAATAGACAGATTCCAAATCGGGAAAGGAGTACGTCAAGGCTGTATATTGTCACCTTGTTTATTTAACTTATATACATCATGAGAAATGCTGGGCTGGAGGAAGCACAAGCTGGAATCAAGATTGCTGGGAGAAATATCAATAACCTCAGATAGGCAGATGATACCACCCTTATGGTGGAAATCGAAGAAGAACCAAAGAGCCTCTTGATGAAACTGAAAGAGGAGAGTGAAAAAGTTGGCCTAAGGCTCAACATTCAGAAATCTAAGATCATGGCATCCGGTCCCATCACATCATGGGAAATAGATGGGGAAACAGTGGAAACAGTGTCAGACTTTATTTTGGGGGCTCCAAAATCACTGCAGATGGTGATTGCAGCCATGAAATTAAAAGACGCTTACTCCTTGGAAGGAAAGTTATGACCAACCTGAATAGCATATTCAAAAACAGAGACATTACTTTGCCAACAAAGGTCCGTCTAGTCAAGGCTATGGTTTTTCCTGTGCTCATGTATGGATATGAGAGTTGGACTATAAAGAAAGCTGAGCACCGAAGAATTGATGCTTTTGAACTGTGGTGTTGGAGAAGACTCTTCAGAGTCCCTTGGATTGTTAAGAAGATCCAACCAGTCCATCCTAAAGGAAATCAGTCCTGAATATTCATTGGAAGGACTGATTTTGAAGCTGAAACTCCAATACTTTGGCCACCTGATTTGAAGAACTGACTCATTTGAAAAGACCCTGATGCTGGGAAAGATTGAAGGCAGGAGGAGAAGGGGATGACAGAGGATGAGACGGTTGGATGGCATCACCAATTCAATGGACATGAGTTTGAGTAAACTCCGGGAGTTGGTGATGAACCGGGAAGCCTGGCATGCTGCAGTCCATGGGGTCACAAAGAGTCAGACAGGGCTCAGTGACTGAACTGAACTGAACGTACTCCAGGTAGAGAAATAGTATTAAGAAATTTGAGCCTAGCATATCTGTGTCTTATGAATAAAACTCCTTCACTGAAAAGCAAATTACAAGTTGAATGGCAGAATAGCGATGAGATGATTTTCAAAATGCTTAATCATCACAGCAAAAGTATCAAGTATTCTAAAATATTTGCTCTAAGGGTACATAAAAAGGCAAACATTACAAAGAAATGGGGAAAGTGTGTATAATCATATAACTGATTCAAAAAATTCAACATCAATGAGATTTCAGATTTAAATGACCAACTATGTGCCCAGAATAATGATTCAGAACTCTATCTGCATCAATGATCATTATTACGAAATTTCAGAACTCCAGGAATAAAAGTGAAAATACTAAAACTTCAAAAGAGAAAAAAAATTGTTTGACTCCAAGACTGAGAATGAGACCAAATTTCTCAGGACCAAAATTGAAAACCAAAAAAAAAATAAATAAATACCTTGACAATCTTATTCTACATCCAGCAGAACTATCCTTAAGAGAACAGAATAAAGGTATTTCAAAGATTCAGTGGCTTAAGTAATAAATTCCCTGTGCACTTTTCTCAGGAAACTAAGAGGCCCATGAAACAAAATGAAGAAATGTAAAGTATCAAAGCTTTTCATATGTTGTAATGCCCTTAAAATATAAACTCCTTTAAAACATGCATAAATATTCTTGCCACTAAAATCACACCACTGACAACATTTCTCAGAAAATTCTCTTAAAGGAGTAATATTGGAAATTTTTTTCTGAATCTGTAACACCAGTTTGACACATAATACACAAATTGTCTGCAAAATAATTTCCAATGAGCCCCATTCTAATTAGCACCTGCCCAAAGTCAAATAATTCTTTATAAAACTACTGAGAAGTAAATTACATTATTGTGAATCACGCAACCATTTTATAGCACAGTGATAATGTCCATATATCAGAAATGACAGCCCATTTTCCATTCACTATTATAAAAAGGAACAGGTGATACAAAGTCATTGCATTTTCTGAGTTAATGCCACATTATACAGCCAGCTTGTCTCCTACTTTGTCAGTTTTCTCCAAATGAAACAAATAAGGCTGCCACTGGTTCATGTAGATAATAGCCTTCATGCTGGTCTATACATTTCATCACTGATGTATTAGGCAGTTCACACACACACACACACACACACACAAAGATTTTGACTGTCACTAGTTATTAGGTTCCCCTCAATTGTTTTCCACAGAAACTGTCTCCATTATCAGAAAATGACTGCACACAGCACTGCCTCAGAAGATCGTTCCAAAATAATAGTCTTTGTATTATATGAAGATAATAGAATCTACCTCATAAGTTGAGAGCTTTAAATGAGGCAATGGGAAGCACTGAGCACCGTGACTGGTACATAGCGAGTGTTCAATAAATAATGGTTTTATTAGTGGCTTTAAACTGGGGAATAGCATGAAAAAATCAAGACTCTGCAAAAGGCAGAGCAAAGAACAAGAAATAAAGACTGTGGGACTTGTCCTGATGCTAAGATTTGTCCCTTGGCATTTAAACAAGTAAGAGGAATTGTATAAGAGTGAAATTAGAGTTAATCAGAGGCATAATATCTTCTATAGTGTTTGGGGGCCTGAAAACAGAGGCCACTATTTTAGGAGAAGTATCCATGAGGTGTGATTTAAAGGCCTAAGTGTGAGCTTCATTCTGTGTATTCAAGATTTCCAAAAAATTTTCACAGGTTATTATGTGAGAAAGTGCCCCCATAATTCCATGATACATTGCATATATAAATATCATCCACTTCAGCTAATCACTATGAAATTTCAGGTAGCAACCAGTTGTTAAAAACCCATTTCTCAACTTGTAAAGATATTTTACATGGAACTTCCTAACTATAAGTTATTCAACTCCTTATTATGCCTGTCTTGATTTTTTCCATCTACACCAGGAACACAGTGGCACATGCCCACCACCTATTCATTTGCTAGAGTAAGTACATCAGATGATTTGACATAAGAGACATCATGACAATCTGTAGAAACTTATTAATGAAAACCCAGATATCAGGGCCTCATCCAAGATATATTCCATCAGAATTTCTCAAATAGAGGGTCCAGGAATGATCTATTAAGTTAATAGACTACTTCTAAAGTTCAAACTTAATTAAAGACATCTTAAACTAGAAAAGCAGCATTAGTTTAGAAATCTGTAGAAACTTACTAATGAAAACCCAGACATCAGGGCCTCATCCAAGATATACTCCATCAGAATTTGTCAGATAGAGGGTCCAGGAAATGATCTATTAATAGAGTACTTCTAAAGTTCTAGAGATTTCTTAAACTAGAAAAGCAGCATTCATTTAGAAATAAATGGAGTCTATTCATAATAGAGACTACACAATCAATACAAATATACAACTAACACACAATTAATTCTTGAAATGTGTGCAATCAGGAAATATGTTTGATTTTACAAAACAAAGTATCTGAACCTCTGATCAAAGGAATATGATAGGAGTCATTCTGACATGATTTTCAAACTAAATTCTATTTCTTTCTACCAGTACATCAAAGAATGCTATGGAGTCAGAGAGGAATAAAGAGAAGGAAAAAATACAAAGGAGAGAAAATGTACAGGGAAAAGACAATAGGAGTATTTGAATATGTGCTAGTTTCAAAAATCTTAAAATGCAATTAATTTTTAAAAAGGCAATACTCTCCATAAAAATTGTTTCTTAAGCCTTGATACCTAAGTAAACTTTGAATACAGCACATGGAGAAACAAAGGAATTTTTAAATTAATGCTAAATTCTTGAGAGAATACATGTAATAGTAAAGATAAGATGAAGACTACAGAAGAGAGGCAATATATATTAAACAAAGATTCAGGCAAATGAAAAAAGACGACAAAGAGGTCTTTCCTACAGCCACCTTCAGCTGTAAGGTTTTCACCGGGTTATGAAGTTAAGGACTGAAATGCATATTATGAGTGTATGCATGTATCTACTAAAATTAACATATTCAGTAAACTATGCACAGTTCTTATTATAGAATTTTCTTTAATGATTCACTAATAATCCTTTTTTATGTTAAGGTTGCAAATTATCTCTCATGTATTGCTAAAAATCAGACATCTACACTAACTAACTGGGTTACACTCTCAGCAATGGTGAAGTAAACTCCTAGGGCTGACACTCTCACAGATAACAACTATGAACTCTGGACAAAAAAGAAAAATTACATGAGCATACTGCAAAGCTAAGAAAAGTATACACATCTTGTAGGAAAGCTGATACTTGGGCAGAAAAAAGGGGGGACAGGACTAGCTCTGGGCCAGTTTCCTGCTTTTAGAGTTTTTAGTTGAGAGCAGGCCCTGTCAACACTATGCATGGAAGCTAAAATCCCAATACAAAACCCACCATCATTCTAGAACCAGAGGAAGAAATTGAGAGCATGACAGCCACTGTTTAAAAGTGAGAGAGGCAAACTGGAAAAGAGAGTCAGAGGTTGGCTGCCCAAAGTTCTATGTATAAACTTTGCCCATTCTCTGGTGAACCTCTAAATAATTCATGCATGGGCAGATCTCAAGTAGCTAAAGAAACTGAACAAATAACTAAGCCACTGTCAAACAATAGAGCTATAGTTTGAGACCAACCAAATACGTTACCACCTAGAAGAGATTATAGAATTTAAATGAGTGGAGAGCTAAACCATGTCCATGGATCAAAACATCCAGTATTGTTTAGTATCAATTCTCTCCAAACCAATCTTGAAAGTCAACAAAATCCCTACCATTTTCCTAGAATGCTTTTATGCAGAAATTGACAAATGATATAAACATCCCAATGTTCACTGCAGCATTATTTACAATATAACTATGATATATAACTCTCTAGTCTAATTCCACTGGCAGATAAATGGATTAAGATGATATAGAAGGATATGTATTTACATGCACATTCATAAGCATGAAAAAGAACTACAACAACATGGACGGACCTAGAAGATATTACCTGACCTAAGTCAGACAGAGAAAGACAATACTGTATGTTTTCACTTATATGTGGAACCTAAAAAACAAACCAGTCCATTCTAAAGGAGATCAGCCCTGGGATTTCTTTGGAAGGAATGATGCTAAAGCTGAAACTCCAGTACTTTGGCCACCTCATGCCAAGAGTTGACTCATTGGAAAAGACTCTGATGCTGGGAGGGATTGGGGGCAGGAGGACAAGGGGACGACAGAGGATGAGATGGCTGGATGGCATCACTGACTCGATGGACATGAGTCTGAGTGAACTCTGGGAGTTGGTGATGGACAGGGAGGCCTGGCGTGCTGCGATTCATGGGGTCGCAAAGAGTCAGACACGACTGAGTGACTGAACTGAAAAATCAAAGCAAGCAAATAAACATAACATAACAGAAAAAGACTCACAGATACAGAGAACTAGTCACTGCCAGATGTAGGGGAAGAGGGGATGTGCAAAGTAGGTTAAGAGGGTAAGAGGCATAAATATCAGTTATAAAGTAAGTATAAAACAGGGAATATAGTCAATAATATTGTAATAGTTTTCTATTGTGTGAAAGACAGTGAAAGTGAAAGTCGCTCAGTCGTGTCCGACTCTTTGCGACCCCACGGACTATACAGTCCATGGAATTCTTTAGGCCAGAATACTGGAGTGGGTTGCCATGCCCTTCTCCAGGGGATCTTCCCAACCCAGGGATTAAACCCAGATCTCCTGCATTGCAGGTGGATTCTTTACCAGCTGAGCCACACTGCATCACTGTCTTACACCTGAAGTAATATAATATTGTAAATCAACTATACTTCAATTAAAAGAAATAATCCAGATTGAACATTTCTCCACATGGGTAATTTTCTAATGACTAAACTGTACAGATCAGGGAATTTCATAATACAACGTCATGAAGAAAAATTCATTGTTCAGAGTAGTATGTCACTGAGCATTGTGCACAAGGAACAAAATGGAATTTAGTCTCGTTAACAGCAGAAAGCAATGACTGCAAGACCTTAGAAAAGAAGGGGTGAACACTTGAGGCCACAATCAATAGCTAGTGGCAGCAAAAGGAGCTATGATGGAAGTCTGGTTCAAAAGACAAACTGTTCTTGAATTGACAGATTCCTCTGCTATGACCAGTCTGAAGAATTGAAGGAAGCAATGGGATTGCAAAATCATCACAAAAAATAATCATTTAAGGGGAGAACATTTGCAAAGATTTTTTGTAAATAAATGGTTACATAAACACTTGAAAATCAGGGGCTCCATTCTCAACAGGTCAGTTAATTCCAAAATTATAAATCTCTTTTGCTTTCCGGTTTGGAAGAGTCACAGCAACAATGATTACCCCATTTTTCCTTCCCAAGGACTCTTTTTTGAAGTTTGATTAAATTTCATAGAAACTCTCCTCAAATTACTTAAACTTAACTTTATCAACATTCAGCAGGATTTTCCAGAACCTTGTAAATGCTGAGTTACTAAGTTTGCATAATAGTAAAAATTTGAAGGATCAGACTCATTTTTTAAAACTCCCATTAAGAAGCTCACAAATAGCACAGGGAGCTCAGCTGGATACTTTGAGAAAACCTAAAGGAGTAGGACGAGTTGGGTGGGCAGTAAGAGGGAGACGCAAGACGGAGGAGATATATGTATATCTATACTTGATTCACGTTGCTGTACAGCAGAAACTAACAACATTGTAAAGCAATTATATGCCAATAAAAATAAAGCAAAAAAATAAAAACTGAAATTCCATTAAGTAATATGAGAAACTGTACACCGAACACTAACATCTGGCTCATAGTAGGCACTCCCCTCCTCCCCATCCATACTTCACAAATGAGCATCCATAAGTCTTAATTTTATATTTCAGACTTTGGTGCAACAATTAACCTTTCACACAAATATGGTATGTTTAAGCAGCAGTAGTACAGCCTCCAAAATTACCTTATTTTCTCCTGTCAGAACACATCTCTCCCAAAGACAAGAGGAAAATGAGAATGTAGTTTCTCCAGGTCAGGTTTTTCTCAGCCATGATCGCCTACTTTATTCAAAATGTACAAGATCAGGCTCAATGAATGTATCTTCTTCCAATGGTAATTTGTCTGAGATCAAAACCTCTGGTTTTTTAATCATTAAAAACATATAATGTGCCAGTCACAGTTTGCCACTCTGCAGTACTATTTATATTGAAAGTCTCATATGAAATATGCCAAAGTTACCCACAGAGCATGTCTATTTTGCTTATATTTTACAGCTCCCACCTTTTCAGTCTATAAACCCTTTCTACTGAAAGTGGTTTTGACAGTCACAGATATCAGGATAAATTTTAAAAACAAGTAACTGATCTCAGAATTCAGTTCCCATAAGCCAATAGTTCATATCACAGATAACAGATGACAGATTCTTTGTTGACTTTTTCACTAAAGAGGAAGTTTAGAAACAGCAGTAATTTTTTCTAAAAAGAAGACTGAATAAGACTGTGTCATCTACCATAACACATCTTATTTAAGTCAGCAAATATTTACTGCAAGAATAATTTATTTACTCCAGTTCAGTTCAGACAGTCACTCAGTCCTGTCCGACTCTTTGGGACCCCATGAATCGCAGCATGCCAGGCCTCCCTGTCCATTACCAATTCCCGGAATTCTCTCAGACTCATGTCCATCGAGTCAGTGATGCCATCCAGCCATCTCATCCTCTGTCATCCCCTTCTCCTCCTGCCCCCAATCCCTCCCAGCATCAGAGTCTTTTCCAATGAGTCAACTCTTGGCATGAGGTGGCCAAAGTACTGGAGTTTCAGCTTTAGCATCATTCCTTCCAAAGAAATCCCAGGGCTGATCTCCTTCAGAATGGACTGGTTGGATCTCCTTGCAGTCCAAGGGACTCTCAAGAGTCTTCTCCAACACCACAATTCAAAAGCATCAATTCTTTGGTGCTCAGCCTTCTTCACAGTCCAACTCTCACATCCATACACGACCACAGGAAAAACCATAGCCTTGACTAGATGGACCTTTGTTGGCAAAGTAATGTCTCTGTTTCTGAATATGCTATCTAGGTTGGTCATAACTTTCCTTCCAAGGAGTAAGCGCCTTTTAATTTCATGGCTGCAGTCACCATCTGCAGTGATTTTGGAGCCCCCCAAAATAAAGTCTGACACTGTTTCCACTGTTTCCCCATCTATTTCCCATGATGTGATGGAACTGGATGCCATGATCTTCATTTTCTGAATGTTGAGCTTTAAGCCAACATTTTCACTCTCCACTTTCATTTTCATCAAGAGGCTTTTTAGTTCCTCTTCACTTTCTGCCATAAGGGTGGTGTCATCTGCATATCTGAGGTTATTGATATTTCCCCTGGCAATCTTGATTCCAGCTTGTGCTTCTTCCAGTCCAGCATTTCTCATAATGTACTCTCCATATAAGTCATATACAGCCTTGACGTACTCCTTTTCCTCTTTGGAACCAGTCTGTTGTTCCATGCCCAGTTCTAACTGTTGCTTCCTGACCTGCATACAGATTTCTCAAGAGGCAGATCAGGTGGTCTGGTATTCCCATCTCTTTCAGGATTTTCCACAGTTTACTGTGATCCACACAGTCAAAGGCTTTGGCATATTCAATAAAGCAGAAATAGATGTTTTTCTGGAACTCTCTTGCTTTTTCCATGATCCAGCGGATGTTGGCAATTTAATCTCTGGTTCCTCTGCCTTTTCTAAAACCAGCTTGAACATCAGGAAGTTCACGGTTCACGTATTGCTGAAGCCTGGCTTGGAGAATTTTGAGCATTACTTTACTAGCATGTGAGATGAGTGCAATTGTGCAGTAGTTTGAGCATTCTTTGGCATTGCCTTTCTTTGGGATTGGAATGAAAACTGACCTTTTCCAGTCCTGTGGCCATGGCTGAGTTTTCCAAATTTGCTGGCATATTGAGTCCAGAACTTTCACAGCATCATCTTTCAGGATTTGAACTAGCTCAACTGGAATTCCATCACCTCCACTAGCTTTGTTCGTAGTGATTTTTTCTAAGGCCCACTTGACTTCACATTCCAGGATGTCTGGCTCTAGTTCAGTGATCACATCATCATGATTATCTGGGTCGTGAAGATCTTTTTTGTACAGTTCTTCTGTGTATTCTTGCCACCTCTTCTTAATATCTTCTGCTTCTGTTAGGTCCATACCATTTCTGTCCTTTAACAAACCCATCTTTGCATGAAATGTTCCCTTGGTATCTCTAATTTTCTTGAAGAGATCTCTACTCTTTCCCATTCTGTTGTTTTCCTCTATTTCTTTGCATTGATCACTGAGGAAGGCTTTCTTATCTCTTCTTGCTATTCTTTGGAACTCTGCATTCAGATGCTTATATCTTTCCTTTTCTCCTTTGCTTTTTGCTTCTCTTCTTTTCACAGCCATTTTTAAGGCCTCCCCCAGACAGTCATTTTGCTTTTTTGCATTTATAGGAAACACTCTGGATTCAAATCCTGATTATACCAATGCTGATCGTGTGACCTACAGAAAAACAAATAAACTGAATCCTGTTTCCTTGTCTCAAAAATTAGATTAATAGCTCACATGTTTAACTTTCCAGTATATCTGGTACCATATTTTGGATTTCATTTCAGCAGAAAACGTACTTTGCTTAGTCGTTCAGTTGTGTCTGACTCTTTGTGATCCTGTGGACTGTAGCCTGCCAGGCTCTTCTGTCCATGGGGATTCTCCAGGCAAAAATACCAGAGTGGGTTGCCATGCCCTTCTCCAGGGGATCTCCCTGACTCAGGGATCAAACCCAGGTCTCCCTCGTTGCAGGCAAATTCTCAATCATCTGAGCCACCATGTAAACCTAATCTTTCCCAGATGTAATCACACAGTTACTTTAGTCTTCATATCCACACTGGTAATAATGCTCCTATATCTTTTTACATGGACCATGTGCTTGCATCTGGTTCTGAATAGTTCAGAGAAAGTCTGTCTAAATTAGGCCTTACATTAGCTTGCAGCTCAACAGACACAACAGCATCCTGGTAGGTATCCCAGTTTAACCCCACATACCCTCAGCAGATTCAGCAGATTTCAAACTGGTCTTATATCTAATCCGTAGTCAAATACTTCAGGCAGACATATATCATCAAATACAACAAGCCTTAATAGCCACAGGTCCACCACCTCATCTGCTGTGCCACTTCCCCCAACAATTCATTCACCCGGCACTTTGCAGTCACCTGCCCCTAGTTAGTATAATATTAAGAATATTTAAATAAGGCCTTGGAAAACAGGTGATATTAAACCAGTAAACATCCAAAGTTCAAGAAGTTGTCCTGGAAGAAATTATTTTTAACCAATGCATTGAATATTGTCAAATTGACAGTGTGACAAGAAGTTTCTCACAAGTTTTTCAGTGAAAAGTCAATCCATAGAGCTAGTAATACCACAGCACATTGTTGCAAAAAACAAACCCCATACGATGTCACATATGTAGAATCTAAAACATCCAAATTCATGACAACAGAGACTAGAATAGTGGTTACCAGGGCCTGGGAAATGGGGGATGAGGAGATGTTGGTCAAAGGGTACAAACTTCCAGTTATTTGATGAGTAAGTTCTGGGAAGCTAATGTACAGCATGGGGATTACAGTTAATAAAACTATATTATAATAAAACAGCATAACTTTGTATGTCAATTATACCTCAAGAAAAAACAATACTGTATTATATACTTGGAAGTTGCTGAAAGAGTAGGTATTAAATGTTTTTGCCACAAAAAAAGAAATGGTAATTTTGCAATGTGATAGAGGTGTTAGCTAATGCTATGATGGTAATCATTTCACAATATAAGGGTATCATATCAATACATTGTACATCTTAGACATATACAATGCTATATTTCAGTTATCTCAATAAAGCTAGAAGAAATTTTAAAATAAAATTAAATCAAATTAAATTCCTCACATGAAACGTGGTCTACTGGAAGACTTGGTCACCAGTGCCTAACCATATACCCTGGTTTCATACCCCATTATGCTTAACTGTGTATATATTCAATGCTTAGATTTTCCTAATATTTTTTCAGCCATGTCACTACTAACTTTTGACACAAAGGGAAAAAATAAAAGAATGAGGGCTACTTGATTTTTTAAAGCTTTCAAGGAAACAATACATCTGTGAAGAAAAGGAACAAGGTTTAACTAAACTGCTTTCTGCTGCACAGGGCCAGTGGTTAGTGGTATTCTTGGCCTTGTCTTTGTCTTCCTCAAAAGTGCCTCCCCATTGCAAAGCTAGCATCTGAAATCTAAAGATGAAAAGAGAAGCAGCATGTTTTCTGTACAACAGATGCGATAAAATACCCCAAAGCTTTTCTTATTGAACACATCTCCAGAGTCTGCTTGAAGTGATTTCTTTTCATCTTTAGTCCTTTCTTATATCTCTACATGTATAGTGTAATAGCCTTTAGTAAACTGGTTTTCTTTTATTATTTTTAGTGAACAAGCAGGATCATGTTGCTTTTAAAGACTTCCCTGAGAGAAGCAATGTCTTAACATAAAGTAACATTAGGGAAATGAAGCCACACACAAAATAACTGCTTTCCACTTATCCTGAGCTTTCCTTTCAACTGTGCCGAAGTTCCGTGAAGACCTGCATATACTACTCAGGGAAATGTAGAAAATATTTTAAAAGCTATGTTTTTATGTCATACTATTAACTGAGTTTTTCAGAGCCCCTTGGACTGCAAGGAGATCCAACCAGTCCATTCTAAAGGAGATCAGTCCTGGGTGTTCACTGGAAGGACTTATGCTGAAGCTGAAACTCCAATACTTTGGCCACCTCATGTGAAGAGTTGACTCATTGGAAAAGACCCTGATGCTGAGAGGGATTGGAGGCAGGAGGAGAAGGGGATGACAGAGGATGAGATGGCTGGATGGCATCACTAATTCGATGGACATGAGTTTGAGTGAACTCCGGGAGTTGGTGATGGACAGGGAGGCCTGGCGTGCTGCGATTCATGGGGTCGCAAATAGTCGGACACAACTGAGTGACTGAACTGAACTGAACTGAACATGACATAGTGGTTTATCTTCCATGGGTAACTCAAAACCTGACAGAGAAACGAGTTTAAATTTACTTCATCTACTCAGTGACTTAAATGTTTCACAAGAGATCATTAGCAAGTTTGAGTTCAAATCCAGAAACAGGAGCAGTACATGTGACTCTCATTTTTGAAAGAAATAAATATCCTTTATTGTTTGTTGCACTGTGCTTAGTCACTCGGTCATGTCAAACTCATTGCGACCCTGTGAACTGTAGCCCACCAGAGTCCTCCATCCATGGGGATTCTCCAGGCAAGAATACTGGAGTGGGTTGCCATGCCTCCTCCAGAGAATCTTCCAAACCCAGGTCTTCTGCATCACAGGCAAGTTCTTTACCATCTGAGTCACCACGGAAGCTTTATTGTATAGGTATTTGTAAACCCACTTTTGTCACAATACCATATACACTTTTAAATAATCAAAACAGTAAAAAAAAAAAAATGGAAAAAGAAAAGTAGACTTGAACACTGAAGCAACCTCAAGCATTCCTTTATTATGGTGACTTTCTGTAAGGGAAGTTTTTACATGATAAATTTATTTAAAAGTGGAAGTAAACAAAGAAAATAACCACTTACAAACACAACATGTGGGAATTTATGGATCAGTATTTGGAATGGAACTAAAGGAAGATCTGGAATGTAGCCAGAGTCAAGAGACAATGGAGAATGTCACCCATTTCAGTGCTTACAGGGACTCTGAAAAATGAACAGGACTCTTACAGGTGACCAAGTTGAATGTGAACCTTGACACTAAGCTCTGCACTTTGTAAGTCAGAAGAAATACGACACATCCTTGACAATTAGGCAATAGGTCCAAAGCCTGTGTTTGATTAATTTTATTTGATACATAGGCCTTTTTACAACTTTGTCTGTGGCTCTGTGTGAATATCAATAAATAAATTTTGTTAGTAAAGCCAAATTCAGATATCTCGAGTTGATGGTTTTGTGATCTATGAGCAACCTACCTTTATAACAGTTAAAAAATTTTATTTATATTTCATATTTATAAAAATCAAAATTATAGTCTTAAAGCTAAAAAAAAAAGAACCCATGAGGATCTGGATGAGGCAGTCATAGTACCCCTGGAGAGGTAAGGAAGAATTGACATATTTATTAGTTTAAAATCAACAACATGGAGAAATATACCATGTTCATGGATTGGAAGAATCAATATAGTGAAAATGAGTATACTACCCAAAGCAATTTATAGATTCAATGCAATCCCTATCAAGCTACCAACGGTATTCTTCACAGAGCTAGAACAAATAATTTCACAATTTGTATGGAAATACAAAAAAACCTCGAATAGCCAAAGCTATCTTGAGAAAGAAGAATGGAACTGGAGGAATCAACCTACCTGACTTCAGGCTCTACTACAAAGCCACAGTTATCAAGACAGTATGGTACTGGCACAAAGACAGAAATATAGATCAATGGAACAAAATAGAAAGCCCAGAGATAAATCCACGCACATATGGACACCTTATCTTTGACAAAGGAGGCAAGAATATACAATGGATTAAAGACAATCTCTTTAACAAGTGGTGCTGGGAAATCTGGTCAACCACTTATAAAAGAATGAAACTAGAACACTTTCTAACACCATACACAAAAATAAACTCAAAATGGATTACAGATCTCAATGTAAGACCAGGAACTATAAAACTCCTAGAGGAGAACATAGGCAAAACACTCTCCGACATACATCACAGCAGGATCCTCTAGGACCCACCTCCCAGAATATTGGAAATAAAAGCAAAAATAAACAAATGGGACCTAATTAAACTTAAAAGCTTCTGCACATCAAAGGAAACTATTAGCAAGGTGAAAAGGCAGCCTTCAGAATGGGAGAAAATAATAGCAAATGAAGCAACTGACAAACAACTAATCTCAAAAATATCAAGCAACTCCTACAGCTCAACTGCAGAAAAATAAATGACCCAATCAAAAAATGGGCCAAAGAACTAAATAGACATTTCTCCAAAGAAGACATACAGATGGCTAACAAACACATGAAAAGATGCTCAACATCACTCATTATCAGAGAAATGCAAATCAAAACCACTATGAGGTACCATTTCACACCAGTCAGAATGGCTGTGATCCAAAAGTCTACAAGCAATAAATGCTGGAGAGGGTGTGGAGAAAAGGGAACCCTCTTACACTGTTGGTGGGAATGCAAACTACTACAGCCATTATGGAGAACAGTGTGGAGATTCCTTAAAAAACTGGAAATAGAACTGCCTTATGATCCAGCAATCTCACTGCTGGGCATACACACTGAGGAAACCAGAAGGGAAAGAGACACGTGTACCCCAATGTTCATTGCAGCACCGTTTATAATAGCCAGGACATGGAAGCAACCTAGATGTCCATCAGCAGATGAATGGATAAGAGAGCTGTGGTACAGATACACAATGGAGTATTACTCAGCCATTAAAAAGAATACATTTGAGTCATTTCTAATGAGGTGGATGAAACTGGAACCTATTATACAGAGTGAAGTAAGCCAGAAAGAAAAACACCAATACAGTATACTAACTCATATATATGGAATTTAGAAAGATGGTAACAATAACCCTGTGTATGAGACAGCAAAAGAGACACTGATGTATAGATCAGTCTTATGGACTCTGTGGGAGAGGGAGAGGGTGGGAAGATTTGGGAGAATGGCATTGAAACATGTATAATATCATGGATGAAACGAGTTGCCAGTCCAGGTTCGATGCACAATACTGGATGCTTGGGAGTGGTGCACTGGGATGACCCAGAGGGATGGTATGGGGAGGGAGGAGGGAGGAGGGTTCAGGATGGGGAACACAGGTATACCTGTGGTGGATTCATTTCGATAATTGGCAAAACTAATATAATATTGTAAAGTTTAAAAATAAAATAAAATTTTAAAAAATTAAAAAATAATAAAATCAACAACATCTATTCATTAAGTGACTGTTAGATAACAGCAGAGAACTGAGAACAGGAGTCACTACTGACTCCTATGTACTGATATTTCACATTTCCACCAATCACATTTGGAAATGTAGAAGATACAGACTTCAGCAGAAGGTAAGGAATCTAAAGTACCTATAGTGTGCCATTTTGAAAGTTATGACAATAATAAAAGCAGTTATTACACTTACCATTGCCAATGATCTACTATGAGCAAAGTCTATACTAAATGTTTTATATGAAATATTCTGTATAGTCCTTATATCTATCATTATCTTCATTTTGCATAAGGAAACTGAGGCAGAAAGAAGTTTAGTAATTTGCCCTAAGTCACAGTCAGTAGGGGCCAAAGCCAATATTATCCACACAAGAACTGGTCTCATACTTTGAGACTCATACGTTTGTTAATCCTATGGCTCATGAGTATTACTTGCTGGGTGTATAACCTAAGGCTTGTAGTTCAATCGACATCACCCTTGTTTCTTCTTACTGAAAATAAGGACAGTGCTTCGTGATCACTAAACTCTTTCAGTTCCTAAACTTTTCATATTGGGGGGAAAAAAAAAGAAGAAGAAGAAGAAAGAAACTTGCTGAAAAGCCTTATGCAAGCAATAATTTGCAAGTTCAAAGGAGGAATCTTGCTGGGCACTGTAGATTTATAATGATCAAGAAGGCAAATTATCGCCCAAAGATAAAATGTTCTTATATCAATATTTAATTTGAAGTGAATATAAAAGAAAACTCTCCCTCTTCATATCTAAGGCTACTAAAGGAATTAAATTATTTTTAAGGCAGTGCTTGGGAAATTAATCAACCATTTTAGAAGGAAGCATATTCTTCAGAATCTAAGCATTTGTCAAACAAACCAGGCAACGTTCCAGGACCTTGAGGTGTCTTTATGAGGAAATTAACATGTTTTTTAGGGCCAGCTCATGTTCATATAATCGTAAGCCTCTTCTCTGGCCTTCCAATAGTTAGTTGCTGATGACAAAGTAATAGCATCAAGTACTCATCCTCTTAGCTCAAAGTATCTCAATAATCTATTTTACCAAAAATAAAATTGTCTTCCTACTCAACAATATATTTCTGTACCTTACAGTAAAACCTTACGGAGGGAAAAACAACCTTATCCATATATATAGCTGTGCCTATGACTATTCTCACAACTAATGATTTCAGCATCAGTAACACATGATGCTGTATAAAATAGACAGCTATTGGGAAGCTGCTATATAGCACAGAGAGCTCAGCTCAGTGCTCTGTGATGACCTACAGGGGTGGGACAGGAGGTGGGGGAGGCTCAAGAAGGAGGAGACATATGCATACATATAACTGATTCATGTTGTTGTACAGCGGAAAGATAACACTGTAAAGCAGTTATACTCCAATTAAAAAAAAATAAATTTTAAAAAGGGAAAAAAATATGATGTGAATTTTGGCTATAAAGAATCATGCCATCTGACCTTTCTAAATACAGCTGATTTTAAAGTAACTGTCCACTGATATCTAAAAGGCTGATGTGGTGGCTTATTAATAGATTCTTCCAGGGAAGTAATTGTTTTCCTTAGATTAGACAGTCAGCAGAGAACCCATGTATGTTATTAGTTCTGTGATATAGTATCTTTGTTAATGTCTTACCACACCACAACAGGAGTAATCAAAATAATCCTTTGTCAGGTGCTTCTAAGGACCTTTGGGACTTAAAGAAAAACACTCAGTTTTACTGGCATATTAATTATCAAGATACCAGTAAAAAGTTTGAAATGGTTCAAAAAAATCACTTTTAAAAGCCCCTTGTTCCAAATAAAAAATTCAAAGGCAATTTTTCATAAACTCCTGGCTATTTATTATAATAAGAATGTTATCCTCTACTGTTTGCTCATATTGTTCTTTCATGATTTCTCCATGGCAATACAATGGTGTCAGCATTCAAAAATAGGAATATAAGAAGCAAATTCTCTGAAATAAATTTCAGTCTGCTATCTTTTTGTAACAGGCAATTTAGTCATCCCCTCATACCTTTTGTAAGCATGAAGAAATACATGTGTCTTGTATTCCTGCTAGAAACTACATTGCAACATCTGTTTCCCTCTCTCTTTTATATATATTATAAAAAGTCCAGCTTTTCTGGGCAAAAAAAAATATCCTTTCCACCATCTGGATTGAGTTCTTTCAATGATCATTGAAAATGCATGTAAAGTTCTGTCATCTTCAAATGCAAGGTCTAAGTTTGATTTGCATGAAAATTTTTTCAGCATATAAAATGGTGGGTCTCATGGAATGTCAGTAAACATTCACCCAAAATTTTTAAATTGCCCCTAGTTAAGAATCACTGGCTGTGTGGATAAGTTTAGTATTTTGACAAAAGATACCTTATCCAACATATTAATAGGAACAGAACTCTATCTTTTCATAAGATGTACAAACAGAAAAAATATATTTTCTTTATTGATCTTGAAAAAACTATGTAGGATTTAATTAAAATAGTCTCCTTTAAAACTCTTTAATGATGGAACTGAATAAATGGTAGTACTAAAGGTAAAAAAGAGAGGGAATCAGGATGGAACCTGCACCCCTGGAAGGGAGCTATGAAAGAGGAAATGTTCCTTCATACCAGAAACCTCCTTCCCCTGCTGGGAGTCAGCTAGGACAGACAGGGGCTTCAAGGCCCATAGGGGAGTGAAGCAGCTGGCCTGTGGCAGGTGGGGCAGGGAGAGACCAGCACAGATGCTCCTTGTCACACTGCTGCACTTCCCACGCAGCCCAAGAGGCCTATCTGCTGGTATGTGCAGCAGCTGGGTGCTGAAACTCAGACTTCAGTGGACAGACCTGGAGAAAGGACTCGTTTGGCTGTTCAGAGACAGCCTGAGAGGCCTGGATTGCAGTCTGGCCTGCAACTGGAGGTGTGCCCAATACACAGCCTGGGTCCACCGTAGGAGCCCCAATGTCAACAAGCACAGGAAGGGAGGAGCATGACCTAGCTAGCCTTAGCAATCACATTCCACCCTGCTTACAATGGGCTTGACTCCACCACTAAAAGCTCTAAGAGTCCAGTGCCAGCTGGTAGCCCCCAAAATGGAGGCAGGGCTGAAATCTGAGCTGAGTATCAGCAATTCCACAGCAGGTGTAGGGCACAGCTTCAGTAGGTATATTCCAGCACCTCTGTGAGTGCAGCACTTGAGGGACATCCAAGCTGACTTCCGGTGTTCCCATGCTAAGACAGGTCCAGCAGGCTTGGTTGGTGCTGACACCAGGTGGCAGGTGATATTACAGAGCATGCATCCTGGTGGACAGGACTACACAGTGTCTCCTTTCCCAGCAGAAGCACTCTCCACCCACCTACTTCACATCACTGTTTGGAACCAAATGTGAGGGCTTCTATTTCACCAACTGGCAAGCAGATCCTGCCCCCAAGACAGCTATGATGACCATGGAGCAAAGAGGAGGCCCCCTCCAACATTCAGTGCAGGCTCTGATCACCAGCAACACCCATCACATTCCCTATCAAGCAGTTAAGGGTCAGCACACACTGAGGAAAGACCAGGCGTTCACACCCAGAACAAACCTCACACCAAGAAGATCCGACTCACACAGGCAACCTGGGGATGCTCTAACCTAAAAACAGCCATTCAAGAATACACTAGACAACTGTTTCTCCTAAATTCATAAACTCAGACCACACCACTTTAAACATACCAAAGCAAAAACAGGAAACAACCAATACAAAGTCCAATTTTAAAGTAAATTTTATCTTTATTCCCTTTAACCAGTGTACTACTAATACCTCCTCTTACTCTGTTACTCCACAAGAATACCTTCAAATTGGTCTTTGGCTGTCAGAATTTTGCTCAGTGTGAGTCCTTTGGGTTTCCCTATCTTCCATGTCATATACTCCACAGTTACATCTTTTTCCCTTTCCCACAAAGCTCCCCTCTCTCCCCTCGTGTGGACCTAAAGTGGATGTTAGGAAAGCAACCTGTCTGCACTAAAGCACCTGAGCAAAGGATTTCGTATCTGATACCTCCCACTCACCCAGTCCTCATATCTTCCCGAACAAATGTGTGTTTTAATCCTAATGGTCTTAAAATTACAGAAGTCAAGACAAAAGATATTTGAGAAGATATTTCTTTAAAAAGAAGTCCTGGTTTAATGATTTTTCAAGCATCTTCTTTTTAAGCTCAAGAACATTTTATTCAAACACACAGAATTCCATTGCATAAAACATAAAAAAAAAAAAAAAACAGAACTTCTTGTTGCAGTAATGGCAGCAGAACATAAAGACCAGTGCTATAATTTGCTCTCTCACACAGAATAGCCTTAGACACGCATCCTCAGAATCTTTAAGGGTTGCTGTTGAAATCAACTTTGAAAATGACTGAAGGTTCATTCTAACCTTTCTCCACTCTCTGAGCCTTAATTAGGAAGAAGAAAGAGAAGCAGAACTTTAGCTACTTGCTTCCATCATACAAGACAAAGCCCATAACTATTAGGACTACAAATAGTTATGCCATTCTCACTTACCACCAATGCCCTATCTATACTCTACTCTTCTCTTAGAAGAAGGACTCACAGGAAAACCACTACTACCACCCTTTTCCTTCCAGTACAAGAACTTTTTCTAAACTCTGGAAAAAGCCCAATTCAATCACAGACCTACCACATAAAAAGGACAAATGCCACAAGTGTTGAGGAACACCACACTCTTTTAAATGAAATATTCTAAGAATCTAGCTCTATCATGCATAATCAAAAAGGTTGTGGAATGGTAGAATAAATTATATTTTAAATAAATATATTAATTATATTTGAAACCCCTACTCTGAAATCATTTTCCATTTTTATTTCTGTGATATAAAGGCTTCTTTCATATCAAATAGCTTTCCGAGGTCCGTCTAGTCAAGGCTATGGTTTTTCCAGTGGTCATATACGGATGTGAGAGTTGGAGTGTGAAGAAAGCTGAGCGCCGAAGAATTGATGCTTTTGAACTGTGGTATTGGAGAAGACTCTTGAGAGAATCTTGGACTGCAAGGAGATCCAACTAGTCCATTCAGAAAGAGATCAGCCTTGGGATTTCTTTGGAAGGAATGATGCTAAAGCTGAAACTCCAGTACTTTGGCCACCTCATGCAAAGAGGTGACTCATTAGAAACGACTCTGATGCTGGGAGGGATTGGGGGCAGGAGGAGAAGGGGACGACAGAGGATGAGATGGCTGGATGGCATCACTGACTCGATGGACGTGAGTCTGAGTGAACTCCGGGAGTTGGTGATGGACAGGGAGGCCTGGCGTGCTGCGATTCATGGGGTCACAAAGAGTCGGACATGACTGAGCGACTGAACTGACTGATGATTAGTTTCAAATATAGAAACAAAAATCACATGTAGACAAATTTAATCAATAAGGCAATTTCAGGATGATGAGTAAATGAATTTTTACCTACCCAAAACTGCCAGAGAGCAATGGTATTCTCAGTTCAGTCGCTCAGTTGTGTCCGACTCTTTGAGACCCCATGGACTGCAGCACGCCAGGCCTCCTGATCCACCACCAACTCCCAGAGTTCACTCAAACTCATGTCACTGAGTTGGTAATGCCATCCAACCATCTCATCCTCTGTCGTCCCCTTCTCCTCCCACCTTCAATCTTTCCCAGCATCAGGGACTTTTCCAATAAGTCAGTTCTTTGCATCAGGTGGCCAAAGTATTGGAGTTTCAGCATCAGTCCTTCTAATGAATATTCAGGACTGATTTCCCTTAGGATGCACTGGTTGGATCTCCTTGCAGTCCAAGAGACTCTCAAGAGTCTTCTTCAACACCACAGTTCAAAAGCATCAATTCTTCAATGCTCAGCTTTCTTTATAGTCCAACTCTCACTTTCATACATGACTGCTGGAAAAACCATAGCTTTGACTAGATGGACCTTTGTCAGCAAAGTAATGTCTCTGCTTTTTAATATGCTGTCTAGGTTGGTCATAGCTTTTCTTCCAAGAAGCAAGTGTCTTTTAATTTAAAATCACCATCTGCAGTGATTTTGCAGCCCCAAAAGTCAAGTCTGTCACTGTTTCTACTGTTTCCCCATCTATTTGCCATGAAGTGATGGACCAGATGCCATGATCTTAGTCTTCTGAATGTTGAGTTCTAAGCCAACTTTTTCACTCTCCTCTTTCACCTTCATCAGGAGGCTCATTATTTATTCATGTTCTGCCATAAGGGTGGTGTCATCTGCATATCTGAGGTTATTGATATTTCTCCCAGCAATCTTGATTCCAGCTTGTGCTTCATCGAGCCCAATGTTTCTCATGATATACTCTGCATATAAATTAAATAAGCAGGGTGACAATATACAGCCTTGATGTACTCCTTTCCCTATTTGGAACCAGTCAGTTGTTCCATGTCCAGTTCTAACTGTTGCTTCCTGACTTGCATACAGGTTTCTCAAGAGGCAGATCAGGTGGTCAAGTTGAGTGCTATTTGAAACATTGTACTTTTTCAGCTTTTCAAAAGTTTTATTAATTTGCCTTTCAGGAGTTGCTTTGGAAAATGACATATCATATTTTAAATTGCTTATAAGATTCAAATATACTAGATAACTTCCTCACACCTGATTAAAATTATTACTTGAAAAGCAAAGAGTACCGTATTCCAACCATTGCTTTCTACTACTCTGTCACTTTCTAATAAGAAATTTGGATGTAATTTTCAATGGAAAGAAAACAAAGATTTTCTAAAGAAAATCAAAATAATTTCATTTTGATATTTGGCAAAACTAATAACAATTATGTAAAGTTTAAAAATAAAATAAAATTTTAAAAAATAATGTGCCAAAAAATAAAATAAAAATAAAAATAGAACATATACACCTCCAAATTTGTATAAATAGGGAAATGGTTTGTCTGCTAGAAATCATTTCAGACAGTTTCAGATTGTTACCCTACCGTTTAGTAGCTTCCCTAAGTCTGTCCTACTTCTATGTTGAATGGAGAAAGCCAGATGTTAGTAGAGTTAATGGTACCATGACAGTCTCCAATAAACAGTAGCATATTCTAGATTAACAAACCTTTACTTTTAATTCATGGATATATAGAACTATCAAGTAAAATAAGTAGTTTTTAAGTTATTATAAAGTAATATTTTATATTTCCTTATGTTGGCCAAAAAAAAAAAAAAACCAGCCTTGTTTGTGATTTATCTTAGTCCCACACCCCTATCTTGCTCCTCCTTCTTTCTCCCCATTGATAACCACTAGTTTGCTCTCTATATTTGTGAGACAGTTTGTTTATACATTTGGTTATATATATATATACACACATTTGCTTTATTTTTTAGATTCCACATATTAAATAAGAGTATTTGTCTTTTTTCTGATTTTATTTCACTAAGCATAATACTCTCAAGGTTCATCCACATTGTTCCAAATGGCAGAATTTCATTTTTTATGGCTGAGTAATATTACACTTGGTGTGTGTGTGTGTGTGTGTGTGTGTGTGTGTGTGTTCTTTATCCATTTATCTGTTGATGGACACTTAATGTCTTGGCTATTGTAAATAGTGCTTCAATGAACACTGGGTGTATATATCTTTTTGAATTAGTGTTTTCATTTTCTTTGCATAAATACCCAGGAGTGGAAATATTGGATCATATGGTAGCTTTTATAGCTTTTTCTCTGACATTGGCATCTTCAATGATGTAATCCCTCTAGACTTTCATGATATCCTCTCTCTAGGGGTTCTCATCCATAGTGTTGACAATCCTTATGTCTAATAAGCCTTAAAGGTTCTTATGACACCACCACCCCAATCTAGAGGCTGAATTAGAGACATTGTGTTTTGGGGCCAGAAAATCACTTCAGTACCTTCAATGTTGAATTCATGGGGTTCAAGGTGGCCAGAGACATTGTCCAATTATCAAAACTTTTAAAATCAGTCCTTCACTGACATGATGGGTTTCCCTGGTGGCTCAGTCAGTAAAGAATTCACCTGCAATGTGAGACCTGGGTTCATTCCCTGGGTTCAATCCCTGAAAAAGGGAATGACTACCACTCCAGTATACTGGCCTGGAGAATTCCATAGATAGAGAGGCCTGGCAGGCTACAGTCCATGGGGTCGCAAAGAGTTGGATATGATTGAGCAACTGTCACTTTACTTCACTGACATGATACTTCCTAACTTCAGGAACAAAGTAACAATGGAACCAATTCAGAAAAAAAGTTATTGTTCAGGTCTTCTTGCACAATCAAAATATTAGAAGCTAGTGCTGCTTTTCCCTTCACGGCTCAGGGTTAGCAGCTTTATATATAACAGCAGTAGTGACCATAAACCCAACTGTGTTCGCATGAAATAGTAATTAGCCTATCCCTTCCTTCCGTAAGTCCTGTTACTCACTTCTCTTCCTTACTACTAAATGTCCTTTGTGGCATTTTCCCCCAGAATAGGAAAAAAATCATCTGCATTAAAAACCTGGTCAGGCAGATATTCTTTCTCAACAATTTTCTTAATGGCATCTGGGAACTAGTCTGCTGCCTCAGTCAGCAGAAGCTGCTTCTCCTGCTACCCTGACATTTAAGCCAAATCTCTAAAATTATCAAACCACCCTTTGCTTGCATTAAACTCTCCAGCTTTAGATCCTCCACCTTTTCTTGCTTTAAGTTAGCATATAATGACTTTGCTTTTTCTTGAATCATAGTCTATAAGTATGCCTTTCTTAAAGCATTCCTACATCCACATAAGCTCCATTTTCAATACAAGAGAAAAGAGTGTTTCACAACAAGTGTAAGGTGTTCACACCTGCTGGCATAACTACAGAAACAGCTTCATGAATTTGTTTAAAAAAAAAAATGAGCCTTAGGCTGGATTCACTTATCTTGAAATGGTGGACAACTGCAGCTGTAGATCTCTATCTGTGGAATATACAGAGCAATTCAACCTCTTGTAACATCATGACTTTTCTCTGCATCTTGGAAGCACTTCTAGCATCACAAGTGCCACTTTGTATGGGCCTCATGGTATTATTCAAGGTTTATGGTATTGTACTAAACAGGATGAAAAATATGTGAGAACTACAAGAAATCACTTTTTTACTTGATACACAACTTACTTGAGACAAAGTACTCACACAAAGATTAGCATTACATGGTGCTTTAAGGGAATTCTTGCAACACCTAAGCTCACCACAGCAGCAATAGGAGGTAGCGGCTACAAAGTTATTACAGTAGTGCAGTGTGTACTGTGGTAAATTTTAGGCAATTATAGTTTAATATTTTATCTTTACATTTCTCTCAACTGCAAATGACACCATGTATGGTCTGTGTATGCATAAAATTGGATAAATTTTTCTTATAATAAATTTGTGATGAAACAGACAAGCATCTACCTATACTCATGACATACCTTTTTTTTTAGTTTTTTGATATTTCTAAGCCCCATGATTCATCTGGAAGTTTTTTTGACCAGTCACAAAATTCAAATGTTTTCCCATCTATTTTAAAAAGTCAACTTAAGTAGACCCACCGACCAACCCCTGTTGTTTGAAGATAAACTAAATATCTTAATTTATATCCAAAAATTGTGAAATAACATTTGACTATATTCTATTACCATACTATTACATTATAATACAATTGACTGTTTCAAAACACAATGGTCAAATTTTAAAAGTTTAGCACTAAAGAGAAAGAAAAAGCCTGAGCTGCACAATCACCAGCTAATTGCTTCCGCAGCCCCTGAACTGTACATCTGCAGCACTAAGTCAATGCTTACTTCCAACCACATTCAGTATAAAAAGCAAAATGTATCAGTTCTGTTTCTACTATTTCCTGTTGCTGCTGTTGATGTTGGCACTAAGTTCTTAAATTCTTTTCCTTTAATATTTCCTCTTTACCTCCTGAACCAAATGTTGATGGTGATCATACTGATTAACTTTGTATATCAATTTGACTGAACTATGGGGTCCTCAGATTATTTGGTCAAGATTATTCTGTATGTTTCTATGAGGGTGTTTTTGGATAAGGTTAATATTTCAATTGGAAGTTTAGGTAATGCAGATTTCTCTCCCTAATGTGGGTAGGCCTCAATCAGTTAAAGCCCTGAATAAAAAAAGGCTAACCCTCTCCCCAACTAACACTGAATTCCTTTTACCCGACTTGCCTGCAATCTGGGACATTAACTTTTTTTCTGCCTGTGGATTTGATCTGAAACATTGGCAGTTCCTGGATCTCAAGTTTGCCAGTCTCTGAGCAGAAACAACATTATTATCTCTCCTGGTTCTTGGGTCTTCAGGCTTGGACTAGAACTAAACCATCATCTGTCTTGGGTCTCCAATTTGCTGATTCACTCTGCAGTGCTTGGGACTTGCCCTCATCCATTATCACAAGTCAATTCTTTACAATAATTCCACATATGTAGTTATAGAAGGGAGATATATAGAGATACAGAGAGATATACATACAGATCTCTTATTGGTTCTGTTTCTCTGGAGAACCCTAACTAATATAGTGGTGTTATAATTTTATTGATACAATCCTCAAACCAAAGATTTGTGCACTACTTGCAAAAGACATGGGTTATTTTCAATAGCAAAATTAGGACCCCAATTTATTTTTATTTCTAATATGTTTGCAGGCCCTGGATGTTTCACACAACCATTTGAGAAAAAATTACCTTTAAACAGAAAACTGTGGCAATGGAGATATAAATTTGAGTTTCAAGATGACAAAATTATCCCCAAATTTCCACCTGCAATTCAGCTTTCATTGCATTTATACTCATTTTACTAGCTTTCCTAGAGTAGAATAGTAGGAAGATCAAGCAAGCCTTTTGTAACAAATACCTGCCTTCAAGAAATTTCAGCAAGTTCTGGCAAAATAAACTATTTTCTTTAAGGCCAGTACTGTTTCTTTATAATTCTATCCTGGTATTGGTATTGGTTCATATAGCTATGAACCAATTATTTCATAGCTATATAAGTAATGTTAACTACAAAATACAGTATTAAAGCTATTTGTCTCAAAGATTTTTTATATGTAATTATAGCTATTCCAAATTATTTGAATATCATAAGGAAGCTATGAAATTTCTTACACATCATGCAGTCTGTCTATGGCTGAAGAATAATGATAAAAGAAGCCCATTATTTCTCTAGCTATGACCAGTAATTCTGGAGTATCTTCTATGCTGGGTTTTCTTTCTGAACACCCAAATGAAAAGTGTGCATAAACATGAGAGGCTTCCCATATCCTTCACAGCCCTCACAAGTGCACGTACCATCAGTAACATTTCTATGATGTTAAAATACATATGCAATTACTCAGTTTCCCCAAAGCTAAGCCATACAGCAGATGTGTGAAAGTATGGAAACAAGACTAAAGCCAATATTTAGTGCATCCCTAAAGTCAGGCTGGGAGACTAACTCAATTAGCCAAAAATATAAGAAAAACTTATCCACCCTATCTCTTGGATCAAGCACTTGCCTAAAGTAAGTAATGACTCAGATTCCTGGGTGGTGATCAGCACTACTAGAAATGAACCACAGCTAATGCCCAATGACAGTGCACCATGAGGACATTCCAGGGATTACATGGGCAAGAAAAAATCCACAGCAAATCTTCCAGTTATATCCACAGATTAAAGGACAGTTTCCTTTAACAAGAGAAGGGTCAATAAGTAACTGAGTTACAGATCAGATTATCTTATTTACAAGGTGACTGATGAGTTCCTACACACACCCCATGTTTTTACATACACTCTTAATGGATACATACTACAATCTGGGAACAAAAGAAGATAATACTGATGGTAATATCAAGGCTTTTCTAAAATCTCTTTTTAATTTTGGCTTATAAATGAAAATGAACTCAACTTGACTAGAAAAACAAAAATAGGAGATAAAATGGTTACTTGTCATAATCACATGGAAAAATGATGTCTAAAAGTAAAATATCCCATTATTTGGGAAAGGTGAACAGTTCCCATGATGAAAACTTTACTCCTTTTTTTAATTTGGTTGTGACCAAAAGTAACCTGGAATCAAACTCAGGGCAGGTAAATGGTTAATCGCTGAATTTTTTAACCAACTGAGCCATTTAGATAAGAAAAAGGGGCTTATCTTTTAAATGCTGCATTCATTTCAGATGTTATGCTTCACCGATTTTGAGAAGTAAGACATTTATGTGCTTTTATGGGCTCTGTGATAAGATTTTATACAAAAAAATGTTATAATATGCATTTGCTTTACTTTGAGAACAGCTCTTGTATCATTGAAAGGGGACCATAAGTCACAATTACCACTTCTTTCTACCTGCCATTATCTAGGTGATTTTCTTTGAGAAACCATAAGTCTACCTGATTGACCAAAGGGATCACTAATTCTATTAGAATCAACAGCTGAAGTTGAGTATAGGTACATTTAACTTCTCTTGGGTCATTACAAAATTCTCACTTGTTTCATACATGATATTTTACATGTTTCAATGCCATTCTCCCAAATCTTCCCACCCTCTCCCTCTCCCACAGAGTCCATAAGACTGTTCCATACATCAGTGATATTTGGCAAAACTAATACAATTATGTAAAGTTTAAAAATAAAATAAAATTAAATTAAAAAAATTCTCACTTGTGAATATGTTTATTTCCTTAATTACTAAAATCTATGTTCAGGGGAGAAAATTTAGAAAACATGGATAAATAAATAGAAAAACACAGACACAAAATAAATGACTTAAATTCTACCATTAAGGCAAGAGGAGAAGGGGATGACAGAGGACGAGATGGTTGGATGGCATCAGCAACTCAATGGACCTGAGTTTGAGCAGACTCTGGGAGATGGTGACAGACAGGGAAGCCTGGTGAGCTGTAATCCATGTGATTGCAAAGAGTCAGACACAACTGAGACTTAACAACAAAGATAACTGAGTAAACAAAAGGTTTACAAAGCTATACTGATGAATAACCAAAATATTTTGTTAAGCAAAATAAATCTGACACAGAAAAGTACATATGATTCCATTTTTATCAAGTTCAAATAAGTAAAATCATCTCTTAAGAATAAGTACAGTGGCTGCATATGAGGATACTGAATGGGAGAGGGCACAGGAGAATTTTCTGAAGTAATGAAAATGTAAATATTCCATATTTTTATAAGATATTGGTAACATGGTTCTATGAATTTGTAAATCATATCAAATTTTATCAATCTTATCAAATTTCACACTTTAGATCTATGCAATTCATTACATGTGAGTTATATTTTAATTAAAAACACAATGATGTTAATGGATTTTCCAAGAGAGCCAAATTATTTACTTCATTTTATTTTGTTGTCAAGTTATTTATAAATTTTTTTAAAGCTTACCTTAAAATTATATGCATAAAACTTTATCAGAATACTATTAATCTTTATTTTAAAAGTGAACTTTAGGGCCACTAGCCATTTCTTTGTAAGCTGGACACAACAATGTTCCTAGAAGAACTTTAAATGATCCCACCACCACCCTGTTTAAACAAGTTATCTTGTGGTTATTTGAATCTAGCAGAATAACTATTTATTGCCCTATAATTAATTAGGACATGTGAGCCAATATGAATGAGTCAATTCAGTCAACTGTCATTTAAATATTCGCTACATCAATTTAATTTCTAGCAGTATTAGTATCAATACCCAACATAAATTAACCATTTATAAAATTCTTTCACACCTGTTATCTTACTTAGAGCTCTTAATAACTCGATAGACTAGGTACTTTCAGCCCTCCTGACATGCTATGAAAATGGGCAATCAGTGAAGTTTAACAGATTTTTCATAGAAAATGTGTAGCTATCAAGTATCAGAGTTAAGATTGAGATCTGTTTCCATGCACACACCAGATCTAGTGTATGAAAACAAGGTTATTTCCCAACAAATTCATAAAAGCAAGAAGGGAAGTGAGAAACTCTCTGCTGCTGTAGGGCTAAGATAGTAGCCATGTCTTAAATCATAGACTAACAAAATATTTGAAAAAAACTTTTAAGATGACTTTAGTAAAAGGTCTATACAAAATAAAATTGTTTAAGCCTCAAAAGATAACAGTAACAGTTACCTATTTTCTAATCTTAACCTATCATATTTTTATAAAAGTTTTATTTTTTTACATAGCTTTTTCCATAACTTGCTAGTTTAACTGCATATGGTATACTCATCGCCACTGAATTAACTATTCTTTTACAAAAAGCATTTTAACAGCTACATATCATTCTACTGTATGAGTATGCTATAAAATATTTTAACCATGGAATTATCTATTTCTAATCTGATGATGGGTATCTAAGTTTTAAAAATCAATGATGATTCAAATTGCATTGACTGTTTCTCTAATTACTGAAACTCATAGAACTGGTCGAGATTAAATTATTCACCAAAGTCTATTCTCCCCCTTCTTCCTGGAAACAGCTGGAGACCAACTACATTCTCCAATTCCCTTGCTTCAAAGTGTGGAATGTAACCGGAAGAATATGTGCCACAGCCAGGCCTTAACTGAAAAACATTGCACATATGCTTCCTTCCATTCATCTCTCCCCAAACACATCCCATCCACACATGCCTCAACTGAAACCAAAAATTCCCAGCAACCCAGCTTTAATCAAAACAGATGATGACATACCCTAGAATAGCTCATTGACTTGAAAGGAACCCGATTCCCTGAATGACTGAGTGGAAGATCACTTCTCCACACCATTCCAAGACAACTGTGAGGAAAAGAAAAGAATGTACCGTGACCCTTAGTATCTGAAGGTTCCATTTCCTCAGATTCAACCAACCACAGGTTATGTACTATTGCTATAACCTGCAGCTGATTGAATACATGAATGAGGATCCACAGATACTGAGAGCCAACTATGAGACTTTAGCATCCACAGATTTTGGTATACTGAAGTAGGACTGTATTTGTTCTTTATTAGTAACTTTTTTTATTTTTATTTTTTATATTTTATTTTTTAACTTTACAATATTGTATTGGTTTTGCCATATATCAACATGAATCTGCCACAGGTATACACGTGTTTTATTGGCTCTCTTTGTTACAATAGCAATTACACCTAATTCACCTTCTAGTTGTTCAATGGTGGTTTCTCTACAGTAAATAGTAATCCCATTTAACTTGGTCTGTAATTCATTGCGTATTGGAACTTTCTAGTCTTTAGACCTATATGAAGCAACTCAATCATAACTTCCATTTCTGCATCTAGTGGTAATAATATGGACTAAGCATTATTAGGACTAACATTCCTTTCACCACTAATAAGGTTCTCAATGTTACCTGCTTCCTCTAGAGTTTACTGACATCTGACAAAACAAGGCAATACCAACCCTCAACTCAAGAAGAGGCTCACTAGCCCTGTCACTGATATCAACTTGCTATTCATATAATAACAGTAGATATGTACAAAGAAGCCCTGGAAATCAAGTTAAGGGCCTTCTTTTCACAAATACAGAAACTGACGTCCAGAGAGGTTGGAAGTCTGCCAATAGTAAACAGATGTAGATGCCACTGAAGTACCAGAATTAGAACTCAAATCCTGTTCTAGTTGAGAATATGTTCCACTGTTCCAAAATACACTAGCATAAAGAAAAATTCTTTTCCAAGTGTTCTGACTTTTGAATATCCAGCCATATTTCTTTTTCCCCAATGTTACGCTTCTTTGAAGTCAGGCATACTGCAGTTCAGTGCACACAGTCCAACCATGCTGAGTGATAGCCATTCAATGACCAATTATTACACAACCACTATGAATTTAGCACTAGTGAATCCGACATAATTTTTAGGGAAACGAGTATCTGGAAAGCAAGAAATTATAATCAAATCTTTTGAATGTGAAGACCTATGCAGTAGGGGAGGGGAATACAAAATGTTTAGGGTTTTATATAATCAGAAGCCCTAACCCAGTCGTAAAGGTCCTGGAAGGCTTCCTGGAAGGGCTGCCATGAAGCTGATTCCTAACAATGTACAGATGATGGAAAAAGAATACTGGAAGCACCACGTATAATGGAGCTCTAAACAAACCCCAATTTAACAGCTATGCCCATTTCTCTCGAAGACTTACCTTCTTACCCTCTCCATATTCTTTCTCATATTCCAATTTCTATTCTAAGTGGGGAGACAATAATAGTCATAACCATGAGGGGGTAAATGTAAAACCCTTATAATACCACAGACTTCAATTTAAATTAAAATTTGGGGCAATAACTTCATTTTACTGCTGATTTACAGTTATTTACCATCACATTAATGTTCTCTACAAAACTGAAGTATATGATGCTGAAAATATCCACGTTTTTCATGCATGAAGGACCATGATTTTCAAACTTTAAAACTTGTCTCTGTAGTTACTTAAAAGATTGATGAAGCTTGTAATATCTGTCTGGATGGAGAAGGTAAACGGACCTGCAACGGGGTCTCTGGGTCATGTAATCATCTGATTCTCCAATCTCTAAACAAGGAACTCTCCTGATTGATAGCATAGGTGCAAATTATTTCACATAACACTGGCCTTTCAAAAAAACCTCTTTATTATCAATGTAGAGGTTTGTTGCATTTTATTAAATGTTTAAACAACTATGAAGATGATCTGTGCTCCATATTTAAATCTGTTAAAGCATTACCAATAAAACTTTTCAAACAGTTTAATAATATAATCACAAGGTTATATTATTAATGAATTTTTAGTATATATATATATATAAAATGATGATGTAAAAAATACTAATGTGTCAATATAATGAAGTCTTTTCAAGGATGTACAGATATATACTAAAAATTCATTAATGATATAATCTTGGGATTATATCAATTTGAAACATTCCAACCCAACATAACGATTTTAAATAAAGACTAGAAGCATGAAATGGACCAAAATTAAATATTTTCTACCCATTACTGAATAAGAGGCAATTTATTAATGATGCATACCAAAGTAACTCTTTTGAAAAGATATGAAGAAAATCTTTTAAATTATGTATTAATATTATGAAAAGCTACTGAATGAAAAAAATTTAAGAGATCAAATAATATTAGGATAGTCCAATTTTAAGACAAAACTTTACCCAATGCAAAAGCCTCATTAATAAATCCTTATACTAAAGTCACAGATGTAATAACACCATCATAAAGATGCAGGTCTCATGAATCAAACATTTGTTTCATAGGAAGAAGTACACTCAAAGAGCAGAATATTTTAAAGATTTAAGAATTAAGCCATCATTTTACAAATAGCAAGATGTAACAATAACAACATCCTGAAAAAGTGAAAACATCCCACCCAGAGTGTAATATACTGGTTGATTACTAAATACCCCTTTCTAATACACCTTTTGGACAGCAAGCCTTAAATATCATAGCAGCCTTTTGGGAACTATACAATTTATTGTCAGGCTTAATGTGGCATTTCTCTCCTACTTTCCTGCTGTCAACATCACCCAAATGACTACAACCCTACCTGCTCCAGAGTCCCAAATGGTCAGGGTTCCTGTGGGTATTCTCACTCCTACCAACAGCCCAGTAAGTCCTGTGTTATTCTGAATACCCCATATCAATCCTCTCCTATGACCCCAGCTCTTACTCCAAATTCAACTGCACACCTGATTTGATTCTTTCATTAGTCTCAGAGTATATCCAGATGGCACTCAGCTGTGTAGCTTGTCTGGAGCCATCCTATGCATCTATCTGATCTTGCTTTGAAAATGCTGACACATTTCAGCCTATTAACACCAAGGTGAGCCAAGGCCCCTCCAGGCTCATGTTGAACATGTAGTATTAGCAAGGAAAAAACTTGTTGTACTGATTTCTTACCTCTAGTGTAACCACTGTCACTTCTAATATAGTAATTAAAAGAAATGTAAAGAACAGAGTTAAACACACTTGTATACCTAACAAACTCTGTAATTAGTTAGACCTAAGGTATGCTATTGTTGGAAGAGGGTGTTTGCTATGACCAGTGCATTCTCTTGGCAAAACTCTATTAGCCTTTGCCCTGCTTCATTCTGTACTCCAAGGCCAAATTTGCCTGTTACTCCATGTGTTTCTTGACTTCCTACTTTTGCATTCCAGTCCCCTACAATGAAAAGGATACCTTTTTGGGGTGTTAGTTCGAAAAGGTCTTGTAGGTTTTCATAGAACCACTCAACTTCAGCTTCTTCAGCGTTACTGGTTGGGACATAAGCTTGGATTACCATGATATTGAATGGTTTGCCTTGGAAACAAACAGAGTTCTGTCGTTTTTGAGATTGCATCCAAGTACTGCATTTCGAACTCTGTTGTTGACCATGATGGCTACTCCATTTCTTCTAAGGGATTCCTGCCCGCAGTAGTAGAGATAATGGTCATCTGAGTTAAATTCACCCATTCCAGTCCATTTTAGTTCACTGATTCCTAGAAGGTCAATGTTCACTCTTGCCATCTCCTGTTTGACTATGGTTTTTCCAGTGGTCATGTATGGATGTGAGAGTTGAACTGTGAAGAAAGCTGAGCATTGAAGAATTGATGCTTTTGAACTGTGGTATTGGAGAAGACTCTTGAGAGTCCCTTGGACTGCAAGGAGATCCAACCAGTCCATCTTAAAGGAAATCAGTCCTGGGTGTTCATTGGAAGGACTGATGCTGAAGCTGAAACTCCAGTACTTTGGCCACCTCATGCAAAGAGTTTACTCATTGGAAAAGACCCTGATGCTGGGAGGGACTGGGGGCAGGAGGAGAAGGGGACTAGAGAGGATGAGATGGCTGGATGGCATCACCGACTGGATGGACATGAGTTTGAGTGAACTCCGGGAGTTGGTGATGGACAGGGAGGCTTGGTGTGCTGTGATTCATGGGGTCATAAAGAGGCGGACACGACTGAGCCACTGAACTGAACTGAAGGTATGCTGTAGTCCATCGGGATCACAAAGAGTCAGACAGGACTTAGCAACTGGACAACAAGGGAGCCCCTTAGGGATTAGATGGGAGTGGGTGAGGTGCGGGAAGCACTAGCCTCAGGAACACCGCCTGGTGGGGGAAGGCAAGCAGATTATCCAACAAGCAAATTACCCAACAAGCAAGAGAGCCTGATGACCCAAGCAGGCACACAGGAGCGAAATGCGCATGTACTTACCTTGATGACTCAGCATCCAGGCTCCTAGGCTCAGTCTCCCAGTCTGGATCACTTACTGATAGGCCGGGCACAGGCGAAGACTTCTGGGGGACAAACTGGGCAGCCAAGGTCCTTTCCCGCTCCAAACCCGAGTTGCTAATTCCCCTGAAGCCAAACCTCACAGGAACTCCGTAGCCTCCTCCTCGGCCTGGGAGGGAATGGGGTGGGGGCTGGGGGAGCGCATAGAGCTCACTGATGAGACACACCTGGGAGATGCCATCTAGCTCAACAACCTTCACTCTGTACCTGGCATGCAGTCCAGTCCGTGGAACCCCTGGCCCAGGAAGATGGCTAGCTGGGTGAGGGCAGCCCATCTCCAGGCAGAGCTGGAGGTCCTGGTGGCTGAGGTTAGGTGAGCGGAGTGCCCTCCACAGGCGCATGCTGTGTCGCTCTGCTTCCAGGCTCTTCAGGAAGGGTCGTAGGTCCCGGCATGTAGGGACAAACCACCACAAGTTGAGACTTCTGGGAACACATCATCTGTCTGCATCCATCACATTCCAGGACAGAGTTGCTGATTCCCCTGAAGCCAGAATTCACAGGATTTCTGAAGCCTTTATAGGGCTGCAGGAGGTAGGAGGCAGCCAGAAATCAAGATTGTCAGGCAGGCCCCAAGTTCCCTTAGAACAACAGTGCCACAAGCGGTCTGATGGTGGCCACGGCGCACTGCAGGAAATGCTGATCCAGAAACCCTGCTTAGTGGGTGCTGCCCAGTCATACCTAACCCGTGGACAGACCCTGAAGACTCAGGCTGCTGCACAGATGCCGAAAATGCTGGGCATGCGGGAAGACGCAGCCTCAGCCCCAAGCCTTCCTGGGATACATCCTCGTGTTCTGGCCACATGGGAATTAACTGGCCACAGGTGGGGGCTTTTCGGAGCCACACCGGGCTCAGGGTGAATTGCGCTCCTAGACAGTTGCTATTTCCCCTGAAGCCAGATCGCCTGCGTCATGCTAGCGCACAGTCCAGGGAATCCAATAATGAGAGACGCCTGGGAGATCTACAGACACAGAGGGCTTGTGTATCTTCCTAGACCAGGTCCTTACCTGGTCTGGGCTCAAACTAACCTTCCTGTTTCAGGAATTCAAACAAACAAACAAACAACAGAGGAGAGGGAAGGAGGGAGAGTGAGGGAGAGAGGAGAGAGAGAGAAGGAGGCAGGGAGGGCAGAAGGAAAACACAATCTACTGGCCATTCGTGTCTCTACTGTATTAAGCTAACCCAGACACCCCTAGAGGGCCATAGCTATTAAAACAGGAATGGATCTGGCATGGGTAGTAATAGTCAAGAACTATAATTATGATTTGCTCTGTGTGTGTGTGTTTTTAAGAAAGGTGGTGAGTAATGACCTTAAAGACAGGTACGATATTGTCTTCATTTAATAATATCAGAACAGTATTAGTGAAGCTGAACAATTTGCCCAATGTCATACAGCAAGTAGGAAGACATGGGAATTTACCCCCAAGCCCCTTCTTATGTCCATTCTGATGCTCTTAGCTATCTACTGATTCAGTATTTATGGAGAAATCTGTTATATCTCTGACCCTTTTCTAGATGCTGTAGACACAGTAGTGAATAAGACAGATTCCATGGAGGTGGTATTTTAAGACGGTGTAGGAGTAAAGCTAAAAGAAAATTATATATACATTTATAGAGAGATGATATATAGATAATTTGTGTATAAATATGTATGTACATTTAAAACACACACCAAAATATATTTTTTTCAGGAAATATAAAGACTAAGCAGAGATTTAGTAGAAAGTGACTGGAAAACTACATCAGACAGGTTAGACAGGGAAGGTATCTCTGAGGAGTCTGGACTTTAAACTGAGACAGGGGTGATAGAACCAGTCATCTGAACATCAGAGGTAGAATATCCCAGTGCAGAAATCCTAAGGCAGAAATGAAGTCAGCTTTGTCTGTGCATGCTAAGTCACTTCAGTCATGTCCAACTCTTTGTGATCCTGTGGACTATAGCCCACCAGGCTCCTCTGTCCATGGGATTCTCCAGGCAAAAATACTGGAGTGGATTGCCATGCCCTCCTCCAGGGGATCTTCCTGACCCAGAGATCGAACCCAGATCTCTTAAGTCTCCTGCATTGGCAGGCAGGGTTCTTTACCACTAGCACCACTTGGGAAACCCCAGGTTTGCCTAAGCAACCAGAATAAGGACAGTATGACTGTAACAGAGCAGGGAGGCAGAAGGAAGGGAGCA
Source organism: Bos mutus (assembly GCF_027580195.1). Lineage (NCBI taxonomy): Eukaryota > Metazoa > Chordata > Mammalia > Artiodactyla > Bovidae > Bos > Bos mutus. The sequence continues at coordinate 50,206,528 of NC_091642.1, forward strand.
GGATAAGGATTCAGAATTTAATTCTAAATGTAATGGAAAGAAGCCACTGGTTGTTTTAAAAAGGAAAGTGACATTCCAGCTACTGTATAGATAACAGATTGTATGTAGCACACAGAAGACAGTCTAGTTAGGCACGAATTAGGCTCATCTAGGGCATCCCTAATAGCTCAGTTGGTAAAGAATCCATCTGCAATGCAGGAGACCCCGGTTTGATTCCTGAGTCGGGAAGACCCGCTGGAGAAGGGATAGGCTACCCATTCCAGTACTCTTGGGCTTCACTTGTGGCTCAGCTGGTAAAGAATCTGCCTGCAATGCTGGAGACCTGGATTTGATTCCTGGGTCAGGAAGATCCCCTGGGGTAAGGGCAAGGCTACCCAGTCCAGTATTCTGGCCTGGAGAATCCCATGGACTGCATAGCCCATGGGTTGCAAAGAATCGGACACGACTGAGTGACTTTCACTAGGCTCATCTAAGAGGGAAATGATGGTAGTTTGGGCTAATGTGCAAAAATTAAATCAAAAAGGTAAATTCTGGATGTGTAAATAGAGACACAGAGTTTATGGTCCTAGCTCCCTACTGAATGAACATCCTAAAAATCACTAGGAAGACAACAGCACTGTCATCTTCCATGAAATAGTTCTACTTTAGCAGACTCAGCAAAGAGCTAATATCCTATCAAATTTTGGTTTGAGGTGGTATTGAGTCCTTGGGGAAATTACTCCTACATGTCCTACATATATTTGCTGTGTTCATCAATGATGCTGTACTATAATGGTAGAAATAAAATTAAAGTGAGATAAAACCTTAAAAACTCTAATCATCTTAATAAACACATATTTTAGTTCCTCCAAGCATTTTATTGCATGATTTTAAATTTAAGAGTAAGACACAGAAACCAAACTATCCTTCTTTAAATTGCCTCCCTAAGTGCATTTTGTAATATATGAGAGTTCTGTAAATCTCTTCAAATGATGCAAGGAAAGAACTAATGAAGAATGCTGGCTCCTTATTCCTGTGTGTTTACAGAGGTCCCATTTTCCTTTATGGGCTTTTAATGAAGTTTAAGCAAAGTGATTCCCAACAAAGTGAGAAATTGTCAGTACAATTTTTAATTTAAACCAGGGCATTAAATGGTTTTATAACTCTCAGGAAAAACACATCCATAGGTAAAGTTCCTATCATCCTACTTGATAGGTATATCATAAGAAATTACTTTTACATAAATATGATTAGTGAGATCCTATAAAGTCACAGTCTAAGTTGAAGATTTCAGCATTCTTCTTTCACTACCAAGACTAGTGAAGTGGTAATGAAAGTCGCTCAGTTGTGTTTGACTCTTTGAGACCCCATGAACTGAATTCTCCAGGCCAGAATACTGGAGTGGGGTAGCCTTTCCCTTCTCCAGGGGATCTTTCCAACCCAGGGATTGAACCCAGGTCTCCCACATTACAGGAGAATTCTCTACCAGCTGAACCACAAGGGAAGCCCAAAAATACTGGAGTGGGTAGCCTATCCCTTCTCCAGTGGATCTTCATGACCCAGGAATGGAACCAAGGTGTCCTGCATTGCAGGAGGATTCTTTATCAACTGAGTTATTAGGGAAGCCCATGTGGTTATTCTCACCACATCCAAACTCCATGTAGAGTTTCCATCTTATCTTTAAAAGTACATTTACTGAAATGTGCTTAAAATTTTTCTACTCATTCTGCTTCCTTTGTTCTGGTTATAGTCATTTATCTTATAGAATGTCTGTGGTTCCATTCCCTACTTGCTTAACCTTGTGATCTGAGTGGGCAATTTATAAACATGTATTATTAATGTACAGTTTGTGCTTTATTTGTGTTTCTGTTTCTCTCTTTTTTCTGAAACTGGTATTGTTCTTGATTTGAGAAATTTGAGCTGGTAAAGACTTAAATGTTTATTTATATATACTGGTTCCGCACCAACCTCTTCAGAGCAATTCCTCAGGCCTGAGAGGCTGTTTCCCAGGCTATAGTCCTCAGTAAGCTTTCTGAATAAAACTGAAATTCACAACTCTTAACGTTGTGTATTTCTCTTTCAGGTGACAGTTTGCACTAGATGAAAGATAGTTACTGAGCATTGAAACATGATTGGTCAAATCTGAGAGTTTACAATTCACACCAGATTTGGAACTCTTAATTGTTTAGTTGCTAAGTTATGTCCAACTCTTGCAACCCCATGGACTGTAGCCCATCAGGCTCCTCTGTTCATTACATTAAATAAAATACATACCTAAAGTTAATTCACTTGTTTCTTTCTACTTTTTTAATATGGCTACTAGAAAATTTAAAATTACATATATGGCTTGCATTTGTGGCTCTTTCACCTAGCATATTTTCAGCTTGCTGAAATTTCAGATAAAGCACATACCTTAGATCAAATCCCTATGGCATATGAGGTTTCTTTATCACTTGGTTGAGACTTCTACTTCCAGTAATATAAATTCATATCACACTATATTTTAATGGGCAATTGTTCACATAACTAGCTTATAACCCATCCAGTATCCAAATAATTTAAATTTTTCTTGGTATGTGTGTGTGTGCATATGTTGAGAACCCACAATTTGCTCCCTTCACTGAAGAATTTTAAGTATCCCTATTATCTTCTGCTGCCTATAAATGCACATTCTATTCTGTAACCTCACCAATTTTATAGATCAGTAGTTCTCAATCAATGATCCTTGCTACACCAGTGTATCATGAAGTATTCATAACTGTGACACAAAAATGTTGATCATTAAAAATTTGTTTTTGCACTAAACAGGCTGAAAACAGCTCTGTGTTAATATATATATATTTATACATTATACATACATACATATATCTGTTATATGGAGCATCAAGCTGAGAAAGCAGAACTGAAAAAGCATGTATACATTTTCATGCAGTGCTGAGAAGTATAACGTAATATCAAGCAGGCACCACGGAACCAGAACACACAAAAATGTTGCCTCACACATGCATGTGAAAGTAGAATGCAGCTAAGACATTAAACTGTTCTATTCTGGTAAGACTACTCTAATAAGGAACTAGGAGAAAGGGTGACCAAGAGAAAAGCCCAGTAACTATGGTTGTCAATTATTTCAATCATAGTATTAAAAATTCTAGATTGGAAAGTGTGCCACAAACTTAAAAACATTGAGAATTACTGCTTTAGATTAAAATGTCACAGAAGAGGACCAGACTAGACTTACTGGACCCAGCACTGGAGAATTTACAAGATGACATTGAACTTAATTGCTATATGCTCTGAATATAAATTCAGCCAATTTTGTCATAAGTAAGTCTATTTGTTACTATCTTTTCCATAAGTGCATAATATGTAACAAATTGTATAGTGTCTATAGCATTCATCTCTTTAACCAGTATACAATACTGTTTTTATGAAGCCAGATTTAGCATTACATATTTTGCAGAAGCCTATAATAAACTGTGGAAAATTTTGAAGGAGATGGGAATGCCAGACCACCCAACCAGCCTCTTGAGAAACTTTTGTGAAGGTCAGGAAGCAACAGTTAGAACTGGACATGAAACAACAGTCTGGTTCCAAATAGGAAAAGGAGACATCAAGGCTGTATATTGTCACCCTGCTTATTTAACTTATATGCAGAATACATCATGAGAAATGCTGGGCTGGAAGAATCACAAGCTGGAATCAAGATTGCCAGGAGAAATATCAATAACCTCAGGTATGCAGATGACACCACCCTTATGTAAGAAAGTGAAGAACTAAAAAGCCTCTTGATGAAAGTGAAAGTGGAGAGTGAAAAAGTTGGCTTAAAGCTCAACATTCAGAAAACGAAGATCATGGCATCTGGTCCCATCACTTCATGGCAAATAGATGGGAAAACAGTGGAAAGAGTGGCTGACTTTATTTTTTTGGGCTCCAAGATCATTGCAGATGGTAATTGCAGCCATGAAATTAAAATATACTTACTCCTTGGAAGGAAAGTTATGACCAACCTAGACAGCATATTCAAAAGCAGAGACATTACTTTGTCAACAAAGGTCTGTCTAGTCAAGGCTACGGTTTTTCCAGTAGTCATGTATGAATGTGAGAGTTGGACTATAAAAAAAGCTGAGCACAGAAGAATTGATGCTTTTGAACTGTGGTATTGGAGAAGACTCTTGAGAGTCCCTTGGACTGCAAAGATATCCAACCAGTCCATCCTAAAGGAGATCAGTCCTGGGTGTTCATTGGAAGAACTGATGTTGAAGCTGAAACTCCAATACTTTGGCCACCTGATGCAAAGAGCTGACTCATTTGAAAAGACCCTGATGCTGGAAAAGATTGAGGGCAGGAGGAGAAGGGGACAACAAAAGATGAGATGGTTGGATGGCATCACCGAGTCAATGGACATGGGTTTGGGTAGACTCCGGCAGTTGGTGATGGACAGGGAAGCCTGGCGTGCTGCAATTCATGGGGTCGCAAAGAGTCAGACATGACTGAATGACAACTGAACTGAACTGATGTTTGTCTTTCATGGTTCCTTCTTTCTTTTATAACTGTTCCTAAGCTATTTAATAATCAGTTTCAATGTCTGGATCAATATTGAGCTTATGAACTTTAGTTTTGGGGATTCAAATTTTCCTCTTTTTTGAAATTTGGAATATTTGTCCATTTCTAGAGTTTTGAAAAATTTAAAAAACAGTTTGGTGTAATATTTTTAAAAGATACTGTCTCAAGCCAAACTAGCTCCAGCTTTGGCACTGTCTATAGCATTTTAAGCAAGTTACTTTACCATAAGACTTCAGTTTATTCATCAGTAAACTAAGAAAAATAAAACCACTTGCTGGGTATTTGCAAGGACAAATAGAACTTAAAATTGTGAACTGAGAGGCATTCAATGGATCTAATTCTTAAAGAAAAAAAACTGAAATGAACATTGTTTATGTAGATATATGCTATATCATTTTTAACCTATGAATAATTCAGCACAGCTTGTCATAACATGAGCAAAATGTTAATAATTTATCATAGTTAGCTCCATGATTATAATTTTTTAATTACAGGTAACAAACCTATAAGTGTTTCAAGAGAGATCACATAGCTCAGAGAGAGAAAAGATCTTTCTGTGTTCAATCACTAACAAGCTGGTAATGCTTGGGAAAATTTCTTCACATCTAGGAGCTTTGTTCTTAATTTTTAAAATTAAAATAATTATATCTACCTTCAAGAGATATTTTAAGACTTATACATATACAGAACATGCTGTACAGCACATATCTGACACAGTGTTTCCCTGAAAAGAAAATAACAGTTGCTATTATTACCCTGGCATATGATTGTTATGGAGTTATTGATACAAATTTATTTGTTGTTCAGTCTCTCGGTTGTGTCTGACTCTGCAACCCCATGCCAGGCTTCCCTGCCTTCACTATCTCCCTGAGTTTGCTTTTGAGCAAACTCATGTCCATTGAGTCAATGATGCCATTCAACCATCTCATCCTCTGTCTCCCCCTTCTCCTCCTGCTCTCAATCTTTCCCAGCATCAGGGTCTTTTCCAGTGAGTCATCTCTTCACATCGGGTGGCCAAAGTATTGGAAATTCAGCATCAGTCCTTCAAATGAATGACTGATTTGGTTAGGGTTGACTGGTTTGATCTCCTTGCAGTCCAGGGGACTCTCAAGAGTCTACTTCAGAATCACAATTCAAAAGCATCAATTCTTTGGCACTCAGCCTTCTTTATGATCCAGCTCTCACATCCGTACATGATTACTGGAAAAACCAACTCTTTGACTATACTGACCTTTCTCTGCAAAGCAATGTCTCTGCTTTTTAATATGCTGTCTAGGTTGGTCATAGCTTTTCTTCCAAGGAGCAAGCATCTTTTAATTTCATGGCTACAGTCACCATCTATAGTGATTTAGGAGCCCAAGAAAATAAAGTCTGTCACTGTTTCTATTGTTTCCCCATCTATTTGCCATAAAGTGATGGGCCCAGATACCATGATTTTAGTTTTTTGAAGGTTGAGTTTTAAGCCAGCTTTTTCACTCTCTTCTTTCACCTTCATCAAGAGGCTTCTTAGTACCTCTTCACTTTCTGATATTAGGGTGGTGTCATCTGCATAGCTGAGGTTATTGATATTTCTCCCAGCAATCTTGAACCCAGTTGATTCAAGATTGAACTTCATCCAGCCCAGTGTTTCTCCTGATGCACTCTGAATAGAAGTTGAATAAGCAGGGTGACAATACACAATGTTGACATACTCCTTTCCCAATTTGGAACCAGTCCGTTGTTCCATGTCTGGTTCTGTTGCTTCTTGACCTGCATACAGGTTTCTCATGAGGCAGGTAATGTGGTCTGGTACTCACACCTCTTTGATGACCCAATCAAAAAATGGGCCAAAGAACTAAATAGACTTCTCCAAAGGAGACATAGAGGTGGCTAACAAACACATGAAAAGATGTTCAACATCACTCATTATCAGAGAAATGCAAATCAAAACCACTATGAGGTACCATTTCACGCCAGTCAGAATGGCTGCGATCCAAAAGTCTACAAGCAATAAATGCTGGAGAGGGTGTGGAGAAAAGGGAACTCTCTTAAACTGTTGGTGGGAATGCAAACTAGTACAGCCACTATGGAGAACAGTGTGGAGATTCCTTAAAAAACTGGACATAGAACTGCCTTATGATCCAGCAATCCCACTGCTGGGCATACACACTGAGGAAACCAGAAGGGAAAGAGACACGTGTACCCCAATGTTCATCGCAGCACTGTTTATAATAGCCAGGACATGGAAGCAACCTAGATGCCCATCAGCAGATGAATGGATAAGAAAGCTGTGGTACATATACACAATGGAGTATTACTCAGCCATTAAAAAGAATACATTTGAATCAGTTCTAATGAGATGGATGAAACTAGAACTTATTATACAGAGTGAAGTAAGCCAGAAAGAAAAACACCAATACAGTATACTAACTCATATATATGGAATTTAGAAAGATGGTAACAATAACCCTGTGTACGAGACAGCAAAAGAGACACTGATGTATAGATCAGTCTTATGGACTCTGTGGGAGAGGGAGAGGGTGGGGAGATTTGGGAGGATGACATTGAAACATGTATAATATCATGTATGAAACGAGTCGCCAGCCCAGGTTCGATGCACGATACTGGATGCTTGGGGCTGGTGCACTGGGACGACCCAGAGGGAGGGTATGGGGAGGGAGGAGGGAGGAGGGTTCAGGATGGGGAACACAGGTATACCTGTGGTGGATTCATTTTGATATTGAGCAAAACTAATACAATATTGTAAAGTTTAAAAATAAAATAAAATTAAAAAAAAAAAAAAAAAAGAATTTTCCACAGTTTGTTGTGATCCACACAGTCAAAGGCTTTAGTGTAGTCAATGAAGCAGATATTTTTCTGGAATTCCCTTGCTTTTTCTATGATCCAACAGATGTTGGCAATTTGATCTCTGGTTCCTCTACCTTTTCTAAAATCAACTTGAACTTCATCTGGAAGTTCTTGGTTCACATACTGTTGGAGCCTAGCTTGGAGAATTGTGAGAATTACTTTGCTAGCATGTGAAATTAATGCAATTGTGTGGTAGTTTGAACATTCTTTGGCATTGCCCTTCTTTGGAATTGGAATGAAAACTGACCTTTTCCCTGTCCTGTGGCCACTGCTGAGTTCTCCAAATTTGCTAGCCTATGGAGTGCAGCACTTTCACAGCATTTTCTTTTAGAACTTGAAATAGCTCAACTGGAATTCTATCACTTCTACCAGCTCTGTTCATAGTGATGCTTCCTGAGGCCCACTTGACTTCACACTCCAGGTTATCTGGCTCAGTGGGTGATAACACCATCATGGTTTTCTGGGTCATTAAGACCTTTTATTTAAATTTACAAAGTACTTTTTCTTAACGATACTAGTTTCATAGAGTTTTAATATTTCTTTACTATTTCTTTTTTCCTTTCCAGTTCAAGCATCATTTTTCCAGCTCATGAATAAGTTATTTATTTAAGCCACCACCTCTCATAAGCAAAGCGATGCAAGATCAGCACAATAGTCATCAAGTATAATAGTCATCACTGGATACAAGATGCTGAGCTTAAGGTCCTGTATACTTTTCTGGCCTGTTTATGCAGAGTAATTGTCCAAACAAGTGCTGTGTTCCCCACTGGTTAGTGGCCCATGTTCTCTTTTTTCAAATTCATAGCCAGTTGGAACTGGATTCACACAAGGGTTATGGAATAGAGTATGATTACCATTTCCCCAAGGAAAGGGCTTGGAAGAGGTAGGCTATGAACTCAGGTCTCTTCTCTCTATGGTGCAACTTTAGAAAGACATTCATGATGCTCACTCCACCCTGGGAAGTACCATGAAGTAGGTGAGGCAAGCTGAACCCTCTTCACCACTGACACCATGAGACATAGGCTGACTCACCTGCAACCAGGAACAATTTAGCAGTCTAGAAACCTGGAATCCAGCTGCCACTGCCATTTTCAATCTAGATCCTAAGCATCACCTTACGCCCCTAGCCAGGTAAAATCTGACTCCTGCCCTTCCCACATTTCTCATATCTAATTAGGCATCTCACCCTATTCACTCAGCTTAAGTGATGTGTCTTGCCACAGCCCCTCCTCTCCTCTCCCACCACGACCATCTGTGTTCAAATACTCATTGCCTCTAACCTGGACTATTAAAATAAATGTTTAACTCCTGTTGCTTTCCCATCCAATGAATTCTACACACCAATGTCAAATTAATCTTCTACAGTTCAGAATAAGTTACTCCCCTGCTAAGAAACCTTCAAAGACTCCCCATTGCCTACAGAATAAAATTCTCACCTTCACTTTCTTACCCTTCATGAAATGGCCTGAACTTTTTTTCCAATTTAATTTCCCACAGCCTCCTGCAGCTTACCTTCTGGGCAAATGGGTAAAGAACTGCTTGAAGACATGATGGCTATTCCTGATTTTCTGACTTCTGTGAGTTATTTAAGTTAAGAAAAAAGTTCAGAAGGAATTGCTTGCATAATAAATAAATTTAATAAAAATATCAAAATTTTAAATTGCTTAGTTCAATTTCCTGATTCATAAATACTAAACATATCATTGGTGGAGACTTACTTGGGCTATTTTGATTGAGGTTACTTAAATTTTCTCTTAAATGTTGAGGATATTTTCCTGTCTTATTAAGTAGTAGATAAGAGCATTTCTTTTTTTGCTTCTCTAGTGTATGACAGGATCACAGGGATTACATTTTGAATCACAGACTTAAAAGGAATATTAAGACAGTTTCACCTCTGTGAAAGAGGCAAGGCAATGAGTATTAGAAGCCAACTGACTAGACAGCATATTAAAAAGCAGAGACATTAATTTGCCAACAAAGGTCTGTCTAGTCAAGGCTATGGTTTTTCCAGTGGTCATGTATGGATGTGAGAGTTGGACTGTGAAGAAGGCTGAGCGCTGAAGAATTGATGCTTTTGAACTGTGGTGTTGGAGAAGACTCTTGAGAGTCCCTTGGACTGCAAGGAGATCCAACCAGTCCATTCTGAAGATCAGTCCTGGGTGTTCTTTGGAAGGAATGATGCTAAAGCTGAAACTCTAGTACTTTGGCCACCTCATTCGAAGAGTTGTCTCATTGGAAAAGACTCTGATGCTGGGAGGGATTGGGGGCAGGAGGAGAAGGGGACGACAGAGGATGAGATGGCTGGATGGCATCACTGACTTGATGGACGTGAGTCTCAGTGAACTCCGGGAGTTGGTGATGGACAGGGAGGCCTGGCATGCTGCAATTCATGGGGTCACAAAGAGTCGGACACGACTGAGCGACTAAACTGAACTGGCTGAAGAGAAAAAGTGGGGACAGTGAGCAGTGAACATGTGCAACTGAAAAGAATCTGTGTCTGCTGTGCTTAGTCGCTCATTTGTTTCCAACTCTTTGTGACCTCATGGACTGTTGCCTATCAGTCTCCTCTGTCCATGGAATTCTCCAGCCAAGAATCCAGGGTATCTTCTCAACCCGGGGATCAAACCCAGGTCTCCTGCATTGCAGGTGAATTCTTTACCAGCTGAGCTACCAGGAACATCTGAAAAGAATCTGGAGGAAAATGAATTCAACTAAGGCTCAGTGTAATTTTGCCCTAAATTTTTCTTCTTGATTATACCCTAGTGTTAGTCACTCAGTCACAGTCTGACTCTTTGCAACCCCATGGACTGTAGCCTACCAGGCTCCTCTGTCCATGGAATTCTCCAGGCAATAAAACTGGAGTGGGTAGCCATTCCCTTCTCCAAGGGATCTTCCTGACCCAGGGATTGAACCTGGATCTCCCACATTGTAGGCAGATTCTTTACCATCTGAGTCACTTAGGAAACCCCACGCCTTGCCCTAGCACTTAATTTATTAAATAGGATCCACATGTTCTTTCAAATATATATCCTCCATCATCTACGTGTTTGCAACTTGTTTCTTCATTTCATATAGCCTTTCAATAAAATGATCACTCTCCTCAAAAAAAAAAAAAAAAAAAAAAAAAAATGTTGCTTCTGTTTTACAAACGACAAAACTGAAGCTCACAGAGCAACCATTTCAATTGCTCTAAGTCACCTTCCCATGTAGGAGCACCAGGTTAAGTCCAATGTGTATACTAACCACAAAGATTTTTTTTCCTTATTCTTGTTTGTTGAAATGGCTTGTATATTTGTTTGGAAACACTTCATATGTAAGTGTATCATACCCATTTACCTATAACCTCTAAAAATCAAATATAATTAAGAGATAGTTTAAAATTTACCATTTTGGTGAATCACATGCAAAGTATTGTTGTAATAAATAAATGCTATCACACAGACCTCTACTTCCAGTAAAGAAAACTGTCTCCAAAAGTTTTTCAGTGTCAAGGTTTTTAATAAAATATTTATTGATCTTTTTGTTTTATGTCCAATTCTATCTTTCCCCAAAAATCATAATCATTGATAGTGCAGGGGGAAAGATATGAAATTATTTTGTAACTGATAGCATTTGCAACAGAGGGCTGTGCACTCAAAAAATACATTTTAAAATGAGTTTTGCTTACAATTTTCTAAGTCTCAAGCAGTTATATAATTATTTACATCATAGAAATTGTTATTCCCTGACAAATTGGAAATAAAAAATGCAGACATGGTGTGTAACTATAGGAGAGGCAAATTTTTACTTCTTCATCAGTTCAGTTTAGTTGCTCAGTCATGTCCAACCCTTTGTGACCCCATGAATTGCAGCACACCAGGCCTTCCTGTCCATCACCAACTCCCGGAGTTCACCCAAACTCATGTCCATCAAGTCGGTGATGCCATCCAGCCATCTCATCCTCTGTCATCCCCTCCCTCCTTCTGCCCCCAATCCCTCCCAGCATCAGTCTTTTCCAAGGAGTCAACTCTTTGCATGAGGTGGCCAAAGTACTGGAGTTTCAGCTTTAGCATCAGTCCTTCCAAAGAAGTCCTAGGGCTGATCTCTTTCAGAATGGGCTGGATGGATCTCCTTGCAGTCCAAGGGACTCTCAAGAGTCTTCTCCAACACCACAGTTCAAAAGCATCAATTCTTCGGTGCTCAGCTTTCTTCACAGTCCAACTCTCACATCCATACATGACCACTGGAAAAACCATAGCCTTGACTTTACTTCTTCATACTTAGTGTTTTTAAGCTGGGCCTGAGAATTAATCTGACATAAAACAGACTAACAAGAGAAAAGCATACAAATTTGTATAAATTTTATGTGACACAAGAGCCTCATACCAAAAAGAAGACCCAAAGAAATGATAAAACCTACATACTTTATATCAGGTTGAACAAAAAGAGGCAAACGTGGAAAAGTACTAAAATTTATGGAGAGGCTAAAAGAAGATAGTAATTAGTTTAATGTGATCTGTTCATACAGAATTCTCATAGCTTTGACTCTGTAAAAGAATGTTTATTTCTGCTGTTCAAGGAACACATCTTTCATATAGGAGTTTTTATCTCCTGCTTTCTGGAATAAAAGAGGAGATTGGAATGCCCTTCTTGCATCTGCTGTTTTTTTATGTCCAGGATAATTCTTTGGCTCAGAGTAAACCTTACGCCAAAGTGGCCAATTTAGGGTGGTGTATATTGTCATTCTTTGTAACTAACATCCATTTATTCAAAGTAAAAAGTAAAGCACACAAGTTCTTTCTTGACTCTTGAACTCCAGATAGATTTGATTTAAAAAAAAAAAAAGGCAGCTGTTTTTCACCTGCCACAAAGACAAATAGACTCATGGCAGGGTCACATAAATGAGCAGGGAGCATTAACACAGGTGAGAGAGCTCCAAGAACTGCAGCTGGGACTTGCTGTTATGAATGATGCATTATAGCACCAAGTTGGAAAGCAGACATTATCTGTTTTGTTAAGTTTTACAACAGAAAAAGGAAAACAAAGAGTATTTACTTCTTGGTAAACATTTAACATTTAAGGAAGATTGGGAACATTTGATCCAAGTCTCCACTAGGCCAACAACTCTCTTTTGAAGTACTAAAGTACTTCAAAACATGTATGTAGGCAGACATACATGTTCTAAAGGCAACATACTAAAGGCAACAGCAGAGGAGGAACTTTTCAGAATTGCACTTTTGAAAGAAAGAAAGAAAAGTTCCTCCTCTGCTGTTGCCTTTAGTATGTTGCCTTTAGTATGTTGCCTTTAGAACATGTATGTCTGCCTACATACATGTTCAAATGGACCAATGAGTCCATTGACCAAAGACCTGCAAACTGTTTTTCAGTCAACTTTTTTTATTCATCTCATTCTGACATGGGATATAAATTCACAAGCTATACCAGGTCTAATGAATGACACCACCAAAGTGTCAGATAATAATAACTTTTTCCGAGGACCAAAGATTTCAGTCTAAATCACTAGTACCTCATCTTACCACTATCCTACAGAGTTATAATTCTACCCTTTGTCATAACTTTGCACTAGTCCAGGGTCCAACCAACTCTCCCCTGCAAATTTGCAGCAAGCCTCTAACATCCCTCATTTCAATCCCTACTGTGACACATTCTTTTAACTGCCCTTTAACTCATTCTGCACACTGCAGCCAGAATGATGTTTCAAAAGTGCAATTCTGAAAAGTTCCTCCTCTGCTGAAACCTTGCCAGGGTTTCCCATGCCCTCTAGGACAAAAATGGTTTAACATCATTGCAAGATTTTCTATCTAGTCTTTCATCAGTCATATGGTTTCATCTAACCCAGTGGTTCCAATGGACATCCTCAAGTTTTTCAGGTATTTATGGAAAGGTTTGCAAGTTAAATAAAAAGTTGACTTTGAAACATAAAAGAAATCAGATATAAAATTTAGAAACTATTGCATGAAATTTCCCTAAAGCATAACATTTTTCAACTATTCAGTTGCTGTTCAATATAGTTTGTATGACATTATCTATGAGGTCTTATAATTTGGGATATGGGCACTGGATATAGTGTGAAAGGAGAGCTTCAGGATAAAAGTGGGGGATACTATCTTTAAACCACCCTGAGATTTTGCCACTTTCTCATCCTCCATCCTACCCCACTCTCACTCTTCACTCTAGACACACTGAACCTCTTTTGGTACTTTAACATGTCATGCTATGTTTTTTTCTGTAGTCTTTCTCAATGCCATTCCTTCTTGTTGGATGACTCCTTTACATATTTGGCCCCTGTTTACTTGATTGACTGCACAATTTAAACTACGTGAATTCAGTGGCCTCCCATCAATTTCCACAGCATCCAGCACTCTCTGCTGTCATTAACACTTAGCACAAATGACAGTACCTCATTGTCTGGCCAGTGGTATCCCCATTCAGGAACATAGTTTCTGGAAAGACATGGGCTGTTTCTGTCCTTTCTCCTGTTTACCACCAAGTCCCCAGAGGTTAATACAGAGCCAGACATGTAGTAATGAACGTCTGTTGATTGAATATGTAAAACCCTCTGCCTTGCTGCTGCTGCTGCTGCTGCTAAGTCGCTTCAGTCGTGTCTAACTCTGTGGCACCCCAGAGACGGCAGCCCACCAGGCTCCCCCGTCCCTGGGATCCTCCAGGCAAGAACACTGGAGTGGGTTGCCATTTCCTTCTCCAATGCATGAAAGTGAAAGTGAAGTCGCTCAGTCGTGTCCGACTCCTAGCGACCCCATGGACTGCAGCCTACCAGGCTTCTCTGTCCACGGGATTTTCCAGGCAAGAGTACTAGAGTTGGGTATCATTGCCTTCTCCTTACCCAACCACAATTCCACTGTTTCTGTTAAATCTTTATATAAAACAGCTGATTGGTATTTTTATTTGGCAGTTGATCTCACTGGTCTTATAAAAACTGCGAAGTGTGGGGATCTCATTCATTTCTCTTAAATTTGAGGTATTCTTATTTCTCTTTCAAACTTACCCTACCTTACAGGAAATATGATATGAAGGGTCAAAAATTTTCTCTTTACTTTGTATTTGTCTTTACATTGAAATACCATCTGTGTTTGAATTGTTCATATGTCTATAAACTGAATTTTCCAAAGTTTTTGCAAATTATACTATCACTGTTTCACTATATTTTTTATTGTTTAAGTGAATTTGTTTCATTCTGCAGCTGAAAAGAATAATTGATATGTATCTCAAAGAGGCAATAAAAGGATAAGTAATTTCTCAGTAAATAGTAACTTCTGTTATGAGGATCTCACATAGCAACCTCTGGAAAACAGCCCTTTCCTTCTTTCCTGACAGGAAGAAAGCAGTGTGATAGCATGGAAACAGTAGTCAAGCCTGTGTTCAATCCTGCCTCTAATCTAGCATTTACAATTCATTCATCTTGCCAAGTTACATATGTGCAACTAGTTTCCCCTTCTATAAAATGGAAAAACTAAAACCCACATCACATAGTTTTAGTGTGAATTACAGATTACATAGGGACTTCCCTGCAGCTCAGATGGTAAAGAATGCCTGCAATGCAGGAGACCCAGGTTCTATCCCTGAGTCAGGAAGACCCCCTAGAGAAGGAAATGGTAACCCACTCCAGTAGTATTGCCTGGAGAATTCCATGAACAAAGGAGCCTGGTGGGCTACAGTCCATGGGATCGCAAAGAGTTGGACGCAACTGAGCAACTAACACACACGCAGATTACTTGGACAGAATACATTGCTCATTTAATAAAAACCAGCATTCTTTTTATGCAGATTTTAAAATATTTTTAACTCTGTGCAAATGAGGTATTCCTGAAACAGTTTCTTGTAAAGCAATATTCTTCATTCAAATTCCTTTCATCATATTGGCTCTAATTATAATATGTAAATTTTCTGGGGGGTGGGAAGCAAGAGGAATTTTAAAATGTGACTTTAACTTTTTTTAGGCCTGTAAATTTTCTAAAACATGTGTTTAAGTAGAAGAAACATGATCACTTTTGGCCAAAAGAAAATGTTTAAAGTCCTATATGTTTATATGAAGGGTACACAGAAAATTTTATTTGGGGCATGATAGCTTAAGTTCAGAATAGAATAGTTTAGAATATAACTTCTAAACAGTCGATCCTAAAGGAAATCAACCCTGAATATTCATTGAAAGGACTGATGCTAAAGCTGAAGCTCCAATAATTTGGCCTCCTAATGTGAAGAGCTGATTCATTGGAAAAGACCCTGATACTAGGAAATATTGAAGTTAGGGGGAGAAGGAGGCAACAGAGGACAAGATGGTTGGATGGAATCACTGACTCAGTGGACATGCATTTGGTCAAACTCTGGGAAATAATGAAGGACAGGGAAACCTAGCATGCTTCCATGGAGTCACAATGAGTCAGACACAACTGAACGACTGAACAACAAAAAGAACATAACTTAAGTATATACTCAACAAACCCAGTGGAAAGAAATACAATCACATTGTAATCTGAATAGATTTGAACTGTAAATAAAGCTATAAAAATAACAATTTTTTAAAATAAAATAACTATATTAAGATTATCTTGTAGTAATTTGAGGCCAGTCTCCTCCTTTTTCAAATGATAGATCTGGTTGAGATAATATCAGTGGTCCCTCCAGCTGTAATAAATATTCCTTGACTCATTTATCTGATTCTATAGATAGACTATGAGAAACGTTGAGTAAAATGAGGTTGGTCATCATAATCTACCAAGGATGACAGTTTTATGTCAATCTCAATAAAACATCATAGCCTAAAGCAGTTGTTCTTAACCTTCAGGAGGTCACAGACTCTTTAAGAAGCTGAGGAAAGTTATGATGTGTCTCATAAGAACAAAATTTATAAATCCACATGCTATCTCAGGAAACCCATAAGCTGCAGATTAAGAACTTCTGCATTAGGGAGTTTTCTGCTTTGGGGCTGTCTTGTCAGTTCAGCTTACTATAACAAAATACCATAAAGTGGGTGGCTTATAAACAATAGTAATGTACTTCTCACAGTTCTGGAGTCAAGAAGTCAGGGGTATTTATTCACCAACTGCCAGCACTCTTTGAATGAGGGCTGCTCCTAAGGTGGCATTACTTCTTAAGCATGTAGACACTTCTGGATTGCCATTACACAGAACTGAAGCCTAACAGCTGCTTTTAATAGAAAAGGTCCTTAAGCAAAGAGATACGCATGCTCCTGGTAATTCAAGTCCAGCAATAGTGAAAGTGAAAGTCCCTCCGTTGTGTCTGACTCTGCGACCCCATGGACTGTATAGTCCATGGAATTCTCCAGGCCAAAATACTGGAGTGGGTAGTCTTTCCCTTCTCCAGGAAATCGTCCAAACCCAGGGACCAAATCCAGGTCTCACACATTACAGGCAGATTCTTTACCAGCTAAGCCACCAGGGAAGCCCAAGAATACTGGAGTGAGTAACCTATCCCTTCTCCAGTGGATCTTCCCAACCCAGGAATCGAACCAGGGTCTGCTGCATTGCAGGCGGATTCTTTACCAACTGAGCTATGCTGCTGCTGCTGCTGCTGCTAAGTCCTTCAGTATGCTGCTGCTTCTGCTGCTGCTGCTGCTAAGTCCTTCAGTATGCTGCTGCTTCTGCTGCTGCTAAGTCCTTCAGTATGCTGCTGCTTCTGCTGCTGCTGCTGCTAAGTCCTTCAGTATGCTGCTGCTTCTGCTGCTGCTGCTGCTAAGTCCTTCAGTATGCTGCTGCTGCTGCTAAGTCCTTCAATCGTGTCCGACCATGTGCGACCCCATAGACAGCAGCTCACCAGTCTCCCCCGTCCCTGGGATTCTCCAGGCAAGAACACTGGAGTGGGTTGCCATTTCCTTCTCCAATGCATGAAAATGAAAAGTGAAAGTGAAGTCGTTCAGTCGTGTCTGACTCCTAGAGACTCCATGGACTGCAGCCTACCAGGCTCTTCTGTCCATGGGATTTGCCAGGCAAGAGTACTGGAGTGGGTTGCCATTGCCCTCTCGGAACTGAGCTATGAGGGAAGCGCAAATATGCAAGGCACAAACAGCATTTGCTGCCCTTAAAGTTCCCTTGGCTGCAAAATGTGGAGAAGACCTACACTTCAGGTGCTGTAAAATGAACCACAGTGTCTCTTAGTTGCCTGGAAATGAAGGGGCCTCTAGGATCAGTCTCTGCTCCTCAGCAATAAAGCCAATGCCCTTTTGGGCAGCTACTAACTTTCAGTTCCTATCTTTGTTAATAGGTAGGCAAATCTACATAGAATACATGCATAATATGAAAACAAAGGAGTTAACACAAGAACAAATTTGGATTTCTAAAAACAAACAGTACTATTTAAATTCAAACTACTCCACTAACTTTTATATTCTAAGGCAAATCGAAAGAAATAAACAGAAGACCAAACATCCCAGCAAATGGGCCAATGCTTATTCATATACACTTCAAAACAGTAGATACAACTCAATAGGAATACACTAATAATCAGTATAACTTAGTAACGCAACAATTCACATTGTGTTTAAAGAGAAGTGAGACTCAGAAAAGTTGAATGATTTGCCCAAGGTCACAAGGGTAGTTTCTGGCATTGCACAGCTCTTGATTCACTGTCCTTTTCCCTACATCATTCAGCCTTCTGTGGCTTTCCCAGGATTACAGAAGTGAAGTCTGCGAATTTCTGGAGTGATTATTTGCTCTAGTACTAACACTTGATATTATTAGTTCACAAGGAGCTGCCTTTCTAACTGGCTTTGCATTTCAACCTAAACTATAATTTAAGCTAACACTGATTTTTCAGGTGCTCATCTTTATAAAAGATTTGAAAAATGTCCTCACTGAACCTACTAACAAAAATCACAACCTGAAGTCAATACACATTTTCCAAATTAAAACACACACTATGCTTTGGCCACCTGATGCGAAGAACTGACTCATTTGAAAAAACCCTGATGCTGGGAAAGATTGAGGGCAAGAGAAGAAGGGGACGACAGAGGATGAGATGGTTGGATGACATCACCGACTCGATGGATATGGGTTTGGGTAAACTCTGGGAGTTGGTGATGGACAGGGAGGCCTGGCGTGCTGCAGGTCATGGGATCGCAAAGAGTCAGACACGACTGAGCGACTGAACCGAAATGAACTGAATATGTGTAGTGCTCTAATAGATCAGGATGTGTTATCATTCAAACCACGTTTCACAGGCATGCCTTTCTACTACTGTGTTACTTAACTGTGGACTGAGCAAAAAGCAAATATTTTTAAAAACCTTCAAAAAAACTCTGTAAGTTCAAAAAAAATTTCAAAAATTCAGCATTATCTATCTATCTATCTATATTTTAAAAGCAGAAAGAGGAAAAGCAATTCAATTAATATTTCTTTAGGAATGTCCTTGGGACTATCTCAATCTAAGGAAAGCATCATCTATGCGTCATGCACTGTGATCTTTCTTCCACTGAGAGGTTACCTCAGTAATAACACCACACTTCAGGAAGAGCTATTGATTGTTTATAGTCACTCATTTTCTGTGACAGGAAGAAGATGGAAACCTTTATCTAACCTGACTTATAGAAGGAAAAATTAGCCAAAAGTAATGGGCTAAGGGCTTTGTACAAATTTTAAATACTGTCATTTACTAGCTGTGTGGCCTTAAAGCAAGTTGCTCAACTTCTCTGTGCCTCAGGTATCTTCATCCCTGAAAATACAGATAACAAAAACTACTTGGTGAAGTGTGAGGATGAAATGAGATAATATATAAATATCATGAATCACAGAGCTTGGCAAGGAATAGGAATTTTTTATAAAAGTTGTTAAGAAAGATTTTCCAAACTTGGAGGAAAAAATAAAAAGATAATTATGTGATCTTCTACTGTCCTGTGTGTGCATGCTCAGTTGCTCAGTCATGTCTGACTTTGAAAATCCCATGAACTGTAACCTACCAGGCTCTTCTGTCCATGGGATTCTCAGGCAAGAATACTGGAGTGGGTTGCCATTTCTATTCCACGTGTTAGTGGTATTTTTCAAACAAATCAGCCTCAGAACTATCTGACTTTGTAAGAGAATCCAAATGTGTTGGCATAACTAATTAGCATGCAAACATTTTACTACACAAAAAGCTGTTAAGGTATATATAGTTGGTTGAAGGAGAAGGCAATGGCACCGCACTCCAGTACTCTTGCCTGGCAAATCCCAGGGACGGAAGAGCCTGGTAGGCTGCAGTCCATGGGGTCGCTAGGAGTCGGGCACTACTGAGCGACTTCATTTTCATTTTTCACTTTCATGCATTGGAGAAGGAAATGGCAACCCACTCCAGTGTTCTTGCCTGGAGAATCCCAGGGATGGGGGAGTCTGGTGGGCTGCCATCTATGGGGTCACACAGAGTCGGACACGACTGAAGTGACTTAGCAGCAGCAGCAGCAGTTGGTTGAATACTTTCACCCCAAAACTCACATCTTCTTGAAACCTCAAAAGTGTTAGTTGCTCAGTCGTGTCTGCCAGGGTTCTCTGTCCATGGAATTCTCCAGGCAAGAGTACGGGGGTGGGCTGCCATTCCCTTCTCTAGGGGATCTTCTTGACCCAGGGATTGAACCCAGGTCTCCTACATTGCAGGCAGATTCTTTACCATCTGAGCTACCAGGGAAGTCCTTGGAACCTCAGAATGTGACTTTATTTGGAAATAGGGCCCTTATTTATTTATTTATATTTATTTATTTGGAAATACTTATTTCCAAATATTTATATTTATGTATTTGGAAATAGGGCCCTTGTAGATGTAATTAATTAAGGATCCTGAGATTAAGTCATCCTTGATTTAGGGTGATTGGTGTTTTCCCAAGAAGGGAGGAAACAGAGATAAAGAGTGAAGAGCCCAGTGAAAATGAAGGCAGAAACTGGAGTTATGGTGCTGCAAGCGGAGGAATACTAAGGAATGCTTCTATAAGCAGGAACTAACTTGCCCTGCCTAGAAAAAGGCAAGAAAGGATTCTTTCCCAGACCCTTTAGGAGGGAGCATGGCTCTGCCAGACCTTAATTTCAGACTTCCAACCTCAAGAAAGGTGAGAATAAATGTGTGTTGTTTTAAGCCATAGTATTGTGGTAATTTGTTACAGCAGCCCTAGGAAACTAATAGAGTATGATTGTCTTACTTTCTGTTTCTTAGAGAAGGAAATCTCAATATATGGGCTTAATATGGCTTTATTCCTCTATGAGACGTGAATCAGTTTTGTTTCTAATTTGGCAATCATCTCAGCATTCTTTTTTTTGTATTTTTACCAATTAAAAAGACAAAAATAAGCCCTAGTTTCTCCTGTTCTCTTTTGAAACTATTCTGTCATGCTATTGGCACTTTTTTAATTGCATTAAATAAAACTTGGCATATGCTATGCGAAGTCACTTCAGTCGTGTCCGACTCTGTGCGACCCCATAGACGGCAGCCCACCAGGCTACCCCATCCCTGGGTTCTCCAGGCAAGAACACTGGAGCGGGCTGCCATTTCCTTCTCCAATGCATGAAAGTGAAAAGTGAAAGTGAAGTCGCTCAGTCGTGTCCAACTCTTAGTGACCCCATGGATTGCAGCCTAACAGGCTCCTCCATCCATGGGATTTTCCAAGCAAGAGTACTCGAGTGGGCTGCTGTTGCCTTCTCTGAAAACTTGGCATAGGCCTACATTATGTATGAGAATCATGATTTTAACATCTAAAGAATTACACTGTGATGAAGTACTCACTGATGACTAACAATGATGATGATGTTAGAGATGGTTATGAGGATGGGAAAGATAAATATGATGATGATTCCTTGTCTTCCCATCATACAAGCTTTCATATGGGACAGAAAACAGGGCATTACTCTTAGGCTCTTGGGCCACGCAGGCTGTGGCACATACAACAGACAATGTGAGACTTCCTCAAGCCACCAAGGATGATGTGTGAAAATCAAGCTGTCATGGCCTGGAGAGTATTGTCTCACTGACTTTAGGAAATTATCTTAAGTTCCCACCAGCAGCCTTTCAAACAGCCTTGTCAGGGAATAAACATGCAGACGTACAGAATGGATTTGTGGACACAGAGCAGGAAGGAGAAAGTGGGATGAACTGAGAGAGTAGCACTGACATATATACAACACCATGTGTAAAACAGACAGCCAGTACATAGCACAGGGAGCTCAACTCAGTGTTCTGCGATGATCTAGAGGGTAGGATGGAGAGAAGGCTCAAGAGGGAGGGGATATATTTACATATTGCTGATTCATATTGTTGTACAGCAGGAACTAACACAACATTGTAAAGAACTGTACTCAAATTAAAAAAAATAAAATTTTTTTAAGCCCTGTCAGAAAGAGGCCCATTCCCATGCTGCCCAATCAGGATTTTAGTCAAAGGCTCATTCTCAGATCTGGAACAATCCTAAACGACTTCAGGGGAGCTTGAACTTGATTTTCTGGTGGGTTTTGTGAGGGATAATTCAATGTAAACACTTTCCACACACACAGATGCTCTTTTTTGTGAATTCTGGTGAATACAAATTTTATTATAGTTGAAGCCCATTTTTTCCCCTTAGAACACAGAATTTTTAAAGCCATGATTTTATCATCCTAATCAGTGAGGAAATGATTCAATTCTCATATGAGATAAATTTGCCACTATGGAAGAATTCTTATAATTTTTGTGACAAGCTATATGTTTGTCTCCTTTCGGGATACAAAAACAAATGAATA
This sequence comes from Bos mutus, assembly GCF_027580195.1. Classification (NCBI taxonomy): domain Eukaryota; kingdom Metazoa; phylum Chordata; class Mammalia; order Artiodactyla; family Bovidae; genus Bos; species Bos mutus. Next base: position 50,228,622 of record NC_091642.1, read on the forward strand.
GATACAGAAAAAGAACAAACCAATTACTTTATTCTGTGTTCTTTTGACCTCCAAAATCACATCTTTCTGGATCATGATTCTTAGAAAGAGGGAAAGATGCAGGATAATAACCCCAGAAAGAAAGAGGATGATGGCACAAATCTGTCATTTTCTTAGCTGGTCAGTGGTGAGGTTCCTATTCTATCCTATTGCCTAGTGGTTTCCTTAACCCTCCTGAAAACAGTCTGTACCAATTACCTAAGAAATGGGGATGTCCATCTTCCTCTGTTTCATTTATAAACTAAATGGATGGTTTTCAGTCCTGGATCACCCCATGAAAAGCATCTTGTCCATTTCAAAGCAATTAAGAGTGGTAATTGCTCCAGGGCCATTTTTCTCTCTTCATTTCTCACTGAGAGAGGCCAGCAGTGTGACCTTCCTGCCTGTACCCTCCACTGTGTCTCTGAGGGCTCAAGCGGGGAAAGAAACACCCCAGGGACATAGTCCATTTTGACAGCAATTTTCTCACTTATGTTCCCTTGCTGCAGGCTAAATCACCAATCAGATCAATAGCTCCCAAATGACAGCCTCAGAGGTGTGGGATAGGATGTCAGCATCAGGGGTTGGAGCTGAAGGCACTGAGTTGAGTATCAGACACAGAACAAGAGACCTTGGTTCTGTTTTCAGCTGTCCTGGAAACTTAAGCAGACCATTTACCCTTCTGCATCCATGGGATCTCATTAGATCCATTTTGACATTTCTTTTGCTAAAGTCTTGGGATAGAGGTCTTTCCAGAAACACATACATATTTTAATAATCTAAATGAAAAACTTAAAAATTATAATAGATCCAAAAAATGGAACATAATGTGGTCATTATAAATAATGTTCATAAAGGATTTTTATTGACAGTTAAACGTTTGCAACATAATATTAAGTGAGCAAAGCTAAGGTGGAACTTGTTTTACTTTATGTTCAAAATATACTGAGAAGGAAAAACATCAAAGTGTTATCAAGTGGTTGCATCTGGCCAACCACTTTTTCTCTTAACACTTTTCTGAATTTTCTGCAAATAAAATGAACAATTTTATTATTTGCCAAAGAGTTACTGAATATATGTATTTATATGCATATATATATGTGTGTGTGTGTGTGTGTGTGTGTGTGTGTGTGAAACAGCTACAGTGAAAATGTCTTACAAGTTGTTCCTCTCTTATCTACCTCTTACTATTTCTTTGTCTTACGTTTCTACCCAAACTGGCAGGTTCAAACTAGGTTCCCGTAAGTAACCTAGTTTGAATGTTACCTGTGCAGAAAAACTATACTTTGACTCTTAATAGAAATACTAAGAGAGAGGAGATATGTTTTCTATTCTCAAAAAACCAAAAGAAAGATTTTGACCATCACCATGTACATGTGAGAAACCATATCCTCTGATGGCTTTACATCCAACCCTAGTGACTTTAAACCCCACTTGAAAAGATATCTTTCTTTAATTCCAATTTTTTAAATATTTACTTTATTTGTCTGTGCCAGGTCTTAGTTGCAACACAGGAGATCCTCTATCTTAATTGTAGCATGCGAGATCTAGTTTGCTGACCAGGGATCAAATTCCAGGCCCCTTGCATTGGGGGCATGGAGTCCTAGCCACCGGACCACCAGGGAAGAAAGTCCCTAATTCCAATAATTAAAAGCTTAAAGCAGTGATGTACCTGTTATCTCTAGACACCCTGCTCCTGCTATATACTTTCCCAAAGTGTTCTCAATTGGATAGTGGTTGCTGGTTAAAACACCATATAGCTAACTGATACCCAAACAACATTCTGTGACAATGTTACGGAGTATGACCTACCAATCTTTTACAAGATATGTGACCAAGGAGGCTGGGGTTAAGATTCCTGAGTAAACTTTTCAGATCAGTTTTACTTGGGGAACAACAAAATGAAATAGATTCCTTTATTGACAACCTCCTGAAGGCCATTAGTATACTAATGTGTATTGCTCATTGTTGCTAAGTCACTTCAATCGTGTCCGACTCTGTGTGACCCATAGACGGCAGCCCACCAGGCTCCCCCGTCCCTGGGATCCTCCAGGCAAGAACACTGGAGTGGGTTGCCATTTCCTTTTCCAATGCATGAAAGAAAAAAGTGAAAATGAAGTCACTCAGTCGTGTCCGACTCCTAGCAACCCCATGGACTGCAGCCTATCAGGCTCCTCCATTCATAGAATTTTCCAGGCAATGGGTTACCATTGCCTTCTCTGAATGTGTATTGCTCACACAGAGAGTAAATATTGTATCTAGCATTTAACCAAAACATGCAACCACAGAAATTTTTTGCTTCTCCTAAGACTCTAAAGTTCTGAGGGGAACCATTTTGGAAGTACTTCTCTAAAGAGTTGAGTCAGTTTGTTAGGTTTGACAAATGAGATCAAAATGGACCACCCTATAACATATAATTCAGTGTATGATACCAATTCACTCTGAATCAAGCCACCTAGTTCACAGCATTCTGTTGAGTGGTCAGTTGTGGGTGGTGAAAGGACAGGCAACAGATCCAGGAGAAAGAATAGCCTCTGCCTCTAATTGTTTTAGGTATTCACAAGAACTGCTGTTGAACTCAGTAAGCTTAATCTTTGCTGGTCAAACCCTAGAGATTCTATCTCCCATAAACTATTTTTTAGTGTTGCAGCCTCTTCTCTCCTTAGGTACAAGAATCATGGCAAAACCACTTTGAACTGAGAATTACTGGCCACCGAAGACTCTGATGCTGGGAGGGATTGGGGGCAGGAGGAGAAGGGGACGACAGAGGATGAGATGGCTGGATGGCATCACCGACTCGATGGACATGAGTTTGGGTGAACTCCAGGAGTTGGTGATGGACAGGGAGGCCTGGCGTGCTGCAGTTCATGGGGTCACAAAGAGTCGGACATGACTGAGCAACTGAACTGAACTGAACTGAACTAAAGAGAATCTGAGACTTGACTGTTTTGTTGGGCTAGTTGAGTAGCTGGGCTGGATGAGGGAATTCATGTTACACCTAAAAGCAGCAGCTGCTTGGTTGCTACTGATCGCTTGGTCCCTGCTGATGTGGGAATGTAGGTTCAAGATTGCCAGATAGTTTGGATTTTTCAAAAGAAACAGGAAATATAGCTTTGTAATAGCTTTGCTGAATCTAATTTATAAAATATACAACCCATAGGATATTCACAGAATTGTGTAACCATTACTACAATCCAATTTTACAATTTATTCAGTTTTTAAATATTGGTTCAAATATATTAAAAACGAAATACAAGACCAAAAAAAAAAAAGTGCATCTATTATCCATGTTCAGCATGTAGGCTACTAATCAAAATGGCTTCTTTCATAGACAAAAAGGGGGGAAATCACCACATACCTCTTTATGACATTGTAATCAGTAGGATTGAGCTGGTACCCAAGAAATAAACAGGACTAATAGTTTAGTTAGAAACCTATTTATTGCATATTTTGGGACATTTTATACACATGTAGCAAAGAAGTACATGGGAATTGCCTGATTTTATGGGCTATCTGTAAGGAATTTTAAGCAATAAAATACAACAACAAAAAAGTCATCCCTTGAGGATGGGAACTAAGTCCAATTTGTTTAGACATGACATGTCATGCCCAGCACGACAGCTGGTACAGAGATGGTACTTATTAGATTGTGCTATAACTCTGCACTCAATAATTTGTACATAAGATTATGATGATTTTCCTTTCACTAATGACCACTTATCTTTCAAGAGGAATATGAGAGGAGATAGTCTGAGACTAGATAAGAAATACACAAAAATTCTTAAGACTCTATGATTCTATTCCTTAAGAACATTTCCAAAATAATGCATTTGAGAATTAATATAAAATAAGTGAGGCTTCCCTGATAGCTCAGCTGGTAAAGAATCCACCTGAAATGCAGGAGACCCCAGTTTGATTCCTGGGTAGGGAAGATTCCCTGGAGAAGGGATAGGCTACCCACTCCAGTATTCATGGGCTTCCCTGGTGATTCAAACGGTAAAGAATCCACGTGCAATGCTGTTCGATCCCCAGGTTGCAAAGATCCCCTGGAGGAGGAAATAGCAAACCACTCTAGTATTCTTGCCTGGAGAATCCCCATAGAAAGAGGAGCCTGGTGGGCTACAGTCCATGGGGTCGCAAAAAGTCTGACACAACTGAGCAACTAAGCACAGCACATAAAATATATGAAAACCTGCTTCACTTATATCAATTCTCTACTAAGCAATACCCCAGCACTCTGAATGTTACTAAGTCACTCTGTCAATAAGAACTCACTATACAAACATAAGGTGCAGAGCATAATAAAGCCCTTGAAGCCAGGAAGTCACATCTAGGAGACAGGAACTGAATAATCTTCTCTTGCTTATCAGACCTGCAAATTGTCCTGTTATGGCCCAAGGTGATCCAGGACTGTTCTCTTCTAGGTCAGCAGAGCCTTAAGACTAGGTCAGAGGTCAGGCGCAGTTCAAAGCATTCACAGAAGTGGAGTTGATTAAGTACTCTGGGTCATATCCAAAGTGACCAATAGCCCGTTAAGTAATAGGACCCTCGACTTAACCTCAAATGAACATACACATTCAAGGGATATGCAAAGCAAGCCCAGCTTCCTGATTTAGTCAAAGCATTTGCCCTATTCCATAAAAAAAGATCTCAGTTTATCAGTCCAAACTTGATGGCATTTCCAAGACAGAGTTAAAACCAAAACAACCTGATAGAATAGAGGATTGAGGGTTGGCTGAACAAGATTTTAAAAGCCTGGTAAGAAAGGATAAAGAACAAAGAAGAAACTAGCATTCTCATCTTAGACATTTAATTGTTAAATCCAGCAATAAGATTGTATCAAAACACTTGCAGAGTTGAATATATCTGAGTACATAATCTATGAATTTTTAACATTAAGGCCAAGCTAGCAACCTTTGCAAAATGTCAAGAGTTTAAGATTAAACTCCCCTACCAACACTTGGACTTAGGTCACTCAGAGGAAGGTAATCAATTTCCAAAAGAAAGAAAACATTAAGAACAACTATTTCCTCCAATAAGGAAAGCAAGTATTAAAATTATCAATCAAATTGGCAAGTATTAATATATATTTATGCCACAAAAGAATTCTTAGTTATTTCAGAAGATTTATAAGAAAAGTGCTTTTTAAAATACAATTTTACAGGGAATTCTCTGGCAGTCCAGTGGTTGGGACTTGGCACTTTCACTGCTGTGGCCTGGATTCAGTCCCTGGTCAGAGAACTAAGATCCCACAAGCCATGTAGTGTGGCCAAAAAAAAAAAAAAAAAAAAAGAAAGAAAATTTTACATGCAAAAATTTGAATTGCATTTCAGAGAGAACTCTGTATTCTATATCCCATAAATATAAATAATCCATAAGTAAGTATACATATAAATGTATATGTATATTTATAAATATAAAGATAAATACATCTATAAATATATTAATAGTACATAAGTATTTTTATGTAGTCAGATATATTCTTGTTATCTAACACAGTAGTTTTTTCCCAGGTATTTCCCCACATCCTGGGCATAGCTATGGACATCCGGAATTAAAGAGAGCAAAACCTCCCACTCATTTTTGTTTTTTAGCTTTTCCTTTGAAAGCTATATACACCTAATGTAGAAAGCTCAGTTTCTCAGCCAGTTTACCACCAGCTACTAGCCCATGAATACCTAATTCAGCATCTTTGGCCAAGCTAGTTTTACTGTCTTGTTCTCTCCATGACTTCAAAGTCTGACCAACAGAAAAAGAAAGACAATTGGCTGATGCTTAGAGTCATCAACATGCATTCTCCATTCCCTATCATCAAGACATTAAGAACTTTGACAAATTAAAGGATTTGAGAAATCAAAAGGAAATTCCTAAACCTGAAATAGATGGGGATAGTCTCTTGTTTTGATCTGGTATTTTGTGAGATAGCTTCTTCTTTCTGCCTACCTCACCCTGGATCATCATCAGTCTCCTGCAACTTGAAGGCCAGAGAGTTATTAGAAGTTTAATTTCATTTCATCCCCTAAGCCCTTTTCTTCTCCATGACACTCACACTGACAGTTTAAAGAAAATAAGTTTTGTGCAAAATTCTTTCTGGGGCAGAATTATCCACAGTTCTTAACTGAAAAGTGAATTTTATGACAATTTCTGATCATAAAAGTTTGCTGGGGTTAAAACTGGCAGCAAGAAATACTATTAGTGAGAAATAAATTAAGACAGCACAATTATTCCAGTCCTACAATCTTTTGGTGCTCACTTATATTGAGGATAATTTCACTTGCCCATTCCATAGCTGTTTTGATTCTTAAGACCCAAGGGAGAGAAAAATGGAAACTGAGACTTGCATCTGCTCAGATTTCCATCTGATTTTAGTCCTAAAATTATCATCATTTGTCAAATAGCTCTTCCAGAGCTACTGCTGTACTTTCTGAATTGATGTGATTAATTGGTATTCTATTTCTAACATACTAATCTATTTCAATTATTTTTCCTTTATTTTCTTCCAAACTGTTCTAACCACAAATAGATATGAATAAGAGAGCATTAATATTCAAATTCATGTGAGAGCTTGATGTTCAAAATGAGAAGCCAAAGTAAAAAGACCTGAGACGTTTACTCTTTCTCAGATGATTTGGGAAAGTGTTAGAAATGAAGAATTACAAGCCCCATCCTCCCCAGGCCTACCAAATAGGAATCTGCATTGTACCAGTTCCCGAGAATTCCCCCAACTGATTCAAATACACATAAAAATGTGGGAAGTACTGCTCTAGGTCACTTAAGTGATACGTGCTCTTTGTCATAATGTGTAGTTTTTAATATTTAAAGTCAGTCCAAGGTCAGGGGCTGCGGCCAAGAGGAGCAACCCCATGTCCAAGGAGCAGTGGCTGCATGGGCGCAGGAGGGTTGAGAGGAGGTACTCCACGTTCAAGGTCAGGAGGAGCAGCAGTGAGGAGATACCCCTCGTCCAAGGTAGAGAAACCCAAGTAATACGGTAGGTGTTGCAAGAGGGCATCAGAGGGAAGACACATTGAAACCGTAATCACAGAAAACTAGTCAATCTAATCACATGGACCACAGCCTTGTCTAATTCAATGAAACTAAGCCATGCCATGTGGGGCCACCCAAGATGGGCAGGTCATGGTGCAGAGGTTTGACACAATGTGGTCCACTGGAGAAGGGAGTGGCAAACCACTTCAGTATTCATGCCTTGAGAAGCCCATGAACAGTATGAAAAGGCAAAATGATAGGATACTGAAAGAGGAACTCCTCAGGTCGGTAGGTGCCCAATATGCTACTGGAGATCAGGGGAGAAATAACTCCAGAAAGAATGAAGGGATGGAGCCAAAGCAAAAACAATATCCAGCTGTGGATGTGACTGGTGACAGAAGCAAGGTCCAATGCTGTAAAGAGCAATCTTGCATAGGCACCTGGAATGTCAGGTCCATGAATCAAGGCAAATTGGAAGTGGTCAAACAAGAGATGGCAAGAGTGAACGTTGACATTCTAGGAATCAGCAAACTAAAATGGACTAGAATGGGTGAATTTAACTCAGATGACCATTGTATCTACTACTGTGGACAGGAATCCCTTAGAAAAAATGGAGTAGCCATCATGGTCAACAAAAGAGTCCGAATTGCAGTACTTGGAGGCAATCTCAAAAATGACAGAATGATCTCTGTTCGTTTCCAAGGCAAACCATTCAATATCACAGTAATCTAAGTCTATACCTCATTAGTAATGCTGAAGAAGCTGAAGTTGAATGGTTCTATGAAGACCTACAAGAACTTTTAGAACTAACACCCAAAAAAGATATCCTTTTCATTATAGGGGACTGGAATGCAAAAGTAGGAAGTCAAGAAACACCTGGAATAACAGGCAAATTTGGCCTTGGAGTACAGAATGAAGCAGGGCAAAGGCTAATAAGAGTTTTGCCAAGAGAACGCACTGGTCATAGCAAACACCCTCTTCCAACAACACAAGAGAAGACTCTACACATGGACATCACCAGATGGTCAGAACTGAAATAAGATTGATTATATTCTTTGCAGCCAAAGATGGAGAAACTCTATACAGTCAGCAAAAACAAGACCGGGAGCTGAGTGTGACTCAGATCATGAACTCCTTATTGCCAAATTCAGACTTAAATTGAAGAAAGTAGGGAAAACCACTAGACCTATTCAGGTATGACCTAAATCAAATCCCTTATGATTATATGGTGGAAGTGAGAAATAGATTTAAGGAACTAGATCTTATAGATAGAGTGCCTGATGAACAATGGACGGAAGTTCGTGACACTGTACAGGAGACAGGGATCAAGATCATCCCCATAGAAAAGAAATGCAAAAAAACAAAAAGGCTGTCTGGGGAGGACTTACAAATAGTTGGGAAAAGAAGAGAAGCAAAAAGCAAAGGAGAAAAGGAAAGATATAAGCATCTGAATGCAGAGTTCCAAAGAATAGCAAGGAGAGATAAGAAAGGCTTCCTCAGTGATCAATGCAAAGAAATAGAGGAAAACAACAGAATGGGAAAAACTGGAGATCTCTTCAAGAAAATTAGAGATACCAAGGGAACATTTCATGCAAAGATGGCTCCATAAAGGACAGAAATGGTAGGGATATAACAGAAGCAGAAGATATTAAGAAGAGGTAGCAAGAATACACAGAAGAACTGTACAAAAAAAGATCTTCATGACCAAGATAATCACGATGGTGTGATCACTCACCTAGAGCCAGACATCCTGGAATGTGAAGTCAAGTGGGCCTTAGAAACCACCACTACGAACAAAGCTGGTGGAGGTGATGGAATTCCAGTTGAGCTATTTCAAATCCTGAAAGATGATGCTGGGAAAGTTCTGGACTCAATATGCCAGCAAATTTGAAAAACTCAGCAGTGGCCACAGGACTAGAAAAGGTCAGTTTTCATTCCAATCTCAAAAAAAGGCAATGCCAAAGAATGCTCAAACTACTGTACAATTGCACTCATCTCACATGTTAGTAAAGTAATGCTCAAAATTCTCCAAGCGGGGCTTCAGCAGTACGTGAACATGAACTTCCTGATGTTCAAGCTGGTTTTAGAAGAGGCAGAGGAACCAGAGATCAAATTGCCAACATCCGCTGGATCATCAAAAAAGCAAGAGAGTTACAGAAAAACATCTATTTCTGCTTTATTGACTATGCCAAAGCCTTTGACTGTGTGGAACACAATAAACTGTGGAAAATTCTGAAAGAGATGGGAATACCAGACCACCTGAACTGCCTCTTGAGAAATCTGTATGCAGGTCAGGAAGCAACAGTTAGAACTGGACATGGAACAACAGACTGGTTCCAAATAGGAAAAGGAGTACGTCAAGGCTGTATATTGTCACCCTGCTTATTTAACTTTTATGCAGAGTACATCATGAGAAACCCTGGGCTGGAAGAAGCACAAGCTGGAATCAAGATTGCTGGGAGAAATATCAATAACCTCAGATATGCAGATGACACCACCCTTTTGATGCAAAGTGAAAAAGTGAAGAGGAACTAAAAAGCCTCTTGATGAAAGTGAAAGTGGAGAGTGAAAAAGTTGGCTTAAAACTCAACATTCAGAAAACGAAGATCATGGCGTCTGGTCCCATCACTTCATGGCAAATAAATGGGGAAATAGTGGAAACAGTGTCAGACTTTATATTTTGGGACTCCAAAATCACTGCAGATGGTGATTGAAGCCATGAAATTAAAAGACACTTACTCCTTGAAAGGAAAGTTATGACCAACCTAGATAGTATATTCAAAAGCAGAGACAATACTTTGCCAATAAAGGTCCTTCTAGTCAAGGCTATGGTTTTTCTAGTAGTCATGTATGGATATGAGAGTTGGACTGTGAAGAAGGCTGAGTGCCGAAGAATTGATGCTTTTGAACTGTGGTGTTGGGGAAGACTCTTGAGAGTCCCTTGGACTGCAAGGAGATCCAACCAGTCCATTCTAAAGGAGATCAGCCCTGGGATTTCTTTGGAAGGAATGATGTTAAAGCTGAAACTCCAGTACTTTGGCCACCTCATGCAAAGAGTTGACTCATTGGAAAAGACTCTGATGCTGGGAGGGATTGGGGGCAGGAGGAGAAGGGGACGACAGAGGATGAGATGGCTGAATGGCATCACCAACATGATGGACGTGAGTTTGAGTGAACTCCGAGAGTTGGTGATGGACAGGGAGGCCTGGCATACTGCAACTCTTGGGGTTGCAAAGAGTTCGACATGACTGAGAGACTGAATTGAACTGAACTGAAGGAATAGGCATTGTTTTCATAGTCAAGATGTTTGCTTATGTAAAATCAAAGATTTTTATACTTGAGAAAAATTATAGAGTATCAAGTCTAGATAAGGGGCTTCCCAAGTGGCACTAGTGGTAAAGAATCTGCCTGCCATTGAAGAACATGCAAGAGTCAGTGTTTAAATCCCTGGGTTGGAAAAATCCCCTGGAGAAGGAAATGGCAACCCACTTCAGTATTCTTGCCTGAAGAATCCCATGGACAGAGAAGCCTGGCAGGCTACAGTCCATAGGGTTGCAAAGGGTCAGGCACACACATACAAGTCTAGATATCTATTCATGGAAAAACAAAATAAAATTTAATAGATGTCCAGAGAGGGCAAGTGTTTTGCTAGCAGCAACACAGCATTAAGTGTTAAAGCAAGGACATGAAGCCAGGCCCACTGATACACAATCTGGTACTGTTTCTCCACCATGCTGTTTCCCACCAAGCAGACCAAACGTGGGCATTTATGCTGCTGTTGCTATGTTGCTTCAGTCATATCCAGCTCCTTGCAACCAGGGATCCAACCTGGGTCTCTTACATCTCCTGCATTGCCAAGTGATTTCTTCACCACTAGCGCCCCCTGGGAAACCCATGGACTTTTATAACAAGAGCCAAAAAAGATCAATTGCTTACTACATATCAATCTATTTCTTGCCCAACATGTATATTCTCATTTGATTTTGACAATAAGAGTATAGTACAGATAAAATTATCACTTCCATTTTACAAATGAAAATACCGAGGCTCAGGGAGAGTGAGCTATGGGTCTAAGATCACACATTTAGAAATGGTGAGTTAACTTCAGAAAGACAGACTGGTCTCCTCCAGTCACCATGTCATTAATGTCACACTATTTATGATGAAAATATTCATTCTACATTCATTTTAATCCATAATACCCAACACACTTACTAATAGAATTTATCATAATTTACTCTAAACAAGAGTGCAGTTTCACCCACAAGTAATATGGCCTTATTGCACATGATTCCATTGAGACTGCTTCCAAAGAGAAACAACAGAGAATTTAAACTCAGGCAAAGCCCCACTGAAGAACGGAGCCAGTATTAGAGGGAGCAGAAGGGGATTCCAGGGATTTTCATTTGGGGACTGGGGATCACCCAGGAGATTGATGGAGCAGTTTGTGGTAGAAGGTCTGGAAAGAACAGGAAGAAATCTTTAAAAGATTTAAGAAAAAGAATGCTTAGAATGTACAACAAAGTCTAATATGTATGAGGGATAAGGAAAGCAAGACAGAAAGAAGTTCTCTAGCTATAAAATAACTAGAGAGTCATCCCTGCCATGTATGATCGTGTGAATAAAAATATAAATGTGACAATTAAGCATCTCTTATACTGCCTAGTGCATAGAAGAAACTCAAAAGACTGAAAGTGGTTATCTTTAGAGTGAAGTAACAATTCACACTTCTTACAAGTGATGTGAGGCTGAATTTTTTTCTGGGTCAAATCCCTTATCTTTGCACTCTACCATTGGGTGCAAAGACTGCAGTTCACCAATGCAAATGGAAAGGAATGTGGCAGGACACTGTGTATGTGGAAAGAGTCTACACTGTGACCTCCAGATTATGAATGCTCCACCTTTACATGCTGGCAGCCAATAAAAAATGTTATTTGAGAATAAAAAAAAAAAAAAAAAAAAAAAACTCAGGCAAATTACAGTGGTCTCACCTTATCCTTGGAGTGTATATTCCAAGACCCCCAGTAGATGCCCAAAACCACAGATAGTGCTGTGTCTTTTCCTATACATACATATCTATGATAAAGTTTAACTTATAAACTAGATTTTAAATATGTATACACATAAATATAATATATTAAAATATATAATATATAAATATGTAAACTTGAAATTAATAGCAACTAAGATAAAATCAACCATTTATAACATATACTGCAAATATAGCTTCTTTTTCTTTCTGTCTCTCAAAATATTGTACTTTACTCACCATTCTTCTTGTGATAATGCGAGATAAAATGCCTACATGATGAGATGAAGGAAGGTGAATGGTGCAGGCACTGTGATGCAGCATTAGGATACAACTGACCTTCCAATGATATGTTAGAAGGAAGATTATCTGCTTGGAGTGGTCCTGGATCACTGACCCAGCAACTTAAAACTAATGAATTACTTATTTCTAGAATTCTCTGTTTAATATTTTTTGACCATGGATGGCCACAGATAACTAAAACCTCAGAAAGTGAAGTCATCAATAGAGGAGACTGTGGTACCTCTGTGTAGATTTTTTTTTTTTAGGAACACATTACTTGGCATTTCTAGGCAAAAGCATCACAACAGCATCATACAAACTGTGACCCTAGCAGATATCCATGACAGTTTTATAAAGCACTGATTCTCACTGTTTAACTTATATAAATAAGAATGGCCAGCATCTTTGTAATGCCAGATTTATTTTCTTGGAAATATCACTTCACACTCATTTTAAGACTTAGATAAACTGAGCCATGAGAAGTTCACCCAAGGGTTGTTCTTGTTGTTCAGAATGCAACATACCAGGCTTCCCTGTCCTTCACTATCTCCAGGAGTTTGCCCAAACTAATGACCTTTGTACAGGAGACAGGGATCAAGACCATCCCCATGGAAAATAAAGGCAAAAAAGCAAAATGGCTGTCTGGGGAGGACTTACAAATAGCTGGGAAAAGAAGAGAAGCAAAAAGCAAAGGAGAAAAGGAAAGATATAAGCATCTGAATGCAGAGTTCCAAAGAATAGCAAGAAGAGATAAGAAAGGCTTCTTCAGCGATCAATGCAAAGAAATAGAGGAAAACAACAGAATGGGAAAGACTGGAGAGCTCTTCAAGAAAATTAGAGATACCAAGGGAACATTTCATGCAAAGATGGGCTTGATAAAGGACAGAAATGATATGGACCTAACAGAAGCAGAAGATAGTAAGAAGAGATGGCAAGAATACACAGAAGAACTGTAAAAAAAAAAAAAAAAATTCACATCCAAGATAATCACGATGGTGTGATCACTCACCTAGAGCCAGACATCCTGGAATGTGAAGTCAAGTGGGCCTTAGAAAGCATCACTATGAACAAAGCTAGTGGAAGTGATGGAATTCCAGTTGAGCTATTTCAAATCCTGAAAGATGATGCTGTGAAAGTGCTGCACTCAATATGCCAGCAAATTTGGAAAACTCAGCCATGGCCACAGGACTGGAAAAGGTCAGTTTTCATTCCAATCCCAAAGAAAGGCAATGCCAAAGAACACTCAAACTACCGCACAATGCACTCATCTCACATGCTAGTAAAGTAATGCTCAAAATTCTCCAAGCCAGGCTTCAGCAATATGTGAACTGTGAACTTCCTGATGTTCAAGCTAGTTTTAGAAAAGGCAGAGGAACCAGAGATCAAATTGCCAACATCCGCTGGATCATGGAAAAAACAAGAGAGTTCCAGAAAAACATCTATTTCTGCTTTATTGACTATGAGAAAGCCTTCGACTGTGTGGATCACAAAAAACTGTGGAAAATTCTGAAAGAGATGGGAATACCAGACCACCTGACCTGCCTCTTGAGAAATTTGTATGCAGGTCAGGAAGCAACAGTTAGAACTGGACATGGAACAACAGACTGGTTCCAAATAGGAAAAGGAGTACGTCACCTGTATATTGTCACCCTGTTTATTTAACTTTTATGCAGACTACATCATGAGAAATGCTGGGCTGGAAGAAGCACAAGCTGGAATTAAGATTGCCGGGAGAAATATCAATAACCTTAGATATGCAGATGACACCACCCTTATGGCAGAAAGTGAAGAGGAACTAAAAAGCCTCTTGATGAAAGTGAAAGTCGAGAGTGAAAAAGTTGGCTTAAAGCTCAACATTCAGAAAATGAAGATTGTGGCATCCGGTCCCATCACATCATACGAAATAGATGGGGAAACTGTGGAAACAGTGTCAGACTTTATTTTGGGGGGCTCCAGAATCACTGCAGATGGTGATTGCAGCCATGAAATTAAAGGACGCTTACTCCTTGGAAGAAAAGTTATGACCAACCTAGATAGTATATTCAAAAGCAGAGACTACTTTGCCAACAAAGGTTCGTCTAGTCAAGGCTATGGTTTTTCCTGTGGTCATGTATGGATGTGAGAGTTGGACTGTGAAGAAGGCTGAGCACCAAAGAATTGATGCTTTTGAACTGTGGTGTTGGAGAAGACCCTTGAGAGTCCCTTGGACTGCAAGGAGATCCAACCAGTCCATTCTGAAGGAGATCAGCCCTGGGATTTCTTTGCAAGGAATGATGCTAAAGCTGAAACTCCAGTACTTTGGCCACCTCATGCGAAGGGTTGACTCACTGGAAAAGACTCTGATGCTGGGAGGGATTGGTGGCAAGAGGAGAAGGAGATGACAGAGGATGAGATGGCTGGATGGCATCACTGACTCGATGGATGTGAGTCTGGGTGAACTCCAGGAGTTGGTGATGGACAGGGAGGCCTGGCGTGCTGCGATTCATGGGGTCACAAAGAGTCGGACACGACTGAGTGACTGAACTGAACTAAACCGAATGAACTTTGAGTCAGTTACGTCATCCAACCATCTTACCCTTATCACCCCCTTATCCTCCTGCACTCAATCTTTCGCAACATCAGGGTCTTTTCCAATGAGTCAGCTTTTCTCATCAAGTGACCAAAGTATTGGAGCTTCAGCTTCAGCATCAGCCCTTCCAATGAATATTCAGGGTTGATTTCACTTAGGATTGACTGACTTAATCTCCTTGCTGTCCAAGAGACTCTCAAGAGTCTTCCCAGCACCACAGTTTGAAAACATCAGTTCTTCAATGCTCAGCCTTTGTAGTCCACTGTCATGTCTATACATGACCACTGGAAAAACCATAGCTTTGACTATACAGACCTTTGTCAGCAAAGAGATGTCTCTGCTTTTTAATATGCTGTCTGGGTTGGTCATAGCTTTCCTTCCAAGGAGCAAGTGTCTTTTAATTTCATGACTGAAGTCACCATCCACAGTAATTTTGGAGCCCAAGAAAATAAAATCTGCCACTGTTTCCACTTATTCCTCATCTATTTGTCATAAAGTGATGGGACTGGATGCTGTAATTTTAGTTTTTTGAACACTGAGTTTTAAGCCAGCATTTTCACTCTCCTCTCTTACCTTTATCAAGAAGTTCCTTAGGTCCTCTTCCTTTTCTGCCATTAGACTGCTTTCATCTGCCTATCTGAGGCTGTTGATATTTCCCCCAGAAACCATGATTCCAGCTTGTGAGTCATCCATCCTGGCATTTCACATGACGTACTCTGCACAGAAATTAAATAAGCAGTGTGACAATATACAGCCTTGTCATACTCCCTTTCCCAATTTTTAACCAGCCCATTTGTCCATTTCCAGTTCTAACTATTGCTTCTTGACCTGCATACAGGTTTCTCAAGAGGTAGATAAGGTGGTCTGGCATTTCCATCTGTAAGAATTTTCTAGTTTGTTGTGATCCACAACAACAGTAGTGTAGTCAATGAAGCAGAAGTAGATGATCTGGAATTCCCTTGCTTTTCCTATGATCCAACCAATGTTGGCAATTTGATCTCTTGTTCCTCTACCTTTTCTAAATCCAGCTTGTATATCTGGAAGTTCTCGGTTCACACACTGTTGAAGTCTAGCCTGAGGGATTTTGAGCATGACTTTGCTAGCATGTGAAATGAATACAATTGTGTGGTAGTTTGAACATTCTTTGGCATTTCCTTTCTTTGGGATTTGGATGAAAATTGACATTTTCCAGTCCTGTGGCCACCGCTGAGTTTTTCAAATTTGCTGACATATTGAGTGAAGCACTTTAACAGCATCATCTTTCAGGATTTGAAATAGCTCATCTGGAATTCCATCACCTCCACTATTATTCATAGTAATGCTTCCTAAGGCACATTTGACTTCACTCTCCAGGATTCTGGTTCTAGGTGAGTGACCACACCATCATGATTATCCCAGTCATTAAGACCTTTTTTGTATAGTTCTGTGTATTCTTGCCACCTTTTCTTAATCTCTTCAGCTTCATGCAAGGGAGAGTGTGATAACTCCTGTTGGGAATAGGGAACAAGGAATAATGATCCTGATAAGGTAATTCACAAGGATTCACTCTCCTCAATATTAAGAAACATAGTACTAGTGACCTAGATATAAGAGGTAAAAAGATGGTGTCTCATCCAAGATTTGGCACTGACTTCCACTCCTTCATAAAGACTGTTCATCAACTCTCTAGCACTTTCATGAATCATTCCATTATCTATAAACTTTTAGTTTACCAAGCCATGAGTATATTTGTTGCCTTTGAAACTTGGATTTTTGCACAAAAAGAAAGAGTATGTTACAAAGTAATGATGTCTCATACAATGTTCCAGAATTCATCATAAACATTTATGTGTGTACCATATACAAATGTTCTGTGATAGCATTAACAGTGATTATCACTAAAAGTGCCTGAAAAAGGAGAGGGTTGGGGAAATTCAGGAGAAAACAACCATATACTCTGTGTGTGATACTGGACCTTTTTAAAGGCTCTACTGCTGCTGCTGCTAAGTCGCTTCAGTCATGTCCAACTCTGTGCGACCCCATAGATAGCAGCCCACCAGGCTCCCCCGTCCCTGGGATTCTCCAAGCAAGAACACTGGAGTGGGTTGCCATTTCCTTCTCCAGTGCATGAAAGTGAAAAGTGAAAGTGAAGTCGCTCAGTCGTGTCCGACTCTTCCCGACCCCATGGACTGCAGCCTACCAGGCCGCTCCATCCATGGGATTTTCCAGGCAAGAGTACTGGAGTGGGGTGCCATTGCCTTCTCCTTTAAAGGCTCTAACTAGTCCCCAAATCCCTTCTCTGTAATCACTGTTGGAATAGTCCTAGCTCCAGGAGACTCTTAACACATATAATTATTGAATAGCTCCAATACTTAAAAACATTTTGACTTACCATTTGAGAAGTCCTTTTCATGGGACATGAGATTATCTGTAGCAAGCAATTGTTTCTTCTTATGGAAAGCAATGATTGTCATCTAGTCTTAAAAGTAGTGAAGTCGCTCAGTCATCTCTGATTCTTTGCGACACCATGGACTGTAGCCTACCAGGCTCCTCTGTTCATGGGACTTTCCAGGCTAGAGTACTGGAGTGGGTTGCCATTTCCTTCTCCAAGGTATCTTCCTGACCCAGGGATTGAACCCAGATCTCCTGCATTACAGGCAGATGCTTTATTGTCTGAGCCACCAGGAAAGCCCATCTTGTCTTAAATGAGGTATCAAAAATACAAAGTGCCCCTTCACAGAGGATAGACCACATATCTGCAAAAAACTGAAAGAAATGCATTCTGTCCACAAATCCTCTGTGTAACTTCCCCCCTCCTTTTTTATAGAAATTATGTGCGGTCTGCTTTCTTTTAAAAAAATTTTTATTTTGTATTGGGGTATAGCTGACTAACAATGTTGTGACAGTTTCAGGTGAACAGCAAAGAGACTCAGCCATACATATAGAGGGTTATCCTTCCATATTCCTGCAAGAGAACAGAGACAAAATTATACCATAGTTTCCCAAATGGGAGTTGTGTTTGACATCATTATGCACACACAATTTTCACCCTGAGTTAAACAATATGAGAGTTCAGTATCTTGCACACCCACTCCAACCCCTGAAATGATTAATAGTGCTGGATAGAGGGATCCTTGCCCCTCTGCCTGTCTTGAGTTCTTGTAGTTTAACTAATAATAAAATTAATGCAAGACAGATTAACAGGAGAAAAAGAAACACATTTAATTTTTGCACACAGAGGTCTCATAGAAAAGGACTTAAGAATGGCTCTTACACTTTTTACACAAAGAAATAATAAATTTTTAAATAATTTACAGAAAAAAGAATCTTTTGTTTGAGTGCTTAATTGTTAAGAAATTTGAGTTTGAGTTTGAGCTTGGGTAGTAAATTAGTAAAGAGGTTTACTTCTTTATTTTCTTTAAATTAGTAAAGAGGTTTACAAGGTTTACTTCTCAGCCCTGAATTCTCTGCATCTGTTGATAATGGTACCTTTCTATCTCCAGGTACAGGAAGGGCCCCTTTCATATGGCAGGTTTTTATTTATTTATTTATCTCACTGCTTTCAGTGAGACAGAGAGGAATGTGTCTCTCTTCCATTGTCTGTTTCCTAAATAACTAAATCAAAATAATCAATATGGTATTGGGACACATTTTGGGATGACTTGTGTCAGGCCCCAGTGCTGATCAGTGGTAACCAGGGTGGGAGGCAGTTTACTTCACATGGTCATTCAGAGACCTAGACTTATGGAGGAGTCATCATCTTGAACCACATCAGCCAGAAAATATAATCTGATCATCTTTGGGATAAGATGGCATTGGAGGATCTCAGATCAGTCATGAAATACCAGCCTGGAAGTGATATACACCCTTCCTCTGCTAATTCATTGACCAGAACTGTGAATTTCACAGCTGCTAAGAAGGTGAAAAACACAGTCCTCCAAGTTCTTGGAAACAGACAACTGAATATTGGTGAGCTCTGGTAATGACTGCTTCAGGTCTCTTTGGTATCTTTCCTTTTTCAAATTAAGCATCCATAATTCCATGAACTGATCTTTATGTGATATGGTTTCCACAGCCCTCATCTTTCTGATTGCCCATTGGTCATCTCTACTTTTACAAGTTCTCAACCTGCACCTAAAAATCATAAAACTCCTACAAATTATATGTGATTTTTGTGATTATGTTTATATTCTTTGGATAAAGGATGCAGCCTTCAAAAGGGTCAGCCCAAGAAAAGGGAGCTCTAAGGAATCAACCTGGTAATATTTAGGAACCTCCACTTCAGCACTTCATTACTGCCTTTCAAGGGCCATGCTTACGATGCAATAGCTTAGCAACAGTCTGACTCTTGGTGAATGCCATTATGCCTATTATATCATTGCTGAATACTATCATTCTGTTATATCTTCTGATTGGAACATAAATACATCACCTCTCATGAAAATGGCCTAAGAGCACTTAACTTTTTGACAGAATGCTGCATTACATGGATTTTATGAGCAGTTAAAACACCTAAACATGTACCAATTAAACTGCGGTCAAGTGACATATCACCAATCCTGACACCACCCTTATAGCAGAAAGTGAGGAAGAACTAAAGAGCCTCTTGATGAAAGTGAAAGAGTAAAAAAAATGGCTTAAAGCTCAACGTTCAGAAAACTAAGATCATGGCATCCAGTCCCATCAATCCATGGCAAATAGATAGGGAAACAGTGGAAACAGTGGCTGACTTTATTTTGGGGGGATCCAAAATCACTGCAGATGGTGATTACAGCCATGAAATTAAAAGATGCTTACTCTTGGAAGGAAAGTTAAACCAACCTGGCTGCTGCTGACCAACCTGAACAGCATATTAAAAAGCAGAGTCATTAATTTGTCGACAAAGGTCCATCTAGTCAAGGCTATGGTTTTTCCAGTAGTCATGTATGGATGTGAGAGTGGACTATTAAGAAAGCTGAGTGCCAAAGAATTGATGCTTTTGAACTGTGGTGTTGGAGAAGACTCTCGAGAGTCCCTTGGACTTCAAAGAGATCGAACCAGTCAATCCTAAAGCAAATCAACCCTGAATATTCATTGGAAGGACTGATGCTGAAGCTGAAGCTCCAATATTTTGGCCAACTGATGTGAAGAGCCAACTCAATGGAAAAGACCCTGATGCTAGGAAAGATTGAGAGCAGGAGGAGAAGGGGGCGACAGAGGATGAGATGGTTGGATGGCATCACCGACTCAATGGACATGAGTTTGAGTAAACTCTGGCAGTTGATGATGGACAGGGAGGCCTGGCGTGTTGCAGTTCATGGGGTCTCAAAGAGTCAGACACGACTGAGCGACTGAACTGAATTGAGCTTCTGCAAGTTCTTTGCAATTGTTTTAGTTACTTCTCCTGGCTCTGTTCTTATGTCCATTCATCTCTTTGGGCTAAAGGTTCATATCTGCATAAATGGCCTTGAATGTTAATTCTGTCATTAATTCTCCAGTACTCTTTCCTGGAAAATCCCATGGATGGAGGAGCCTGGTAGGCTGCAGTCCTTGGGGTTGCTAAGAGTCAGACATGACTGAGCGACTTCACTTTCACTTTTCACTTTCACGCATTGGAGAAGGAAATGGCAACCCACTCCAGTGTTCTTGCCTGGAGAATCCCAGGGATGGGGGACGCTGGTGGGCTGCTGTCTCTGGGGTCACACAGAGTCGGACACGACTGAAGTGACTTAGCAGCAGCAAATATATTACATGTTCTTTGCTCCTATATTTTTATTTTCTGATTGCCATCTATTATATGGATTTATCCAAGTCAACTGCATAAAACACTGGGCATTTCAGTACAAAGGACTGAGCTGTGGAGCATACCACATGAGAACTCCCTCCAGGATGACACAACTCTGGTCACCCACATTCTAGATTGTCACCCTTTTCTGCATTTATTCCCAGGTTTGTCAGTTTTTGTGAATGTGTTTACCTGCCTATCATGGTTCATGTCCCCTGCCTTTTCATAAATGAGCAGGTTTCTGGTCTAATGCACACTCTTGGTGATGCCTTCAGTCCAGTTGGTCTGTGTGTATTTGTTTTTTCAAATTTCCTTGATCTAAAATGTGGTTTTTAGATGTGTTTTTTAACACTAAAATTTTGATCACAACTCTTACAGCAGATCTGAATTTAGATGTGTTTTTTAACATTAAAATTTTGATCACAACTCTTACAGCAGAGCTGAATTCAGGCAAATCACTTAATGATTCCGGGAAATATTTTTTTCATCAATAAAGAAATGGTTGGACCAGAAACCTTACAGTCCATTGTAACTCTAGAAGTGTAAGATTCTCTGAATTTTGCTAGACACTTGCATCTGAAGAGCAAAAAACTTCCCAGATATAATTGTACCAATGCTGTGATGACAAAGACACTGAAGCATGAAGGGGTTTTCCAAATTGTTTTACACAGTCTATTATGGAACAGGGAAGAATCCCACTTTATCAATATTCCCTCTAGAAAGATAGCATTTTCCTCTCCTGCTAGACATTACAATGGTCCATGTGCCACCTAACAGTATTAACTGTATAACCTTGGCTAATGCCACCTATCAATTCACATTACTTTGGCTTGTTAGCTTCAAAAAACCTCACAAGGTTAACTGTGTGATAATTCATTGACATTTATCTAAGGATCAAAATATTATGAGATCACAGTACAGAAAATAATACAGATGTCATACACTTGTTATAGCTATTCAGAAAAAAAAATGGAAAATTTATGGCTGTATTGCTCTGCCTATTCTTGTGTGAAATATTTATCCTAGACAACCACTATTCTCAGACTAATGCCTTTTAATCTTATTTAAAAGGATTGGCAGTCATGCCCTTCCTCCCTTACTAGGGTCCTGCCTGATAATCACACAATATTCCAGAAGCACTTCCTATATTAAGTCACCAGAAGACATTTTATGGGTTTCAGTGAGCTCTGTCCCTTTCAATATGAGAGGACATTGGTTTACTTTTTAAAGTAAAAGAAAAACAAACAAACAAACAAAAAAACCCCGTAGCATATACTCTGGATCTTAAATGAATAGAGAGCTTAAATGCATTTCAATACACTACATTTTAATACATTACAATAGCTTAATGTATTACTTAAGAAATTTTAAAAATCTATAAATAAACCCTATGCCTGAGATGCCAGGCCAGCCACTGATGCCCCCAGGGAAAATGGGAGTTGTTTTCAGGAAGAAATTAAGCTGATCATTGTTTTTCTGCCCTCTTGCCTCTGTTCTCTTCACTTTAAACTAACATTCCCTTATAAAGGAATCTTTCACTCAGGGACATCTAAAGCATCAAATAATTGTCTTATGCTTTACTGTAAGAATAAACATGCTTATTGCTGGCCTAAGATTAAGAGGGCCACAACTTTCTCCGTCTCTAGTGGCAATGAAACCACTTTGAGTTGAATACTTTCTAAAGGCTTTCCTCAGGTCTTTCATGGGTGAAAATATGAGTTATGTAAAGACGTCAATCATTTCAAGGGCTTTTATGAACTACTTATCTAGCGAGAAAAAAATCTTTCTGAAACCAACTACCCTCTTCCGGGGGAATGGACAAACATCCTTTGTCAACCTGGCAGAAAAAAGTTCTTAATTATTATTTTTACCAACTGATAAAGCAACAATGGCTTGCATAGTATAGGTCCTCAAGAAATATCTGTATATATGTTGACTGAAGAGTGTTTATTCAGTGCTATGCTTCCAGGACCAGGAAAAAAAATAATTTAAAAGTATAAGACATAGCATGGGGTTTCTAAAAATTTATAGTACATTTGAGGATAGCAATGACATATTTAATATAACTTGAAATCAATATCAAAAAAATACACATTTTAAAAGACTTATAGATTTAAAATTCTTTGCAGACTTTGGAAAAGGAAAAACAAATATAAACTATACTAAACACTAAAAACTTTGTGGAAGAAGTGGATATGGAACTTTTGTTTGTTTATGCTGGGTTACAACACTAAACAAATAAACAAAATTTTCAATGGCTTACCACACATTTATTTTTGATTCAGGTACATGATACCTGGGGTTGGCTTCAGTTCTGTTCCATATCTTGCTTATTCAAGGACTCAGGCTAAAGGACCAGTCTCATTATAATCTGCTGGCACAGAGAAGTAATAGAAAAAATGAAACCAGACAATAGATCTTAAAGCTTCTATTTGGTCATGGCATATATTACTTCCACCCTCACTCCACCAGCTAACAAGCCATGTGAACAAGACTGCCATTGATGGAGAACCAAGTATAGTTTTCCTACTTGGAGGAGCATAGCAAATCACTTACAACTAATGAAGATATAAAATCCTCTTAGAGTGAAGACAGCATATAATACAACAGTAATACATTACTGTAATATAACAATACAGTAATATAATCTCCTAAGAGCTTTACCATAAAGTAGATATGAAATGTGGGTTGGAGATACAAATAGCAGAAATATCTGGATCAAAAGGTATGCCTATATTGATTTTATCTGAGACTTCCAAAGGATTTTTCAAAACTGTTAAAGTAATTCACATTTCAACAGTGTTTGAAAAGATATTTCCAACCCATAATATCAACTGCTCAATATGCCAGTTAGTAAGATAGGGTAATTCATGTTCCCATTTTCATTCCTCTGGTTATAAGGATGAATATTTGTTCATATATTTTATGGCTATTTTCCCTATTTATATGCTTTTAAAACAATAACATTTTAGTATATGGAGAGAATTTATACAGCTTGTTAAAATTCATCACAATCTGCTCAGATTTTAGGCCTTGACTAAAGTAAAGTGTTCTTGCCTGGAGAATCTCAGGAACAGGGGAGCCTGGTGGGCTGCCATCTGTGGGGTCGCACAGAGTCCGACATGACTGAAGCGACTTAGCAGCAGTAGCAGCAAAGTAAAGTGGTTGAGCATTGTTGTTTATGTGGTATCTGTCAGAATTTATTTTGCTTTTTTATAAAACTAAAATACCGATCTACACACACTCAACTTGCCAGATAAGACATGAAATTGCCTAGAAAGAAAGATCACAGATTTTAAAATGCTGAATTCTGGCCATAAACAGTGTACATCTAATCATTTACGAGGCTAGTATTCAGCCTAGTGCACAAGGTGATTAGCTGTTCAAGAATTCTCCAATTCCTTCAGACTATACTCTACCAAAACATAGATTATTTTTGAAATTCTGTAACATTCACATATTCATCATACACTTTTCTTTACTAGTAGATGGAAGGTCTCTGATGGTAAGCTGTGTTCTGTCCTGTTTACCATGAATCACTAATGCCAAGTACAGTGGTCCAAATACGTGGCCCATGAATTTTTGTTGAGGAAGATAATGAATGAATGTACACAACAGTTCAAGGGAAAGCTTTAAATCAATAAAAGTAAATTGCAAATAATTTTTCATATTGTTTAATCATTCAATGCACCAAAAAGAATACTGAATGGCTTCAGTCAGACTTATGATTTGCTTAAAGATAAAAAAAATAGTTTGGATGAAATTTGCATTGGCAGAAGTTTTAAACTTTCATTTCTAACTTAACATACATTAAGAGGTAGCTGAACCAATTCTAAGTTCTTACCAAGTGCCTGCAATAGAGCCCAGTATAAAACCTAAATGCTCAGGTTTGACTGACTAAAAAATGAAGTTAACTGAATATTAAGAAAATACTGTATTTTTGCATGATAGAGACATAACACTGAATGACCAGATTCAACTCCATTAAAAAGTATATTGTGTTAAAAAAAAAAGTATATTGTGTCAGAGGTCTCCTTAGACCATCCCCAGTTTCAAAGATTCACAAGGAAGATACACAAGACATAACCACATTAACCCTTTTCTAAATGATAATTGAAATTTCCATCAGGATCTGGAATCCTCTTCCTTTACACACTGGATGATGTGTATTGGATTTTCCCACTGTTTCTAAATCTTGTGTCTTGCACGTATTTGGGAATGATTACCTAATGCTAATAAATGAACAGGGAAGTATTCATACAAAAATGCCTATGACAAAACTGGCTAGCATTAAAATACTGACAAATTTTACATTGAGTTGCAGAAATGTATGGGGCACCAAGAAAGATAAATATTATCATGACATTAATAGGTAACTCTGAAACATGCACCAATTTAAATTCAATAACATGCAAATGTTTTTTGTTTAAAGTGATATATTTTGTGCTAGATGTTTGAGGAAACATTTAAGAAAATAAATATTTATGTTATGAGCAAGAAAGCATAAAAAAGCAAAATCTAATTTTTAGATTATAAAAGCTAACATGTTGAGCAGATAATTCAGCTTAAATACATTTATTTAACATATAACTTATGTTATTATATATATATTATATATATATACACACACATATACACTCAGTACATAATTTTGGCATATGAGTTACACATTTTACTATTAATCTTTCTCACTATACCTTCTTTTACAATATCTATTTGTGTCACAAAATTAAAATCTATAATTTCTAAAAGCCTGGGCAACATTTACCTTTGTGCTATCCATAAAAAAATAAAAAATAAGCAAATCAATAATATCAGCAAGATTAAAGGTGAGCATCTACCTCCATAACAGAATATATTGTCTTGTTGGTTTGTTCAGCATTTCCTAAGCAAATACATCAGGACTAGAGAAAGTACTGAGAATAAGTAGAGAATAAAACAGATTTCATCCTGCCAGTAAAGAATCTGCTTGTAAGGCCGAAGACCTGAGCTTGATCCCTGAGTTGGGAAGATCCCCTGGAAATCTTGCTCCAGCATTCTTGTAATACTGGAGTAATCACCCCAGTCTCTGGGGTTACCAAAAGTCGAACAAGACTGAGCAACTAACACACCTCCCTAAAAGACTTAACCTCTAGGACAGGAAATAAGCTCTCAAACTAATTTACTAAGAGTGATACAGCTTCAACTTAAGCAAGTGATACAGCTTCAACTTAAGCAAGCGAGGCATTAAGTAAACTCAGAAGAGAGGGGCAACAAAATCAGGCAAGGGAAGGCTTGTGAAGAGGATAAGACCTCAGATTTGAACTATATGAAGCTTGGGGGGCAGACAGAGGAAGGACTAACACATCCAGTGCACAGAGAATATACCAAGTTTTCTGTGGGCAGGGCTGGTTTGTCCTGTTCCCTGCTCCAGTTCAAGCTGGTGGGCACCCGACCAGCTAAACACATGTTCCCTTTCCTCCGCAGGCCCCCAGTGTCCCAACTACCATGGGTCAAGGAAATATTGCTGCACAGCTATTTTATGTCTTTATCTGCCAGGCTCGCAAGTGTTTTATGGTCAGAAACTATTTTTAATCAGAATTTCTTGGCTTGGAGATTTCAGTACAATGTGCGTATTATTAAGACTCAGTTTGGTCCTGCAGTAGATGAGGCTCTGACTTCTTGTGGGGCCTTGCTTCCACGAGTCAAAATGGTAGTTTTTTCTATTATTCATAGACTAGTTCCCATACCCGGAGAAGGCAATGGCACCCCACTCCAGTACTCTTGCCTGGAAAATCCCATGGATGGAGAGCCTGGTGGGCCGCAGTCCATGGGGTCACTAAGAGTCAGACAAGACTCAGTGACTTCACTTTCACTTTTCACTTTCCTGCATTGGAGAAGGCAATGGCAACCCACTCCAGTGTTCTTGCCTGGAGAATCCCAGGGATGGGGGAGCCTCGTGGGCTGCCGTCTATGGGGTTGCACAGAGTTGGACATGACTGAAGCGACTTAGCAGCAGCAGCAGCAGTTCCCATACCATGCCTGGGTCTCAGTAAGTACAAAGAACACCATTTAGCGGGCTTTGACATACTAATCATTGTTACTATTCTTAGAATAGAAACTCTAGAAAAGAATGTTAGGATATTTCTGGCTAACATGAGAATTTTAAGATATAAGTCTCCACTTACTTTTAAGAAGTCATAAATCTTCTTTGTTAATTTAGCTGCAATATCCCAGGTGGCTCAAATGGTAAAGAATCTGCCTGCAAATGAGGAGACACAAGAAACATGGGTTTGATTCAAGAGTCAGGTAGATTCCCTGGAGTAGGAAATGGCACCCCACTCCAGTCCTCTTGCCTGGAAAATTTCATGGAAAGATGAGCCTGGCAGGCTACAGTTAGAAATGAGTAAGCAACTAAGCGCGCGCGCGCACACACACACACACACACACACACACACACACACACTCCCCCGTTAATTAACTTCCACTGACTAATGGAATTTGCTGCACTTTTGCTGTACCTACTCAGAGAGGCTGATGTGGACATGGTATTACCCAGAAGTAGAGAAATGTTATACTAACAGCTATCATTTTTAAGTATGTAGTAAATACTAGGCATGGAACCAAATACTTTACATGTACTGTTTTACTGAATCTTCAAATCTATATTTAGGTTCTTTTAAAATCTTCATCTTACAGAGATTTATTTAACAGATAAGTGAATTGTGTAAGGTCACACAAGCTAAGTGTCAGAGCTAAAATTCCAATGTAGATTTGTTTGACTGCTAAGTACAAAAGATTAAACATTGTACTTTATGGCCCTTCAATATGAAGATCAGTCAGTTCAGTTCAGTTGTTCAGTCGTGTCCAACTCTTTGCGACCCCATGAATCGCAGCACACCAGGCCTCCCTCTCCATCACCAACTCCTGGAGTTCACTCAGACTCATGTCCATTGAGTCCGTGATGCCATCCAGCCATCTCATCCTCTGTCACCCCCTTCTCCTCTTGCCCCCAATCCCTCCCAGCATCAGAGTCTTTTCCAATGAGTCAACTCTTCACATGAGGTGGCCAAAGTACTGGAGTTTCAGCTTTAGCATCATTCCTTGCAAAGAAATCCCAGGGCTGATCTCCTTCAGAATGGACTGGTTGGATCTCCTTGCAGTCCAAGGGACTCTCAAGAGTCTTCTTAACATGAAGATAGAAAATTACAAAAAAACTCTCATAAAGAGAAATCAGTCCTTCTACACTGTGATAATGTTATCTGTGTTAGCACAACACCTGACAAGTATGGATATCCAATAAATACAGGATGGATAAATAGTTTTAATTGTCACCTTAAAGACAAATACTGCATGGTGGCAATATTATGTGAAACCAAAAAAAAAAAAAAAAAGGCAAACTCACAGAACAGAACATAGTAGAATTACAATTGCCAGGGGCTAGGGGATGAGGCAAATGGGAAGAGGTTGATTAAAGGATATAAACTTTCAGTCCTAAGATGAATAAAGTCTGAGAATCTATTTATAACGTGGTGATCATAGTTGATAATGCTGTACTGTGTAACTGAAATTTGCTAAGAGAGTAGAACTTAAGCATTCCTACCAACTGTACAAACAAAAGTAAATATGTGAGGTAATAGATGTGTTAATTCACTCAATTGTTGGAATTCTTTCACAATGTATTTGTTGTTTAGTCAGTAAGTCATGTCCAATTCTTTTGAGAACCCATGAACTGTAGCCGGCCAGGCTCCGCTGTCCATGGGATTTCCCAAGCAAGAATACTGGAGTGGATTGCCATTTCCTTCTCCAGGGTATCTTCCCAACCCAGGAATCAAACCCAGATCTCCTACATTGGCAGGCAGATTCTTTACCACTGAGCCACCAGGATATCAAATTATCACACTGTGTACTTTAAATATATTACAATTTTATTTGGCAACCATACATCAATAAATCTGAAAAAAAAACTCTCTTGTAGTCTTGTTCACATTATTAATTTATTTGTATTGTCTATAATACATAGTCATATGGCATGGAGAAATGAAAACAGAGCTCAGAATCCCACTCTGTCCATTTGTTTCATCCCTTCATCTTCATTTCAGAGGGTGGAGAAAGTGGAGGGAAAATGATAAGAGGCTGGGAATGATTTGCATCAATTTTGCTGCATTTCATGCCAGTAGATCATTTAACCTAACTCCCCAGAAACAGTCTCAGTCACTGTTATTTTAAAGAAAAGAGTGAAACAGAAATCAGAGATGAGAGTATTCCCATCTGGCACTACTACTCTCTTTAAACTGAACAGAGATCCTTTTATATCCAGTCTTCAGAGCCCTCCTTATGACAAGAATGATGCATATCTTTATTTGAAATGTCATCCCTGCCCCTTCCTTCATGGTAAGAATGAATTTCCTGGATATTCATTATAAAACCTCTGATCAATTTGGTTTGAAACTTTTCACACGCCCAGATGAATTGTATTTACTGCTCTGAAACAAGAATATTGCTGTTACAAAACTATTTTCTCTAATGAAATTGACTTTTTCCCCCCATGATGATTAATAGCTTCAGGCACCAGAAACAATAAAGAAGATAGCTCTTAATACTCGGCTGGCAAGCAGCTGTTTCAATGGAGGATGCAGGGGAAGAAACTAGGGGCTAGCCTTGGTTCAGAGGTGACCTCTAACTATGAGCCACTCTGCTTAGTGGGAACAAACCAAAGGCAGAAATGGCGCTTTCAGTTAACTCCATCTTTACTGTGTAAAGTAAAAAATTGTGAGGGGGGCAGGGGTACATTTCCAGCAATAAAGAATAAGAATTGAAAGATGGGGCCATGGAAGAATATTTCCTTCCAAGTCAATAGTCTTTTTAAAGTGAGTCTGGAGTAGGTTGTTAAAATTAGAAATGACTGATGGTCTTATTTTCTTAAGATAATTCATTGCAAGTGTAATTAAAGGCAATTAACTGTCTCCATGATACAGATGAGCACAAGAAGTATACCTAAAATCATGCTCATTTTTTATTAAACAATGAGCAGTGATGACTGCAAATCATCACAAGGTTTTCTTGAAATTGCAGGAGGCAAGAAGGCAAATATTAACCCACAGAATTGCATGAAATCTTGCTGTCTCCTCAATCTTCCTCACTGTAAGCCATCCTACAGTCCTATAGACAGTGGTATCTCCCTCATCTTCACCCTTGGCTCCTCTCCCCAGGTCACTTTGAACCTCATTCTTGAACTCAGGACAGCATATTAGTTAAAAGAAGGGATCAGGAACCAGACTGCCTGGGTCGAATCCTGCCTTGGCTTTTTGCTCTAAACCACTCACTTCACCTCTCTTGGGATGATATTTACTCTAGGACTAAACGAGTTTATTACATGTAGAGGATTCAGAATAACGCTTGGCACACAGTGACTGGTTGTTGCTGCTAGAGGTTTGTAGCTGTTTTGCTGCTATTTAAAATCAGATATGCTCCAAGTCATGGATTTCAAAGTCTTATCCTTCCCCTCCATTTACCTTGAGTTTCTAGTATGTTCTACCTTAGTAGTTTTCAAAGCAGGAGTTCAGGGACAGGGTACACATGAGAATGCCCTAGAGTACTCCTGCCAAACATTCACTTTTTTATCCTCAGTCCAGACTGTATGAATCAAATTCTCAAGAAAAGAATCTCAGGAGGCATTCGCTGGGCCTACGTCTTGAAAAAAAAAAAAAAATCTCTTCTAGTTAACTTCCAGTTAACAATAAATGTGACTTGCAGTCAACTGACAACCATACGACTTTGAATAAATAATCCTTTCCTTTCCCTCGTAGCTCAGTCGGTAAAGAATCTGCCTGCAATGCAGGAGACCCAGGTTCAATTCCTGGATCAGGAGGATTCCCTGGAGAAGGAAATGACAACCCACTCCAGTATTCTTGCCTGGAGAATCCCATGGACAGAGGAGCCTGGCAGACTACAGTCCATGGGTTCGCAAGAGTCAGACACGACTGAGCAACTAAACCACCATCAAGGAACAGGTTAGCCTCTCATTATAAGAAACCAAGCACAAGTCTCATTTGAAATGCTAATAAGCATCACTACTTCCTCTATGAAATTATTCAAAATGTAACTCATTTCTACCCACTGTTTTGTTTACTCTGATTCCCACACATTGCTGTTTGAGTAAAGCTTGTTGACTATGTACTATAAAATTTACACACTATAAACTTTTCCTTTGGTGATCAGAATTGGCAAGCTCAAATACCCATGGGAGCCAAGCCAATCATGGAAATTAGACAAATGTATCCCCCAAGTGTGACATGATGAATAGCACATGACCCTCAGCTTCTGTGTCAGTGACACAGGAGGGATTGGCAGGGACTCTGGCACAATGGAGAGTGCAGGAAGCATTTGTAGGGCATTATACAGCTCCAATGGAGAAGACAATGGCACCCCACTCCAGTACTCTTTGCCTGGAAAATCCCATGGACGGAGGAGCCTGGAAGGCTGCAGTCCACGGGGTCAGGAAGAGTCGGACACGAGCTGAGCGACTTCACTTTCACTTTTCACTTTCACGCATTGGAGAAGGAAATGGCAACCCACTCCAGTGTTCTTGCCTGGAGAATCCCAGGGACGGGGGAGCCTGGTGGGCTGCCGTCTATGGGGTCACACAGAGTCGGACACGACTGAAGTGACTTAGCAGCAGCAGCGTACAGCTCCAATGGAGTAGGAAATGGCAATCCACTCCAGTATTCTTGCCAGGAGAATCCCATAGACAAAGGAGACTGGCAGGCTGCAGCCCATGGGGTCGGAAGGAGTCAGACAAGACTGAAGCAACTGAGCACATGCAACTCCAACAATAGAAAAAGATCAATAGTAGGCTCAATATTGCCCAGAAATTCCAATTTTTCAACAGGAACTAGAAATCTGGAATGTTACATGAATTTTTGCATTATTAGCAACTAAATCAAATTTAATATGTGTGAACAACGTAAATCCAATGGTGCCTATCTGCTGATAAAAGTCAGCTTTGGGGCTACCAATTATAATCTCTGCTTTCAATGTTCTTGCTCTTCCTGGTGGAATGGGAGATGCTGAGGGTTCCCTGGACGCCTTCCTCACATCACTCCTCACACTACATATCATTGTTTAGTATGTATCTTGTCCCTGCTAAGCTGTAAGCTCCATGAGAAAACACAACTTCTACCTTGTCCTCTAGGCACAGAAAGTGTGCTTGTTAAATATCTGTGGACTGTGATTGAAGACAGAGTCTCATCTCTAGCTCCTTTGTTGACTCAAAAGTGCCCGATATCATGTTCGGCTTATAGTGACACCATAAAGGTATAGATGGTTAATTGTCCCACCTGGCTAATGTCCAGATCCAATGTACCTGGAATAGTAACCAACAACATCCATTGGAGATTATAATACACACTTTCAAGTACAAAAACAAACCAGAAAGTAGGGGAATTTGAACAAATCCTTGGAAAATAAGGTAAAAGTTAATCTACTTTAGGTTTGAGTTTCCTTGATATACCAGAATACCTTGGGCAGTCCTGTCCCTGCATAAAGACCCTTCAGTCAGTTCAGTTCAGTCACTCAGTTGTGTCCAACTCTTTGCAACCCCTTGGACTGCAGCATGCCAGGCCTCCCTGTCCATCACCAACTCCCAGAGTTTACTCAAACTCATGTCCATTGAGTCGGTGATGCCATTCAACCATCTCATTCTCTGTCGTTCCCTTCTCCTCCTGCTTTCAATCTTTCCCAACATCAGGGTCTTTAAAAAAGACCTTGCCATTTTCTATATGAGTCTTTCCTTCATTTGGAAATTAGATCTGTCATCAAGAGAACAGGCTACTATGCAGTTTACATGGTTTTGTATATTATATCTTTATTATATCTTTTGTATATATATATGCATATCTCTTTCCTAAGAGATAATATACATAAATTAAAAGAATAAAATTAAACGATAAAGCTTTTCATTCTTTATATCATTATAATTTTTTTGCATTTTTGCTGCTTTGCAAAATTCTATTAAGCCTGCCTCTCAGTGCATGAAATGAAGAAGTTGTAACTGAATGCCAGTCTTCTCCAGTACAAAACAGGGAGTCAGGTAAATCCTTGGCTCCAGGGAAGCAGCGACCAGGTTATAAAATGTTAAGATTAGGGGTAAAGGAAGAATGGATGGGGATAAGTTTGCCTTTAAAAAGACTGTGTTGCACAACTGAAACTAATATTCTAAACAAACTATACATCAATTTTTTAAAAAATAGACTCCACAGAATAAAACCTCACAATTAGAGACTTGACAAAGTGATTGAGTTTATACGTGATTACTGGTTAATATTAAAAACCTCTTTTTGATTGATGTCCCCCTTAGAATGTTAATTTACAGAAAGAATTATTATTTAATTTGGGACTTGACAAGAAAAAGGAGGTTTTCTCTTCTGATACATATTCAAGGATTTTCCTAAAGCTTTTTCATTTCCTCTGGCCATAGAGACCCGAGGTGATGATGCTAATAATGATGACAACAACAACAACAAACTTTATTTAGAACTTATTTAGAATTCACTGGGATTTCCCTGGTGGACCAGTGGTTAAGACTTTGCCTTCCAATGCAGGGGATGTGGATTTGATCCTTGGTCAGGGAGGACTCCACATGCCTTCCAGCCTAAAAATCAGAATATAAAACAGAAGCAATATTATGACAAAATCAATGAAGGTTTTAAACATGGTCCACATTAAAAAAAAAATCTTTTTAAAGAAAACAAACTTACTATGTCATTTAATTTTCACAACCGCTCTGTGAGATGGTATCAAACCTAGTTCACCTGTGCTCATAACCAGTCGCCTCTACTATAGTTTCTCTGTGTGAGCAAAAGAAAACAACTCTGTTAGGAATCTGCTTGAAGAACAGGGTCAACATTCAAGTTGCCCCATATCCATGGAGATATTGTAATGTCAATATGTAATTCATCCTATTTTACAGAAATATTTTTACATACCTATTTGTTTTTTCATTGGAGATACCTCATTGGTGTCAAATATTGAATTTAGACTTTTGCTAACAAGGAGAATACATACCTTTGAAAGAAAGCATGTTTTCCTCAATTCTCTTTCTGCAATCCCCTTGAGCATTGTAGGAAACTCACTGTAAATATTAGGTCTTATATTAGATTTCTATTCCTGTGTAAAAAACCATTACAAATTAAAAATAACATTAAATATAAATAATTAAATATAATTAAATTAAATTTAAATATAATCATTATGGATTAAAAATATAACAGATTAAAGTAACAAAATAGCTCATAGTTCTGCAGATCAGAAGTACAACACCATTAGACTGGATTCTCTGCTCGCAGTCATGTAGCTCAAACCAAGGTGTCCCAGAGCTACATCCCTTCCCAGATACTCTGAAGAAGAATCTGTTTCCAGGGTTGTCCAGATTGGTGGCAGAATTCAGTTCCTAGCAGTGCTAGGACTGAGGTCCTTGTTTTCTTACAAACTGTCAGATGGAAGCTACTCTCAATTCACAGAGGCTGCCCACACTCCTCTCCTGTAGCCCCTTCCATCTTCTGTCAGCAACCCCAAGTCCAAGCCTTCTTGGATTTGGAATCTCTCTAACTTTCCCTTCTTTTAAAGAACCTATGTGACTCAAAAAGGCCCACCTGGATTATCTTCCTATTTTGAGGTTAAACAATTTGGGACTATAATTATATTTGTAAAATCTCTTCACAGAAGCACTTAACAGCGTTTAATTGATGAGCTAGGTGACAGGAATCCTTGGGAGGGGAGAGGAACAGGGAAGAGGCATCTTTAGAATATCATCTACCATAGGACTCTTTGCTAATTTTCTGAAGCTAAACTTCTTGACAGCAAGATGCTGTTCTGCAAAATCTGGGCATAAGGGTTTTTTGTTGTTGTTGTTGTTGTTGTTGTTTTTAATCAGAATGAGCCTTTGAATTCCTAACCATGGATACTTAAAATCAGCAACTGCCCCACTTCACCCCTCTATCCCCTCCTGGTATTTCCTTCCTCCAAGCTGTACCCGTGACCTAGAGATAGGGCTCTGTGAGACTAATAGATGAGTTGTGCCTCAAAGTGAAACAACTGATCTAGGGAATGGAAGGCAAGGAGTCTCAGCTCCGACTCATCCCATCTTCCCATCACTACCTTCACATCCTGTATAC
The DNA here is from genome assembly GCF_027580195.1 of Bos mutus. Classification (NCBI taxonomy): domain Eukaryota; kingdom Metazoa; phylum Chordata; class Mammalia; order Artiodactyla; family Bovidae; genus Bos; species Bos mutus. The sequence goes on from NC_091642.1 coordinate 50,263,400, forward strand.
CTCGGGGCCACTTTCTTCTCCTTCAGGGCAGTTTGGTGCCTCTGATCAGTTTCTACCTTCCCTTCTCATCCTGTTTTCCCTAGTATTTTTTTCCCCTGATTAGCACCCAACTGTCTGATTGCTGTACAACTGCACAAGAATACATGGGGAGAGAGAAATTTTCTTCCTATGGATCTTTGCACACTCTTTATGTTTCTTTTAGATACTATGTACATAGGTAATACCATAGTGGGTCTGTAGGTGGTGGTGAAGGAGCAGATTAATTTACACATCAAAGTGAGACTCCAGGTATCCTGGGCTTCTTAAACTTCAAGTTAGAGCAGAGGAACCTAAAATGAACAGTAGTTCTGGGTCCTGCAGAAGGAACAGGGAAATAAATGAAAGAAGGACTGAGAAAGCTGAAAGTAGGAATTGGGAATTTGCAGGGGATGAGAGAAGTGGGAACCAATGATTTCTTTCCTTTCGCATCACTGTTTTATCCAACAACACAGGGCCAGCTTTGTACTGAGAAATATGAACTGGGAAGGCAGGCAGGAGTTTTTTTTCCAGGCAACATTAGAGCAACAACTGGTATTTCCATGAGGAAGCAGGCTAGTGTTAGCACAGTCTTTACCCTTCAGCTTGTAGGAATTTCTTATCTAAGACTCATCTAGGTCAGAGACTGCTACATCAACCTGACCTCGTTTAATCCCAAATCAACTCCACGTTCAAAGCAGTATCTGCAAATAGGTTCTGCAGTGTGATGAAGAATTCCTTTGAGGACCTGAATGTTATTTTTATTTGTAATTGACACATAATTTTTTTATATGAGATTCTAGTGCTCGAGTAATAACTTATATGTTCCAATCACAAATATGGGAGGGATGAAGAGTGAAAGCCTTAGTTGCAGAGGTCACATCTTGAGAGGGCAAACAAGACTACCAGACACACAAAGCTACCAGAATATAGGTGTTCTATATATCCTTACTTTCAAAGATTTAACCCCTGTCCAGTAAATCTGATGCAGTAATGCTCCAGAATTCTTCTATCATCCCTCAGTCTCTAAAGGACCTAAAAGATAGCACAGCTTTGGACTCCCTGCAGCATCTTACTGCAACCTAAAATTCTGTATTAGGTTTCCACTTCTCAAAAAGACCTAACTCTTTTAGCTGTAGCAAGTTCATTTTGTTCTCACTCTGGAACTGACACACCAGAAACCAAAGGGAAAATAAGCACTTTATTGGTTGTGACAGAAAGTGATCCCACAGCTTCTTGGTTCATCTTCACCGAAGTGAATTAATTACAACTGGAGACTATTTCTAATTGGTTTATTTATACCTCAGGCTATTCATTAACAGGTAAAGATCACTTTTTTGTGTGAGAAAATGAAAAATAGCCCTAGCACATGACAGCTAGGCCTTAATGTTTTCAAGAAAACATAAACAACTTTTGCACAACATAAACAAGGACTGGACAAGGCTTCACCATGAAACAGTCTAACAAAGCAGAGCTAAGACTTTCCTGTGATTGTGTCTGAAACCAGACTGAGGCAAGGATGCCCTGCAATCACACAAATACCTGAATATTCCTTGTGGTGCTCACTGGGTGACTGCTGCTTCTTTGACAAGGAACAGTGACCCCACTTTAACGCGTTCAACTCCAGATAAAATTTACCAAGGAATACTTGCTGCCTGGACACTCCCTTTTAGAATCTAGGCACCATGATGTGGCATGGTGGCAAGCTCAAGCCACAAAAAAAGGCCACCTGCAAATGCTCTGGTTGACAGCCCCAGTTTAACACAGCCTGCAAGTCACCCCAGCCTAGGCATCAGAGATTAGAAAAGCAATTTTCCAGATGATTCCAGCTCAAGCTGTCACTGCATATTTGCAACTTCCCAGCTGGGGCTTCAGTGAACCATCTGCACTACCCTGTCTGAATTCCTGAGCAAAATAAGTTTGGATGGTTTATTGCACAGAAGTAGATAACCTGAACAGACAGTGTCGATATCGCCTTGTCCAGTACGTTGGCCATTACTTACATGTGCTTATTTCTTTCTCTTTCTCTTTTTTTACTGTGGCTATTTAAATTGAAATTTAAATCAAGTCAAATTGGTTTAGTCGTTAAGCTGTGTCTGACTCTCATGACCCCATGGACTGTAGCCCGCCAGACCCCTCTGTCCATGGGATTTCCTAGGCAAGAATACTGGAGTGGGTTGCCATTTCCTTCTCCAGAGGATCTTCCCAACCCAGAAATTGAACCCAGGTGTCCTGCATTGCAGGTGGATTCTTTACCAACTGAGCTATGAGGGAAGTCATCAAGTCAAATTAAATAACGTTAAAATTTTTAGTCTTCGGTCACCCTAGCCACATTTCAAACACTCAAAAACCATATATGGCTAATAGCTAGTGGATTAAACAATGATATAGAGCATCTTTATCAATACAGAAAGATCTACTGAAGAGTGCTGGTCTAGAAAAGTTAGTTTTTCTGTAGTTTAACAGAGGTTGCAAACTTACATGTTTTCATACTGCTACACATGTAAGTAAATGAATGAAACAGACTTGGTGGAGACAATAGAGACAGAATCTTGACAAACTAGAGATCATTTGCCCTAACTCATATTCTAAATACTTTATAGGAGAAGCAAAACACATAAAACAGCTGCGTATGACCAACAGCCCATTACTTTCTAGCTCAGTTTATAAGAGCAAGACTATATTAAAAATCAGAACCAAAAAAAAAAAAAAAAAAATCAGAACCATCCCAGAAAACCCAAGAAGAATTATTATAATTGCCATAAAACTTTATAGAATGTTGAGCATATCTGTAGGGATATTTATTGTCCCTTGTACATTGTAGTGAAAGTGAAGTCACTCAGTCGTGTCCAACTCTTTGTGACCCCGTGGACTGTAGCCTACCAGGCTTCTCCGTCCATGAGATTCTCCAGGCAAGAATACTGGAGTGGGTTACCATTTCCTTCTCCAGGGGATCTTCCCGACCCAGGGATCAAACCCAGGTTTCCCGCATTGGAGGCAGATGCTTTAACCTCTGAGCCACCAAGGAAGCCCTGTACACTATAGATCAGCCATTAAATTCTTCTACTTTTAATTGAATTTGTTAAATTGCAACTATCAAATAATTGCATTCAAGATCAGGGTAAGGAAAAAATTAGAAAAATCAACACAATACATTAAATAAAAAATTTTAAACTGCAAGATCAATAGATTGAGTTGAAAGGTTTCTGAAGAACCTTAAATCCAATTCATTTATTTTATTCATGGAAAGAATGAAAGCCAGAGAAGTTAAGTGGCTTGTCTGATATCAAACAGGTAGCTATTAGCAGAACCACCAGAGGCCTTCTATCTGCAAACATCTGTGAGAGATGAAGAGGTAGGCTTATCTGATAATTGAAGACTGAGTGTTGAAGTAACAGGTCACTTGTCCTTCTCTACCCCAACCCTAACATAGCAAATTTACATTGAACTGAGTATTCAATAGAAAGTGTCTTTTTAATTAAAAGGAAATTAAAAAAAGGACTGGTTTCAGAGCCTTGACAAGCTGCTTGTGAAATGCCTTGGATCAGAGCAATTTCAGGATCCCTCAAATAACATTCAAAGCCAACCTTAAACAACCTAGAAGACCCTGAAAATTAAATCAAACAGAGTTATGCCAGACAATTAAAATGAGCTTTCAGAAATAAAAGACAGTCAAAAATAGCCCTGAAGTGTGAAGTCGCCAGTATGTCTGTTGTACTTCTAACTCAAAATCTACATGTGCCTATGAACTCACGTAATTTCCTTAGGCTTTCTAAATGCAGTTACTGCATGCAACCACCTCAAGAAATCTGAAATTGGTTTCACTTTCCTGGTAACATTTGATTCTCTTGTCACTATTCCCACCATGCCACAATTCTAACAGCAGAGAAACTGCGAACACAGAAAATACCTAAAAATTACAGGAAGCAAATGTCTGTTATGGTTCAATTGCAAGATATTTAATGCTGTCTTTTGTCCACATGAGCAAAATATCACCAAAAAAAGGAAAAGAAAGATAAAAGGGAGTAAAAAAATGTTCTTTTGGCATAGCTTTTTAACATGGTAAGATATTCCACACACTAATTAAGGCTCTGTTAGGGGCCTGACTTTCAGTGATGAGGTGCTTATTAAACTGCTTTGGTTTCAGCCTCTGACTATGATAGAACTAGATAAAAATCTTACTCAAATGCTAATAAGAAACCACTTTAGTTGAGAACTTTGATGTTACATATGCACTGTGGATTAGAGACTCTCAATTAATAGGCTGGGTTTGTTTTTTCGCATGTACCTCTCTCCCCATCAACTACACAGAAACATTTTTGTTTTCCTTGGTATTGTTTCTTAACTAAATTTAAAACAGACATGACTCGTTCTACTGCATCTAGTAACTTCGTTCTGTTTTGTTTTTTCCTTTTCTAATTATACAATTACACACAGGCAAGTACAACTTGAGAATCTTAGGGTCTGAGTGATCAAAAAAACTGATTTTTTAAAAAATACTGACTCTGACACAAAGATCAAGATCAGATAGGCAGATTTAATAAATAATACTGAAATTTGTTAAAAGCAGCAAATTTTTTAAACTGCCTCTTAACAAAAATTTGAGGTTTTAGACCTGGTGCTCCTTTTATTAAATTCTGAGAACCACTTATATCAGTATCATTATATAATATGACCACATAGGCTTCTTATTTTTTCAAATACAGATTTTGAGGCTCCCCCTAGATTTATTGAATCTCTCTATCCTAGAATCTGCACTTTAATAAGTTCTATAACTGACTTAATATAAATTTTTTGAAAATCACCTTTATAGAGGCATTTTCTACTAGTTTCCTCCCTGCTCAAGTAAATTTAATCCAATTTTGTAGTAATGATTTTCCCTTGGGGTAGAAAATTTATTTTACTGTATAATAGTCAGGAACCAGTCTATCAGACTACCATGCATAAAATAATTTAATAAGTATTACTAATAAATGTGATTCTATTAAGATTTCCAGCCATCTAATGCCCTAACTCGTCCATTTCTTTCTTCAGCCACAAAAGCAAAGGCAGAAAAAGAACAGAAATGCTTTACTCATATATTATCAAAACCAAAAATACAGACAACTGAAAAAATTTCCAGAGGCTGCTTTGGAAGAATGGGCTCTACAACACAGATGTTAATTAAGTGGGTTTGGGTTAATTTTGCAAATGATTTGTCCCGAAAGACTATGTAAGATAAAGGCTTATTAGTGGAGAATGAGGATATTGGTGGTAGAACAGATAGGACAGTGCAATGGTTTGGCCAGCCACCTCCCTTCTGGGATGCTACAGAACTCAATTAAAATTCTACTGCAGTTGTGAATGGCATGCTTTATTAATGTGCTTCCAGGAAATGTTTGCACTTGACAATCCTAATACAATTTAGTGAAAGCAAAGCCTTTACGTGAAAAAATGCTGTGTTTCACAAAGAGCTGATTTTAATTTCTCTACAAATTATTCTTGCTGCCTCCCTTGGCCTGGAGAAAAGTGTTTGTTATTACCTACAAAGTGACAGAGTACTGCAAAGTAAATATCTGTAAAGTAAATATAGTAAATGAATCAGTAAATACAGAAACTTTTACATGTATAGGCATACTTTTTTTCTAGAAGACAGTTGACAAAATTAACTGTACATTTATGCCAAGAAGAAATGAAACAAACAAGTAACATTAATGTTATAATGTGATTTAAATAGTCAGAAAGAACTTAGAAAATATCTGCCTCATCAGCTTCAGCCCCCAAATAACAAGGTATTCCTTATGGTCATTAAGAGCATCATGCAAAATTAGATTACCTTATTAACTTAAATTAAATTACAAGCATTTGGCTTGTTGATTTTTATCAATAAATTCAGTTTTTGAAGGCTTAGTTCTACTCAGCCAGCTATAGTTTTAATTGAAGAGGGACACATGGCTAAGGAGTAGCTGACCTAAATTGGTAATTCTTGATTTAACAGAACTATGAATTATTATGATTTATCACCTGCAGAAGGCTGTTAATAATAGAGAAGTCTTTGAGCAGGAAAAGATACCTTTAACATTCACTCATTTTCTTCCTGGAATGAGGCAGAGAGTGGAAAAAGAAAAGCAGATACTCTTGCTATGTCATTGCCTGCTAAGTTTCTCCATTATTGACAAAATCAGTCCTGTGAGTGTCCCCAAAGCCAAGTCTAATAACAAGAACCATGGATTCAAATCAACCAGCTAATTCTGTGCCTTTGCGTGGGTCAGGCTGCCAGTCACACTGCTCTTCCCTTGGGACAGTCAGATTCTGCCGAGAGGCCCACTGGTACCCCAGCACCACTCCACTAGAACAGCCAGGCCTCATTCATTTTCTAGAAAGCCTTACATGTGGCACACTGCACTGGGTGTTTGGAGCCATGGTAGCTTTGTTACTAATCTCACAGTCAACCTCTCAACCTGGAGGAATCAGAGTCAACAGGATCAGAAAACCAGTACATGGTGCCGAGCCCTATCAGGTCACATAGAATGGGCAGAGTACTATGCACCTTGACAATCTCTCTTGCATCCATGGAACTTGATTACTTCAGCCAGAAGCAAATTCTGAGCATCAGGAGAAAAAAATATTTTTGTGTGAGAATTCTTAGGTCTACTCTCCTAACAACTTCCAATATCAGCTGATACACTCTTCAGGAGGTAGGGTGTTAGCTTCCAATTAAGGACTGCTTTAGTCCATTCTCATGGGGAGCAGAAATTGCTTCCTGCATAAACCGAGGAACCAAAAAGAATTATCCCTCCTCAGACCAGTAATTAACACCACCTGTCCAGCCATCCAAGTCTTGACTTAGAAGTGGAGCTTTCTGAGACATTTATGAAAAATCAATCTTTAGACAACAGAACACCAAATTTGCCCTATATGTAGGTGTGGAGCCCAAATTCTCACGACCTTTTCACTGCCCTATTATTGCGTGGTTCAGTTGCTCAGTCATGTCTGACTCTTTACAATCCCATAGACTGCAGCATGCCAGGCTTCCTTGTCCTTCACTGTCTCCCTGAGTTTGTTCAGATTCATGTCCATTGAGTTGATGATGCCATCCAACTACCTCATCCTCTGTTGCACCCTTCTCCTCCTGCCCTCAATCTTTCCCAGCATCAGAGTCCTTTTCTGTGAGTCAGCTCTTTCCATCAGGTAGCCAAAGTATTGGAGTTTCAGCTTCAGCATCAGTTCTTCCAATGAGTATTCAGGGTTTATTTCCTTTAGGATTGACTGGTTTGATCTTGCCATCCAAGGGATTTTCAAGAGTATTCTCCAGCACCACAGTTTGAAGGCATCAACTCTTTGGGGCCCAGCTTTCTTTATGGTCCAACTCTCACATCCATAAATGACTACTGGAAAAACTATAGCTTTGTTGGCAAAAAAACTTTGTCAGAAAAATAATGTCTCTGCTTTTTAATACACTGTCTAGGTCTGTCATAGCTTTTCTCCTAAGGACCAAGTATCATTTAATTTCATGGCTGCAGTCACCATCCACGATGATTTTGGAGCCCAAGAAAATAAAGTCTGTCACTATTTCCATTGTTTCCTCATCTATTTGCCATGGAGTGATAACCAGAAGCCATGATTTTAGTTTTTTGAATATTGAGTTTTAAGCCAGCTTTTTCACTCTCTTCTTTCACCTTTATCAGGAGGCTCTTTAGTTCCTCTTCACTTTCTGCTGTTAATAGTGGTGTCATCTGCATATCTGAGGGTAACTGGTATTTCTCCCAGAAATCTTGATTCCAGCTTGGGCTTCATCAAGCCTGACATTTTGCATGATGTATTCTGCATATAAGTTAAATAAGCAGGGTGACAATATTCATCCTTGATGTACTCCTTTCTCAATTTGGAACCAGTCCATTGTTTCATGTTCGGTTCTAACTGTTGCTTCTTGACCAGCATGCAGGTTTCTCAGGAGGCAGATCAGGTGATCTGGTACTCCCATCTCTTCAAGAATTTTCCATGGTTTGTCATGATCCACATAGTCAAAGGCTTAATGTAGTCAATGAAGCAGAAGTAGATATTTTTCTGAAAATTCTCTTGCTTTTTCTATGATCCAGTGGATGTTGGCAATTTGATCTCTGGTTTCTCTGTCTTTTCTAAATCCAGCTTGAACATCTGGAAGTTCTCAATTCATGTACTGTTGAAGCCTGGCATGAAGAATTTTGAGTATGACTTTGCTAGCATGTGAAATGAGTGCAATTGTGCAGTAGTTTGAACATTCTTTGGCACTTGCCTTCCTTGGGATTGGGATGAAAACTGATCTTTTCAAGTCCTGTGGCCACTGGTGAATTTTCCAAATTTGCTGAATAGTGAGTGCAGCACTTTAACAGCATCACTTTAAGGATGTGAAATAGTTCAGCTAGAATTCCATCAGCTCCACTAGCTTTGTTTGTAGTGATGTTTCCTAAGGTCCACTTGACTTTACACTCTAGTATGTCTGACTCTAGTTGAAAGACCACACAGTTGTGGTTATCCAGGTCATTAAGAATATTTTTGTACATTTCTTTATGTTCACTGCCTACAAAGTATGAAAACCCAAGTAGAGAAACTAACACAAAAATTATCTCTATCATCCAAAGTACCCATTTGTTGTTGTTCATTCACTCAGTTGTATCTGACTCTTTGTGACCCCATGGACTGCAACACTCCAGGCTTCCCTGTCCTTCATTATCTCCCAAAGTCTGTTCAGACTCATGTCCGTTGAGTCGGTGATGCCATCCTGCCGGGAGCCAGTATGGGAGTCCCCACCCATGACAAGTTCATGAGGGAGAGCTCTGATGGGCAAGGCGAGTCAGAACTCGAGGAGGGCCCCCCCGGACCTGCCTGAGTGTCTACCCCAAAACCAAAATCTGCCTGTTTTACTATTTCATGACCTTCACCAACTCCTCTGACATTTACGGGGGTATCCCCGACCACCTTTCTCTGTAAGAAAATCAACTTAGAGCTCTAATTAATAATTCTCCTGGGCATAATAGGAGTATTTCAATTCAAACCCCTCTGATGATTTTCTAGCTTGCCTGACAGGCTTATTCAGATTCACAGCCTCCCAACCATGAGAGGCATGGGAAGCTTAAGATATTCTAACAATGCAGAGCTTCTCAGAGAGTTAAAATTGTTAGAATAGAACTAGTAGAGGATTTCTTTGTTGAGCTAATGCTTGCTGCCACGTTTCCATATCCCTTACCTACTGTGTCCCTGGGAGTGTATTGATTAATATAGTTGGTGTATAGAAATGTAAGTAGTAGCTTTAATGTTTGTAACCTTGGACCCTTGAGTTAATTCTTTTCTTGTTACAGCCCACCACACTTTTGCCCTATAGGAATGCAACTTTATCTAATGCTTTCAGAGGGTGGCACCTGACTTTAGAATAATCACCTTTAGAGAAAAATAAGTTTTCTGAAGAAAGGGTCATAAAATGTTAACAGGCCTCCTGGCCCGAAGATGATGTAAATCACCTAAAGCTTTTGCATATGATAAGTTTGCAGAAAGAAAGCCTGGCTTCTATAAGGATCAAGGACTGCTGACCTTGCATGACTCTACCCCTTCCCCCATTATTCTCTATGCACAACTTAAGGTATAAAAATTACTTTGGAAAATAAAGTGCGGGCCTTGCTCACCGAAGCTTGGTCTCCCCATGTTGTTCTTTCTCTTTCCTTTTCCTTTTCAGGCTGATCCCCTGGAGTGCAGGGGCCCTCTGCATTCACTTTCCTGCCTGGGCTTCTAAGACCCACTCGAGAAGGTGCTTAAGGTGCGGCACCTTCCGCTATTCGAGGGGGCGTCTGCAGCCTATGTGAACAGAGCAAGTCCCGTGCTGGGGCTTTATTGGCTTTCTGTGTAAACCAAGGAATATCAGCCTCTTTTCTTTTCTCTATTTTCTTAACTGCAAAATTCTTTCCTTATCTCTTTCTCTATTTCTATCCTTTTCGCCAACGCCGTCCTCCCGAGGGAATCCTTGGATCCAGCCGGGGCTGGACCCCGGCACCATCCAACCATCTCATCCTCTGTTGCCCCCTTCTCCTCCTGCCCTCAATCTTTCCTAACATTAGGGTTTCTTTCCAATGAGTCAGCTCTTCACATCGGGTGACCAAAGTATTGAAGCTTCAGCTTCAGCATCAGTTCTTCCAATGAATATTCAGGGTTGATTTTCTTTAGGAATGACTGGTTTGATCTCCTTGCTGTCCAAGGGACCCTCAAGAGTCTTCTCCAGCACTATAGCTTGAAAGCATTAATACTTCAGGACTCAACCTTCTTTATGTGAAGTACCCATTGGACTCTCACAAAAGAAAATTCCCACTGAAGATGAGCCCATGAACAAAAGTTTAAAAAGCAGGGAGAAACCCATCAGCACAAAAGACAGCCAGCCATACAATAAGTGGGAGAATTCACACCTAGTGTGATGAAAACAGAACAATCTCAAGAAGCAAAGGGACACATCCAAAAGTTAAAAGCATGACACTAGGAAAAAACATAAAGATATGGTGGGAGGGGAAAAGAAATTCTAGAAATTAGAAAAGAGTCATTGACTTTTTTTAAGTTAATATAATGCTTAAATAGTGAGCTAGATCTCCTGTAAGAGGAAATGGCAACCCACTCCAATATTCTTGCCTGGAAATTCCACTGACAGAAAAGCCTGATGGGCTGCAATCTATGAGGTTGCAAAGAGTCAGACATGACCAAGCAACTGAGCATACACAGCACACAGTTGTTGTTGTTGTTTTTTTTAACTTTACAATATTGTATTGGTTTTGCCATATATCAACATGAATCTGCCACAGGTATACACATGTTCCCCATCCTGAACCATCCTCCCTCCCCATACCATCCCTCTGGGTCGTCCCAGTGCACCAGCCCCAAGCATCCAGTATCGTGCATCAAACCTGGACTGGCGACTCTTTTCATATATGATATTATACATGTTTCAATGCCATTCTCCCAAATCATCCCACCCTCTCCCTCTCCCACAGAGCCCAAAAGACTGGAGCCTATTATACATAGTGAAGTAAGCCAGAAAGAAAGACACCAATACAGTATACTAACGCATATATATGGAATTTAGAAAGATGGTAACAATAACCCTGTATATGAGACAGCAAAAGAGACACTGATGTATAGAACAGCACACAGTTTTTAAGAGACAATGAACACTTTTGGAAAACAGAGCCAAAGTAATTTATCAGAATGAAACAGAGAGGAATAAAGCAGCAATACAGGAATAGAGTGGAGGTGTTTCAAGTCTAAATATTGTTGGTAAAATATAAGGCGATCTAACCTTCATGAATATTGTGACACTTAAGGAGATGCTAAAGCTGAAACTCCAGTACTTTGGCCACCTCATGCAAAGAGTTGACTCATTGGAAAAGACTCTGATGCTGAGAGGGATTGGGGGCAGGAGGAGAAGGGGACGACAGAGGATGAGATAGCTGGATGGCATCACTGACTCGATGGATGTGAGTCTGAGTGAACTCTGGGAGTTGGTGATGGGCAGGGAGGCCTGGTGTGCTGCGATTCATGGGGTCGCAAAAAGTCAGACACGACTGAGTGACTGAACTGAACTGAACTGAACTGAAGGACAGGCTGGCTGTTTTATAATAACCTGTCCATCCAAATAGCCTAAGAAGGAAGCACTGCTAAGTGTAAACTGATCCCTGAGGGTTCCATTTCAAGTTATACTCAGTGATGTCACTGTGAAAAAAAAAATTAATAAAGAGAAAACTCAACTAACTAGAGTAGGGAAACCAGAAGGGGAAGTTCTCACACTCTGCAATTATAGCAGAGTCCAACAGAAAGACCCCTTCTTGACAAGGACTCAGCCAATGAACAGCCATGGACTCTGTTATAGTCTTCCCAACTTCCTTTTGCTCTCTATAAAAGTGTCCTCTTTCTCTTGTCATATGGGAACCTACACACATGGCTCTTCCCAGTTGCAGGCCTCACATTGCTATTCTTTGCTGATTCTGAATAAACTCATCTTTGCTGGAGAAATATCTGACTCCTGTTTATTTCAGGTCAACATCGCCAAACTGCTGCATCGTTCAAGCTCCAGAAACCTCTCCCCATTCCCTCCCCTTGTCTCTTCTTGGCTGTGCTATTAATTCCTATTCTGCTACTTCTTTTTAATGTTTTAGATTTCAAATCCATGGGCTTGAGTCCCAGTTGCAGAGTCATAACTTAACCTTCCATTAAATTTGCTTAGAAAGATAGACTTTGCCTAAATGTGTCCATGAATGCTGGGTCTCAGGACTGGATTAGAAGGACTGTGGGTTTTGGTCCACTGTAACAGTTCTCCATTTGATCTAACATAAAGAGACTTTTAATGTCTTACTTAAAATGAGAACCAATTTCCACAGTTTCTATCTTTCTCACATTTTCACTCTCTTTAGTGAGACTCAAATTTCCTATCTAAAATTACTTCCAAAAGAAATTCTGTGTTCAAGACCCCTGAGAAATGGAATATTTGCTGTCATATCAGTAAACAAAAGCTGTCGCCTTCATCAGCAATTGTAGCAACCACTGATGGTGAGCTGATGAGCCCTGGGGAAACTCAGGAAGAAGGAAAGAATAAATCTAGTAGGCATCAGACTGCAGCCACTCCCTATGGTGAGCCTTAAGGAAACTCAGGATGTGAAAACAGGTTACTGGACCCAGATAACTGAGGTACATATCAAAGGAATGTTTTCAGTGAACCCAAACTCTTGCATTTTCCTATATGTAGAAAAGCACTAAGTTCCTTAGTTTGAGATATCTCGTTTTCCTTTAACTAACAATAAACTTTTGACATTCACAGTGCCTGCTTTTTGTTGCAAAACTTCTATATAACCAGGTTCCCCACCTCACTTCCTCAGAGCAGTTCTCTCAGGGTTACTTGAGATACTGACTCCTGGGCTTGAAGTCCTAAAAATTCTCACCAAATAAAACATAATTCTCAACTTTTAAAATAGCATCCCTATTCTTTTATTTATTTATTTATTTTGCAAGACTGGTATAATATAAAATGTCCCAAAACTTGGAGTCACACAGTCACATAAGGAAGGATATGCTCAGTTCTGTCTGACTCTTTGCAATTCCATGGACTATACCCTGCCAGGCTCCTCTGTCCATGGGATTTTCCAGACAAGAATGCTGGAGTGGGTTGCCATTTCTTTCTCCAGGGTATCTTCCCAACTCAGGGATCAAACTCACATCTTCTGTGTCTCCTACATCTCTGAAATTGGCAGGTAGACTCTTTATCACTGAGCTGCCTGGGAAGCCCTAAGGAAGCACAGGGCCATGTAATTGGAAGAGCAAGCTGAAGGAAGCTAAGAGGCATCATCTGACATCCAACTGTCTGGTTGCCAGGAGGCAAATAACCCACAAAGATGCTGTTACACAGGATGCTCTGCATTAGGACCAAGAAGACTTAAATTCTTCTGCTTTGGAGCCACTCAGAAAATGTTAGAATGGCACTAAGATACTTAAAGTGCCTACGTGGTCCTGAAATATATTCACAAATAAATCCATGACCTGAACAACTATCTGCAAAATAACAATAAAAAGTTACAGCAAGGTATAAATGATATCTTTCCTGTGAAAGGATTTTAAAAACCAAAAAAGATTACTTACACCAATAAAATTTGTGTTTATTCATTTGGAATCAAAGTAAGTACATTTTATCAGTTGCCTGGATTTATGGTAGAAAGTGAGGTAGATTTAATTCAAGGGAGGGAAGCAATAAATTAGAAGAACTTACACTTAAACATTTTTTTTCTGACATATTTTTTCCCATTAAAGAGGGTCAAACACCTTCACATTACACAAAAAAGAAGATCACTTTCAGGAAGATTGAGAGCCTCTCTCTCGAGATGCCTGAGTTCAGTCGTGACCTCCCAGAGGTCCTTCCATCCAGGATTGTCCTACCTTAAAACCATGTTACAGAACAATCTAGAAAGTGCCTGTTCCTTGGCTTCTGAAAACTCAATTCCAACGGGCTCCCTTTAAAAGGTATCAAGTGTTAAGTGTTAGTCTGTCAGTCATGTCCAACTCTTTGTGACTCCACGGACTATAGCCCACCAGGCTTCTCTATTCATGGAATTCTCCAGGCAAGAATATTGGAGTGGGTTGCCATTCCCTTCTCCAGGGGATCTTCCTCACCCATGGATCAAACCCAGCTCTCCTGCATTGCAGGCAGATTCTTTACTGTCTGAGCCACCAAGGAAGCATCAAAAGATATCAAGTGTGCTAGTTCACTCAGTCACATCCAACTCTGCAACCCCATGGACTATAGTCCACCAGGCTCCTCTGTCCATGGAATTTTCCAGCCAGGAACACTGGAACACTGCCATTTCCTCCTCCAAGGAAACTTTCCTTGTTTCCTTGTATCAAGTATATTCCTTGTATCCAGGTATCAAACACGGGTCTCCCGCATTGCAGGTAGATTCTTTATCATCTAGAAGGAATTAAATCATCATGGTCTTCTTTTAATCGTGGTGGGGAAAAGGTTTAGGAGCATGCTTTCTACACAGTTAGCAGCTCTTGGTTAAAAAGAACCTCTCTCTTGTGAGTTCAAGATGAAACAAGAAATGTCTCCTAACTTAAAAAAAAAAAAAAAAAAGGGACTATATATATACAGTCAACAGCTGCAGCCTTGAAATTGGCAGCCAATCATGAACAGCAACAAGTGAAGAAACTGACTTGGTTTATTTTCTGTGCTCTGACCTTCTGGACAGAAGACAAGATAGTGAAATATAAATAGGTCATCATATAGTACTTTCTTATGTAACAGATTGTATATAAATGTTGGACTGCATTGTTCTAGAATTTAAGCTCTGAAGAGTGGTTTGCTTCCCAAAATAACCTTAGCTTGTTTTCATAAACATAAAGACATATAAAATATGCATTGTCTATATATAGCAACTTTTTGAAAACAAGGATTGTTTGGTACTTTGCTTTACAAATTATGGAAAAGGTCTTCAGAGTGCAACTGAAGTAAGCAATTCTGTCGATCAAAATCATTAGCATAAGGGCTGCCATTTGTCTACCAGGCAGGCCCTCTGTGCGTTACAAGCCTCATCACATTTAATCCCTACAAAATGTCTATGAGATTGGTATGATTACTATAAACATTGTGCTGAACAAGACAGGATTACCCCTCAGCTTGAGTAAACCTGAGATAGGCTTGACCTGACCTCTCTTTTTGGAACTTTACTTTAGAAAATGTGTCATTGTAAAGTCTTTCTCTCCCCTCTTAGATGTAAGTCATCCTTCAGGGACCTGGGAGCCATCCCTTTTAAATGTAATTCTAGCACTCTTATCTCCTAGTTTCTGTGGAAGGGTGGGAGCCTAACTTCTGTAAGCAACAATTAGTAAACATGTTACTAATTGGAAGTTACTAACAACTTCCCTTAACAACCTCCAGTTCTTTTCCATTAGCTTCTGCATTTGTCTCAGCAGAGTTGTTGTTCAGTTGTAAGGCATGTCCAACTCTTTGCAACCCCATGGACTGCAGCACATCAGGCTTTCCTGTGTGTGCTGTCTCCCAGAATTTGCTCAAACTCATGTCCATCGAGTCAGTGATGCCATCCAACCATCTCATCCTCTGTCATCCCCTTTTCCTCTTGCACTCAATCTTTCCCAGCATCAGGGTCTTTTCCAATGAGTTGAGTTTCAGCAGAGTTGAGTTTTCTCCTATTGCCAAAGCCTCAAATCATGTCTTTCTTGCCTGCTAAACTCTGTTTGGTGCATCTTTTCTTGACAGTTCAGAGGAAGAGACTGAGCTGGAAGAGACTGAGCTGTATAAAACTTCCTTAATTTGCCAGATATCATCCCTTTAGCTGTGGGGCTTGAATCTTTATTCAAAGCAGGTAAAAAGGGGATGCCCAGGGAGAGCTTTCTGAGCCCTCCATCCTACACAAGAGCATGAAAACCAAGAAGTGCCACAAGCAAAAAGCTCAGACTCTACTTCCATCCTGATTACCCTAAAGGCTCTTTGATCATGGTGAATACCTGTGATTTCACCCACCCTCTAGGCCCTGACCTCCATCTGTGTCACATGCAGCCCAGGGAGAACATAGGCTACCCCCTCAAAGTGAATAATATCTGACAGGTAGCCCTTCCTGCAGAGCTGGACCTGCACTTCACTCATTTCTGCTACCCTACGAGTCTTAAGGAAACCCCTCCTTCTCTTTTTCTCTGTCTCTATGTATCTCTTTCATACACACACACACAATTTAACTCCCACAACCTCAAGAGAGGTTTCCTCAAGCAGGCTTCCTCCACCCTTAATATTCATGTACACACCTGCAGACTTCTGACCATCTACCTCCTAAGAATATCTGAATTCCTAATGAGCTCTTGTCCTCAGCCTCAAAAGAAGGAATAAGACATTTTGTAAATATGATGAATTCAGATAAAACTTCTCAGACTCTTCCCAAATGCCAAAGCCTCTACCCAGACACACCTCAGCCATGTGCACAAGCCTGTACACATGGCTTGTGAGGCCCCAGATGACTCTCTTCTCCCACCCACCCCGACCTCTCAATTTCCTGGGTGATTCTACATTCTCAAACAGCAGAAATTTCAGTGTTTCTCTTAGAGAATCCAGAAACTTTTCAGTTTATTTTTTCCAAGCTATACTTCATCCCCTTAAAAAATATACCTTAAAAATTTTTACTGAAATTCAGTCTTTTTGGTCAGTTTTAGTCCTGGCTCCATAAAGGTTTCAGCCTGACATGACTGCAAAATCTGTGCCCCATCAAAGAAAAAAAAAAAAAAAAGGAAGGGAGGCTAAACCTTGCATGGTCCCAGAGTGCCATCTAGTGTCTAAAAGTTTAAACAACAGACTCCAGATCTGCAAAAAACAAACAAACAAACAAATAAGCAGGATCCCAGGACATACTTGTTGTCCTTGTCCTTGTCCTTACACTTGTCCCTTCCAAAAGTGGTCTAATTAGCTGGTCACAACATCCATATACATGGTGAACCAAGGGGAATGACAGGCTCTTAGGAGTCTTGCTGCTGCTAAGTTGCTTCAGTCTTGTCCAACTCTGTGCGACCCCATAGACGGCAGCCCACCAGGCTTCCCGTCCCTGGGATTCTCCAGGCAAGAACACTGGAGTGGGTTGCCATTTCCTTCTCCAATGCGTGAAAATGAAAAGTGAAAGTGAAGTCGCTCAGTCGTGTCCGACTCTTTCCGACACCGTGGACTGCAGCCTACCAGGCTCCTCCGTCCATGGGATTTTCCAGGCAAAGAGTACTGGAGTGGGGTGCTATTGCCTTCTCCTAGGATAGAATAATAAAATGATTTAACTATATATTAAAAGGATCTTTCTGGGTGGAAAACAAACCTAACAATACAAAATGGAAGATGGTTGAACAGTTGAGAAGATATCTTCCAACACTGAAGATTCAGTAGCTATGGCTAGCAAGGTGGAGGAGAAGGAGAAAGACAAGCATTAGGTGAGAAATGAGGGGAAGCAACCCTAACGGCCCTATCTAACGGCCTATTTCCCCTCTGTGTCAGACTTGAACTGGGGGATGAAGAGAAGCCTCAGTGTTAAATCAAGTTCAACATTTTTATAATAATATAGGTATAGAACAGTCTTTTGGACTCTGAGGGAGAGGGAGGGGTGGGGGATGATTTGGGAGAATGGCATTAAAATATGTATAATATCATATAAAAACGAATCACCAGTCCAGGTTTGATGCAGGATACAGGAAGCTTGGAGCTGGTGCACTGGGATGACCCAGAGGGATGGTATGGGGAGGGAGGTGGGAGGAGGGTTCAGGATGGGGAACACGTGTACACCCATGGCGGATGCATGTTGATGTATGGCAAAACCAATACAATATCGTAAAGTAAAAAAAAAAATAATTAAAATAATAATAATAGTAATAATATAGGGATCAGGGTTTTCCAGGTGACGCTAGTAGTAAAGAACCCGCCTACCAATGCAGGAGATGTAAGAGATGCAGGTTTGATCCCTGGGTTGGGAAGATCCCCTGGAGGCGGGCATGGCAAACCACTCTAGTATTCTTGCCTGGAAAATCCCATGGACAGAGGAGCCTGGCAGGCTACAATACATGGGGTCGTAAAGAGTCAGACAGGACTGAAGCAACTTAGCACCAGGTATGGACATTTTAATTACTTGTCTTACCTAAACAATGACTTAGACAAATAGAAGTGAAAGTCAAGGTGCTTTATAATTACTTCCCATGAGTCATGCTTGTTCAAGGTACAGCTCAGTAAGTATTCAGGGTCTGTCGGCTGTTTGTATCATTTTTGTTCCCCTTTGTGCTTTAGAGCATCTTGCGCAGGAGGTGCTTATTTGTTTACTTACCCATTCAAAGAGCTATGGAGCAACTGCTATGTGCAGGGTAATGGCTGGGAACCAGGGATGGAGATGTGACAATGAAATGGCCCTTATCATGTAAGACTAATCACTAAAGGATAACTTTTAAAAATGAGAATAGAAAGCTCTGTAGAGATGTGCAAAAAAAAAGGAATGAATAATGCCTGGGAAATCAGGGAGCTGACACAGTAAAAGAACTGTTTGCCCTCAAGATATATTTGTTAACTTTGATCTATTTGCCTTTTGCTACCTTGAAAACATTCAAATTTAGAGGAGGCAGGAAATTTAGATGGAGCCCAGGTGAAGGTCAAGTGAATGCTGGTGGAGAAAAAAAAAAAATTTACTGAGCTTTTCTCTTCTAATGTGCCAAGCGTAGGACTATTGCTCTGAGATGCAGGGAGCCAAATGCAGGCTCTCAGCAGCTCAGAGCAACAGTCCTGACTCCTACAGAAGCAGCAACCTCACTACCAGCAGGCCACCTGTGGGGTGCATTTCAGAGGCACGTGTGTGGTATCTCCTTTCAGGCACCCAGAAAGATTCCCCCACTCAGTTGCTTGGAACTCTATACAGAATCATTTATTGTTTTGTTCTAAGGGTCTCATGCCCATTAAAAAGGAGTGGATAACTACATTTACATTTTAGCATGAAGGAATTATTGGACTGTTTTCCAAGGGCTAGTTCTGATATAGAAAAAGAAAAACAGAAATGCATCACATCTCAGGGTAACAAAGGAAAGAAAAAGAGCACTTTTCCCAGATTCTCCAGAAAACAGCCTCTTCAGCTCTGAGACTGGCCTGCAAGAGGTTTATAAAGGATTATTTGGGGGAACCAGGCTGCAAGAGGCAAGTATGGACAGAGGTAGCGCTGAACTGCAACACAGTTGCAACAGAGACATTAGCTGTACAGGTTAGGCTAGGAAGCCAGGCTTTGCGATCAGCTGTGGCCTGTCACTGGAGGGGTTGGGGGTTGTGGGCTTGCAAGGTAGCTTCCTTCAGCCAAGAGCAATTGCTGCAGAAGGACTCAACTAAGAGCCACCGGCACGTAGTGGGCATGAATGCTTCTGTCATAAAGGGGGTTCTGGAGGTACAACTCAGTGTTCATTACAGGAACCACTGAGGCTAGCAAAGAAAACAGAACAGACCACAGCTAAACACAAACTTCCATTCCTCTCCCCTGCATCCCCACTCTAATAGTGTATTTATTTACTTGTGATGTCCCCTCCCAGTGTTAACTGTCTATAGTTTCTCCTAGCTCCTGAATATTCAACCCTCTCAAGAAAACAAGTAAGAAACATTACTAATATTTATTAGAAGTGGTGGTACTACCTCAGTTTCCCCAACGAGGTCAGGAGAACAAAGAGAAAATGAGCCGGAGGTTACAGTAAACATGAGGGTTATTGGCCCCTCTGCTCAGAAGTACTGTCCAAGGTTGGATCCATGACATGCCAGGGAATAGTTGTGCTCAATCACACCTTCATGGATATCAGCAGCACATCCTGAGTTATTACTTCTAATCCTCTAGTTCTCTGGGTGTCATTAAGGAGCTACATGGGCCAGAAATTCCCATTGTACATTTTATACCTTTCTATTGCCAGGAAATTTGCAGCAGTCCATGAGCCAAGTCCACTGGACTTGGAAGAAGCTGATATCCAGATCTCCCTTCATGAGCAAATAGTGCCCTGCATCCATTTATTCACCAGACAAACATTTCCTCAGTGCCTACTCTGTGCCAGGAAGTGTGGTTGGCATGAGCAAGACATACAGCAGCTTTTAGGGCCTCAGTTCACTCTCCTAGAAATTCCATGTGCGTGCATGCATGTCTGGTCACTCAGTCATATCCAACTCTTTGTGAACCTGTGGACTGTAGCCCACCAGGCTCCTCTGTCTGTGGGATTCTCCAGCAAGAACACTGGAGTGGGTTGCCATTTCCTCCTCCAGTAGAAAAGGCATGGGTGAGACTTAATGCTATCAAGCATGGCTCTACCAACTTGTTGGACAGGAAACAATTCACCAGGCCAAGGCAATCTGTTCTGAACTCTGCCAAATTATGCTAATATCCTTTGCCAAAATCTTAACAGGAAACACTATAGCCAATCAGTGATGTGATTCCTCTGGAGTAGGGCAATATTTAAATGCCTCTATGTTAGCAGGGAGTTCTTTGTGAATCCTACAATTGGCTTTATGATGGTGGGTTTCCATTCTCCAGACTATCAAGTAATTGTACCTTCACGCCAGGCCCTTTCTTCTGAGGCAAGGTCAAGTTGTTGGAGTCTGCTCCAGTTTAAACAAAAGCACAACAATTTGGCATTGTCTGACCTGGAGTACTGCTGTGCCTCAAATTCTGGCCCCTAGAAGATAAAATTAAAATTTATAACTGCCTGTTCACCTTCCGAAATTTTCAGTCAATAATTAATCTGTAGTTTCAAACAATGTAGGCCACAGAAAATGTAGTGCCGCAATATCCAAATCACCAAAATTGGAAACTGAAATTGTTTAAATTCTTCATTCTCTATGGAGAGTTTTTAAAGTTGTTTTTATTTCCAGATGTGTCATTAAAGAAATTACTGAATTGTTTTTATAAGTTAGGCTTATCAATTCCTCAGTTCTACAAGAGTTTTTTGAGGGACACATTGGGTGATATAATGTGTTAGGCTCACAGTGGGCAATAAAACCAGATGGCTTAAATGGAGCCAGACAAGGGAAGGCCTGGTAAGCTAGGCTACATGATTCGTACTTGATTCTCTATGAGGTGACAAGCTAATGAGGCTTTCTGAGCAAGCAAGAGGCTTAATGAAAATGAATTTTAGAAAAAGCAAAACAGAAGAGAGTACAGGGTAAACTAAAGTGGAGTCTGGGCAAGAGGTCCAGATTGTGACCTGTTTCCAGCAGACAAAGATGGTAGCATGAAAGAGGGACAGGAAGGAAAGGTAAAATAAAAGAAGGAATTCAAAGGAAAAAAATCAGTGTATTTGGATTCTGATTATTTTCCCTAAAACTTTCTTACCTGCTCTATCACTTATTTGCTGAGCTACCTTGAGGAAGTTAATTAGCTTCTCTAGCCTTCAGTTTTTTTATCTGTAAAATGAGGATGCTGATAGTACCTACTACGTAGGTTTATTTTTATTGTTATGGGATTAAGTGAGGTAATATATGATAGAGAATGAACAGAAGAATACCTGCCATCAAGCAAGTGCTCATTATATTAGCTCTGTAAAGCTAATATAATTTTTCAAAATACAAATGAGATAGACCTAACTTTTCCCCTTTTGGATAATATGCAGCTTTCAGTATTCACCACATTTTTCAAAGTTTCAGATGCATTTAAGCAAATGTATTTCTTTTATCTGGCAGGTGGGATTTTTTTTTTTAATATTTATTGGTTTATTTGGCTGCACTAGATCTTAGTTGTGGCACTCACGATCTTCTGTCTTGGTTGTGGCACGTGAAGTCCTAGTCGCACCAAATGGGATCTAGTTCCCTGACCAAGGATCAAACCAGGGTCCCCTGCAGAGAGCTCTGTCTTAGTCACTGGGCCAAGAAACACATTTCTACATACAGAACATCTCTAGAAGGTGCACAAGACATGGTAACAGTTATTATCTGACGGGGCAGAGATAGGAGGAGTCTAGGAGAGGCAATGGAAACAGGGACAGAAAGGAGAGAGAGCTTTTATGTTGTTTTCTTTAGTACTGGTGGAATTATTTTTATTGTGTGCATGTATTATTCAAGAAAATAGTTTACAAAATAATCTGTGAACACACAAGAGAAGAATTAATATGTTTATTTTGTTTACATAGATGTTTATATAGAATGAGAATAATAATCATAAAATAACAATGAATGTGTACTGGGCACTTATCAAGCTCTTTTGCATGAACTCACTTGATCAATCCCCACAACACCGTATGAGGTTAAAGGGTTGGTGTCCTCAAATACAGATGGTGTTTTATAAACATCCCTAAGTTCCAGATAAGGCATAACAAGTGCTAATAACTTGTAAAAAATGACCCAGCTAATTAGTAGCAGAACCAAGACCAGAACCATGACCAGAACCCAGGCTCCACAAATGTACAGATCTACATATACAAATAGGCTGAAAACCTATTTTTAAGTATCTGTATGGACTGAGACATGATGAACAAATGCAGTGTGGGATCTTGAACTCGGTCTTGGAACAGAAAAGGAACAGTCATGGAAAACTGAGGAAATCCAAATAAAGTCTATATTTAGTTATAAGTTATTGTATCCATGTTAATTTCTTAGTTTTGACAGATGTAGCATGGTCATATAAGATGCTCACATTAGGAGAAGTTGGTGAAGGGGAACTCTCTGCACTGTCTTTACAACTTTTCTCAAAATAAATTTTAGAAAAGCAGTCTCTGCAGGATATCAGCTGCTGAACATGAGTGCAGTTTCAGAAAGATATTTCTTCAATGGGGAAATGCTCACTTGTCATTCTGATCTTCCCCATGCTTGATCAGCCCAACTCCATGACCCAGTGGCTGGCCACATTTGAACAACTACAGATAGTGCTGGTATTTTAGAGAAATCTACAGATTGAAACCATTTTGCAGGAGAAGGAATAAACATCTAATTCATCTTTTTAAAAATAATAAATATTTCTGGTGCCAGAATATGCTAAAACTATTGATCCTCCTCAGATCCAAATAAAATGTAAGGATCCAAGAGAGAGTAAACAATACTAATTTTCCTCATTCTTCCAAGATGTTGCAATTCCTTTTGAGGTATGTTGACTCCCCTGCCAACTGAATTGAATACGTGAGGGTGAAGCTATGCCAGAGCTACTGATCAGTGAAATTGGGTGCAACTGGGTGGAAGAGCTGCACCCAGAGAACCCCAGCAAAGCACAACATCGCTCATAGTGTGGAGGACTCTCCACAGTGTGAAAACATTGCTACTTGGATGCCTAGATGTATAAGGCTCAGGGAAAGGTTACTTTAGGAGCCTCGTGGAACTTCATTATTCTAGGTCCATTGCTTTTCAAAGAAATGTGAGGAAAGTTTGGAAGAACAGTGGCCTAACTCTGGAACTGAACTTCATTTGTTGAGATGTTGTTCTATCAAAACTCACTTTCTAGAAAATAAAACCTTGAAAGATTTTTAATTTGTCTTTAGAGAACTATCCAATTTCACAGTCACATTTAATCAACATCATAAGTAGACATACAAGGCAAAGCAAATGCCGCAAATGTGTGCATAACCCTAAAGGGGCAAATTACTCTATAACATCCAGCTAGGGATGGATCCAACAGTGAATGTCTAGGATTTATCTTCAGCATCATATGGCCTGAGGTGCACACCACAGATCATATGTTGTTGTTTTAGTCGATAAGTCGTGTCTGACTATTTTGTGACCCTACAGACTATAGCCCACCAGCAACTCTGTGGGGTTTCCCAGGCAAGAATACTGGAATGGGTTGCCATTTCCTTCTCCAGGGATCATGCCGACCCAGGATCAAACCTGTATCTCCTGCATTGGCAGGCAAGTTCTTTACCACTGTGCCACTTGGAAAGCCCCAGAGAAAAAGGAAGCCTCAAGGAAAAAAATCCTGATCCAATTACTATGCATTTTGCTTTTTAAATTGAGACAGCTATGTTTTGGTTCGATATCTGAGAACTTCTACAGCAAAGTACAAGTTTTTATTTTTATGGGAAATCACAGGCCACTTTTTGCAACCAGCTAGGTCAGTTATGAAATGCTCTTCAATCAAGTTGCCTCAAAGAATACTCTGCATTGAGAACTCCTGTGTAGAAGGTTCATTTAGAGAGTGCTTCCAACAGTGACCAATAAGGGAATGAGGGAAACAGGACAAAAAAGCAGAAGAAGCCAAGCAAGGAAGGGATTTCAGGCAAAGTTACCCAGAAGCTAACTTCAGCTTCATGCTGTGGGGAACTCAGAACTATAAGCTTTGCCCTAGAACATGTCCTAATTCACAGTAAGGTTGCAGCACTTTGGTACTGACAGGGTATGGGTCAGTCGTTGGCTAAAGGTTACCATATGTACATGCAAATTCCCAGGCATTTCTGCAAGCACAGGCCCAGAAAGCTCCAGGATACAAGGGAAGCCTTCAAAGAGAATCACAGGTATGGGTAACAGAAGCTAAAGTAAGTAAAAGCCAGGGATGTGCAAGCTCAGTCGCTTCAGTTGTGTCCCATTCTTTGAGACCCATGGACTGTAGCCCACTGGACTCCACTGCCCATGGGATTCTCCAGGCAAAAATATGGAGTGGGTTGCCATGCCTTCTTCCAGGGGATCTTCCCAGCCCAGGGATCAAACCCGTGTCTCCTGTGTCTACTGCACTGCAGGCAAATTCTTTACCCACTGAGCCACCTGGGAAGCCCAGAGGCCAGGAAATGGATTCTGGGCAGAGCTGGCAGAGTGCCTCCAGGTCTGCTGCAATTACAGAGTCTGGTATTAGAATGCATGCCACATGTCACAAAAATTTTCTGAAAACCATAACTCTGTATAACAAGGCTCTCACTAGGCACCTGAATGTAGCTTGAACTCCCAAGTTTCTTACCAAACATAACAACCATTGTGTTGTTTTTCATTGTTTTCAGTCATTGCAACATTCATTGTTAATTATAAATTACTGTTAACAATACTGTATTATATACTCAAAATTTCCTAAGAACTTAAATGTTTTCACCACCAAAAAAGGAAGGTAAATAACTATGGTGCTGCTAAGTCACTTCAATCGTGTCTGACTCTGTGCGACCCCATAGACGGCAGCCCACCAGGCTCTGCCATCCCTGGGATTCTCCAGGCAAGAACACTGGAGTGGGTTGCCATTTCCTTCTCCAATGCATGAAAGTGAAAAGTGAAAGTGAAGTCACTCAGTCGTGTCCGACTCTTAGCGACCCCATGGACTGCAGCCCACCAGGCTCCTCCATTCATGGAATTTTCCAGGCAAGAGTACTGGAGTGGGGTGCCAAAATAACTATGGAAGGTGTTAATTAATCTTATTATGATAATCATTTCATAATATATATGTATATGAAATCATTGCATTGTGTACCTAACTTTAAACAATATTATTATTTTTCAACCACATTCAGTAAAGCTGCAAAACTTTTTATTTACTAAATTGTAAATTAATATCAATTAGGTTTGTATCATGATAATCAGTTTAGTTATAGTGAGTTGTCTGATTAACCCCATGGTACATAGTAAAGTATATCAACAGTACTTTTGGCCTATAATTTTCTAATATCTAAGTTTCTTTGAATTATCTACATGTCAGAAAGAAATATATGAAGTTCACATGGCTGTTGCTAAAGCACATGTATATATGTATATACAAGAACAGAAAGATTACAGTGACTCAGATCATGATGTCCTTATTGCAAAATTTAGACTTACATTGAAGAAAGTAGGGAAAACCACTAGGCCATTCAGGTATGACCTAAATCAAATTCCTTATGATTATACAGTGAAATGACAAATAGATTCAAGGGATTAGATCTGATAAACAGAGTGCCACAAGAACTATGGATAGAGGTTTGTAACATTGACAGGAGGTGGTGGCCAAAACCATACCAAGAAAAAGAAATGTAAGAAGACAAAATGGTTGTCTGAGGAGGCCTTACAAATAGCTGAGAAAATAAGAGAAGTGAAAGGCAAAGGAGAAAAGGAAAGATATATCCATCTGAATGCAGAGTTCCAAAGAATACCAAGGATAAGAAAGACTTCTTAAGTGAACAATGCAAATAAACATAGGAAAACAACAGAATGGGAAAGACTAAAGATCTCTTCAGAAAATTAGAGATATGAAGGGAACATTTCATGAAAAGATGGGCACAATAAAGGACAGAAATGATCTGGACCTAACAGAAGCAGACAATATTAAGAAAAGGTGGCAAGAATACACAGAAGAACTATACAAAAAAGATCTTCATGACACAGATAACCAATATGTTGTGATCAATCACCTAGAGTTAGACATCCTGGAATGTGAAGTCAAGTGGGCCTTAGGAAGCATCACTACAAACAAAGCTAGTGGAGGTGATGGAATTCCAGTTGAGCTATTTCAAATCCTAAAAGATGATGTTGTTAAAGTACTGCATTCAATACATCAGCAAATTTAGAAAATTCAACAATGGCCACAGGACTGGAAAAAGTCAGTCCTTCTAATCCTGAAGAAGGGAAATGCCAAAGAATGTTCAAACTACTGCACAATTACACTCATCTCACACACTAGCAAAGTAATGCTCAAAATTCTCTAAGCCAGGCTTCAACAGTACATGAACTGTGAACTTCCAGATGTTCAAGCTGGATTTAGAAAAGGCAGAGGAACCAGAGATCAAATTGCCAACCTCTGTTGAATCATTGAAAAAGCAAGAGAATTACAGAAAAACATCTACTTCTGCTTTATTGACTATGCCAAAGCCTTTGACTGTATGGATCACCACAAACTGTGGAAAATTCTTAAAGAGATAGGAATACCAGACTACCTTACTTGCCTCCTGAGAAATTTATATGCAGATCAGGAAGCAACAGAACCAGATATGAAACAGACTGGTTCTAAATTGGGAAAGGAGTACGTCAAAGCTGTACATTGTCACCCTGCTTCCTTAACATATATGCACAGTATATCATGGGAAATGCCAGGCTGGATGAAGCACAGGCTGGAATCAAGACTGCCAGGAGAAATGTCAATAACATCAGATACACAGATAACACCACCCTTATGGCAGAAAGCAAAGAAGAACTAAAGAGCCTCTTGATGAAAGTGAAAGAGGAGAGTTAAAAAGTTGGCTTAAAACTCAACATTCAAGAAACAAAGATCATGGCATCCAATCCCTTCACTTCATGGCAAATAGATGGGGAAACAATGGAAATAGTGAGAGACTATTTGGGGGGTGGGGTGCTCCCAAACAATGGCAGACGGTGACTGCAGCCATGAAAATAAGAGACACTTGTACCTTGGAAGAAAAGCTATGACCAACCTAGGCAGCATATTAAAAAGCAGACATTACTTTGCCAACAAAGGTCTGTATAGTCAAAGCTATGGTTTTTCCAGTAGGCATGTATAGATGTGAATGTTGGAACATAAGGAAAGTTGAGCACCAAAGAACTGATACTTTTGAACTGTGGTGTTGGAGAAGATTCTTCAGAGTCCCTTGGACAGCAAGGAGATCAAACCAGTAAATTCTAAAGGAAATCAGTCCTGAGTATTTATTGGAAGGACTAATGCTCAAGCTGAAACTTCAGTACTTTGGCCACCTGGTGCGAAGAACTGACTCATTGGAAAAGATCCTGATGCTGGGAAGGATTGGAGGCAGGAGGAGAAGGGGATGACAGAGGATGAGATGGTTGAATGGCATCACTGACTCAATGGACATGAGTTTGAGCAAGTTCCAGGAGTTGGTGAAGGACAGGGAAGCCTGTCATGCTGTAGTCCATGGAGTCACAAAGAGTGGGACATGACTGAGCTACTGAACTGAAGTAAAGGGAACATTTCATGAAAAGATGAGCCCAATAAAGTACAGAAATGGTATGGACCTAACAGAAGCAGAAGATACTAAGAAGAGGTGGCAAAAATACACAAAAGAACTATACAAAAAAGGTCTTTATGACCCAGATCCCGTGATGGTGTGATCACTCACCTAGAGCCATACATCCTGGAGTGTGACATCAAGAGGGCCTTAGGAAACATTAATATGAACAAAGCTAGTGAAGGAGATGGAATTCCAGCTGAACTATTTCAAATCCTAAAAGATGATATTGTGAAAGTGCTGCACTCAATATGCCAGCACATTTGGAAAATTCAGCAGTGGCCACAGGACTGGAAAAAGTCAGTTTTCACTCTAATCCAAAAGAAGAGTAATGCCAAAAAATATTCTAACTAATACACAATTACACTCATTTCACATGCTAGCAAGGTAATGCTCAAAATTCTCCATGCTAGACTTCAAGAGTACTTCCAGATGTACAAGCTGGATTTAGAAAAGGCAAAGGAAACAGAGATCAAATTGTGAACATCTGTTGGATCATAGAAAAAGCAAAGGAATTCCAGAAAAAACATCTACTTCTGCTTCATTGACTACACTAAAGCCTTTGACTGTGTGGATCACAACAAACTGTGGGAAAATCTTCAAGAGATGGGAATACCAGGCCACCTTACCTGCCTCCTGAGAAACCTGTATTCAGGTCAAGAAGCAACAGTTAGAAACAGGCATAGAACAACAGACTAATTCAAAATTGGTAAAGAAGTACATCAAGGCTGAACATCATTACCGTGATTATTCAACTTCTATGCCGAATGTATCATGTGAAATGCTGGGCTGGATGAAGCTCAAGCTGGAATCAAGATTCCCAAGAGAAATATTAATAACAGATGATAGCACCCTAATGGCAGAAAGTGAAGCCTCTTATGAAGGTGAAAGAGGAGACTGAAAAGCTGGCTTGAAACTCATCATTCAAAAAAGGAAGATCATGACATCAAGGCCCACCCCTGCATAGCAAATAGATGGGGAAACAAATGGAAACAGTGGCAGACTTTATTTTCTTGGGCTCCAAAATCACTGATGATGGTGACAGCAGCCATGAAATTAAAAGACACTTGCTTCTTGGATGAAAAGCTATGACCAACACAGACAGCTTATTAAAAAGCAGAAACATCACTTTGCAGACAAAGGTCCATATAGTTAAAGCTATGGTTTTTCCAGTAGTCATGTATGGATGTAAGAGTTGGACCATAAAAAAGGCTGAATGTCAAAGAATTGATGCTTTTGAACTGTGGTGTTGGAGAGGACTCTTGAGAGTCCCTTGGACTGCTAGGAGATCCAACCAGTCAATCCTAAAGGAAATCGACCTAAATATTCATTGGAAGAACTGATGCTGAGGCTGAAGCTCCAATACTTTGGCCACCTGATGGGAAGAGCTGACTCATTGGAAAAGACCCTGATGCTGGGAAATATTGAGTGCAGGAGAAGAAGGTGATGACAGAGGATGAGATGGCTGGATGGCATCACTGATTCAATGGGCAATAGTTTGAGCAAACTCCTGGAGATAGTGAAGGACAGGGATGCCTGGTGTGCTGCAGTCCATGGGGTCGCAGAGCATCAGACACAACTGAACAACTGAACAACAACATGTCATGTAATTAATCTCCTAAAATATATTTGTTCAAAGATTTATCATATCATCTATTTCAAAAAGTGGGACTGGGTGGGGTTGGAGGAGTGCAGGGCCTTGTTTATTTGACATTCATTCCTGAAAGCGACAGTCTTCAACTCCTGGGAATAAAACTACCAGTTACAACATCACTGACTGTATGAGGATGTTAGGTAGTTAGAATAGGAAAAAGGAGTCCAGAATGGCAGTGGCTAAAAGACAAGGAAGGGAAAACCCTGCGAAAATAAAACAAAGGAAGGTCCGAGGACCAGAGTGAGGACCTCAGATAGAACAAACAGCACTTCTGGCTAGGCCAGTTTACATAGGGCAGGCCCAGGGGAGGAAAAAACATATAAAAAGAGGAGCCAAAGGGCCAGGGCGGGGGTGGGGGTGGGGGTCTGTCTCCCATGTGCGTGCTCTCTCTCTCTCTCTCTTCTCTTCATGTCTTTTGGGTTGGCATGCCCTCACGCCTTGAGGATGTATTTTCCTTTATTTTCTAAATAAAATTGAGCTGTAACACAGAGCTGTAACACTGTCTGAGAGCTGTGACACACCGAGGGCTTTAACATCCGTTACTTCAAAGTTTTCTTGTGATGAGACAGAACCAAGGAAATTACACACTCCCCTGACAATAGCTTTGGCTAGACAGAGCTTTGCTAGCAAAGTAATATATCTGCTTTTTAATATGCTGTCTAGGTTGGTCATAGCTTTTCTTCTAAGAAACAAGCATCTTTAATTTCATGGCTGCAGTCACCATCTGCAGTGATTTTGGAGCCCCAAAAATAAAGTTTGTCACTGTTTCCACTGTTTTCCCATCTATTTGCCATGAAATAATAGGACCAGAAACTATGATCTTAGTTTTCTGAATGTTGAGTTTTAACCCAACTTTTTCACTCTTCTTTCACTTTCATCAAGACACTCTTTAGCTTCTTCGCTTTCTGACGTAAGGGTGGTGTTAACTGAATATCTGAGGTTATTGATATTTCTCCCAGAAATCTTGATTCCAGCTTGTGCTTCATCCAGTCCAGTAAGCAGGCTGACAGAACCAATAAGGGCTCAACAAACCAGTAAGTTTTACTAAAACATTGTTCTCCTAATCTATGTTAATGAAACTATATATTTACTTGGAAACCTGTCTTTCTTCAAGATTCATGTCAATCGTTTTATGGCCTGGGATGACTCACCTTGTTCCAATGTTATCTCAATATGCATGCTGTGGGTGAGGGGCCTGGGGCCATTCTGAGTTTTGAGACATTTCCTTTCTCTAATTAACAGCTTGCTGATAGGTATATAATATATTGTTAAAGGCTAGCAGGGGGCACTCTTTCTGCCCCCTTCTGATGTTTCTGTCAGAAGCTGTCTCAATCTCTTTCATACTTTAATAAAACTTGATTACACAAAAGCTCTGAACAATCAAGCCTTGTCACTGGCCCCGGATTGCATTCCTCTCCTCCATAGGCCAAGAATCCCAGTGTCTTTCACAGCTCAGCAACAACCTTTCACAAGGACAGAAGGGCCTGGTGGGCCACAGTCCATGGGGGTCACAAAGAGTCATACAGGACTGAAAACACACACACTAAAGGACATTCATTCCCCAAAGAAGAATCATAGATACTTCTGTTTTCCTCTATAAACTTTTGCCTACTCAAACTAAATGAAAAATAAACTTCTAAAAAATTCCTAAACTAATAGAAAACATCACCCCCGCCCCAACTCCACTGAAAGAAAACATTAGAACCTACTATTTCCCATACCAACAATTTATGAAATGTCAAAATGGAAGTTTAGGCATTATCTATTATGACATCTGGAGAAAGAAATGGCAACCCAATCCAGTATTATTGCCTGGAAAATCCTGTGGATGGAGGAGCCTGGTGGACTACAGTCCATGGGATTGAAAAGAGTCAGCCACGACTGACCAACTTCACTTTCACTTTCATTATGACATTGCTTCATTTAGTATTAGGAAAAGTGAGGTTCTGGACAGTTGTGATTTGTCCTGAATATGGTTCTATGTATTTTAAAACCAATGATTCCTATATAAGTACAACAAAAATTACACAAGTAATTGCACCTCACCCAAGTCACAGTTAATCAGAAAGAAACATAACATTTAGCAAGTCATTTGAAATATCTTGGTCATATTTCCACAAAATAAATTTTTAAACGAAAGCTGGAGTTAAAGAACTCTACTACCAAGTCCTTAGCATTATAACTCAACTAAATGTTTACCAAATAAGAAGTTTCTAGCATAATTTTCCACTTGCATTCTCACCATTGGGCTAAATTTACCAACTGCACCTGCTGTCCCATTCACTGCTGGCACTTTGTTTAAACTAGAATTACTCCCCATCACTTAGCACCCGGAATTTTTTAGTGGACCAGAAAGTGAAAAGTGCAACACAATAAACTCAGCAATTCAATTTCTTAAATCACATTTGGGGCTTTTTTCCATTATCTCTCCCTAAGAAAGAGACGTTAGGTGTGTTTCTGGTATGTTCCAGGCCATGGTGATTCATTCAAATAACTTTTGTCCATCTGGTATCTACACAGGGTCTCTTGACCATTAAGTCAACTCTGGAACGCAACTTGACTAGTGACAGTGCCACAGTTCCTAAGTTTACCCCAATCTGACCCATGTACTTTAAAAAGCCAGCTTTCAATCTAAAGTCTATACTCATGAAGACCCTAGGGATGCTTATCTCACTGCATTATGGGGTCTTGGGAATGCCCAATTAAACGAGAAAAACCAACATGAATTGCTGATGTCTTGTAGTCAAGCATTTCTTTGTTTAATCTCAAGTCTTTTTATGTAACTCCTCTCATCATCAGTTTCTTAATCTATAAAATGGGAGTAAAATTAGCTACTTCACAAGATTATGGTGAAGATTTTAAATAATGATGGAAGTTGCCTTATAAATGTCCATTATGTACTAGGCACTTAATAAATAGAGGTTAACAGCAGTGGTCTAAATGTTGTTGAGCCAGAGAAAGGGAGAATGGTCATGGGCTATTTGGTTGCCTCCCTCCACATATTTTGGGTACCTGTGACTGGAAGCCACCAGTGAAGATGCTGGTGTTCTAGAATACTCATCCACCACTTTGACTTATTTGCTATATCTTGATAGGCATTAACTCCCCACCAATGACTCTGCTCTGTGCTCAGAAATATAACCCACTTCAATCCACAAATAGGTTCTGTTTGGCTGAGGTGAAACAAAGCCAAAGACTGTGGATCCTGCTATAAATAAATCAACAACCACAACCTGGACCATCTTAATACCCACATTTCTATCTTCAGCACTTAGCAAATTACTCCTGTAATAAGTACTCAGAAATACTTCTTAATGAAAGACAGAGGAGCCCCACATCTCACTGGCAGGGGCAGGAAAGGGACCAGGGAAGCAAAACACTATGGAAGGATTCTGGGCTGTGGAATCAAACAGAGTTTTATTCAATATTAATTCTACCACTTAGTAATTCTCAACTTACTAGTAACTCTCAACTTAGTTCAACATAGCTGACTTGTTTTATGTATGCCTGTTACTAATATTTAACCAAGTTATTTAGGTAGCAGCACTTCTTTAGTTTCTAGTTACTTATCCTCTCTTATCCTCTATGTCCTCAGCTGTAAGATGAAGATACTTGCTCCCCTCAGGCTTGTTGTAAGGGTTAAATGACATTATGTATATAGATAACCAAAATGCTATAACCCTTACATTGATAAATAACTATTATTTTATTGTTTTTATTTACTGTTGCAGCTCTGTCTTCTCTCATATTTTGGAACACTCATTTTTCTATTGTTTCTAAATTATTTTCATTAAAAGTGTAAGTACAGCACCTCTCAAACCTCTGAGGCAGGACTTCTGTTGCTGCCACTCTTTTGGGCAATCTCGGCATCATAGACTCCTCACAGAACATTAAATCAGGGATGCTGATTTACAAGCATTTGTCTATGAATATGCCACAGCCAAAAAAAAAAAAAATGCCATTTCATTTATTGGATCACCTATAAATCAGTATTCCACTAGTTCAATCCAGCATTTG
The DNA here is from genome assembly GCF_027580195.1 of Bos mutus. Lineage (NCBI taxonomy): Eukaryota > Metazoa > Chordata > Mammalia > Artiodactyla > Bovidae > Bos > Bos mutus. The sequence goes on from NC_091642.1 coordinate 50,296,947, forward strand.
ACACTGAGTGTATTTAACTGACAAATGCAGCACAGACTTAAATGTATATTTGTACTGATATACTTTAATGATTTACTAAGGCTGTCCATTTTCTTGGTGTGTGTATATATATATATATACACACACACACATAGATACAGCATATGCCATATTCATTTCACATTAAATACTAAAGACAAGTATTTTCTTTTTTATTATTATTCTTTTTTAACTAACTAATTTATTTACTTAAATTGGAAGCTAATTACTTTATAGCATTGTGGTGGGTTTTGCCATACATTGACATGAATCAACCATAGGTGCACATGTGTCCCCCTGTTCCAAATCCCTCTTCTACCTCCCTCCCCATCCCATGCCTATGGGTTGTCCCAGTGTACTGGCTTTGAGTGCCCTGTTTCATGCATTGAACCTGGACTGGTCATCTATTTCACATACAGTAATATGCATATTTCAATGGTATTCTCTCAAATCATCCCAACCTTGTCTTCTCACACAGAGCCCAAAAGTCTATTCTTTATATCTGTGTCTCTTTTGCTGTTTTGCATATCAGGTCATCATTACCATCTTTCTAAATTCCATATATATACATTAATATACTATATTGGTGTTTTTCTTTCTGACTTGCTTCATTCTGTATAATAGACACCAGTTTCATCCACCTCATTAGAACTGATTCAAATGTGTTCTTAATAGCTGAGTAATAGTCCATTGTGTATATGTACCACAACTTTCTTATCCATTTGTCTGCCAATGGACATCTAGGTAACTTCCATGTCCTGACTATTGTAAACAGTGCTGCAATGAATATTGGGGTACATGTGTCTCTTTCAATTCTGATTTCCTCAGTGTGTATGCCCAGCAGTAGGATTGCTGGATCATATGGCAATTCTATTTCCAGTTTTTTAAGGAATCTCCCCACTGTATGAATCTATGTGGAGTAGAATCTATCTACTTCACACAATGAATCTCCAGAGTGGCTGTATCAATCTACATTCCCACCAACAGTGCAAGAGCATGCCCTTTTCTCCACACCCTCTCCAGCGCTTATTGTTCATAGACATTTTGATCGCAGCCATTCTGACTGGCATGATATGGTACCTCATTGGGGTTTTGGTTTGTATTTCTCTGACAAAGTGATGTTGAGCATCTTTTCATGTGTTTGTTAGCCATCTTTATGTCTCCTTTGGAGAAATATCTGTTTAGTTCTTTGGCCCATTTTTTGATTGGGTCGTTTATTTTTCTGGTATTGAGCTGCAAAAGCTGCTTGTATATTTTTGAGATTAATTCTTTGTCAGTTGCTTCATTTGCTATTATTTTCTCCCATTCTGAAGGCTTTCTTTTCACCTTGCTTATGGTTTCCTTCGTTGTGCAAAAGCTTTTAAGCTTAATTAGGTCCCATTTGTTTATTTTTGCTTTTATTTCCATTACTCTCGGAGGTGGGTCAGAGAGGACCTTGCTGTGATTTATGTCAAAGAGTGTTCTGCCTATATTTTCCTCTAGGAGTTTTATAGTTTCTGGTCTTACATTTAGATCTTTAATCCATTTTGAGTTTATTTTTGTGTATGGTGTTAGAAAGTATTCTAGTTTCATTCTTTTATAGGTGGTTGACCAGTTTTCCCAGCACCTTTCTCCATTGTATATTTTTGCCTCCTTTGTCAAAGATAAGGTGTCCATAGGTATGTGGATAAATCTCTGGGCTTTCTATTTTGTTCTGTTAATCTATATTTCTGTCTTTGTGCCTGTACCATACTGTCTTGATGACTACAGCTTTGTAGTATAGTAAAGACAAGTATTTTCATAAGTGTTTTTGCAGGCTCAAGATGGCCCCTTAAAAATGACTGCCTTTCAGCTATGTCAAGACTGGATATGTGAGCTTCCCTCGTGGTGGCTCAGTGCTGACGAAGTGACTTGCCAAAGCAGAAGACATAGTTACCATCGCTGGTCCAGGAAGATCCCACATGCTGCAGAGCAAATAAGCCCATGAGCCACAACTATTGAGTCTGTGCTCTAGACCCAAGGACCCACAACTATTGAGTCCTCATGCTGCAACTACTGACACTCACACATCTAGAGCTGTTGCTCTGAAACAAGAGAAGCTACCACAATGAGAGACCCGCATGCCACAATTGGAGTGTTGCCCCCACTCACCACAAGTAGGAAAAAGCCCAAACAGCAGCAAAGACCCAGCACAGCCAAAAATAAATTTTTTTAAAAAAAGATTGGAGATGAATTGAGTATGCTGAATTCACCCTTGTTAACTGACAATATTAACAATGAACAACACTCATGTGCTATGCTTTATTTACATCTGAAACAAAGACAGGCTAAGGGACTTCCCTGGTGGTAAGGTAGATAAGGATTCCCCAGCCAATGCAGGGGACATGGGTTCAATCTCGGGAAAATTTCATATGCTGCAGAGCAACTAAACCCATGCACTACAGCTACTGAGCCAGAGCACTGTGGCTACTGAAGCCTGCATGCCTAGAGCCTGTGCTTCACAAGAACAACAGACACTGCCATGAAAAGCCTGTGTGCTTCAAGGAAGAGGAGCCCCTGCTTGCCACAACTAGGGAAAGCCTGAATGCAGCAATGAAGACCCAGAGCATCAAAAATTAATTAATTAATTTTTTAAAAAGACAGGTTAAGCAACTCACCTAAGTTTACACAGCTGGGATTTGAACCTTGTCCTCTACTATATCGTACTTACTCTGAAAGATTACTCTGAAAAAAAAAAAAAAACTTGAAAATGATTAATCTAAGTTGTGCCCACATATGGAGATGGAAATGGCAACCCACTCCAGTATTCTTGCCTGGAGAACCCCATGGACAGAGAAGCCTGGTGGGCTGTGGTCTATGGCGTCGCACAGAGTCAGACACCACTGAAGCGACTTAGCATGTATGCATGCATTGGAGAAGGAAACGGCAACCCACCCCAGTATTCTTGCCTGAAGAATCCCAGGGACAGAGGAGCCTGGTGGCCTACAGTCTATGGGGTTGCACAGAGTCAGACATGACTGAAGCAACTTAGCAGCAGCAGCAACAGCCATGACTACATAACACTGAAAAATCAGTTAAAGGGTATGGCAATACCATTGACTCTTCCTGGTAATAAGTCTCAGACTATTTACTGAGCATATCCATTCTGCCAGGTGCTGGTTGTTTACCATTATTTCTGGTTAATTTTGCATGAAAGCCTGGCCTTGATCATTGAATAGTCTGAGAGCTGTGCAGAACTACACAATGGAACATCTGTATCAGAGCATCCTTCCATGAGTTTCCTCTATGGTTAGTTTCATGCAATTTTGCTTTTACTAAAATATGCTGAGACACCATCACATCCCCATCCCCAGCCCCCACCAACCTGCCTGGAATTCCTGAGAGTATATAAGCTCAGGGTCCGAAGTGCCTGTCCGGCCTTCTGATTTGTTTCAAGATTATTGGAGCAGCATTGGGACAAAATTTGATTAGCAGAAAATTATAATACACAGTAATCCATTAAGCCAGTCTATAGTGGGACAATTATAATGAGTCCTGGAGAATCGTTGCTTCCTAAAAAGATTGGTCCTTTCATGTGAAGAGAAAATTAGATCCAGAGAATTCAGTCTCTCTCCCATGGACACTGAATTAAATACTACCATCTTCTGTATCTTTGGAAAAAGTCTCTATTCTTTGAAGGCCTTTATTGGACTGACAATGGCCTTCTCAATTGTATTGCATCCTCTCTGATGTAGCCATATGGAGACTTCCATTCATTCAGTCAGTCAGTAATTACTAAGAACCTCCCAGGACTTGTGCTGATGAGAGCAGTGTCTCTGCCCTTGAGGAGCTTGTAATCTATTGGATGACAAAGACGTTAAACAATATGAAGGAATATAAAATGGGGCCACTACTTTCAGTAATTCCAGAAGTCCTAGAAAATCCTCTCATCACTGTCATTTTTACTTTTCAGAGGTTATTTCAAGCTCTTTCCTCCCCCATGTCTTACATTTTCTTTCTCTAGAACAACTACAAGTCTTCCACTTGCATTAAGACCCATTCTCCTCCCTTCTCCACAATGCTATGCATCTTAGGAAGTGTAGAGAGTACACCAGAAAGTTCTCTTGCTCTTGACTTCCCGTTGGGTTTAGCTGAAATGGAGCATTAACCCATTAACCAGATCTTTAAAAAGAAGAAAAGAGAAAGTGAGATTTAGGTAATTTTCACCAACTCTCCCCATCAGCATCATTGTGGGGTGGCAAAAATCCTCAGCCAGAGACCACAGCTTCTGTCAGACAACCTTCTTCACGCAGTTCTCTTTCCCTAACTGGCCCCCTTTTCTCCTAATCCCACCCCAGGTTCTGGTAACAACACAGAGCCCCAGATATTGTACTATCTCTACAGAGATAGTAACTAGTTCTTTAGTAAATTTCCCTCAAATTACTCACTTTGAATATGCTATCTGTTTCCTGCAAGTACTCAGACTTTTATACAGCTGCTTTGAATGTCTCCTTCATTCTGGCTTTTTCTTGTGCAGAGAATTATTTTTGACATTTCCTGAAGTGTTTTCAGCCCAAGCAGTTCGATAAATCTTTATTGAATGCCCACAATAGGCTTCACTATTCAAAATGCTAAAGATAGAAAAATAACCAGGACAATGGTTTTATCCTGAAGGAACCTGATCTAATGATACAAATAGGTGCATAGATAGGGTGTGCCAAGCTTTATTCTCTAAACTGCAACAATTTTAAAAATAAAGGAGTTGGTATTAATAATTACATGAAGACAAGAAGCTCAAACTGTAACAGTACCAAGTTTATCCTACATATAAAGAGATCATTGCCTCATTATCTTATACTTTAATGAGAGCATAGATGGAGTGTAAACAGGCTACCACAGGTAAATAAGGCCGGACCCCTTGAAGAGTGGTCAAGAGGAGGCTTCTTGGAGGAGTCTTAATTCTGACCTGCCCATGCTCCATCTGTCACATTAACTCCTTTGCTAGAGACCCACCTTACCCACAGCTAGACAAACTGAGAAATCAGGACTAAGTACATCTTTATTTCAACAAAAAATAAAAGATCCACTCTCTGACTTCAGAAATAAAACCTTTTTAAAAATATATATGTAAATATTCACACCATGACAGATATTTGTAGCTTGTAAATATACCTTAGTCCACAAATTATAGAGTGAAATAATTATTACTTTAAATTTTTTTAATTCCACTGGATGCTGGGTACATTATTGGAGTCAATTCAAGCTCCTCTAATCCAGAATTTTGAAGTATCTATGCGTGCTGGGGTGAGGTGCCATAGCATTAAGGGTATAGAGACATCTGGTCCTTGATGCTTTCACTCATTCATTATTGACTGGCATTTGGGCCCCAGAAGTCACTGCAATTTCTCTTCATTCCTACCTGCAAAACTTCTTAATGTCCTTTCTCTCAGTCTCTGAACTATGTTTCCTCCCCTCTCTGATATGTCAAGATTATCTGGTCCTGGACAGAGGGAGGACAGGCAGGGCACAAGTCTCCTCTGTATCTCACTGGCTTTAATGTACCAGCAATTCCTATCACAACCAAGAGAATCTTCATCATGCCTGGGGTGCTTATGCTTACTTTATATTCTTCCAGATCTCTGTCTTTTGCACCTGAGCTTATGATATTGAATCTCAAAACACAAGGCTTTTTCCTTTGACTTCACAGCCTGCGTCATCATTTCTTCAAAAAACAAATCAAGACAGACTGCTCAGCCATCCAAAGGAAGGTAGAGTAGCAGTCACAGGTAATAACTGGTGGGGGAAAGAGGTGAGGCATCCATTATTACTTATAATATTTTCCCACCCCAGATTTGTTAAGTGTCATCCATATACCCAAGAATTGGAGACACAAAGAGGAGTATGAGAAAGTTTGCTCTCTGGAAGTTCAGAGCCTATTAGGAATTGTAGAATCAATCAAAATATCATGTAAAACATATTTTTGGAGAAATGGACTTTCCAGAAGACTGAAAACCTAAATGAAAAATAAAAATACTATTCATGGATATGTGGACATTAACTCTGCTTTGTCCCTGTTTAATGATCAAGAATGTTATATATATATATATATATATATATATATATATATATATATATATATATTCCTTGAAACTAAAGGATATGGATTGCCAGAATAAGTTTTGTCCTAAACAGTTCAAAAATTGCTGAGTCCCCATCACATGCTCGAGCAATTATTAGTATAGCAATCATTGAGATTTCTGGATTTGATAAGACTGTATCTTAAATGGTGTTCATGACAGAGTTCTCAGACTTGGTGATTTACAGTCTTGCTGACCTGGAACAAGCATGTTCCAGATGAGATGCATCCTGCCATTTGTTGAGGAACAGGGGTGTTCCTTTGATAATCTTCCAAATCTTCAAATAATAGTTCAAAATAATACGAAAGAATAGAGGTGGGAAGACAACCTGAATATTTCTGCTGAGCTTATTAATAATAAAATACCATCAATACATACATGAAAGGCTCCTCAGTCTATTAGTAGAAAGGTATCTAACTCTTACCTGGTTCCATGCGAGGTCCACTTCTAGCAGTTCATTTCTAAACTTGCCACAGAAGGAAAAGTAGTTAAAATAGAGTCATTTTCCCTTTCTCTCAGGAAAATTATTAAGGACTAATATTCTTAAGACGTGTTTGGAAGCTTTCAACGCACTCCAGGCTATAGCAATTTGACCCAAAACCTCAGAAGTGCACAAGTGGAGATTTGACTACGTTTTCTGATAGAAAACTTCTATTACCCAGGAAATCTTTAGGATTAAGTGCTGTGTAGTCACCAATTTATATACATAGATAGAATCTTTTCTCAGTCATAAAATGACAGCGGCCGCTTATCACCCACATAATCCCGCCAGATCAGTGAACTAGGAGTCTGAGAATCTTCTGCCTTTCAGACCAAAATATGTGAACATCAACTCTGAGGAGACAGTACCTTAAATTTAGAGCTCTGGTTCAATTTAACCCCAATTCTTTTTATAAAAGAAAATCTATCATTTCTTCCCAAAGAACTTCAATAGCTATCTTGCTAACTAAGAAATCTTACTGACAGTTATAGAACAACCAATGTGAGAGCAACCATGAAGGAACTGACACCAGTGAATGGCCACAATCTTTGCTGAGGAACTAAATTTGAGACAGGGTGCCCTTGCCTTTGAGTGGTTACAATTAATCTGAAAGCCTCCAGGGTGGAGGAACTGAGAGGTATTTGCAACTATTGCAAAAGAAAGAGAAAATAATTGGCTGTCCCCTTATTCCTCCTAGGGCTCGCTCTGTAAAATTTTCACTACCTAAGCAAAAATGGTATTCTGAATATTGAGAGGCTTTATCTCATGGGGATGAGTTAAAACTTTCTGATACTGTTATGAAAATATCAATTATTGAATTGTCATAAGTTTGAAATAAATAGGATAAGCCCAAACTTACTGTTCTGTTTTCTGAGTCAGACCCTTGCATTCTTATCAGGCAAAAACTTGATGGGAATACTTGGATTTTATCCACACATATAAATATAGACTTTTAAATATAGATCAAAAAAAAAAAATCAGAGTCCTTAAAGAATAAGTCTGTGGTCATCAAACCATTGAGGCATCTCCTTAATTAGTAAAAGTGTCATACACAGCTGGAAACATTCTCTGGAAGTCAACCCTAAGATAATGGGAAGACAAGATACAAAAGCAAATGATAGACAGCAAAAGTTTCGGAAGAAACATAAAAGAGATTTTTTTTTTCCAAGTGAAATCTTGGTGGAACAAGCTCAGCGTCAACCTTTGATAATAAAAACTCTTAGCAAAGTATGAAGACACAGGGAATTCCTTGACATAGCAAAGGCATCTATTAAACACCTACTGCAAAGCAAATAGTAATATAATAGAGGAATCCTTTCTGAGTCAGGAAGAAGGTAGGAAGCCTGCTATCATGCTTAACAAACTCAAATGAAAGGTCCCAGGTAGTGCACAAATAAGAAAGGATGGGGAAAGAGGAAGAGAAGAGTAGAAAAGAGTACAGAACAAGAAAGAGAGAGGTCAAGGATAGTAAGTAGGAAAGAAAGAATGCAAGGATTGGAGGAAAATAACAGTGCTATATTTTGCAAATAGTGTGCAATTTTCTATGCAGAAAATTCAGGAGACTCCACAGACCAAAAATCAAGACAAAAAGCAAGTTCAAAATTGTGCTGAATATGAAGTCATACAAAAAAAAAAAAAAAAATGTCAGTTACAGTCCTGCACACAAATCACAATTAGATGTAATTTTTTTAAAGATAGTATTTAAATGACAAAGTTATCTATAAGATACTTAGAAATAAATCTAGTAAAAGATGTCAGAATTTTATTAAGTTCAAAACTATGGAAAGACTTTAAATTTAAGTATATTTATGGATAGTAAATGGAGAAGGAAATGGCAACCCACTACAGTACTCTTGCCTTGAAAATCCTATGGACGTAGGAGCTTGGTGCAGACTACTATCCATGGGGTCGCAAAGAGTTGGGCATGACTGAGCGACTTCACTTCACTTCATGGATAGTAAAACTCAATATCTTAAAGATGTCACATACTACCAGATTAATCTATAAATTAAATATAATTTCAGGCAAAATCTAACAGACTTTTTTGTGAAACTTGAAAAGGTGCTTCTAAAACTTACATGGAATCACCCAGACAGTTACAAGCAAAAAGACAATTCTAAGAGCAAAGGACATAGTAGGTAACACTATTGCATATATAAAGACATTATTCATGGGCAGCAATTTTAAAAATTATAGTATTTCCCAAGAACAGACAATTAGAAGAGTAGAACAAAATAGCCCAGAAACTAATTCTTGCTTAAATTGACCTAAATTTACATCTCTAATGTAACAGAGATGAAGTCACAAATCAAGAAGAGGTGGATGGGCTAGTCAATAAATGATATGGGAACAGTGAGTTCACCTGGTGGACACCAAGTGCTCGACAATGTCAAATTTTCCTTTCCTGCTAGACAGACTGAAGTTAACACTGCCTTTCAGCTGATCAGGGAATATGATAGGCCATGGCAATAAGCTGTGTGCAGAAATGATATGAATAGGAGTGGGAGCTCCCTGCACTCCCCTCATATAGTGCTAACAGAGGAGGCTGTGCACTCTGAAAAAAATGAGAGCTACTTCCACCTGGGTCTTTGAGAGACTTGTGGAGCAGAGAACCAGCTGTGCTCACTCAACCCCAGAATGGCCACCAGTGTTGGACATATAAGAAAGAAACAAATTTGGACTTCCCTGGTAGTTCAGTGGTAAAGAATCTACCTGCCAATGCAAGAGACATGGCTTCAATCCCTGATCTGGATAGATACTATATGCCACGGAGCAACTAAGTCCATGCACCACAACTATTGATCCAGAAGCTGGGAGCTGCAATTACTGAGTTCACATGCTGCAACTATTGAAGCACTTGCACATGGTGCCTGTGTGCCACAAAAGAAACCACCACAACTAGAGAGTAGCTCCTGCTTGCTGCAACTAGAAAAAAACCCACATAGCAACAGAAAACACCCATCACAGCCAAAACAACAAAAAAAAAAAATTAATGATAAATAAATATAAAAATTTTAATGTTAAAAAACAAAAAAGACACAAATCTTTGTTGTATTAAGCCATTAAGATTTAGAGCTTATACAGATGGCTAACAAATACATGAAAAGATGCTCAACATCTCTCATTATTAGAGAAATGCAAATCAAAACTACAATGAAATATCACCTCACACCAGTCAGAATGGCCATCATCAAAAAGTCTACAAACAATAAATGCTGGAGAGGGTGTGGAGAAAAGGGAATGCTCTTGCACTGTTAGTGGGAACATAAATTGATATAGCCACTATGGAAGATGGTATGGAGATTCCTTAAAAAACTAGGAATAAAACCACCATATGACCCAGCAATCCCATGCCTAGGCATATACTTTGAAAAAACCAAAATTGAAAAAGTCACTTGTATCCCATTCTTCACTGCAGCACTATTTACAATAGCTAGAACATGGAAACAACCTAGATGTCCATCAACAGATAAATGAATAAAGAAGCTGTGGTATATATACACAAAGGAATATTGCTCAGCCATAAAAAGGAACACGCTTGAGTCCATTCTAATGAGGTGGATGAAACTAAGTCTATTACACATAGTGAAGTAAGTTGGAAAGAGAAAGATAAATATTGTATTCTAATGCATATATACAGAATCTAGAAAAATGGTACTGAAGAATTTATTTACAGGGCAACAATGGAGAAACAAGCATAGAGAATAGACTTATGGACATGGGGAGAGGGGAGGAGAGGGTGAGATGTATGGAAAGAGTAACATAGAAACTTACATTGCCTTATATAAAATAGATAGCCAACTGGAATTTGCTGTATGTCTCAGGAAACTCAAACAGGGGCTCTGTATCAACCTAGAGGGGTGGGATGGGAGGGAGATGAGAGGGAGCTTCAAAAGGGAGGGGATATATGTATACCTATAGCCGATTCATGTTGAGGTTTGACAGAAAACAACAAAATTCTGTAAGCCAATTATCCTTCAATTAAAAGAAATTTTTAAAGATTTAGACCTTAATTTGTTGTTGTTATTGTTGTTGTTCAGTCACTAAGTCATGTTTCTTTGCGACCCTATGGACTGCAGCATACCAGACTTCCCTGTCCTTCACTATCTCCAGGAGTTTGCTCAAACTCATGTCCATTGAGTCAGTGATGTCATCCAACCATCTCATTCTCTGTTGCCCTCTTCTCCTCCTGTCCTCAATCATTCCCAGCATCAGGATCTTTTCTAATGTGTCGGTTCTTCACATCAGGTGGCCAAAGAACTGAAGCTACAGCATTAGTCCTTCCAATGAATATTCAGGTTGATTTACTTTAAGATTGACTGGTTTGATCTCTTTTCTGCCCAAGGGACTCACAAGAGTCTTTCCAACACCACAATTCAAAAGCATCAATTCTTTGGCATTCAGCCTTCTTTATCGTCCAACTCTCACATCCATACATGACTACTGGAAAAACCATAGCTTTGACTATTTGGACCTTTGTTGGAAAAGTGATGTCTCTACTTTTTAATATGCTATCTAGGTTTGTCATAGCTTTTCTTCTAAGGAGAAAGTGTCTTTTAATTTTGTGGCTGCAGTCACCATGTGCAGTGATTTTGGAGCCCAAGAAAATAAAATCTGCCACTGCTTCCTTCACTTCCCCATCTATTTGCCATGAAGTGATGGGCCTGGATGCCATGATCTTCATTTGTTGAATGTTGAGCTTTAAATCAACTTTTTCACTCTCCTCTTTCACCTTCAAGAGGCTTTTTAGTTCCTCTTCACTTTCTGCTATTAGGGTAGTGTCATCTGCATATCTGAAGCTGTTGATATTTCTCCTGGCTCAGTTTGTTACTATGGCATAACTAGCTTATCCTGGTAATGCAGTTATTGTACATGCCAACTAAAGAATGTCACTCACCATCCATCTCTACAATGATTAGGTGACTGGCCACTACAGTCACTGACTTTAACATGCCCAAAAAGAGTTCAGAGCATTCTATGCTCTGGGAAAAACTGGCAGAACAAGGCTTTAGATAGTTAGCTATTTTCAGGAGAAAATTTTATGAACCAAACTTCTTGCAACTTCTCACAACCAAGAAAGTACTAAAATCTTTAACAAAGACATCTGCTCCTTACGAGTAACAGCAACTGTCTACCAAGATGTATGCTGGATTGCATGTACTCCCTTTACCAAAATCATATATATGCTAACTTTCACCACTGCCTCTTTGGAGCAGTTCTTTGGAGCTATCTGAGAGACTGTCTCCCAGGCTACAGTAGTCAGTAAGTCCTCAAATAAAACTAAACTCACAGTTCTCTCATTGTGCAGTTATTTTCAGTTGACATATGGAAAAAAGTAAGCACAACTAGATCTCTATCTCAGGCCGCAAGTGAAGAGGAACTAAAAAGCCTGTTGATGAAAGTGAAAGAGGAGAGTGAAAAAGTTGGCTTAAAGCTCAACATTCAGAAAACGAAGATCATGGCATCTCGTCCCATCACTTCATGGGAAATAGATGGGGAAACAGTGGAAACAGTGTCAGACTTTATTTTGGGGGGCTCCAAAATCACTGTAGATGGTGACTGCAGCTATGAAATTAAAAGACGCTTACTCCTTGGAAGGAAAGTTATGACCAACCTAGATAGCATATTCAAAAGCAGAGACATTACTTTGCCAAAAATGGTCCATCTAGTCAAGGCTATGGTTTTTCCTGTGGTCATGTATGGATGTGAAAGTTGGACTGTGAAGAAAGCTGAGCACCGAAGAATTGATGCTTTTGAACTGTGGTATTGGAGAAGACTCTTGAGAGTTCCTTGGACTGCAAGGAGATCCAACCAGTCCATTGTGAAGGAGATCAGCCCCGGGATTTCTTTGGAAGGAATGATGCTAAAGCTGAAACTCCAGTACTCTGGCCACCTCATGTGAAGAGTTGACTCATTGGAAAAGTCTCTGATGCTGGGAGGGATTGGGGGCAGGAGGAGAAGGGGACGACAGAGGATGAGATGGCTGGATGGCATCACTGACTCGATGGACGTGAGTCTGGGTGAACTCCGGGAGATGGTGATGGACAGGGAGGCCTGGTGTGCTGCAATTCATGGCGTCACAGAGTCGGACATGACTGAGCAACTGAACTGAACTGAAAGAAAAACTTTAACAAACTTTACAAGAAAGTATAAAAGGATACCCTTATGACCTTATGGCATAGATGCTGCTGCTGCTGCTAAATTGCTTCAGTCGTGTCTGACTCTGTGTGACCCCGTAGACGGCAGCCGACCAGGTTCCCCCATCCCCGGGATTCCCCAGGCAAGAACACTGGAGTGGGTTGCCATTTCCTCTTCCAATGCATGAAAGTGAAAAGTGAAAGTGAAGTCGCTCAGTCATGTCTGACTCTTCGACCCCATGGACTGACTGCAGCAGACCAGGCTCCTCCGTCCATGGATTTTCCAGGCAACAGTACTGGAGTGGGTTGCCATTGCCTTCTCCCATGGCACAGAGCAGTTCTTAAATAAAAGATAACAAAACTCAAACCATAAGAAAATTGATAAATCTGAGTACATTAAAATTTTAAAACGTTGCTACAACAAAAGACAGTATAAACAGAGTAAAAAATCAAACTCATTTTGGAGAAGACAGTTGGAAAACTCACATAACCAAAAAAGATTAGTATCTAGTTTATATAGAAATCTATAAAATGATAATGTAACACACCTTGAATAAAGAATATAAATAAATTTTCATAATCTAATGAATACAACTTAAAAGTACATACATTATATATAAATTATATATGTGCTAAGTCACTTCAGTCGTGTCTGACTCTGTGCAACCCCATGGACTGTAGCCCTCCAGGCTTCTCTGTCCATGGGATTCTCCAGGCAAGAATACTGGAGTGGGTTGCCATGCCCTCCTCCAGGGGATCTTGCTGACCCAGGGATTGAACCTACCTCTCTTATGTCTCCTGCACTGGCAGGCAGGTTCTTTACCACTAGCGCCACCTGGGAAGACCTATAAATTATATATATAGTACATAATAAAAGATAAATATAATACAATCATATTTAACTAAATAAAGTAGATGCAAATGCTTGTGATGAGGAAAACCATGTAAACACTGTGGCTTGTGACCTGATAATCTGCTCTGCGCCCTAGTGCTTTCTCCTCAGTGCTGGAGATCTACAGACCAACTTTTTTTTTTTTTTTTTTTTTTTTTTTTTGAAGTCTAGTCCTTTTACATGTCTCTTAGAAATGTTTTCCCCTAATGAGATTGTTTTTCTCCTAATGAAATTATAAACTGTCAAGGATGGGGTTGAAAACTGCAACCCATATGCCTATCCTGCCTGCAAGTATTTTGGGTTTACCTGGCATGATGCTTTTGCAGAGATTTAAGTTGAATATCTCTAAGCAAAGCTTTGAAGCTCCTCCATTCACAATAAACCCCACTATTCTCTAAAGTCTTATTTTCAGCACAAGACCACATGTCTTTTAACTTCCTGATCTCTGTATACATTAGAGTTATGACTTCTGCCTACAGGCAACGATTAGCCTTCATTTTTTAATGGATAAATCTATAAAGTCACTAATGGTCAGATAGTGTGCTATTGGCTGGAACAAGGCAAATAAAACACAGTCCCCACTTTTGTTGGAGTTCAAAGCCTATTAGAGACAGACATAAGTAAACAAATTATAACACTAGTGAATGCAATTAGAATTATACACAAGATAGCTCCAAGAGCTAGAAGGGACTGAATAAGCAAAGGTAGAGGTGGAGGAGTGAGTAGAGGCTGCTTGTAAAGCCTCCTTAGAGGAGATAATACTTGAACTACATTTTGAAAAATAAATTCTGCCACAATCAAAAGGGAAACGAGCATTCCTGGCAGAAGGAACCTCATATACGAAATCACAGGTAATCAGCATGGGGAGCATATCAAGTAGGAGAGAGTGATATGATGAGGCAGCAGCTCAATTATAAAGGGCCTTCTATGACTTCAGTTAAAACTGTGGCTCTAATGCTTGTTAAATGGGTGAGTTTAGACACCTTGCTAAACATTTGTGAGCCTCAGTTTCCTCCAGAGTCAAATACAGATAATATTTTCTTCCAGTATTCTAATGAGGGTTTAATGAGACAATGTTAGGTTAAATTCTTAGCATCAGTTGAGTTCAGTTCAGTTCAGTCACTCAGTCGTGTTGGACTCTTTGCGACCACAGGAATTGCAGCACACCAAGCCTCCCTGTCCATCACCAACTCCCATATCACCTAATCTAATGCAAAGGGCTGTTCTCCAGGCCTCATGTTACTTTGATGGTGAGCCCATTGCAAAATTTCTTCTTAATAGTTATCTATAGTCTCTAATTTTTCAATGATAAACATATATGGCTTTTATAATAGAATTAAATAAAGATTTTTTATAATGAGGACTTTTGGGTAGACATAGACAAGTTTATTTTAAAATTTATATAAAAGGCAAAGAACTTAAAGTTGGTTTAAAAAAAAGAATTTTGGAAAATTAGAATAAAGTTGAAAGAATCACTCTATTTAGGCTAGAATGTCACAGCTACAGTTATCAAGAGGGTGTGGTATTGGCAGAGGGCTAGACACATAGATTAATGGAACAAAACAGAAAACCCAGAAGTAGACCTACAGAGAGAGATTCATTAATTTTTAAAACTGGCTCCCATAAATGTAAGGGGCCAGAAAATTCAAACCCTTGCAGGCAGTCCAAGACAGCCTGGAGAACCAAGGAAGAGTTGATTTTTCAGTCTTGAATCTGAAGGCAGTCAATCTAGAGAGAGGAGTCCTTCCTTTCTCCCTGGAGAATTTCAGTTTTTTCTCTAAGACCTTCAGCTGATTGAATGAAGCCCATCCCCATTATTAACTGTAATTTGCTTTACTCAGAGTCTACCATATAAAATAGAAGGGTAATATAAAACAAAACAAAAGTATCTGATCCAGCCTCTCAAATAGAGTACAGTCTAACATAATAGAGCTGAAGTCTAACATAAAATATGGAGTGAACTGCAGTAGCTGCTGAAAATGTAGAACTTTACCTAAGCCCTGTACTCAGGCAAAGGTAGGATCAATACATCCTTTCATATTTCAGAAAACAGCTTATTGCAAAGGATCATCCTTTCACATATGACTTTTATGTAAAACCTATGGATGACCCCACTGCTTGTCCATGACAAAGCCAGACACAGACCCTCAAAATTTACAATTCTTTGTCACACACAATATTGGTTGAGGATTTCCTTCCCTGGTGGTCCCATGGTTAAGAATCTACCTGCCAATGCAGAGGACACAGGTTCAATCCCTGGTTCCAGAAGATCCCACATGCCGCACAGCAAATACGCCCATGCACCACAACTACTGAAACTGTGCTCTAGAGCCCTTGTTCTGCAACAAGAGAAACCACCACAATGAGAAACCCACGGACCACAAGTAGAGAGTAGCCCCCACTCAACTGCTACTAGAGAAAGCCCATGTGTAACAACAAAGACCCAGAGCAGCCAAAACTAAATAAATAAAGAAAGACTGGTTAGATTGTCCCACTGACTAATCTGGACACTAACCTGTC
The DNA here is from genome assembly GCF_027580195.1 of Bos mutus. Classification (NCBI taxonomy): domain Eukaryota; kingdom Metazoa; phylum Chordata; class Mammalia; order Artiodactyla; family Bovidae; genus Bos; species Bos mutus. Next base: position 50,313,090 of record NC_091642.1, read on the forward strand.
TTGACCAAACTTTTATAAGGTAGCTCTCCTTCCACCAGGACCCTGAAGTATGACCCACCTTTGAGCTTAAGCAAGCAATGGAAGCTTAAGGAAGAGATGGGAAAAAAAAAAAAAACCTTAACAGCCTCTCCTGAGAATCAGCCAACCGCAAAAAATCAGACATTTTCTGCTCAGCTGACCACTCAATCCCCTGCTTACCCTACTCCCCACACTCAGATCTTTCAAGCCTTGTTTACTTCTCCCTTTAAAAGAAAACCTTTTCTGCCTGGTCTTTGAAACAGCTGTAGACATTATGGTTGGAGTCTTCTGTTGCAATAGTTCCTTTCCTCCTAACGTAATAGTTCCGCCTCTCCTAATTACAATCTTCTTTTCAAAGAAAGTGCCTCCTTATTTAAGTCTGCATTTGTTTTTTTATTTGACACTGCCTAAAGATAGAGTTTCTAATATTTTGGGAAGTATTTTTTCTCCTCTGTCATGTTTGCTTTTATTTATCAGTTCCCTTTTATGGATTTTAAGTATTCATGCCTGGTTCAGAAGCCACATAGGCAGAGGGATCAAACCTCTGAGGGTATTAACAAGCTTCCCACATACTTCTTAGGTTAAAATGGAAATAAATAGGTAGGAGGGCCGCTTCCATATGCAAACACCTCCAGATAATCAATTCTATTCTAATATCTTGCTGGCTGCAGAATTACAGCTTCTGGGGCCATTTAATTCACTTCCAGCTAATGCCTGAGGTGCCAAAGCATAACAAAGAAAAAAGATAAAGTAGATCAAGCTAAAATATTTCATTAGATCACAGCAAGTTAAAAGCCTGGCCAACTCCAAGTCTCACAGATCATCTTTGTCATATTATCCCTGAATGGACTCAAATAAAAAGTTTGCCAGTGTTTATAAACTATTGACTTTGCACCTTGAAAATATTTATGTTATCATAGGAATTTTAATGGCATTCTTCTCAAAAACAAAAGTAAGGATAAGTAGACTAGATATGTTATTTTTGACTAGTGCATTTAAGGGAGGCCTGGCATGCTGCAGTCCAAGGGGTCACAAAGAGTCGAACACAACTGGCTGACTGAACAACAACAAAGTCATAAGTTAACCATGGTAGATCACATTTAATTATGCATATTTAATGAATTGCTGGTCTTCCCAGGTGGTGCTAGTGGTCAAGAATCTGCCTACCAATGCAGGAGGCATAAGAGACTCGAGTTCAATCCCTGGGTTGGGAAGATCCCCTGGAGGAGGGCACAGCAACCCACTCCAGTATTCTTGCCTGGAGAATCTCATGGACAGAGGACCCTGGAAGGCTACAGTCCCCAGGATCACAGAGTCGGACATTACTGAAGCAACTTAACATGCATGCATACAATGAATTACTCATCAAAATCATAACTAATTTTAAACATCCAGAGTATGTACTATGTACATAGTCATAGGATGCTTTTGCTGGTTTCTTGTTCAGAAGTTTCTGGTATACACTGTCATGGTTACCAGGATCAACAGTATGCTGAGAAATGTTTAAAAACTTGCCTTCAGGGAGAAAGTAGACCCTGATGGGTAGCCCTTGCCAATGGCCATAGGTGCTAAGTCACTTCAGTAGTGTCCAACTCTGTGCAATCCTATAGCCCACTATAGGCTATAGCCCACCAGGCTCCTCAGTCCGAGGGATTCTCCAGGCAAGAATACTGGAGTGGGTTGCTATGTCCTCCTCCACAGGATCTTCCCAACCCAGGGATCAAACATGTCTCTTATGTCTCCTGCATTGACAGGTGGGTTCTTTACCACTAACATCACCTGGGAAGCCGCATGGTGTAAATATTCCCACCATGGTTCATTTCAAGCTATCAATGTGACTGCCTTGGAGTTGAGAAAGAGATGCTCAGCAATACACCGTACAGATACAGTAGAATTAAATAACCTCAAGAGTACAAAATAATAACATGAAGTAAGATAACTAGGAAATGATGAGTTTTGAGTACATATAATTTTGGGTTTTAATATGACTTATTTAACTGTAAGTTTATATAATTTAATTTTTAATAATGGCTGTGTGAAACAACAGGCTTGCAAAATCCTGGAAATTTAAAAGTCAGCTTCTCTACACAGGCACGAGCTAGTACCAGTGCCCGCTAGTGAGTACAGGATCCATCCTTCACTTTGGCAACAACACCTAGGTGACATTATTTAAGACAGAAATGCTTTAGCTCACAGAAGCTTAAGGGATTTTACTGGTCAAAAGGCATATACTACCAGTGCTGGGTTGAATGATGGCTCCCAAAAGATATATCCAACTGGATCCTGTGAGTGTGGGCTTACTTGGAAAAAGGGTCTTTGTGGATGGAATTTTATTTTTTAATTTTTAAACTTTACATTGAGGCACAAGGTGTGTACAGAAAAGCACACAAAAAGATACAGCTCAATTAATTTTTACACAATAAACTCAGGCATATAACCAGCATCCAGATCAAGAAACAAAACATGACCCTCCCCCCAGAAATCCTGAAGGCCCCCTCCAAGGGTTATTTCTAACATCACTGAATACTGTGACCTGTGTTTGAAGATTATATAAATATAAACATAAAGTATATTTTCTTTTGTGTCCTACTTCTGCTCAATAAGCATGTTTCTGAGATTGATCCATGTTGTTGTGTATAACTGTGGTTTCTTTTTTCTCATTGCCATATACACTCTGTTGTATGAATATTCCTCTTTTTTTTTCTAATATATATTTTTTTCACTTTACAATATTGTATTGGTTTTGCCATACATTGACATGAATCCACCACAGGTGTATATGTGTTCCCCAACCTGAAGCCCCCTCCCACCTCCTTCACCATACCATCCCTCTGGGTCATCCCAGTGCACCAGCCCCGAGCATCCTGTATCATGCATCTAACCTGGATTGGTGATTCATTTCACATATGATAATATACATGTTTCAATGTCATTCTCCCAAATCATTCCACCCTGGCCTTCTCCCATATAATCCAAAAGACTATTCTATACATCTGTGTCTCTTTTGCTATCTCGCATACAGGGTTATCGTTACCATCTTTCTAAATTCCATATATATGCGTTAGTATACTGTATTGGTGTTTTGCTTTCTGACTTACTTCACTCTGTATAATAGGCTTCAGTTTCATCCACCTCATTAGAACTGATTCAAATGTATTATTTTTATGGCTGAGTAATACTCCATTGTGTATATGTACCACAGCTTTCTTACCCATTCATCTGCTGATGGACATCTAGGTTGCATCCATGTCCTGGCTATTATAAACAGTGGATACATGTGTCTCTTTCAACTCTGGTTTCCTCGGTGTATATGCCCAGCAGTGGGATTGCTGGGTCATATGGCAGTTCCATTTCCAGTTTTTAAAGGAATCTCCACACTGTTCTCTATAGTGGCTGTACTATTTTACATTCCCACCAACAGTGTAAGAGGGTTCCCTTTTCTCCACACCCTTTCCAGCATTTATTGCTTGTAGACTTTTGGATAGCAGCCATTCTGACCGGTGGAAAAATGGTACCTCACTGTGGTTTGATTTGCATTTCTCTGATAATGAGTGATGTTGAGCATCTTTTCATGTGTTTGTTAGCCATCTGTACGTCTTCTTTGGCCTGTTTTTTGAATGTATCGTTTATTTTTCTGGAATTGAGCTGCAAGAGCTGCTTGTGTATTTTTGAGATTAATTCTTTGTCAGTTGCTTCATTTGGTATTATTTTCTCCCATTCTGAAGGTTGTCTTTTCACCTTGTTTATAGTTTCTTTTGTTGTGCAGAAGCTTTTAAGTTTAGTTAGGTCCCATTTGTTTATTTTTGCTTTTATTTCCAATATTCTGGGAGGTGGGTCATAGAGGATCCTGCTGTGATTTATGTCAGAGAGTGTTTTGCCTATGTTCTCTTCTAGGAGTTTTATGGTTTCTGGTCTTACATTTAGATCTCTAATCCATTTTGAGTTTATTTTTGTGTATGGTGTTAGAAAGTGTTCCAGTTTCATTTTTTTACAGGTGGTTGACCAGTTTTCCCAGCACCACTTGTTAAAGAGATTGTCTTTTCTCCATTGTATATTCTTGCCTCCTTTGTTAAAGATAAGGTGTCCATAGGTGCATGGATTTATCTCTGGGCTTTCTATTTTGTTCCATTGATCTATATTTCCATCTTTGTGCCAGTACCATACTGTCTTAATGACTGTGGCTTTGTAGTAGAGCCTGAAGTCAGGCAGGTTGATTCCTCCAGTTCCATTCTTCTTTCTCAATACTGCTTTGGCTATTCGAGGTTTTTTGTATTTCCATACAAATTGTGAAATTGTTTATTTTAGCTCTGTGAAAAATACCGTTGGTAGCTTGATAGGGATTGCACTGAATCTATAGATTGCTTTGGGCAGTATACTCATTTTCACTATATTGATTCTTCCAATCCATGAACACGGTATATTTCTCATCTATTAGTGTCCTCTTTGATTTCTTTCACCAGTGTTTTATAGTTTTCTGTATATAGGTCTTTTGTTTCTTTAGGTAGATATATTCCTAAGTATTTTATTCTTTTCGTTGCAATGGTAAATGAAATTATTTCCGTAATTTCTCTTTCTGTTTTCTCATTGTTAGTGTATAGGAATGCAAGGGATTTCTGTGTGTTGATTTTATATCCTGCAACTTTACTATATTCATTGATTAGCTCTAGTAATTTTCTGGTGGATTCTTTAGAGTTTTCCATGTAGAGGATCATGTCATCTGCAAACAGTGAGAGTTTTACTTCTTCTTTTTCAATTTGGATTCCTTTTATTTATTTTTCTGCTTTGATTGCTGTGGCCAAAACTTCCAAAACTATGTTGAATAGTAGTGATGAGAGTGGGCACCCTTGTCTTGTTACTGACTTTAGGGGAAATGCTTTCAATTTTTCACTATTGAGGATAATATTTGCTGAGGGCTTGTCATATATAGCTTTTATTATGTTGAGTTATATTCCTTCTATTCCTGCTTTCTGGAGAGTTTTTATCATAAATAGATGTTGAACTTTGTCAAAGGGTTTCTCTGCATCTATTGAGATAATCATATGGCTTTTATTTTTCAATTTGTTAATGTGGTGTATTACATTGATTGATTTGTGTATAATGAAGAATCCTTGCATCCTGGCATAAAGCCCACTTGGTCATGATGTATGATCTTTTGAATGTGTTGTTGGATTCTAATTGCTAGAATTTTGTTAAGGATTTTTGCATCTATGTTCATCAGTGATATTGGCCTGTAGTTTTCTTTTTTGTGGCATCTTTGTCAGGTTTTGGTATTAGGGTGATGGTGGCCTCATAGAATCAGTTTGGAAGTTTACCTTCCTCTGCAATTTTCTGGAACAGTTTGAGTAGGATAGGTGTTAGCTTTTCTCTAAATTTTTGGTAGAATTCAGCTGTGAAGCTGTCTAGACCTGGGCTTTTGTTTGCTGGAAGATTTCTGATTACAGTTTCAATTTCTGTGCTTGTGATGGGTCTGTTAAGAGTTTCTATTTCTTCCTGGTTCAGTTTTGGAAAGTTATACTTTTCTAAGTATTTGTCCATTTCTTCCAAGTTGTCCATTTTATTGGCATATAATTGCTGATAGTAGTCTCTTATGATCCTTTGTATTTCTGTGTTGCCTGTTGTGATCTCTCCATTTTCGTTTCTAATTTTATTGATTTGATTTTTCTCCCTTTGTTTCTTGATGAGTCTGGCTAATGGTTTGTCAACTTTATTTATCCTCTCAAAGAACCAGCTTTTGGCTTTGTTGATTCTTGCTATGGTCTCTTTTGTTTCTTTTGCATTTATTTCTGCCCTAATTTTTAAGATTTCTTTCCTTCTACTAACCCTGGGGTTCTTCATTTCTTCCTTTTCTAGTTGCTTTAGGTGTAGAGTTAGGTTATTTATTTGACTTTTTTCTTATTTCTTGAGGTAAGCCTGTATTGCTATGAACCTTTCCCTTAGCACTGCTTTTACGGTATTCCACAGGTTTGGGGTTGTTGTGTTTTCATTTTCATTCATCTCTATGCATATTTTGATTTCTTTTTTTATTTCTTCTGTGATTTGTTGGTTATTCAGCAGCGTGTTGTTCAGCCTCCATATGTTGGAGTTTTTAACAATTTTTCTCTTGTAATTGAGATCTAATCTTACTGCATTGTGGTCAGAAAAGATGCTTGGAATGATTTCAATTTTTTTGAATTTACCAAGGCTAGATTTATGGCCCAGGATGTGATCTATCTTGGAGAAGCTTCCATGTGCGCTTGAGAAAAAAGTGAAATTCATTGTTTTGGGGTGAAATGTCCTATAGATATCAATTAGATCTAACTGGTCTATTGTGTCATTTCAAGTTTGTGTTTCCTTGTTAATTTTCTGTTTAGTTGATCTATCCATAGATGTGAGTGGGGTATTAAAGTCTCCTGCTATTATTGAGTTATTGTTAATTTCCCCTTTCATATTTGTTAGCATTTGTCTTACATATTGCAGTGCCCCAATGTTGGGTGCATATATATTTATAATTGTTATATATTCCTCTTGGATTGACCCTTTGATCATTATGTAGGGTCCTTCTTTGTCTCTTTTCACAGCCTTTGTTTTAAAGTCTATTTTATCTGATATGAGTATTGCTACTCATCCTTTCTTTTGGTCTCTATTTGCGTGGAATATCTTTTTTCCAGACCTTCACTTTCAGTCTGTATGTGTCTCTTGTTTTAAGTGGGTCTCTTGTACACAGAATATATAGGGATCTTGTTTCTGTATCCATTCAGCCAGTCTTTGTCTTTTGGTTGGGGCATTTAACCCATTTACATTTAAACTAATTATTGATAAGTATGATCCTATTGCCATTTACTTTATTGTTTGGGGTTCGAGTTTATACACCCTTTCTGTGTTTCCCGTCTAGAGAAGATCCTTCAGCATTTGTTGGAGAGCTGGTTTCAGTTCAGTTCAGTTCAGTCACTCAGTCGTGTCCAACTCTTTGCAACCCCATGAATTGCACCATGCCAGGCCTCCCTGTCTATCACCAACTCCAGGAGTTCACTCAAACGCACGTCCATTGAGTCAGTGATGCCATCCAGCCATCTCATGCTCTGTCGTCTCCTTCTCCTCCTGCCCCGAATCCCTCCCAGCATCAGAGTCTTTTCAAATGAGTCAACTCTTCACATGAAGTGGATTCTTCCAACTTATTGGAGGTTCAGCTTTAACATCAGCCCTTCCAAAGAACACCCAGCCTGATCTCCTTTAGAATGGGCTGGTTGGATCTCCTTGCAGTCCAAGGGACTCTCAAGAGTCTTCTCCAACACCACAGTTCAAAATCATCAATTCTTTGGCGCTAAGCTTTCTTTATAGTCCAACTCTCACATCCATACATGACTACTGGAAAAACTATAGCCTTGACTAGACAGGCCTTTGTTGACAAAGTAACGTCTCTGCCTTTGAATATGCTATCTAGGTTGGTCATAAAATTCCTTCCAAGGAGTAAGCGTCTTTTAATTTCATGGCTGCAATCACCATCTGCAGTGATTTTGGAGCCTGAAAAAATAAAGTCTAACACTGTTTCCCCTGTTTCCCCATCTATTTGCCATGAAGTGATGGGACCAGATGCCATGACCTTAGTTTTCTGAATATTGAGCTTTAAGCCAAATTTTTCACTTTCCTTCTTCACTTTCATCAAGAGACGTTTTAGTTCCTCTTCACTTTATGCCATAAGGGTGGTGTCATCTGCATATCTGAAGTTATTAATATTTCTCCCAGCAATCTTGATTCCAGCTTGTGCTTTTTCCAGCCCAGCGTTTCTTATGATATACTCTGTGTATAAGTTAAATAAGCAGGGCGAAAATATACATTTTTTTTTTTTTTTTTTAATATACAGCCTTGACATACTTCTTTTCCTATTTGTAACCAGTCTGTTGTTCCATGTCCAGTTCTAACTGTTGTTTCCTGACCTGCATACAGGTTTCTCAGTAAGCAGGTCAGGTGGTCTGGTATTCCCATCTCTTTCAGAATTTTCCATAGTTTATTGTGATCCACACAGTCAAAGGCTTTGACATAGTCAATAAAACAGAAATAGATGTTTTTCTCGAACTCTCTTGCTTTTTCGATGATCCAGCGGATGTTGGCAAATTGATCACTGGTTCCTCTGCCTTTTGTAAATCCAGCTTGAACATCTGGAAGTTCACGGATCACGTATTGCTGAAGCCTGTCTTGGAGAATTTTGAGCATTACTTTACTAGCGTGTGAGATGAGTGCAATTGTGCAGTAGTTTGAGCATTCTTTGGCATTGCCTTTCTTTGGGATTGGAATGCAAACTGACCTTTTCCAGTCCTGTGGCCACTGCTGAGTTTTCCAAATTTGCTGGCATATTGAGTGCAGCACTTTCTCAACATCATCTTCCCCGATTTGAAATAGCTCAACTGGAATTCCATAACCTCTGCTAGCTTTGTTCGTAGTGATGGTTTCTAAGGCCCACTTGACTTCACATTCCAGGATGTCTGGCTCTAGGTGAGTGATCACATCATCGTGATTATCTTGGTCTTGAAGATCTTTTTTGTACAGTTCTTCTGTGTATTCTTGCCACCTCTTCTTAATAGCTTCTGCTTCTGTTAGTCCATACCATTTATGTCTTTATTGAGCCCATCTTTGCATGAAATGTTCCTTTGGTATCTCTAATTTTCTTGAAGTGATCTCTAGTCTTTGCCATTCTGTTGTTTTCCTCTATTTCTTTGCATTGATTGCTGAGGAAGGCTTTCTTATTTCTCTTTGCTATTCTTTGGAACTCTGCATTCAGTTGCTTATATCTTTCCTTTTCTTCTTTGCTTTTAGCTTCTTTTTTTTTTTTTCACAGCTATTTGTAAGGCCTCCCCAGACAGCCATTTTGCTTTTTTGCATTTCTTTTCCATAGGGATGGTCTTGACCCCGTCTCCTGTTCATGTCTATGAACTCTGTCCATAGTTCATTAGGCACTCTTTCTATCAGACCTAGCCCATTCAATCTATTTCTCCCTTCACTGTATAGTCATAAGGGATTTGATTTAGGTCATATCCAAATGGTCTAGTGGTTTTCCCTACTTTCTTCAATTTAAGTCTGAATTTGGCAATAAGGAGTTCATGATCTGAGCCACAGTCAGCTCCCAGTCTTGTTTTTGCTAACTGTATAGAGCTTCTCCATCTTTAGCTGCAAATAACATAATCAATCTAATTTAAGAAGCTGAAGTTGAATGGTTCTATGAAGACCTACAAGATCTTTTAGAACTAACACCCCAGAAAGGTATCCTTTTCATTATAGGGGATTGGAATACAAAAGTAGGAAGTCAAGAAACACCCAGAGTAACAGGCAAATTTGGCCTTGGAATACGGAATGAAACAGGGCGAAAGCTAATAGAGTTTTGCCAGGAGAACGTACTGGTCATAGCAAACACCCTCTTCCAACAACGCAAAAGAAGACTCTACACATGGACATCACCAGATGGTCAACATGGAAATCAGATTGATTATATTCTTTGCAGCCAAAAATTCAGAGCTGGTTTGGTGGTGCTGAATTCTCTCAGCTTTTGCTTGTCTGTAAAGCTTTTGATTTCTCCTTCATATTTGAATGAGATGCTTGCTGGGTACAGTAATCTGGGCTGTAGATTATTTTCTTTCATCACTTTAAGTATGCCCTGCCATTCCCTCCTGGCTTGAAGAGTTTCTATTGAAAGATCAGCTGTTATCCTTATGGGAATCCCTTTGTGTGTTATTTGTTGTTTTCCCCTTGCTGCTTTTAATATTTGTTCTTTGTGCTTGATCTTTGTTAATTTGATTAATATGTGTCTTGGGGTGTTTCACCTTGGGTTTATCCTGTTTGGAACTCTCTGGATTTCTTGGACTTGGGTGATTATTTCCTTCCCCATTTTAGGGAAGTTTTCAACTATTATCTCCTCAAGTATTTTCTCATGGTCTTTCTTTTTGTCTTCTTCTTCTGGGACTCTTATGATTCAAATGTTGGGGCATTTAACATTGTCCCAGAGGTCTCTGAGATTGTCCTAATTTCTTTTTTTTTTTTTTCCCCTCTGTTTCTACCAGTCTATCTTCTACTTCACTTATCCTATCTTCTGCCTCCATTATTCTACTGTTGGTTCCCTCCAGAGTGTTTTTGATCTCATTTATTACATTATTCTTATATATTGACTCTTTTTTATTTCTTCTAGGTCCTTGTTAAACCTTTTTTGCATCTTCTCAATCCTTGTCTACAGGCTATTTATCTGTAACTCCATTTTGTTTTCAAGATTTTAGATCATTTTCACTATCATTATTCAGAATTCATTATCAGGTAGATTCCCTATCTCTTATCTTTTGGTTGGTTTGGTGGCCTTTTATCCTTTTCCTTTACCTGCTGGGTATTCCTCTGTCTCTTCATCTTGTTTATATTGCTGTGTTTGGGATGGCCTTTCTGTACTCTGGCAGTTTGTGGAGTTCTCTTTATCATGGAGTTTCCTCACTGTGGGTGGGGTTTTATGGGTGGCTTGTCAAGGTTTCCTGATTAGGGAAGCTTGTGTCGGTGTTCTGGTGGGTGGAGCTGGAGTTCTTCTCTCTGTAGTACAATGAAGTGTCCTGTAATGAGTTATGAGATGTCAGTGGGTTTGGAGTGACTTTGGGCAGCCTGTATATTGAAGCTCAGGGCTATGTTCCTGCATTGCTGGAGAATTTGCATGGTATGTCTTGCTCTGGAGCTTGTTAGCCCTTGGGTGGTTCTTGGCTTCAGTGTAGGTATGGAGGCTTTTGGATGAGCTCTTGTGGATTAATGTTCCCTGGAGTCAGGAGTTCTCTGGTGTTCTCAGGATTTGAACTTAAGCCTCCTGCCTCTGGTTTTCATTCTTATTCTTACAGTAGCCTCAAGACTTCTCCATCTAGACAGCACCATTGATAAAACATCTAGGTTAAAGATAAAAAGTTTCTCCACAGTAAGGGACACCCAGAGAGGTTCACAGAGTTACATGGAAAAGAGAAGAGGGAAGAGGGAGATAGAGGTGACCAGGAGGAGAAGAGGGGGAATCAAAAGGGGAGAGAGCCAGCTAGCCAGTAATCACTTCCCTATGTGCTCTCCACAGTCTGGACTGCTTAGAGATGTTTACAGAGTTATACAGAGAAGAGGGAGGAAGGAGACAGAAGTAGACAGGAGGATAAAGGGGGGAATCAAAAGGAGAGAGAGACAAATCCAGCCAGTAATCAGTTCCCTAAGTGTTCTCCACAGTCTGGAACACAAAGAGATTCATAGAGTTGGGTAAAGAAGACAGGGGGAGGGAGGAGATAGAGGCGACCTGGTGGAGATAAAGGAGAGTCCAAAGGTGGAGAGAGCAGTCAAGCCAGTAATCTCGCTCCCAAGTAAAAATGGGTACTGAAGATTGGGTTCTTAAAGGTACAAAATTGACAACAAATTACAAAAAGCAAAGATTAAAAATCTAAAGTAGAGGTTGGATTCTCAAAAATACAATATTAAAGGAAAAAAAGTCACAAAAATTATAAAATATATATATGTATATGAAGTTTGCTTTAAAAAATAGGGTCTTTTTTTTTGCAAAGTAATATTAGGTTATAAAAATGAAAATTAAAAGAATAACAAAGGACTTAAAAATAATAAAAAAATTTTTTTTTTTAAATTTAAAGAATGATAATAGTAAAAATATATCTAGGACTTTCTCTGGTGTTGTTGTGGACAGTGTGGGGTCAGTTCATTTTCAGATAGTTTCTTGATCCGGCTTATACTTCTCAAGATCTATAGGCCCCTTCCTATGTAGTCTTTCTAACTATAGGGTTTTAATCTATTGCACCTATCACTTCCAAGGCAGTTCCCTCTGTTTTAGCTTCTTCTGTTTGCTAGTCTCTTCAGTGTCAAATTTCTGCCCTGACACAAGGGAGTGGTGGTGACAACTCTTTTAGGTTCACTTGTTCAGTCTTGCTGTGGGGAGGGAGGAACACTGCAAACAAATAACACTGGCATGTGCTCCCAGTGTCTCAGCCATACTGGGTTTGCCCATGCTCACAGTGTGTGTGCTTTCCCTGTCTACACTGCTTAGGCTCTAGGTTGCTCTGCCAGGAACTGTCTGAGGCCAGCCCTGGGTTGTATGCACTTCCCAGGTCTAAGCCACTCAGGTTCAGGTACTCAGGTACTCCACAAAGGTGCAGATTCAGTTGGGCCTGCGTTTGTACACTTCCCAGGTCTGAGAAGATCAGGTGACCAGGTGTTTGGCGAGTGTGGTTGCTGCAACTTATCGCCTCCCCTGTCCCTGCTGCTCGGTTTTCTGGGTGTACAACCGGCGCCCCTTCTCAGGCGGATGTCGACCGTCCAGAATCCCAAGAAGTCTTGGTTAGCAATGAAGCCTGCTTGCAGTTTGGTAGATGATGCCTCTCTGGGGCCGCGACTGCCCCCTTCTGGCTCTTGCTGCCCTCGCCTGCCTGTCTCTGGAAGGGGATGAATCTGTCCACAGCCGGCTAGCTCTAGTCAGTCCTTTGTTCTGTGAGCGGGCCTGGCAGTGTCTTGGGTTTCTCGTGGGGTAGCTATCCCACAGTCTGGTTTGCTATCTCAAGTTAGTTCCCTCAGATTGTCCTTGGGGCAGTCAGGCCTGGTCCTTACTCTAAGCAATGCAGCCCGCACCTCCCTGCCCAGCCCCCGCTCACTAGTGGTGGATGTGGGCATCTGCTCTACTTCTCCACTGGGAGTTACCCTTGGACATGTAATCTGTGGGTTTTAATTGTTTGCTTATTTTTCCTCCCAGTTATGTTACCCTCTGAGGTTCCAAGGCTCACCACAGACTCGGCAGTGAGAGTGTTTCCTGGTGTTTGGAAACTTCTCTCTTTTTTAAGACTCCCTTCCCTACTACTTTTGTCTCTCTTTTTATCTTTTATATTTTTTCCTACCTCCTTTCAAAGACAATGGCCTGCTTTTCTGGGTGCCTGATGTCCTCTGTCGGCATTCAGAAGTTGTTTTGTGGAATTTACTCAGCATTCAAATGTTCTTTTGATGAATTTGTGGGGGAGAAAGTGGTCTCCCTGTCTTATTTCTCCACTATCTTAGGATGGACCCCTGCTGATGGGATTAAGTATCACAAGATGAGATCATCCTGGATGATCTGGGCTGGCCCTAAACCCAATGGAATCAAGATTGCCTGGAGAAATATCAGTAACCTCAGATATGCAGATGACACCACCCTTATGGCAGAAAGTGAAGAGAAACTAAAAGGCCTCTTGATGAAAGTAAAAAAGGAAAGTGAAAAAGTTGGCTTAAAGCTCAACATTCAGAAAACAAAGATCATGACATCTGGTCCCATCACTTCATGGCAAATAGATGGGAAAACAGTGGAAACAGTATCAGACTTTATTTAGTTGGGCTCCATAATCACTGTAGATGGTGACTGAAGCCATGAAATTAAAAGATGCTTACTCCTTAGAAGAAAAGTTATGACCAACCTAGATAGCATATTCAAAAGCAGAGACATTACTTTGCCAACAAAGGTCCATCTAGTCAAGGTTATGGTTTTTCCAGTGGTCATGTATGGATGCGAGAGTTGGACTGTGAAGAAAGCTGAGTGCCGAAGAATTGATGCTTTTGAACTGTGGTGTTGGAGAAGACTCTTGAGAGTCCCTTGGACTGCAAGGAGATCCAACCAGTCCATTCTAAAGGAGATCAGCCCTGGGTGTTCTTTGGAAGGACTGGTGCTAAAGCTGAAACTCCAGTATTTTGGCCACCTCATGCTAAGAGTTGACTCATTCGAAAAGACTCTGATGCTGGGAGGGATTGGGGGCAGGAGGAGAAGGGGACGACAGAGGATGAGATGGCTGGATGGCATCACCAACTCGATGAACGTGAGTTTGAGTGAACTCCGGGAGACGGTGATGGACAGGGAGGTCTGGTGTGCTGTGATTCATGGGGTCACAAAGAGTCGGACACGACTGAGTGACTGAACTGAACTGAACTGAAACCCAATGTCCTAATGAGAGCAGACAGACAGAAGAAGAGAACACGCAGAGAAAGAGAGAGGAAGACCAAATAAAGAAGAAAGCAAAGGAACTTCCCTAGTAGTCCAGTGATTGGGAGTCTGCCTTCCAATGCAGGGGACACAGGTTTGGTTCCCAGTCAGGGAACTAAAATGCCACATGCCGCAGGGCAACTAGGCCTGCATACCACAACTAGAGAGGAACCCACAAGTCACAATGAAGGACCCCACATGCTGCAAGTAATACCTGACATAGCCAAATAAATAAATAAATACTTTAAAAAAAAAAAGAAGGAAGCAAAAACTGGAGTGATCCATCTACAAGCCAAGGAACGTTAAACACTGCCAGCAGCTATATGAAGCTAAGAGAAAGACATGGAACAACTCTCCTTCTTAGACTAGAAGGGACCAAACCTGCTGACATCTTGATTTTGGATGGCTGGCCTCAGAACTGTGAGAAAATTAATTTCTGTTTTTTAAGCCACCAAGTTTATGGTAACTTACTATGACACCCTTAAGAAACATATATGCTACCCCATGACAATTAGTCTTGGTCAAACTAGATTCAAAGAAAGAGGTTTTCCAGATTTAAAAAGCTATAAATTAATAACTTGGAAAATTATGCAACACTGTGATCATGTAGAATCATAGAGGAGGAAGCAAAGTTTAAAGGGAAAGACAGCTTATTGCTGGCATTCTCTGTCATAAAACATCATCTCACATCTTAATACCCCTTATATGTCAGGCATGGCTAGACTCCTTGGTGACCTAGACACAGCCTCAGAAGTACCAATAGCCAAAGCTTATTTACTATCTATCTGGGGAAAACAGATGTTCTTAAATTTACCAGCTATAGCTTTCTTTTTTTTTACCTCCAGAAAGTTTGCTTCTCTTTTACAGAATTCTCTAGTTCTATTAACTGGGAAAGAAAAAGGTAAAGGAAAAATAACTGTGATATGTAAACATCCAAAAGACCTTGAAAACAACAGTAGGTTTAAAATTTTACCATTGATTGTGATTATTACTCTGACTATATAATTTGTGGGGCCCAGCGCAAAATCTCACATCTTTCATTTGAAAGTAAAACAAACTGGTATATCCATACAAAGGAATACCACCAAAAAGCAACAACACTGATGAATTGTCAAGACATTATGATCAGTGAAAGAAGTCAGCCTCCACAGGTCACACGGTGCATGATTTTATTTACATGATACTTTAGAAAAGGAAAATCCACAGGGTTGCAGAACAGATCTCTGTTTGTCAGAGGCTGGACTGAGACAAGGGCTTGACTACAAAGGAGAAGCATAAGAGAATATTAAGGAGTATGGTAATATAAAACAATACATATGTCAAACTGTTAGAACTGTACATTCAAAAGCAAGTTTATTTTATGGCATGTGAACTCAGGAAAATTTTCAAATGAAAAAACAAATTGGCTATATATATCCAAATAAATTTCTCTTAAAAAGTACTTTAAAAGAAATTTTCCATCTGAATTTCTGCCAGAAAGCCTACTTTGGGGGCTCTGCTACATCAGCCCTGGTATTCTATGGGGTTGTTTATCCATTTGTAAAACAAAACCAGCCCAGAGCAATGATTTTTCATTCATTTTTCTTTCTAGTTTCATCGGTGGGCAATTCTTTGCAGAAGCAAGGCAGGGGCACATTCAGAGAGAAAGATTATTCAGACTCCACCAGGCTCCAGACCCCCAGCTCTGCATTAGAACAATTGTATTTTCATTTATTTCTTATATTATTTCTCTGCAGAACTTTCACTTAGAATAGTTGGTCCAAAACCACATTATTAGGTACCTCAGGAGTTTGAACAATCCAAGATTCTGGGGCCTAGTGGTGGGAGCAACTCAATTATCCCTTGAAAAAGTGCCCACATGGATCTCAGTGGTTAGCCAGACTGAGGCACCTGTTTAAATGGTCAGTGATTCTAAACAAGATGTTTGAGAACTAGCTCAAATCCTGCTCCTTGCTTCACAACATTTGGATATACAATGAAATTCTGAAAAGGCTGCTAAGTCTATGCTTCCCCTGACATACAGCCTGAAAGGATCTTAAGCTTACCTGTCCCCACACAAGATGGATGATTTTGGGGAACAGCACTCACTAAACAATAAAGGGCTGTGCACAGACAGGGGAAATGCTGCTATGAGGATGAAGGCACTGACCAAGAACCAGCAGAGCCTGAGAGTAGCATTAATCACAAGACTCCCCGTTTACTCTTAAGTACCTTGTGCCAGTTACACTGCTAGCAATCCTTCAATCTTAACAGCAACCCCTTGGTGAAAAGGAGACTGTCATCGCAGAGATTGGTGAGGAAACTGAATCTCTGAGAAGCTCCAGGTCACATGACGACAGAGTCGGGTCTCAGTCCACATCTGAAACTTCCAAGTTGAGAGGAAACCTGGAGGCCTGTTATTAAGGCTTGCTCTCTCATCATGTGTCCTAGAGAAAGGGACTAATGCCTACCTTCCATCAAAGCTGTTGAGAAGTCACCAAAGGCACCTTGAGACCTTGTGGTCTGCAACAGCACTCAAAAATTATTTTTAAATTTAATATAAAGAAATGCTTTCTTCAAAAACTATCTTACACTTAAGTCCAATCTATAAAGCCAGAGTTGAGCTCTGTGGTTGAAGGTGGGGGCAAGGGCGACCTGAGTCTCCCAGGGCTCCCAGAGTATCACTTGATGACCACTTATCTACTAAACTGACACTGTGAGAGGTACAGAGGCCATGACTCCCGAGGCCCTGGCTTTGGGTTCCAAAGAATGAAGTGGGATTCTGGCTGACTTGCTACTGAGAAGTGGGCCTGGGGGAGGGCTGTGGGATTCCAGGCATGCCACTTGCTCTGAGCACTGCTGGCAGGTCCATCTGACTGGGCACCACCTGCCTCTCCTCCTC
Source organism: Bos mutus (assembly GCF_027580195.1). NCBI lineage: Eukaryota > Metazoa > Chordata > Mammalia > Artiodactyla > Bovidae > Bos > Bos mutus. The sequence continues at coordinate 50,329,958 of NC_091642.1, forward strand.
TCTGACCTGGCCGAAGTGGTCATGCCCTGGTACTAAAAGGATAGAAAACTTATTTTCACTACCTCTCATTTAGTACTTTTATTCTTCAAATATATGAATTATAAGGTTAAAAACTGCAGTCACCCTCCCTTGGAGGCCTTGGCCTTATAAGAACCATCATCTGATTTTCTGTATCAACTAAAGTAGAATGTTCAAGTTCAGATCTTGGTATAGGATCAACAGCAGATCCACACCTCTGATCCCTGGAGTAGGGGCTCACCAGGATGGCTCACTGTTTGCCTGCCATAAAACTGACCTACTTCTCATAGACACCTGGGATCACGTCCAATTGGGAGTTGACCCTGTGCACAGCGTTCTTGCCAAACAGCTGGAATTCGTAGTGGACAAACTACTCCCAAAATCCATTGTTGGGCAGGATGACAGCCGGCATGGCTTACTCCCAGCCAGGGAATCCAGTGGGGGCAGGGGCTGGTACTTCCAGAGGCCGCAGAGCACTGGAGTAGAAACAGAGACTCAGAGCAGCAGGGGCAGCTCTGCTTCATCTCTGGATCATGGGTGTGCTCAGAGATGGGGCCCAGAAAGTCACAGAGGCTTGAGATGGATGCATAAGCCACAAACACCCGCACCTACTGGATGTCCTTGTATAAGCTGTTCTCTGCCTACACCTCAATGTTGATGACCACTGTGATCTGGTTGCTGGACAGCAAGAGCTTGTTGATGTATAGGCTACTGGTGATCTACGAGTGGCAGAGGGCAGCCAGAAACAAACCAGGAGGGCATCAGGGGTGCTGTCATCAAAGCAGAGGGACAGCGGCCAGCAAGGAGCTAAAGCTGCACTTTTCTTCTGGGTCAAGTCCACTGAAAACTCAACCATCGGCAGGTGGGCTCCTTTAAGAACCAGTCACACCAAGAAGTCTTGGGAAAGTGTCCGAGAAAGAGAAGACTTGTCACGACTTTGGAGCCACAATTCCCACTGGCCAGGAGGTCCTTTGGTTTCCACTGGCTGATGGACCCTGTCTGGTCTTCTACCAGACTGCAGGCTCTGCTCCCTTGTGCAGCACTGCTTGGGCCCGGGCTCACCGGGTTATCAGCCCACAATTTTGACAGGCCCCACAGCTACCTTTGCCAAGAAGTCCACACTGAATTTTATTGAGCACTGTAAATAAAATGAGGTAATTCTTCCAAATTTCTTAAGGAGTTTGGAATGTATCTCTTCTAAGCACAAATGGAAGCAAACTCATTTAGCCTCCCATATTAGATATTAAGTTCAGAATAAAAATTATTGAGAATGGGAGCGCTTAACACTGGCATGCATCTTAATGAAAAAAAAAAAAAAAAAGCCCTCTCTGGGAAATTTTAGGATGGGTTCCTTGGGATCATTTCAGTAAGGCCATCTAAACAGCTCTATGAGAGCTGGGACCCAAAAGCCAAATGAAAGACTCCTAAAAAACAATCCAGAAGCCAGAGGAAATAATATCCTCAACTACCTTGAATATTTTACTGATTTTCCAAGAGATAATCTATCTGTGTTTCCATAAAAGTAAACACATTGGCTAATTTTTCTCAAGCGCCTGGACAATTCCCCACTGGCTGTTGCTGTTTCTGATGTTATTTAAGATTCATGATTCACCAGACTATAGCTTAGAGGCTCTGGAGGGACCATGACCCTGCCAAAACCTTGATTTTGGACTATTGGCCTCTAGAACTGTGAGAGAGTAAATTTCTGTTCTTTTAAGTCACCCAGTGTGTGATATTTTGTTACAGCAGCCCTGTGAAATCAATCCACCTCTGTAGTTTTTTACTCATGAAAGCACACCTTAATGCAAGCAAATGAGAGGACAATCTTATAGGAACAGCCTTGAATTCACATCTTTAAAAAAGTATTTCCCAAACCTCACTATTTTCATTGTAATCTGTTGCTGGGGTCCAGCCCCAGCTGATCCAGGGTATTCGAAGGGGAGACAGCTTCAGTGACTATTTAAATATTTATCAAAGATATAAAGAGTAATAGAATGAGGATAGCTCAGTAGGAAAATTCAGTGGAGAAAAGAGGCTGAGTAGCTTGGTTTACACGGGAGACCAATAAAACTTCAAGACAAGAAGCTTGCACCACTTACGTAGGCCGCAGGCATCCTTCCATTCTCCTGAAGGAGAGGAGACCCTGAGGCCTCCCCGGTCGGATCTTAGAAGCCCAGGCATAATTAGTAAGCATGGCGGGTTCCACGCTCCAGATGGAGACTCAGCCAGAGTGAGAGAGAGAGCGACATGGGGAGACCAGTCTTTTGAGGAACTGATCCCAATTCTTTATTTTCCAGAGTCTGTTTTTATACACTGAGATGTTATACAAAAGTCATGTGGGGACAGCAGTCCTGACTTTTATTAAAGTCAGGTGCTTCACACAAATGTATACAGAGGTCTTAGGGGTGTTACATCATCTTCTGGCCAGGGGGGCCTGCTGACAATTTACGACCCTCTCCTTGTGACAGCAGTCAGTCAACACGTTTCTCCAGGGGTGATTATTCTTAAAACAGATGCCACCCAAATGAAGTTACATTCCTATAGGGTGAGGATGTAGTGGGTTTTAGTTAAGGAAAGAATTTACTTAGCCTAAGGTCTAACATGATTTATATCAAAGGTTAATACTTATTTCTTCTATATATTCATTAATGTGTGTAAGGGCAGGGGATGTGGAGTCTTAGCAACAAACATTGGCTCAACAAATGAAAAACCCTTCACCAATACAGTTTCTAATCAGCCCACTATACTTATACTAATAGTTTTCTAACTTTTCTAAGGAACCTGTTTTTAGAAGGTTTAAAGCATCTCATGCCTCTCACAGTTGGGAGGCTGTGAGCAATCACATGTGGCCAGACCAGCCTGTCAGGCAGGCTAGAGAAGCTTCAGAGGAGTTTGTAGGTTGAAACACTCCTATCACGCCCAGGAATTATTATTAACTGGAGCTCTAAGTTAACTCCTTCTCCGAAAGAGGTGGTGGGGGGCAGCCCCCCGTAAAGTCAGAGGTGTAGGGGAGAGCACAAAGTAGTAAAGTAGGCAGGCTCTGGTTATGGGGGTAGATGCTCGAGGATTTCCAGGGGGACTCCTGAGGCTCGACCCCGCCTTTGCGTATGTCGAGCCTCCTTCCTCATGACCTTTGCCATGGGCGGAGTACCTCAAGCTGGCCCCCAACAGTTTCAACAAACAATCTATGACATATTTTGCAACCAACACACAACACAACACAACACAGTCAAGCAACCAACCCACTGCCTGAACCAGGAACTGACAACCTCACCAACATCTTAATTTTACTGAGGAAATGGAGCTCCCAAGAAGCCAAATGGCTCACCAACTTAACTATGTGTTTATCCTCATACCTGGCCTACCATGTTCTAGCAAGTTCCCTGAGCAAAAGTAGAAAAAGACAACTTGAGGAATGTAGAGGATGCTTCAACATTGCTCATACCAGTCCTCAAATTCTGCCCTCTGATTCCAGTTTAAATCATTTGTGCAGAATGACTGAAAGCTGAAACTTCCATAAGCAAATATGCTTATATCCCTGACTGTAAAGGCTGATAAAATGATGTATTCAGCCTTCTGTACAAACCAAGACACCACTCAGTATACTGGATTAGGACATGACACAATATCCTGTGTCAGTGTACAGATCTCATGCAGGAGGGAACAGCATCTGTGCTTTGATACTGCCATCAAAAGACTCAGATTTATTATTAAATTCTCCTAGGGTAGAAAGACCAATGGTGAGTTTATCAAGAAGCCTGCAGTAAAATTTTGAAGAGAGTGATTTCTCTGCACTTCAAATAAAAGTCTAATATAGGTCTCAAGTAGACCAAGATAAAATGTCAGACATCTGAAGGTAAGGAATTTATGAGTGCAATTAACTAATATCTTTAGCCTGAAAGTGGTCCTCTTGGTTAGGATGCCCTTCCAACAGGATGACTTTTCCTGACCTAGATTTCTCACCGTAATAATCCTATTTGCTTCCTGCATTAGTGTTAATTTAGTTGTCATCCATGTTTCAGAAAATAATACATCTTCTATTTTTGAGACATAACCAAAAAAAAAAAAAAAGTTATTTAAAAACTGCACTGTTAGTAAATCTACTTTTCTTAGAAAGAAATTGGAGAGTCATATAAGTAACCTAAACATTCAAACAACACCTCCAAGGAGGTCCCAAAAATCACCAAATAATCTAGTACTAGAAGGGTCTAAAAACCTGAATTAAAGCAAAATAAGCTTTTTAAGGCACTAGAAGAGGAAAGAGTCAAGGATAGTGCTGGGAGATGCCAAGGGTCCACAAGACCCAGCAGATCTACGTTCCAGCCAGAGATTGTGGTGTTATCTAAATGAGAGAAATGGTTAGGGCCAGGAGCCAGACAGAAAGAAAGCCAAGAATACAATTGAGAGAAAGCAACTGGGGTCTTGACAATTCTTTTAATAAAACTGAAAGGGCCTAAAATGCCAGTGAGTCAAAGTAGATTAAAGACATGATGAGGTATTTTCTTAGCAGCCACTGCTGACTTTATTTATATATTAAACAAGGTTGACTTGATCTATAAAAAATAATATTAATAATTTTTCTCAAAACCACTTAACGCCTGAGCCAACTAGCTCACAGTTCCTATTATAGTCTGTAAATGTGCATACCCTATTCTCAACCCTGAAGCAGTCTAAATTACACATGTTACCCATTGTAGGATCACTGTGATTGATTGGATCAATATTAGACATAAGATCTAAGACCAGGCAATTCATTGTCTAGCCAGCAACCAATCAAAATACTTCAAGAATTTAAACTAAGGTATACAACTATACTCAGTGGGTAGATTGCAGTTGAACTAAACAGATATGTGACTCTGACTTAGCTCACTATTTTGGTGGAAACAGATGTGTGAATAGATGATACCAATCTGCAGAAAGAGATTTAAAGTGAAAATTAAAGTGTTAGTTGTTCAGTCATTTCCAACTCTTTGTGACCCCCATGGACTATGCAGTCTACCAGGCTCCTCTGTCCATGGGATTTTCCAGGCAAGAATACTGGAGTGGGTTGCCATTCCCTTCTCCAGGGAATCTTCCTGACCCAGGGATTGAACCTGGGTCTCCTGTATTGCAGGCAGATTCTTTACCATCCAAGCCACCAGGGAAGCTCAGCTAGAAAGAGATTAGAGCAACATAAAGAAATAAGCACTTGAGAGCATGTGGCCCAAGAAAAAATGAGAGGGAGAGACGGGCAGTGTAGCTGTCTTGGTGTCTAATGGCATAACTGTCTTAAGTCACAATTTGTATGAAATATCTATAAGAACTTTGTCTCAGTAAAGTTTCTGTATCCTTTTGACAGATGTCTCTTGAGTTTTGTCAAATTCTCAAAGTCAAGTGATTTTGGCTGCTCCTGATGCTGCTAAGTCGCTTCAGTCTTGTCCAACTCTGTGCGACCCCATAGACAGCAGCCCATCAGGCTCCACCATCCCTGGGATTCTCCAGGCAAGAACACTGGAGCAGGTTGCCATTTCTTTCTCCAATGCATGAAAGTGAAAAGTGATAGTGAAGTCACTCAGTTGTGTCCAACTCTTAGCGACCCCATGGACTGCAGCCTACCAGGCTCCTCCGTCCATGGGATTTTCCAGGCAAGAGTACTGGAGTGGGGTGACATTGCCTTCTCCAGTGATTTTGGCTAACCCAGCACAATTAGGTTTTCCTCAAATATACTCCTACTGCTATCAAATGGCCCTTGGATGGGAGAGAGAAAGACAATGCTGGGAAAAGAGAGGATGCTAAGAACAAATTATCAAAATTGTACTCTAAAAGTAAAATTCATGTATATAATATATATAGGCATGTAAAGCAGTATAAAATATTATAGATTCATTGGTGTTAAATGGGACAAACTTAATTCTTGCTTTTGGGAAAGCTACAATTAGCTTCACCCAGAGGTAAAAATTGTTCATAATGATCTCATATCCATATCCATATACATATCCCTTTTTACTCTCTTCCTTATCTCTCAAAATAATGAAGACTACTCTGAATGTTACCTAAGGGGGAAAGTAGTGATACCTAGATGTTTCTACAAGATGAATTCTAGATGAGAAAAGTTGAACAAAGCTTTTTTTTTTTTTTTTAAGAAAAAGGCAATGTCATCATTTTTACAAAACACAAAGAAAGTGGATCGCCTTGCTCCTCAACCTTCAGTGGAAGGCAGGATTCAAAAGAGAAAATATGCTGCAAAGAGAACATTATCTGATGCTTTTTGGGCAAAATATGCAAAGATTATTAAAAAAGAGAAAGAGAGAAAGCAGGGAGGGGAATAATCAAAAGACCTAGATTATCAGACAGTCACTGCTAGTTCCAACATGAAGACCCAAACATAATCACTCTAATAAAAATCATATTTAAATGACATATTCAAACCTGTACTCAAAATACAGCTGTGCCGACAGAACAAACAGAAAGGATTCACTTTTTTTATTCAAAGGAAGAAACAAATCTCTAAAAGAAAATGATGATAAAAAAGCTAGCAACAGCATTCTACACAGAACCCTGTCTCAAGATGGTTTAATACAAGGCAGTTTTTTCCAGAGAACCCAGAGTATAAAAATGATGATTCAAACCAAATAAAAAAGAAACTGTAAGTAGAAAGTGCTGGAAGTTTTCAATATATTTTCATCTTAAAAGACATTTTCTACTACTACAACAGAAGAGATGCCTCTGTGGTTGATTTCACCTGCTTGTTTTCATAGTTTTCTTTTGTAAATGGAAAAAGGCTTCAAATTATTGCAGTAAAGACTATAATAGCGATATGTCCAAAAAGAACTAAGACTTATAAAACAGATCATTCTATAAAAAGGCTATTTAAATTAATTCTGGTTACCATAATTTTTAGGGGAATGGGTATAAAGTGTGCATTCATTATGGGTAACTATACATAAATATATCTAGATGGCATATTTAACTCTGAAACAGAAGATGTCAAAAGATTTTGGAGGAAAGATAAGTCCAAATGCTGAAATGGAAATCATGTATATAGTCTTTAATGGGTAAGTCCACATACTGTGATGATTAAGCTCTTAAAGCAGAACAATTTAATTGAGTAATGGCTCCATTACATACCAGTTATGTAATCATTGGCAAAGTAGTTAACCTTTCCAGATCCTCATCTATAAAATCAACATAAGAGGATCTATCTTATAGATTTCTTTGGAAAACAAGCAAACACATAAATCACTTAACACAGAGCCTGAGTCACAGTAAGTACTGAATAAGTCAACGTGATGATGATGACAATGACAACATCAATTTCAAAGTGCCCCTCATTATGGATCCAGTAATGATCTATGTGACCTGTGTATCTGCTCAGGTCCAGTCTCAGCATTTTTGGCCCCCATGTTCTCATTATTCTGTTTATCACTCTCTGTGTTTCCCAAGTCTTTTCCAATGATATTGGATTTGGGAGGCCATTTTCTTCTTTCAGTTTCCCGGTAGCTCTTCTTGTATATAATTCTTAGTTTTTGAACCTAAAAATATGTAAAGTTCTCTTTAGAATCTTTAGAAATAGTTTTTCTTCTTTCTTATTGTTACCTGTAAATGTGACCTGCTTACTTTACTTGCTTGTATAGGAATGGCCTGCGTTTGTCTCTCTGAAGTTGTAGTTCTTCAAACTCAATACCACTCTCTTTGTATTCTTTGGCATGTCAGTATTTTAGTGAGCAGACATGTTCTAATTGGATTCCAACTGAAAACTAATACCCTATGTGTGAAAAAAAGATACTTCCTACATAACACCATTAAACATTATCCCTATTATATTACATTATGGCTACTATTGCTCATCCTGTACTAACCAAGTATTAGACTGAAACAGTAAACAAGAAATGCCTGTTGAACTAAATTAAATTGGATTATAACAGTACCATGGAAGAGTGATGCTTCTGGAAGCCTTTGGACAGTCTGTTTCAGCTACTGAGACCATGGCCATTGCTGTATGATGAAAATTCCCTCCTCTGCTAACACCTAGACATGAAAAATCTTCAATACAAGATGATAATGCCTCTGGTTTAGGAGGGTTTATTCCCACTAGTCATGGGAAATGGAGGAAACAAAAACATGAGCAGTTCTTCAGTCTTACATCTTATTCTGTCTAATATCACACGAATTTTTGCATGTTAGCTACTCTGTAATTATTCTATTCATGAAAAAAAATTAGCCTGTTTCTCAGTCCAAATAAGAAAGTAAATGTTTTCATGTAATGTCAGCACTGTACATCATCTTGGCTTAAAAAGAGGGGGGGGGGGGGGGGGGCGGTCAATTGGCCACCAAAGTAACAATCCTGAAGTCATGTCCATGGAGTTTAACTGTGAGTGAACCAGGAATGTAGTCCCCACTATTCTGATTTATAAATTATCCAAGAAAAAAAAAATTCAGCCACCTAATGGCTGAAACACCAGTATGGGTAAAACATAATGATTCCTTAAGCAGGAGAAGAAGGGGATGACAGAAGATGAGATGGCTGGATGGCATCACCGATTCAATGCACATGAGTTTGGGTGAACTCCAGGAGTTGGTGATAGACAGGGAGGCCTGGCATGCTGCGATTCATGGGGTCGCAAAGAGTTGGACGTGACTGAGCAACTGAACTGAACTGAATATTATTCTAGATAGAAAATAAAACAGGGTTTGTTTGGAGAAGAAAATCTACTTATCTTGTCAATATTTGTGACTCTTGTTTTATACATGGCTCAGTCATTTGCCTCTGCTCAGAGAGTTTGAAAGTCACCCTTATAAAGGACCTAGAAAACTACAATGAAAACCCTTAACCTGATTTTGTACAAAGATGGAAAAAGGAGTCCAGGACAATGGACCCATGCAGAAGCACAATAGTTCTCATGACATCTTATCTTACTGGACAGGTGAGGTAGGCCCAGGCAGAGCAACTCATACCATGAGCAAACTGAGTACAGCATCATTTCTGATCTTACCTAGTAAGTAGACAACACCCTAGATAATAGGTTGTGAACAGCTAAGACAGAAAACACTATCCAGTGCCTGTGAAAATAATAAAAGAGCAAAATTCAGTAAGGAAAAAAAGAAAAAGGAAAAAACTACAAATCTACACTGCATCCATAGCCTGGATAACCAGGGGGGAAGCTGCTATCCTCAAATCCAAACCACTGCCCAAATATACTTCCAAGTGCATCAGTAATTTGTCTGTCCCTTACTCGTCTTTACAGGTCACTGTATTCAGTTTTATTGTCTTCACAATGAGTTAGACTAGATGATATATTAGATATAGACATATACATTTATGTAATTATATATATATTGTTGTTGTTGTTTAGTCACTAAGTCATATCCAATTCTTTGCAACCCCATAGACTGTAGCCCACCAGGCTCCTCTGTCTGTGGGATTTTCCAGGCACACATACTGGAGTGGGTTGCCATTTCCTTCTCCAGGGGATCTTTCTTACCCAGGGATCAAATTCTTGTCTCCTGCTTGACAGGGAGATTCTTTACCAGAGCCACCGAGGAAGCCCATACTTATATTTATATGTGTATACATACATGTGTGTGTGTGTGTGTGTGTACTTTTATTAGATGCCTGGAGAATTACAATTGGTTTGTTTCTCAGAATTTGCAAAAACACTGCTATAATCTCTCAGCAAATTCCTTTTATTGGCCAGTAACTGCTACAAAATTGCTGTATGTCAATCAACTACAAAGTCTCAATGATATACAAGGAACATGTATTTTTCATACTTCTGAGGGGTTCTGCTCATCCAAGCTAAACATAGCCGATCTTTGCTGGATTTCTTACTTATTCATGTGGTCTGGCCAGCTCATTCACATGTTTCTAGGTTGACTCTGCACCATGTGACTTCATCCTTTTCCTGGGACCAGGGCATTGGCATGGCCCACACCCTGGGTGTGATCTTTTCATGGTAATGGCAGAAATAAAAGTGTGAAAGTTCACTAAGCAAAACCTTTAAAGGGCCAAGCTCAGAAGTAATACACTGGCATTTCAACCACATTTATTGTCAAAGGAAGTCACATGACAAAGCCCAGATTCATAGCAGAAGGGTACTGCAAATTTACATGACAAAGAGCATGAATTTAGGGACGAGTGAAGGACTCGAGTCACTGTACAATCTACCGCAAGTCCATCATTAGACAAAAATTATTCATGTTACTCCCATCTGAAATACATGTTCATCTACCATCCTAGGACTCCCAAGAGTTTTAGGAAACACAACATCAAGTTTGAATCACATGTAAGAGATGTGCATCCAAGATCTCCTGATCCAGAAACCTATGAATGAAGAAGGCAATATAAGCACCTCACAAGCACACAGCACACAACTGTGGAATAAGGACTTCCCTGGTGGTCCAGTGGCTAAGACCCCATTTCCCCAATACAGGGATCCTGGGTTCGATCTCTAATCAGGAAATAAAATCCCATAAGCCTCACAGTGCAGCCTCCAAAAAAGTGGACTTGGACTAGCTGGAAATATATACTGCAAACTATAGAGCAATCACTAAAAGAAAATTGCTGGAAGGAATGTAAAATGCTGTAGCCAATATAAAAAATTTATTTCCTCAAAAACTTAAACATACAGTTACTATATAATCCTACTATATAATGCCTAGCAATTCCAATCCTAGGCACCCAAGAGAAATAAAAACATAAGTTCACACAAAAACTTGTATACAAATGTTCATAGTAAAAGCATTTATAATAGCCAAAATGTGGAACAATTCAAAATAGCCATCGACTGTGAATGAATATATTTTTTAAAAAATATGGAATATGCAATGGAATATTATTTATGAAAAGGAATTAACTACTATACAAATATATGCTACAATGGGCTTCCCAAGTGGCACTAGTGGTAAAGAACCTGCCTGCCAATGCAGGAGCTGTAAGAGATGTGGGTTTGATCTCTGGATCAGGAAGATGCCCTGGAGAAGGACATAGCAACCTATTCCAGTCTTCTTGCCTGGAGAATCCTATGGACAGAGGAGCCTGGCAGGCTACAGTCCATAGCATCACAAAGAGCCAGACATGACTGAAGTGATTTACACTGAAGTGACACACACCCACATGCTACAACATGATCAAACCTTTAAAAAAAATGCTAAGTGAAAGAAGCTAGACACAACAGGGCACGTATTACATGATTCCATTTGTATGAACTGTTCAGATTAGGCAAGACCATAGAGACAGAAAGTAGGTTAACAGTCACCAGACAAACCTAAAAGAAAGCTCATAATTTATATTTTTAAATATCTATGAATTTTTTTTATAAAATTCTAACAAGCAAAACTAATTTATAGTGGAAAACATCAGAACCCTGGTTGTCTCTGATGGGTAGAGATAGGAAATGACTAAGAAGGAGCAGGAGGAAACTTTCTGGGACAATGGAAATATTTATATCTTAAAGAAATTAGAGTTACAGTAATCTTAATATATCAATCAACTCCCTTAAATGTAACCAGTCTCTCAATACCACTTTTACCACTTCTACATTGGTACAGTCATATTCCTCTACCAATTCAAATACCCCATTCTGAGCCACCACCACTGTCCTCCCATGTAGACAACCTTTTCAGCCCACTTTGTCTCCAACACCCTGCTCTGGGCCACCACAGCTCACCAACACATGCCTGCTTCATTCAGCATTACTTGATGACTTTAGCAGAAAGAGCTTTTCTTTTACCTTTGAAAAGATGCTTCCATTTCATCTGAGCCCTCAAAGACACTTTGAAACAGGCAAGGTATGTAATTTTAACCCATTTTACAGGTCACAAAAAGTTAAAAATCTTCCCCAAAGTCCCAAAGTTACTTATTGGTAGGTGGGCACACTTCAGGATACCACATCCCTATTCTAATGTTGCTTCTACCACTTTACAATGAACTCCTCATCCATACCTCTAATCCCTAAATTTCACTTGCAAAACCAGGGGATTTGGAGAACAAAGAATCAGGCAGCATAGCAAAATGGAACCTGTAAACAGCCTCTGTGACTAAGGTGGGAAGCACCATAACACACTTTTCATTAAGTTGCACAATCTGCTTCCACAAATAACCAACCAGACCAGGATATTTACCTTCATGTACTTCTGATATACACTTCACATGCCAGGCCCTCCGGTTCAATTCCCCAATCATTCTCATAAGAGGAAGAGTTCAGTCAGTTCCATTGCTCAGTCATGTCCAACTCTTTGTGACCCCATGAATTGCAGCATGCCAGGCCTCCCTGTCCATCACCAACTCCTGCAATTTACTCAAACTCATGTCCATCAAGTCGGTGATGCCATCCAACCATCTCATCCTCTGTCGTCCCCTTCTCATCCTGCCCCAAATCCCTCCCAGCATCAGGGTCTTTTCCAATGAGTCAACTCTTCGCATGAGGTGGCCAACGTACTGGAGTTTCAGCTTTAGCATCAGTCCTTCCAATGAACACCCAGGACTGATCTCCTTTAGAATGGACTGGTTGGATCTCCTTGCAGTCCAAGGGACTCTCAAGAGTCTTCTCCAACACCACAGTTCAAAAGTATCAATTCTTCAGCGCTCAGCTTTCTTCACAGTCCAACTCTCACATCCATACATGAGCATTGGAAAAATCATACCCTCGACTAGGCAGACCTTTGTTGGCAAAGTAAGAATATGCTATTGGTTGGTCATAACATTCCTTCCAAGGAGTAAGTGTCTTTTAATTTCATGACTGCAGTCACCATCTGCAGTGATTTTGGAGCCCCCCAAAATAAAGTCTGACACTGTTTCCACTGTTTATCCATCTATTTCCCATGAAGTGATGGGACAAGATACCATGATCTTATTTTTCTGAATGTTGAGCTTTCAGCCAACTTTTTCACTCTCCTCTTTCACTTTCATCAAGAGACTTTTTAGTTCCTCTTCGCTTTCTGCCACAAATGTGGTATCATCTGCATATCTGAGGTTATTGATATTTCTCCTGATAAACTTGATTCCAGCTTGTGCTTCTTCCAGCCCAGCCTTTCTAATGATGTACTCTCCATATACGTTAAATAAGCAGGGTGACAATATATAGCCTTGATGTACTCCTTTTCCTATTTGGAACCAGTTAGGGAGGCAATGGCAACCCACTCCAGTACTGTTGCCTGGAAAATCCCATGGACGGAGGAACCTGGTAGGCTGCAGTCCATGGGGTCGCTAAGAGTCAGGCACGACTGAGCGACTTCACTTTCACTTTTCACTTTCATGCATTGGAGGAGAAAATGGCAGCCCACTCCAGTGTTCTTGCCTGGAGAATCCCAGGGACGGGGGAAACCTGGTGGGCTTCCATCTATGGAGTCACACAGAGTCGGACACGACTGAAGCGACTTAGCAGCAGCAGCAGCAGAGTAATTAGATTCCTAATCCTGCCCTAAGAAATCGTTACAAATATGGTGGCTTAGAAGAACCCAATTCATTCTCTTATGGTTCCGGAGGCCAGAAGTCCAAAGTCAGTCTCAGAAGTTTAGCAGGCCTCATTCCCTCCAGAGGCTTTACAGAAGAATATGTTTCCTTTCCTCTTTCAGCTTCTAGAGCTGTATTCCTTGGTTCATCATTCCTTTATCCATCTTTAAAGACAGCCAAGTAGTATTTTCTCATCTCTCTGCTTCCATCTTCACATCACCTTCTGCCACAGTGTCAAATCTCAGCTCTCTTTTCACATCACTATCTCCTCTATCATAAAATCTCCCTCTGCCTTCCTCTTATAAAAACACTTGTAGACTTTTGGGGTTCATAATCTGCTTCAAAATCCTTAAACAAGTTCCTTTTGCCACATGTTTCAAAAATTAGAACCTGGATATCTTCGGGGGCCATTATTCAGTCTACCACATGGAGCAGTGAAAACAGTATTACCTCCTTCAGAGGCAAGCACTAAACATGTTTCTACTTAGAAATGGTGTGGGAAGAATTAGAATAAAGCTGATTTATTTTCCCAGTCATGGTTAAGATAATGCCACCAGCCAAGGCATTTCAAACATTTTAGAGAGTCAAGAGTATCGCCCTGCTCTTTCTCTTTTCCACAAAAGAACTGTTTGTTGAAATTTACCAACTGATTTTCAACAGCCTCTTTCACTCAAGTAGCTTTTCCATCTCCAACTGATGCTCAGAGCCAGGGAATTATCATAGAAATGAAAATGTTTGGTGAAAACTAAATATATATTCCCTTAAAATGCACTTTGAAAGTTTTGCCCAAGGAGTTTCACCCAAAGACACAATTATTTTAAGCATGAAATTGAATGTTAACATTCTGAATATGAATGAAATTTCTGTCTCCCTTGATCTTTGTCTTCAGGGAAGCATGGGAAGGAGCCCCAAAAGCACAGAAATATGCATTTAGTTCTTCCTAATTTTTCTTATTATTTTAAATTTTATTTTAGAAAGTTTCAAATTAATACAAAAGCAGAAAATATAACTTCATGTATCTATCATCAGTTTTCACAGTTTCCAACACTGTGATGCTACCTTTCCACATAATAATACTTCACACCACTTTTTTTTTTTTTTCTGGATTAATTTTAAGCATATCCCAGACATCATAAAAAATTTCTCCTTAAGTCTTAGCTTTTATTATTAAAAAGGAGACCTTTTAAAATATATATATATAACTACTACATAAATACCCCATTATACAGAATTAACAACAATTTACTAATAGTTTTCAATACCACTTAGTCTTCAGTTACCACCACTTGTTTCAAAAATACCTTTTAATAGGTGGCTTGTTCAAACCAGAATCCAAACAAGGTTATTATTGTTTTTAAAATCTCTCTTGTATCTACAATTACTTTTCCTTTTTAATTCTGTTATTTTTTTCTTTTTGTATCTTTTCTCCTTTTTCTTAATTGGCATTACCAAAGGTCTACTGGTTTTAGCTTTGTGAATCTTCTCTATTATTTTTTGTGGCTGTTGTCCTTTTCTATGTGTGTGTTTGGTAAAATCTATTGATACTATCTTAACCATTTTAAGTGTACAATTCCATGACATTAAGTATATTCACAGTACTGTGCAACCACTACCATTTATCCATTTCCAGAACTTAGACAGGATCAACTTTATAAAGAGACCCAAGAGAGTAACTATCCTAAAAAATAGGTTAAATGCAGATTTCAAAAGAGATATTTACAGATTCATTAATAGTTTCCAATTTCATGCCAATTTTTAAAGCTCTGACCTAGATTCACAGTTAGGTGGCTTTAACTGACATTTAATAAATGTCATTTGCAGGAAGGATATATAACTGCAATATATACCCAAATAACTCATCCAAATAACTGTCAGGGTGCCACCTACTAGGTATTTTATATCTTTTATATTCAACACCCCATCAAACATCATCAGATAGTAGGTGAAACTGCTGATTTCATCCCAAGGTTCATAGAACTATAAAACTGTTTATAATGTCTAACTCACTAATGGCATCTCAATTCAGAAGCACTGCTTTACCCCTTGAGATGTTTGCACTTCATCAATAGTCACAACCTCACTGAGCCACTTTCCTTGCTATTAATTAGAAGAGGTACAAATAATTCTTAGGGGAATAACTATCAAGCTGTTCATAATCTTCCTTGAAAATGTATTGAGGTTAAAGCAATTAGCAAAAGTGTAACCTGATTAAAACAATTGATGACTTCAAGAAAACCTCTATGATACAATTTGCTCCTCTAGTACTACTGGCAAGAGGTTGAAATAAAATGTGATACGTGTATAAACTAAGTGTTTATTCAAGAAAATCACAAGGATAAGGGAGCAGACATCCTGAACACTGCATAGAATATTCCACATGATATTTGGTTTACAGCATCACAATTCACCGTCTTAGAAATGTGAGAGATTCAGTCAGTGATGGGCAGGCCATTAAGTACTCTGATGCATGGGTCTCCATTATAATGAGATTCATTTCTGATTGAAAAAATTCATAGAATTGAAGAGGAGAGGAAAGGGGAAGGAGTAATCCTATTTTTATGTCTCATCCAAATGTGTAGATAACACTGGAAAACCTGCATGGGGAATAAGGTTTGAAATTGCTTTCATGGTATATGAACATCATGGTCACTGCTAGACTTTCATAATATTCTTTAAGGGATGTTTTATTCCAAGATTGTAGATTTTAACTCTTGGCTGATCGGAGCCTACAAAACATCAGCATGAATTAAACACGGAAGTTTCACGAAACTAAATGAAATAAGGGAAGGTTGATAAAGTTTGGCTTCTTAGGGGTGCAATTAAAACATGAGAGAAAATCCTTCTCAGAGACAAAAGAAGCTGTTTTACAGAGGAGTAAACAAAGATGCCTCCAATGTAATTATCTTAACTGGAATAAGCGGAAATGATTGGTTCAGCAATTTTACTTCTGCAACTGATTTTCTTGATTTGTAGAAGGAACAAGAAAAATAGCTCCAGAGCCAATGTTTTAGCTGTTTATTTATGGAAAATATGAGTGCTTGCCATGCTCTGGCACTAGGCTAAGTGCGGGGAATACAGCACAGAAAAAAACAACATGCTCCCATCTTCATGAAGCTTCCATCCTGATAGAAGAGGTGATAAATAACCAGATACTTTCTAAAAATAGTAAATTAAACAGAACCACATAATACAAATAATAAAACAGTTTTAGCAGAAACAAGAACAACACCTCAGGGGAGACATAAGTGGTGACTTTGGTCACTAATTACTGTTTATGTGGTGGGTGGTGGTTTTCCACAATAGTCAGCCAGACTCCCACAGACTCAATTCATTGATGACACTGGTTATGGTTGCAATTAAAATGAGAAAATAATCATGTGTGTCAAGCACTTAAGAAGCTGAGCTGCTTCTGGAAGTCTCCCAAACAATGACAAAGAGTGAGATGCAAACTGTTTTTATAAGAGCATATGTATGTAGGTATATTCAGTGGATACAAGGAAATGAAATGTTCTGCAAGACAGAAATGGCTCTAGAAAATGTGTCCCTAACAGAAATTTTATTCCTTATTTGGCCGCTTGCATAATCCATGCACCTTGAGCTTCTCAAGTAGTAGTCCTGTGAGCTACCCCACGTCCGAAGTCAGGGGCAGTGGCCGAGAAGGCCAGGCTGCGACGGCACAGGAACCGCCGAGAGGAGCTACCCAAGTCCAAGATCAGGAGTGGCGGATGGGAGGAGCTACCCCTCGCCCCCATGCTTGAAGCCAGGGGCAGCTGCTGGGAGGAGCAAGCCCACGTCCAAGGAGCCGTGGCTGCACAGACGCAGGAGGGCCTAGAGGAGCTATCCCACGTTGAAGGTCAGGAAGGGTGGCGGTGAGGAGACACCCCTCGTCCAAGGTAAGGAGCAGCGGCTGCACTTTGCTGGAGCAGCCGTGAAGAGATACCCTACGCCCAAGGTAAGAGAAACCCAAGTAAGATGGTAGGTGTTGCAAGAGGGCATCAGAGGGCAGGCACACTGAAACCATACTCACAGAAAACTAGTCAATCTAATCACACTAGGACCACAGCCTTGTCTAACTCAATGAAACTAAGCCATGCCCATGGGGAAACCCAAGACGGGCAGGTCATGGTGGAGAGATCTGACAGAATGTGGTCCAATGGAGAAGGGAATGGCAAACCACTTCAGTAGTCTTGCCTTGAGAACCCTTTTAAGTTTAATCAGGTCCCACTTGTTTACTTTTTTAAAATTTCCATTACTCTAGGTGGGTACCAGAGGATCTTGCTTTGATTTATGTTCTCGGGTGTTCTGCCTATGTTTTCCTCTAATAATTTTATAGTTTCTGGTCTTACATTTAGGCCTTTAATCCATTTTGAGTTTATCTTTGTGCATGATGTTAAGAAGTGTCCTAATTTCATTCTTTTACATGTAGCTGTCCAGTATTCCCAGCACCATTTATTGAAGAGGCTATCTTTGCCCCATTGTATTTTCTTGCCTCTTTTGTCAAAAATAAAGTACCCATCAGTGCATGGGTTTACTTCTGGGCTTTTTATCTTGTTCCACTGGTCTATATTTCTATTTTGTGCCAGTACCATACTGTCTTGATGACTGTAGCTTTGTAGTATAATCTGAAGTCAGGAAGGTTGATTCCTCCAGCTCCATTCTTCTTTCTCAATACTGCTTTGGCTATTCGGAGTCTTTTGTGTTTCCACATGAATTGTGAAGTTTTTTGTTCTAGTTCTGTGAAAAATGCCATTGGTAATTTGATAGGAATCACATTGAATCTCTAGATTGCATTTGGTAGTATAGTCATTTTCACAATATTGATTCTTCCTACCCAGGAACATGGAATCTCTCTCCATCTGTTTATGGCATCTTTGATTTCTTTCATTAGTGTCTTATAATTTTCTGGGTACAGTTCTTTTATCTCCTTAGGTAAGTTTATTCCTAGATATTTAATTCTTTTTGTTCCAATGGTGAATGGGATTGATTCTTTAATTTCCCTTTCTGATTTTTCATTGTTATTATATATAAATGCAAATGATTTCTGTGTATAGATTTTGTATCCTGCAACTTTGCTTAACTCACTGATTAGCTCTAGTAATTTTCTGATACTGTCTTTATGGTTTTCTATGTACAGTATCATGTCATCTGCAAACAGTGAGAGCTTTACTTCTTCTTTTCTAATCTGGATTCATTTTATTTATTTTTCTTCTCTGATTGCTTTAGATAGGACTTCCAGAACTATGTTGAATAATAGTGGTGAAAGTGGACACCCATGTCTTGTTCCTGATCTTAGTGGGTGTGCTTTCAGTTTTTCACCATTGAGAATAATGTTTGCTGTAGGCTTGTCATATATGGCCTTTACTATGTTGAGGTAGGTTCCTTCTATGCCCATTTTTTGAAGAGTTTTAATCATAAATGAGTGCTGAATTTTGTCAAAGGCTTTTTCTGTATCTATTGAGATGATCATATGGTTTTTATCTTTCAGTTTGTTAATATGGTATTCCACATTGATTGATTTGAGTATATTGAAAAATCCTTGCATTCCTGGAATAAACCCAACTTGATCATTGTGTATGAGCTTTTTGATGTGTTGCTGAATTCTGTTTGCTAAAATTTTGTTGACTGTTTTTGCATCTATGTTCATCAGTGATAGTGGCCTATAGTTTTATTTTTTTGTATTGTCTTTATCTGGTTTTGGTATCAGTGATGGTGGCCTCGTAGAATGAGTTTGGAAGTCCTCCTTCCTCTGCAATTTTTTGAAAGAGTTTTAGAAGGATAGCCATTAGCTCGTCTCTAAATGTTTGATAGAATTCTCCTGTGAAGCCATCTGGTCCTGGGCTTTTCTTTTTTGGGAGATTTTTGATCACAGCTTCAATTTCAGTACTTGTAATTGGGTTGTTCATAATTTCTATTTCTTCCTATTTCAGTTTTGGAAGAGCAAGCTTTTCTAAGAATCTGTCCATTTCTTCCAGGTTATCCATTTTATTGCCATGTAGTTGTTCATAATAGTCTCATATTCCTTTGTTTTTCTGCATTGTCTGTTGTAACCTCTCCTTTTTCATTTCTAATTTTGTTCATTTGATTCTTTTTTTTTTTTCCTTGATGAGTCTGGCTAAACGCTTGTCAATTTTGTTTATCTTCCTAAAGAACCAGCTTTTAGTTTTATTAATCTTTACTATTGTTTATTTTATGTCTTTTTCATTTATTTGTACTCAGATATTTATGATTTCTTTACTTCTACTAATTTTGGGGTTTTTTTCTTCTTCTTTCCCCAGTTGCTTTAGGTGTAAAGTTAGGTTGTCTATTCAATCTTTTTCTTGTTTCTTGAGGTAGGATTTTATTGTTATAAACTTCCCTTTTATAACTCCTTTTGCTGCATCCCATAGGTTTTGAGTTTTCCTGAAATTATTGTCATTTGTTTGTAGAAATTTTTTTATTTCCCTTTTTGATTTCTTCAGTAACCTGTTGCTTATTTAGAAATGTGTTGTTTAATCTCCATGTGTTTGTGTTTCCTACAGATTTTTCTTGTAATTGATATCTAGTCTCATAGCATTGTGGTTGAAGATGCTTGATACAATTTCAATTTTCTTATATTTACTGAGGTTGGATTTGTGACCCAAGCTGTGGTCTATCTGGAGAACGTTCCATGTGCACTTGAGAAGAAGGCCCATTGTTCTGCATTTGGATGGAATGTCCTGAAGATATCAATGAGATCCATCTCATCTAATGTATCATTTAAGACTTGTGTTTCCTTATTAATTTTCTGTTTTGGTGATCTGTCCATTGATGTGAGTGGGGTGTTAAAGTCTACTATTGTTCTGTTACTGTCAATTTCTCCTTTTATGTCTGTTAGTGTTTGTCTTATGTATTGAAGTGCTCCTATGTTGGGTGCATAGATATTTACAATTGTTATAATGATGCTAAAGCTGAAACTCCAGTACTTTGGCCACCTCATGCAAAGAGTTGACTCACTGGAAAAGACTCTGATGCTGGGAGGGATTGGGGGCAAGAGGAGAAGGGGACGACAGAGGATGAGATGGCTGGATGGCATCACTGACTCAATGGACGTGAGTCTCAGTGAACTCTGGGAGTTGGTGATGGACAGGGAGGCCTGGCGTGCTGCAATTCATGGGGTCGCAAAAAGTTGGACACAACTGAGCGACTGATCTGATCTGATCTGATATCTTTCTCTTGGACTGATCCCTTAATCATTATGTAGTGTCCTTCCTTATCTCTTGTAATCTTTATTTTATGCTCTATTTTGTCTGACACGAGGATTGCTACTCCAGCTTTCTTTTGCTTCCCATTTGCATGCAATATATTTTTCCATCCTCTCACTTTCAGTCATTATGTGTCTTGAGGTCTGACCTGGATTTCTTGTAGACAGCATATATAGGTCTTGCTTTTGTATCCATTCAGCCAGTCTGTGTCTTTTGGTTGGAGCATTTAATCCATTTACATTTAAATATATGTTCCTATTGTCATTTTCTTAATTGTTTGGGGTTGATTCTGTAGATCCTTTTTCTTCTCTTGTATTTCTTGACTATATATGTTCCTTTAACATTTGTTGTAAAGCTGGTTTGGTGGTACTGAATTCTCTTAACTTTTGCTTGTCTGAAAAGCTTATTATTTCTCCAAAAATTTTGAATGAGATCCTTGCTCAGTACTAAATATATCCTGCCATTCTCTTCTGGCCTGCAGAGTTTCTGCTGAAAGATCAGCTGTTAAGCACATGGGGTTTGTCTTGTGTGTTACTTGTTGTTTCTCCCTTGCTGCTTTTAATATTCTTTCTTTGTGTTTAGTCTTTGTTAGTTTGATTAGTATGTGTCCAGGTGTGTTTCTCCTTGGGTTTATCCTGTATGGGACTCTTTGTGCCTCTTGGGCTTGATTGACTATTTCCTTTTCCATGTTGGGGAAATTTTCAACTATAATCTATTCAAATCCCTTTCTTTTTCTCTTCTTTTTCTGGGACCCCTATAATTCAAATGGTGTGTTTGATATGGCCCCAGAGGTCTCTGAGACACTATCCTCAGTTCTTTTCATTCTTTTTACTTTATTCTGCTTTTCAGAAGTTATTTGCACCATTTTATCTTCCAGCTCACTGATTTGTTCTTCTGCTTCAGATATTGTGCTACTGATTCTTTCTAGAGTATTGTTAATTTCAGTAATTGTGTAGCTTGTCTCTGTATGTTTATTCTTTAATTCTTCTAGGTCTTTGTTAATTGAGTCTTGCATTTTCTCCATTTTGTTTTCAAGGGTTTTGATCATCTTTACTATCATTATTCTGAATTCTTTTTCAGGGAGTTTGCCTATTACCTCTTCATTTCTTTGGACTTCTGTGTTTCTAGTTTATTCCTTCATTTGTGTAGTATTTATCTGCTTTTTCATTATTTTTTTTTTAACTTATTGTGTTTGAGGTCTCCTTTTCCCAGGCTTCAAGGTTGAATTCTTTCTTCGTTTTGGTTTCTGCCCTCCTAAGGTTGGTCCAATGGTTTGGGTAAACTTTGTATAGGGTGAGATTTGTGCTGAGTTTTTGTTTGTTTGCTTTTCCTCTGATGGGCAGGGCTGAGTGAGGTGGTAATCTTGTATGCTGATGATTGAGTTTGTATATTTGTTTTGTTTGTTGTTTAGATGAGGAATCCTGCACAGGGTGCTACTGGTGGTTGGGTGATGCCGAGTCTTATATTCAAGTGGTTCCCTTTGTGTGAGTTCTCACTATTTGATACTCCTTAGGGTTAGTTCTCTGGTAGTCTAGGGTCTGGGGTCAGTGCTCCCTTTCCAAAGGCTCAGGGCTTGATCTCTGGTCAGGAATAAGATAACACTTGTTGTTATGGCATTAAGTGAGATTAAAACAAATATTCAAAAACGAGAAACCAAAGATGAACCCCAGAAAAATGGCAGTTACAAAATCAGGCAAATAATAATTAAAATAATGGAATATATACATATATATCCATGAGCAAAATAAAAACAGTCCAACAAAAATAAAGTACCCAGAGAACAAAGGAAATCAAAAATTATACTTACCAGTTAAGAACAAAACTAACTAAAGCACAAAGTGGAAAGCAAAACTAAAGCAAGGTGCCAAGAGGGAAATAAAGCAATGAAAACAAAGCTAACAAATGCTGAGAGGAAAGGAAAGAAAGAAAAGGAAGAAAGAATAGTTATGCAAAGTTAAATAGAGGTAGATGAAGAAGATTTATACACATTAAAGATTAACTACAAGGGGAAAAGAACAGTAGGAAAGGCAAACAAAGGAACAAATGTAGAAAAAATATAATAGGTTTTAAAAATTAAAGTTAAAATTATAAAGTAGAGGGGGAAAAAAAAGAACAGAAGAAGAAAGAAAAAAGGAAAACACCAAGAACTGCAAAAGCCCAACACAGAGGCAGAGGTTTATAACAACAATAAAAAATGTGACCGAGGGGAAAAAAGCTCAAAGCTTACTCAGGTTTCATAGTGCCAATAAAATTGACAAATACAACATAGATGGGGGGAAAGGGAAAAAAAGAAAAGAAAGAATCTACAGAACAAGTCAAAACATAAGAATAATAAATGTTTTTCCTGAGTCACTGCTGTCAGAGTCCTTTCCCTTGCTGGGAGTCCTAGTCCACCTCACCTCCCTATGATGCCCTCAAACACTGCTGATCTCTGGACCTGTTGTGGGGGCAGCTCAGGTTCTAATCTGGTCCTACTCTGTGTTCTTGCCTGCAATGTCCACAGCTATCAGCACTAGTGCATTTTCTTTTGTGGGAGCTCTCAATGACCTTTTACATATTCCATGGACACAGAGTCTGCCTAGTTTATTCTGTGGTTCAATCTGCAGCTTGTACAGCTGGTGGGAGGGTTTGAGTCTTCTTCATTAGTCACACTGACCCCTGGGTTTTTATTCTGGTTTTATTTCCACCTCTGGATGTGGGTCATCAACTGGGGTTTGCTTCTGAGGCTTCCCTGGAGGACTTGGGTTTGCCCCTGTGAGGGCCAGTTTGCAGGTGGTGCAGCTGCTTAGGTTGCAGGGGTTCTGGCAACACCAGGTACTCAGGGGAGTTGGCAGCTAGGGCAGCAGGAAATATAGTGCTCTAGAAGGGTATGGAAACCAATATTGGCCAATATGCTTCAGTATTCTTTCCCGGAGAACCCCTCTCCCTGACAGAGAAGCCTGGAAGGCCACAGTCTACAGGGCTGCAAAAAGTTGGACACTACCAAAGCAACCCTGTGCACATAGATGCAAGACATTTTTTGCCTATGGCAGCTCTACCCCAGTGAGAGTATGAAGGTGGCACAGCTGCTTGGCTTGTGGGGACCCTAGCGGCACCAAGTGTGCAGGGACACGGACTGCCTCCAATGCAAGAGTTATGGCCCTATCAGAGTCTTTTTTCAAGCCTCTTGTAGCTGGCAATCAGAAGGCCTCTTTGGCCAGTCTTTCTCCATAGCTCCACCCATTCAGGCACATAGAGGGGTCCCCTTGCCTGAATCCTTCTCTGTTGTTCAGTGCATCAGGCATTTGATGGGCCAGCCTCTCTATTGTTTAGCTGCCAATGCTGGCTTGGTGGGGGGAGAGAGGCTATGGTGATGGCTCCACCCACTACATGTGACTCAGAAGTATCACCTTGCTTCCATGGCTGCCTGGCTTTCCTCCTCCACAGGTATTTCCCACCACAATCTCCTCCCTTACATTCCCTCGATCCATTTCTCTGCAGTCAACAGCAGCCCTTACCCTGGGATTGCTCCACAATCCCTAAACTCCAGCTCCCAGGCACTGTACCTTCCAGGGGATCTATGACCCTGTCCAGGGTTTGTATGGCTGTGGCAAGGACTGTCTGATTCTCATTCCATTTAGGCTGCCACAGATCAGCTGTTTCACTCTCAGCCTTAAATGTTTCTCCTCTGACTCAGACAATTGCCCCGATGTGGTGACTGGACCCCTGCTTCAGTTTCCCCACCTGCTCAGGGCAGGTCCAGCCCTACTAACATTTCTGTTTTTCCTCCTAGTTCCTTCATCCTACTGAGTTTTGTGTAGGTCTATATATTCTTTTCCACTGGTCAGGTATTCTTGTCCACTCTCAGCTGGTGTTCTGCAGGCACTTCTGTGTCTGAAGGTGTATTCCTGATGTATCCGTGGAGAAAGATGTACTCCATGTCCACCAACTCCTCCACCATCTTGTTCTCCCTAGTGAAAGATGAATTAAACCAGAATCTGTAGAGATGAGATCTATATATGAGGTTGGTGGGGTGGTTTGTTTATTTGTTTGTTTTTTCAAGCTCTCCAGAGGACTCCAATATTCAGCCAAAATTAAGACCAATGTTCAAGCAATGTTTCAGAACCTTGAACAACTAGATACAGAATAGGCAGAAGTGAGAAAAAATAATAATAGAGACATTGTTCACTTTTTACTAAAGACATGATCACTTTTTACTAAAGAGACAGAAAAGTAGAAAAAAACAGGAGGAAAAAAAGTACAAAGCATCAAGAGAAAATTCCATTCTTATTTAAAATAGTGTTCTCAAACCAAAATGACATATAGGGTTCAGATAGAAAATGCTAAGAAAAGAAACAGACAAGGTTTGTTATGTAATGGTCGTTTAAGTTTACTCTTTTGACAAAGACCCTCTTTGCATATAGAGTACCCTCCAGTTACACATACATACACACGGACACATGCACACACACACACACACACACATTCTTTGATTCTTCTAGAAAAGCCATGACCTTCTAGGTCTGGATTTTACTTTTCTACTTTTTTTGTTCCGTTTTGTTTCTTTATATGGAATCATAAATTGTCAGAGGAGGAGTTTTGGAACTTTATGTTTATCCTTCCTTTTTTTTTAATTTTTAAAAATTAATGTATTTATTTTAATTGGAGGTTAATTACTTTATAATATTGTGGTGGTTTTTGCCATACATTTACATGAATCAACCATGGGTGCACATGTGTCCCCCATTCTGAACCCCCTCGCACCTCCCTCCCTATCCCCTCCCTCTGGGTTGTCCCAGTGCACTGGCTTTGAGTGCCCTGTTTCATGCCTTGAACTTGGACCAGTCATCTACTTTACATCTGGTAATATATATGTTTCAGTACTGTTCTCTCAAATCATCCCACCCTTGCCTTCTCCCACAGAGTCCAAGTCTGTTCTTTATATCTGTCTATTTGGCTGTCTCGCATATAGGGTCATCATTACCACCTTTCTAAATTCCATATTATATGTGTTAATATACTGTATTGGTGTTTTTCTTTCTGACTTACTTCATTCTGTACTTTTAATGGGAAAATATTCTTACGACTTAATTGTATTTTCCTTTTTATTCGACTATAAGAAAAACAAGATGATGATAAATGGAAATTTGGGGTGGAGGGGAACACCATGAAGGTTAAACAGAACACATCTGTAGGATGATTTTGGCATAGATTACATCAACTCGCAACTATATGAAATTAGCAAAATAATTCAAAACATGCGAAAATTTATGTCTCACTTCAAAACTAAGATCAAATTAATTCTCAGGCTTAAATGTGCTCTATGATTTATGAGGTATTTAAAGGGGAGAGATCTTTTCACTATTTATCATCAGGTTTCCTACTTCCCAGTCAAATTACATTAGCAAATCTCTGTTTTGCAAAGCATCTGTTGGCCTGATCCCTATAGTTCACACAATGCAAAAAAAAAAAAAAAAAAAAAAAAAAACTGTAGCAATTACATGGACAATTCATGATGAACAGGGCATTGGCATAGCATTTGGGATATTCCATTATCATTTTCATTACAATGTAGGCAAATTATTTATTGGAAACCTAGATAAAGCAGTTCATATTTATCAGGCAAAACCACAGAGGATCTATGCAAATAGCTCAACCTTTTCTGCCACTTGAGTTATTTCAGTCAGTTCATCATGGAAAGCACCTTTCATTAAGCAAAGGAGTCTGACTGTGAAGGACTAAACCAAACAAAAGCTCTTTTTATCCAATCAATCATGGGAAAATAGATAGTACCCATATTATCTAATTTATTTATAACAGATTTGTCATTGAAAAAAAAAAAAAAAAAAAAAGGAGAGAAATTTGCTTTCTCCGTAAACAAAGTAAATCATTTTTATGTTATTTCTTTAAAAGGAGGATCCTTCAGGCATCTGGTTGTATCCAATCACTCTGGATGCTCTCATTTTAAATAGCATTCATCCTGGTAGATTGAGAAGCCAGTTTTTCATTCTATCCCATTGCACTCCTGTGAGCTCTGTATACTACTCTTTCCAACAAATGGAAAGCCCTGGACCATGCTTTCTGTGACTTTGAAGAGGAGAAGCATTAAGGCATAATGTCAAAAATATTTACAGTTGCCAACAATTCCACCTCTGAGCTAAAGTTATAAATACTTAACTAAATTCCAAAGGAATATTTATGAGATGTTTTTCCCTCGAGAAAGAATTGCTATCTCCAAAAACCCCTGTTGTAAAAAATATATATATAACCAGTTTGAAAAATGTATATTTCTTTCTGGGTTCACAGAACTTTAGAATCTATGATACAAGAGGACTAGGGCTCATCTCTCCAACCCTAAGGGCTGCCTGGGTGCCATAGGTAAAACTCGGAGGCTTGGGCTGCTCTAAGTGCTAGTGCAGACTGCCCTGGCTGCAGGCCTCTCTGATTAATCCTGATTCTTACAAAGTGGCTACAACCTGCCCATCAATTGGGAACTGGGATAGCATCACTATTCATATTGGAAGGCTATGCAAATCGATTTCCAAAGATTTCTGAGACTGATTAACCACATGGGCACCCAGAGACCACCAAATGTCACTGCACACAGTTCATTCTATATCCTGAATATTCTATGCTTGCCTTCCCTGAGTATAATAAGAACCAATACAGAGGAAAACTCTAGTGATAAAAAAGACACGTGGTAGATGGCTAATTTAGAATTGATAAACAGAAAGTTTCCCCCAAGTGGGAAATGTTGCCTTTTGCAGTTATCAAGTGTGTGTTTGTGTGTCTGTTTTATTTAGGTGAAATTCATATAACATAAAACTAACCTTTTAAAAAATTTTTTTGTCTTTTAATTGGTGGAAAATTGCTTTACAATTTTGTGTTGGTTTCTGCAATACAACAACATGAATCAGTTATAATTATATATATATATATAATATATATATTATATATATATTCCTTCCCTCCTGAGCCTCCCTCCCCTCCTACCCCTCTAGATTATCACAGAGCACCAGGCTGGACTCCTTGTATTTTTTAGCAGCTTCCCACTGGGTATCTATCTTACACATGGTAGTATATATGTAAGGTTTCTTTCTCAATTCGTCCCACCCTCACATCCCCCCTCTGTGTCCACAAGTCCTTTATTTACTAGATTCATTTGTGCCATTTTTCTAGATTCCGTATATATACATTAATATATGCTTGTTTTTCTCTGTCTGACTCACTTCACTCTGCAAAAGAGCTCTAGATTCATCTACCTCACTACAACTGACTCAAATTTGTTCGTTTTTAAATGGCTGAATAATATTCCGTTGTATAAATGTATCACAACTTCTTTACCCATTCATCTGTCAATGGACATCTAGGTTGCTTCCATGTCCTGGCTATTGTAAATACTGACTGCTGCAGTGAGCACTGGGGTACATTTGTCTTTTAGAACTGTGGTTTTCTCAGAGTATATGCTCAGTAATGGGATTGCTGGGTCATATGGTAGATGATGGAGGCCTGGAGTGCTGCGGTTCATGGGGCTGCAGAGTCGGACACGACTGAGCTACTGAACTGAACTGATGGTAGATGTATCCCTAGTTTTCAAAGGAATTTCCATATTGTTTTCTATAATGGCTGTATTAGTTTGCATTCCCACCAATGGTGCAGGAGGGTTCCCTTTTCTTCATATCCTCTCCAGCGTTTGTTGTTTGTAGATTTTTGAGGATGGCCATTCTGATAGGTGTGAGGTGATATTTCATTATAGTTTCAATTTGCATTTCTCTAATAATGAGTGATGTTGAACATCTTTCCATGTGTTTATCGGCCATCTGTAGGTCTTCTTTGGAGAAATGTCTGTTTAGGTCTTCCGCCCATTATTTTTTATTGGATTGTTTGTTTTTCTGATATTGAGCTATATGAGCTGCTTGTATATTTTGGAGATTAACCTTTTGTCAGTTTCTTCAATTGCAATTATTTTCTCCCATTCTGAGGGTTGTCTTTTCATTTTGTTTATAGTTTCCTTTGTTATGCAAAAGCTTTTAAGTTTTATTAGGTCCCATTTGTTTATTTTTTATTTCCATTAATCTGAGGGGTGGATCAGAGAGAATCTTGCTACAATTTATGTCAAAGAGTTTACTGCCTACATCTTCCTCTAAGAGCATTACAGTTTCTGCCCTTAGATTTAAGTCTTTAATCCATTTTGAGTTTATTTTAGTGTATGGTGTTAGTAAGTGTTCTAATTTCATTCTTTTGCACGTGGCTGTCCAGTTTTCTCAACACCACTTATTGAAGAGGCTGTCTTTTCTCTATTATATATTCTTGCCTCCCTTATCAAAGATAAGGTACCCATAGGTGTATGGGTTTATCTGGGCTTTTATTGGTCTATATTTCTGTTATTGTACCAATACTACACTGTCTTGATGACTGTAGCTTTGTAGTATAATTTGAAGTCAGGGAGGTTGATTCTTCCAGCTCTGTTTTTCTTTCTCACAATTGCTTTGGCCATTTGGGGTCTTCTCTATTTCCATACAAATTATGAAATTTTTTGTTCTAGTTCTGTGTGAAATACCCTTGGTAATTTGATAGGGATTGCATTGAATCCATAGATTGCTTTGGGTAGTATAATCATTTTGACAATATCAATTCTTCCAATCCAAGAACATGGTATATCTCTCCAGACAAAGATATCACACACAAAAAGAGAAAATTACAGGTCAATACCACTATGAACAGGGTGCAAAAATCCTCAGCAAAATTCTAGCAAACAGAATCCAACAAACATTAAAAGAATCATACACCACAATCAAGTGGGGTTTATCCCAAGGATACAAGGATTCTCCAATATATGCAAATCATGCACGCATGTTAGAACATGCTTTAAATACCACTGGATTTAGCTTATTCATTCCTTCCCAAGGAAGAAGTATACCATACAGTGGACTCCTCCATACTAAGAACTGTGCTGGGACAGTGCACTGCAAAATTAGAAAACGTACAAAGTCTGCTTTAGGGAACCTCCAGACCTTCTTACCAGAATTCTTCTCCTGCCTTGTTTTGCTCGGGTGTCCAGTGAATTTCTGTATGTCCCCATAGCCAAACCTGCCCTTACCAAGAGGACACCGAAATCCTAAAACTTCCTCATTTCTGAGCAACCTAGTGCTTAATGTCCAGTGCTTTACTGACTGCTTTTCTTCAAGATTTTAAAAATTTTTATTTATTGATTTTTTTTGACTGTGCTCGGTTTTCATTGCCGTGCAAGCTTTTCTCTAGTTGCAGTGAGAGGGGGGTACTCTCTAGCATCGGTGCGTGGACTTCCCATTGCAGTGGCTTCTCCTGTTGAGGGGCACAGGATGTAGGGCATACCAGCTTCAGTAGTTGTGGCATGTGGACTCAGTAGTTTTACCTCCCAGGCTCTAGAGCACAGGCTTAGTTGCTCCACAGCATGTGGGATCTTCCCGGATCAGGGATCAAACCCTGTCTTCTGCTTTGGCAGGTGGGTTCTTTATCACTGAGCTACCAGGATTGCTTTTAATTACACGATAAACAACTCAAAACTATTAAGCTAAAGGTTAATGATGAGAGAAGACTCAAACCTCCTGCAGGCTGAAGGGTAGAACGAACTTGGGACCTCAGGGTTCTTTCTGTGCTCCTGAAACCACCACTGTGGTCCGTTAGCTTGTGAAGTTGATCCTGAGAATGTGTTTACTTTATGCTTAAGAGATTACAAGTGTTACTCTAGGGTGGAAATTTCACTCCAGATTCACCCATTCTCAAACGGAAGATGCTTGTGGCTGTTTCTGACTCCAGGGATACTGTCTTTAGCATCCAGGCATCCGTACTTCTTGAAAGCAACTGGGTAAATTTCAGCCACAATCAAGGTTGACTCCCTCTCTGTGGAGATTCTAATCAGGTGACCAATGAGGGTCAACCTGTTTCTCAAGTTCTATGATATTCAGTGAAACTTCTCTTTCTCCACAATCATGAGAGAAAATTACATCCTACTGTCTGTTCTGTTAGCCTCTTCTAAGGCCCCCAAATTTTTAGGCATTGATTTTTAGTACCAAGCATGACATCCAGGCCTTAAATCAGATTTCGTTTTTTCCTAATGCTCACCATTGATGAATGAGAGGTTGAGGCCTGCGTGACTCCGTTCCATTACTGAAATGAATTGAAAGGCCTCAAAAAAGCATCCTCAGCCAAGCCATCAATAATGTAAAAATATGGTCCCCGCGGATTGCAAAAGTGATGTCTATTTCGATGGGAACATCCTGTGTGGCCTTTGTGTGTGAGGAGGTGACTGTTTAATTAAGAAAGAGCACTGTCCCTGGCAGGACAAAGCAGCTTTCCAAACTCAATCGTCGTCTTAACTAGAGCACGTCTGCCACCTAGTGTTCAGAGCTAGCATAACATTCTGTCAGTCTTCAGGGAGAAGTGGCTGCTTATTTCAGGCCTACTTCAGTTTTACTTTCTTTAGTTAAGGTCGTTTCCGGAATGCTTGGGGGTAACAGTGGGAGGTATTATTTCTGAGTAACACCTAAACACTAAACCTAAAAATACAAACACTTGCACTCATCACTCACTCACTCACTAAGGACTGTAGTATTTTGGTGTTGAAATTTATATTTCATAAAATACAATTCAATCAAAATGTTCTGTCCCTGGGAAATGTCTGGGGCTCACAGCTCAGCAGACTAAAGAGCCCTCTTTCCCTGGATGATAGTTATAAAGACACTAAATAGAATAAACATGAACTTACAGGGAGATATTGAGGAACAGCTGTTAGATGTAGGGGTAAAGGATCTTGTCAAAACAAAGACATAGGTGTATCTTATGTGGTTTAATGCCCTTTCCCCAGCCAGAGTAAGAGCTGCCCTACAGCTAATGTAAGTGGGGATGGATCACCAGGTAATGGATTCAGAGAGAGAAACCTATGGGGATAACTAACTCTTTCTTCCTCATGGTGCCACCTCTACAGTGCAGTCTATCTTCTTTGCACTCTTCCAGGTTCAAGATGAAAAAGGGCTAACAGCTATCAGGAGAATTTATCCAGGCACCACTGAAATTAACTGGTGTCAATTAAGCACTTACGACATACCAGGCCCTGTGCTTCACCTACATTACTACCCCAGTGAGACAGAATCAACTGTCAGTACCCTGTGCCAGTCAGCCTGGAAGAACTAAAGGTCTTCCCTACATGCAGGGAATTCCCGCATCCCAATTTTCCTTGGTACCAAAAGCCAAAGGAAAGTTTGGATAAAAGTTTTTAAGGATGCCAGGACTGAATCCAGCCAACGGGCAGCCAGTTCTAGAATCTGGGCTCTTGAACACTGCACTACACTCCCCTCCTGCAGCACAACGTTATACATTCTCCCTGACGGCTTATTCTCAGCCCAGTAAAAACAAAAGAGAAATATCTCAATCTGATGCCATTTAAACTTAAATCAGACACTGAACAACACCACTTTTCCCTAAAAAAAAAGAAAAGAAGGAAAACCATTATAGAAATGTCTAATTCTTACCCTAATTCTCACAGCTGTTGCTGAAAGCATGGTTCAGTGCCATGATGAAGAAGGAAACCACAAAACCATTCCTGGGCCACCAACTCTGACAGCAGCAAGCCCAGGATGGCTGTCCTGGCTATAACAATGATGTACATCTCACAGCCTCAGTCCTTCTCTTGGTTACACAAAATGACCACTGCATAATATTTAAAGTTCCTTTCTACTGGATTGGACAATATCAGTATAATGCATTCACATTATTTATAAACATTTGCAAATATTTACAGTTTGCCAAGCAATTTAAGACAAAAAATGTAAAGATAATCTAAATCAGTGAGCATTTTCCATGGTTTTAATTTCTTATATTGGAATTGTTTTACTCATATATGTTGGACTATTCCTCACAACAGAAAAAAAATGTATATCTAGCTTGTGAAATAGCTTTAGGAAGACAGAGCTCCCAGGGTTTAAGTCAATAGTTCAAGATCTTGCTAATCATCAAAACTTCCTGCCCAGATTTTCAGAAATACAGGTTCCCAGGCTCCATCCTGAAGCATCTGAATCTAATTCTTCTGAGAGCCCAATGTTTATCAATATAATTTTTCAAAACTCCCAGTGATTCTGATGGTCAGTCAGGTTTGAGATCCTCTGCTGCAGACCACAGGAGGAGCCCTTCTCTTTCTTTCTCTGTTCCTTTTTTTTTTTTTTAATCTTTCTCTGTTCCTATATTGGGTCATTTAATGGGAAATTTCAGAATTAATTTTACCCTAAATGTTAAGGGGAAAGTTTCTGCCAGCCCTTGGTTCCTCTTTCCCTCACTTGCTTCCACCAGAGAAGAGGAATGACCTGTCTTAGTTGGCGAAGTTGAAGGAAGGTCACTGCATGTGCATGACCTGTCCTCTGGTTGCTGCTGGCTCCCAAGTAGACCAAAGCAGGAACATCTCCTCCAATCTGCTTCTGCTTCCAGGCTCTAAGAAGCCCTAAAATGGCCCCTTCTTCAAGGCTTTTCTCTCGGCCCTCTGACTCTTGGCTATTTAAACTTGAAGGGCTATGACCCTCCAATTGCCTTAATATGCATCACATCAAAGGGACTGACATTCTTAAGTTATCAGTCAAGATGACATCCTAAGCAAGATGTTATTTAATTGGATATTTGGAAATCATCCAAGTTCACATGAGACTGAGGGAAAGGAAACTCATTAACTGGCAAATAAAATGCATTTTCACCTATAGGAATATTGATTTGGCCATATGAATGAAAGATAACTGATTTATCTTACCAGCAGAAATATATCATTTGGGCCTTTGGGTCTATATTGTACTGTAATGTCAAACATTTGAAAGGTAAATTCTTCCAACAAGTTCCAAATTTATTCCTCTCACAATGAAAA
This sequence comes from Bos mutus, assembly GCF_027580195.1. Classification (NCBI taxonomy): domain Eukaryota; kingdom Metazoa; phylum Chordata; class Mammalia; order Artiodactyla; family Bovidae; genus Bos; species Bos mutus. The sequence goes on from NC_091642.1 coordinate 50,363,487, forward strand.
TTTATTCCTGTGTGATTTTCCCATGGTAGAACACACAAAAAATATATTGCTAGATGCCTTTATAAGACAGCAGGAAATATGATTACCTCTTTGATATTCTTTTTACCAAAAAATGGACTGGAAAGCATAAGGGACATTTAGTCACATCTAGAGGGAGAGAAATTTAACTAACTTGCTATTATTTCCTTATGAAAATGTCAAAAAGAGAGAAACTCTTCTAAATAGCTTTTTCTGTTTGTTACATCTTTCTTCCTAGAGAAAAAGACAATAGTTGAGTGATGATGACAAGAAAAAATATATTGTAATTTATGCTTTTTCTGCATGACTCACGTGAAAGACAATAAAAGGAAAGAATAAAATTCTTATTTTAAATCACAAGAATAAGATTACAACTATCATAGCAGTGTAATATGTGAAAGAAACTTCTTGGGATATTAAATTAAGAGAATACTGTTGGCCCACCATATTCATAGGTTCCACATCCATGGATTCAACCAATCTGTGAATCAAAACCATTTGGAAAAAAAATTTTTTTCTAGAATGTGCCAAAAGGCAAGTGAATTTGCCAGACACCAACAACTATTTACATGGCTTTTACATTGTATTTACAAACATTTACATAGCATTTATGTTATATTAGGTATTATACATAATCTGGACAGGATTTGACCTAAATCAAATCTCTTATGATTATATATAGAGGAAGTGACAAATAGATTCAAGGGATTAGATCTTATTTTTTTTTCTGTGTTTTATTTTTTTATTTTACTTTTTATAATATAAATTTATTTATTTTAATTGGAAGCTAATTACATTACAATAGTGTATTGGTTTTGCCATACATCGACATGAATCTGCCACGGGTGTACTCATGTTCCCCATCCTGAACCCCGCCTCCTACCTCCCTCCCTATACTGTCCCTTGAGGTCATCCCAGTGCACCAGCCCCAAGCATTCTGTATCATGCATCAAACCTGGATTTGTGATCCATTTCACATATGATAATATACATGTTTCAATGCCATTCTCACAAGTCATCCCATCCTCGCCCTCTCCCACAGAGTCCAAAAGACTGTTCTATACATCTGTGTCTCTTTTGCTGTCTCGCATACAGAGTTATCATTACCATCATTCTAAATTCCATATATATGCGTTGCTGCTGCTGCGTTGCTTCAGTCGTGTCCGACTCTGTGCGACCCCATAGACGGCAGCCCACCAGACTTCCCGTCCCTGGGATTCTCCAGGCAAGAACACTGGAGTGGGTTGCCATTTCCTTCTCCAATGCATGAAAGTGAAAAGTGAAAGTGAAGTCGCTCAGTCGTGTCCGACTGTAGCGACCCCATGGACTTCAGCCTACCAGGCTCCTCCGTCCATGGGATTTTCTAGGCAAAAGTACTGGAGTGGGGTGCCATTGCCTTCTCCTATATATGCGTTAGTATACTGTATTGGTGTTTTTTCTTTCTGACTTACTTCACTCTGAATAATAGGCTCCAGTTTCATCCACCTCATTAGAACTGATTCAAATATATTCTTTTTAATGGTTGAGTAATACTCCATTGTGTATATATACCACAGCTTTCTTATCCATTTGTCTGCTGATGGACATCTAATTTGCTTCCACGTCCTGGCTATTGTAAACAGTACTGCGATAAATATTGGGGTACACGTGTCTCTTTCAATTCTGGTTTCCTCGGTGTTTATGCCCAGCAGTGGGATTACTGGGTCATATGGCAGTTCTATTTCCAGTTTTTTAAGGAATCTCCACACTGTTCTCCATAGTGGCTGTACTAGTTTGCATTCCCACCAACAGTGTAAGAGGGTTCCCTTTTCTCCACACCCTCTCCAGCACTTATTGCTTATAGACTTTTGGATAGCGGCCATTCTGACTGGAGTGAAATGGTACCTCATTGTGGTTTTGATTTGCATTTCTCTGATAATGAGTGATGTTGCACATCTTTCCATGTGTTTGTTAGCCATCTGTATGTCTTCTTTGGAGAAATGTCTGTTTAGTTCTTTGGCCCATTTTTTGATAGGGTCATTTATTTTTCTGGAATTGAGCTGCAAGAGCTGCTTGTATATTTTTAAGATTAATTCTTTGTCATTTGCTTCATTTGCTATTATTTTCTCCCATTCTGAAGGTTGTCTTTTCACCTTGTTTATAGTTTCTTTTGTTGTGCAGAAGCTTTTAAGCTTAGTTAGGTCTCATTTGTTTATTTTTGCTTTTATTTCCAATATTCTGGGAGGTGGGTCATAGAGGATCCTGCTGTGATTTATGTCGGAAAGTGTTTTGCCTATGTTCTCCTCTAGGAGTTTTATAGTTTCTGGTCTTATATTTAGATTTTTAATCCATTTTGAGTTTATTTTTGTGTATGGTGTTAGAAAATGTTCTAGTTTCATTCTTTTACAAGTGGTTGACCAGTTTTCCCAGCACCACTTGTTAAAGAGATTGTCTTTTCTCCATTATATATTCTTGCCTCCTTTGTCAAAGATAAGGTGTCTATAGGTGCATGGATTTATCTCTGGGCTTTCTATTTTGTTCCATTGATCTATATTTCCATCTTTGTGCCAGTACCAAACTGTCTTAATGACTGTGGCTTTGTAGTAGAGCCTGAAGTCAGGCAGGTTGATTCCTCCAGTTCCATTCTTCTTTCTCAAGACTGCTTTGGCTATTCAAGGTTTTTTGTATTTCCATACAAATTGTGAAATTATTTGTTTTAGTTCTGTGAAAAATACCGTTGGTAGCTTGATAGGGATTGCACTGAATCTATAGATTGCTTTGGGTAGTATACTCATTTTCACTATATTGATTCTTCCAATCCATGAACACGGTATATTTCTCATCTATTAGTGTCCTCTTTGATTTCTTTCACCAGTGTTTTATAGTTTTCTATATATAGGTCTTTTGTTTCTTTAGGTAGATATATTCCTAAGTATTTTATTCTTTTCATTGCAATGGTGAATGGAATTGTTTCCTTAATTTCTCTGTTTTCTCATTGTTAGTGTATAGGAATGCAAGGGATTTCTGTGTGTTGATTTTATATCCTGCAACTTTACTATATTCATTGATTAGCTCTAGTAATTTTCGAGTGGAGTCTTTAGGGTTTTCCATGTAGAGGATCATGTCATCTGCAAACAGTGAGAGTTTTACTTCTTCTTTTCCAATTTGGATTTATTTTATTTATTTTTCTGCTTTGATTGCTGTGGCCAAAACTTCCAAAACTATGTTGAATAGTAGTGGTGAGAGTGGGCACACTTGTCTTGTTCCTGACTTTAGGGGAAATGCTTTTCAATTTTTCACTATTGAGGATAATGTTTGCTTTCCGTTTGTCATATATAGCTTTTATTATGTTGAGGTATGTTCCTTCTATTCCTGCTTTCTGGAGGCTTTTTTTCATAAATGGATGTTGAACTTTGTCAAAGGGTTTCTCTGCATCTACTGAGATAATCATATGGCTTTTATTTTTCAATTGTTAGTGTGGTGTATTACATTGATTGATTTGCAGATGTTGAAGAATCCTTTCATCCTGGCATAAAGCCCACTTGGTCATGATGTATGATCTTTTAAATGTGTTGTTGGATTCTGATTGCTAGAATTTTGTTAAGGATTTTTGCATCTATGTTCATCAGTGATATTGGCTTACAGTTTTTTTTTTTTTTTTTTCGTGGCATCTTTGTCAGGTTTTGGTATTAGGGTGATGGTGGCCTCATAGAATGAGTTTGGAAGTTTACCTTCCTCTGCAATTTTCTGGAAGAGTTTGAGTAGGATAGGCGTTAGCTTTTCTCTAAATTTTTGGTAGAATTCAGCTGTCTGGACCTGGGCTTTTGTTTGCTGGAAGATTTCTGATTACAGTGTCAATTTCCATGCTTGCAATGGGTCTGTTAAGATTTTCTATTTCTTCCTGGTTCAGTTTTGGAAAGTTGTACTTTTCTAAGAATTTGTCCATTTCTTCCAAGTTGTCCATTTTATTGGCATATAATTGCTGATAGTAGTCTCTTATGATCCTTTGTATTTCTGTGTTATCTCTTGTGATCTCTCCATTTTCGTTTCTAATTTTATTGATTTGATTTTTCTCCTTTTGTTTCTTGATGAGTCTGGCTAATGTTTGGTCAATTTTATTTATCCTCTCAAAATACCAGCTTTTGGCTTTGTTGATTTTTGCTATGGTCACTTTTGTTTCTTTTGCATTTATTTCTGCCCTGGTTTTTAAGATTTCACTAACCCTGGGATTCTTAAGGGATTAGATCTGATAGAGTGCTGGAAGAACTATGGACAGGTTTGTGACACTGTACAGGAGACAGTGATCAAGACCCTCCCCAAGAAAAGGAAAGGCAAAATGGTTGTCTGAGGAAGCTTTACAAATAGCTGAGAAAAGAAGAGAAGCTAAAGACAAAGGAGAAAAGGAAAAATATACCTATCTGAATGCAGAGTTCCAAAGAATAGCAAGAAGACATAAGAAAGCCTTCCTCAGTGATCAATGCAAAGAAATAGAGTAAAATTATAGAATGGGAAAGACGAGAGATCTCTTCAAGAAATTAGAGATACAAAGGGAATATTTCATGCAAAGATGGATACAATAAAGGACAGAGATGGTATGGACCTAACAGAAGCAGAAGATATTAAGAAGAGATGGCAAGAATACACAGAAGAACTATACAAAAAAGACCTTAATTACCCAGATAACCACGATGGTGTGATCACTCACCTAGAGCCAGACATCCTGGAGTCTGAAGTCAAGTGGGCCTTAGGAAACATCACTATGAATAAAGCTAGTGAAGAAGATGTAATTCCAGCTGAGCTATTTCAAATACTAAAAGATGATGCTGTGGAAATGCTGCTCTCAATATGTCAGCAAATTTGGAAAACTAAGCAGTGGCCACAGGACTGGAAAAGGTCAGTTTTCATTCCAATCTCAAAGAAAGGCATGCCAAAAATGTTCAAACTACCATACAATTACACTCATCTCACATGCTAACAAAGTAATGCTCAAAATTCTCCAAACCAGGCTTCAACAGTAGTGAACTGTGAACTTCCAGATGTTCAAGCTCTATTTAGAAAAGGCAGAGGAACCAGAGATCAAATTGCCAACATCCACTGGATCATCAAAAAAGCAAGAGAGTTCCATAAAAACATCTACTTCTTTATTGACTATGCCAAAGCCTTTGACTGTGTGGATCACAATAAACTGTGGAAAATTCTGAAAGAGATGGGAATACCAGACCACCTGACCTGCCTCCTGAAAAATCTGTATGCAGGTCAAGAAGCAACAGCTGGAACTGGACATGGAACAACAGACAGGTTCCAAATTGGGAAAGGAATATGTCAAGGCTGCATATTGTCAGCCAGCTTATTTAACCTATATGCAGTCATGCGAAATGCTGGGATGGATGAAGCATAAGCTGGAATCAAGATTGCCAGGAGAAGTATCAATAACCTCAGATATGCAGATGACACTACCCTTTTGGCAGAAATCAAAGAGGAACTAAAGAGCCTCTTGATGAAAGTGAAAGAGGAGAGTGAAAAAGTTGGGTTAAAGCTCAACATTCAGAAAACTAATATCATGGCATCTGGTCGCATCACTTCATGGCAAATAGATGGGAAAACAATGGAAACAATGAGAGACTTTATTTTCTTGGGCTCCAAAATCACTGCAGATTGTGACTGCAGCCATGAAATTAAAAGACACTCGCTCCTTGGAAGAAAAGTCATAACCAACCTAGACAGCATATTAAAAAGCAGAGACATTACATTGCTGACAAAGGTCTAAAGCTATGGTTTTTCCAGTGGCCATGTATGGATGTGAGAGTTGGGCCATAAAGAAAGCTAAGCACCGAAAAATTGGTGCTTTTGAACTGTGGTGTTGGAGAAGACTCTTGAGAGTCCCTTGGACTGCAAGGAGATCCAACTAGTCTATCCTAAAAGAAATCAGTCATGCATATTCATTGGAAGGACTGATGTTGAAGCTGAAACTCTAATACTCTGGCTACCTGATGCAAAGAACTGAGGCATGGGGAAAGACCTTGATCCTGGGAAAGACTGAAGGCAGGAGGAGAAGGGGACGACAGAGGATGAGATGGTTGGATGGCATCACCAACTCAATGGACAGGAGTTTGAACAAGCTCTTGGAGTTGGTGATGAACAGGGAAGCCTGATATCCTGCAGTCCATGGGGTCATAAAGAGTTGGACATGACTGAGCGACTGAACTGAACTGAACTGGAAAGAATTTTAAAGTATATGGGAGGATATGTATAGTTCAGTTCAGCTCAGTCGTGTCCGACTCTTTGCGACGCCATGAATCACAGCATGCCAGGCCTCCCTGTCCATCACCAACTCCCAGAGTTCACTCAGACTCATGTCCATCGAGTCAGTGATGCCATCCAGCCATCTCATCCTCTGTCGTCCACTTCTCCTCCTGCCTCCAATCTTTCCCAGCATCAGAGTCTTTTCCAATTAGTCACCACTTCGCATGAGGTGGCCAATGTACTGGAGTTTCAGCTTTAGTATCATTCCTTCCAAAGCAATCCCAGGGCTGATCTCCTTCAGAATGGACTGGTTGGATCTCCTTGCACTCCAAGGGATTCTCAAGAGTCTTCTCCAACACCACAGTTCAAAAGCATCAATTCTTCGGCACTCAGCCGTCTTCACAGTCCAACTCTCACATTCATACATGACCACAGGAAAAACCATAGCCTTGACTAGACAGACCTTTGTTGGTAAAGTAATGTCTCTCCCTTTGAATATAGTATCTAGGTTGGTCATAACTTTCCTTCCAAGGAGTAAGCGTCTTTTCATTCCATGGCTGCAATCACCATCTGCAGTGATTTTGGAGCCCCCAAAAATAAAGTCTGACACTGTTTCCACTGTTTCCCCATCTATTTCCCATGAAGTGATGGGACCGGATGCCATGATCTTCATTCTCTGAATGTTGAGCTTTAAGACAACTTTTTTACTCTCCTCTTTCACTTTTATCAAGCGGCTTTTTAGTTTCTGTTCACTTTCTGCCATAAAGGTGGTGTCATCTGCATATCTGAGGTTATTGATATTTCTCCCGGCAATCTTGATTCTAGCTTGTTTCTTTCAGTCCAACGTTTCTCATGATGTACTCTGCATAGAAGTTAAATAAGCAGGGTAACAACATACAGCCTTGATGTACTCCTTTTCCTATTTGGAACCAGTCTGTTGTTCCATGTCCAGTTCTAACTGTTGCTTCCTGACCTGCATACAGACTTCTCAAGAGGCAGGTCAGGACGTCTGCTTTTCCCATCTCTTTCAGAATTTTCCACAGTTTATTGTGATCCACACAGTCAAAGGCTTTGGCATAGTCAGTAAAGCAGAAACAGATGTTTTTTCTGGAACTCTCTTACTTTTTCCATGATCCAGCAGATGCTGGCAATTTGATCTCTGGTTCCTCTGCCTTTTCTAAAACCAGCTTGAACATCTGGAAATTCATGGTTCACATATTGCTGAAGCCTGGCTTGGAGAATTTTGAGCATTACTTTACTAGCATGTGAGATGAGTGCAATTGTGCGGTAGTTTGAGCATTCTTTGGCATTGCCTTTCCTCGGGATTGGATGAAAACTGATCTTTTCCAGTCCTGTGGCCACTGCTGAGTTTTCCAAATTTGCTGGCATATTGAGTACAGCACTTTCACAACATCATCTTTCAGGATTTGAAATAGCTCCACTGGAATTCCTTCACCTCCACTAGCTTTGTTCATAATGATGCTTTTTAAGACCCACTTGACTTCACATTCCAGGATGTCTGGCTCTAGGTCAGTGATCACACCATCGTGATTATCTGGGTCATGAAGATCTTTTTTGTACAGTTCTTCTGTGTATTCTTGCCCCCTCTTCTTAATATCTTCTGCTTCTGTTAGGTCCATACCATTTCTGTCCTTTATTGAGCCCATCTTTGCATGAAATGTTCCCTTGGTATCTCTAATTTTCTTGAAGAGATCTCTAGTCTTTCCCATTCTGTTGTTTTCCTCTATTTCTTTGAATTGATCACTGAGGAAGGCTTTCTTATCTCCTGCTGTTCTTTGGAAGTCTGCTTTCAGATGCTTATATCTCTTCTTTTCTCCTTTGCTTTTCACTTCTCTCCTTTTCACAGCTATTTGTTAAGGCCTCCCCAGACAGCCATTTTGCTTTTTTGCATTTCTTTTCCATGGGGATGGTCTTGATCCCTGTCTCCTGTACAATGTCACGAACCTCAGTCCATAGTTCTTCAGGCACTCTATCTATCAGATCTAGGCCCTTATATCTATTTCTCACTTCCACTGTATAATCATAAGGATTTGATTTAGGTCATACCTGAATCATCTAGTGGTTTTCCCTACTTTCTTCAATTTAAGTCTGAATTTGGTAATAAGGAGTTCAAGATCTGAGCCACAGTCAGTTCCTGGTCTTGTTTTTGTTGACTGTATAGAGTTTCTCCATCTTTGGCTGCAAAGAATATAATCAATCTGATTTTGGTGTTGACCATCTGGCGATGTCTATGTGTAGAGTCTTCTCTTGTGTTGTTAGAAGAGGGTGTTTGTTATGACCAGTGCATTTTCTTGGCAAAACTCTATTAGTCTTTGCCCTGCTTCATTCCGTATTCCAAGGCCAAATTTGCCTGTTGCTCCACGTGTTTCTTGACTTCCTACCTTTGCATTCCAGTCCTCTATAATGAAAAGGGTGCAGGAGGGCCTAGAGGAGCTATCCCACGTTGAAGGTGAGGAAGGGCGGCGGTGAGGAGATACCCCTCATCGAGGTAAGGAGCAGCGGCTGCGCTTTGCTGGAGCAGCCTTGAAGAGATACCCCATGCCCAAGGTAAGAGAAACCCAAGTAAGATGGTAGGTGTTGCAAGAGGGCATCAGAGGGCAGACACACTGAAACCATACTCACAGAAAACTAGTCAATCTAATCACACTAGGACGACAGTCTTGTCTAACTCAGTGAAACTAAGCCATGCCCATGGGGAAACCCAAGATGGGCAGGTCATGGTGGAGAGATCTGACAGAATGTGGCCCAATGGAGAAAGGAATGGCAAACCACTTCAGTATTCTTGCCTTGAGAACCCCATGAACAGTGTGAAAAGGCAAAATGATAGGATACTGAAAGAGGAACTCCCCAGCTCAGTAGGTGTCCAATATGCTACTGGAGATCAGTGGAGAAATAACTCCAGAAAGAATGATGGGACGGAGCCAAAGCAAAAACAATACCCAGCTGTGGATGTGACTGGTGATAGAAGCAAGGTCCGATGCTGTAAAGAGCAATATTGCATAGGAACCTGGAATGTCAAGTCCATGAATCAAGGCAAATTGGAAGTGGTCAAACAAGATATGGCAAGAGTGAATGTCGACATTCAAGGAATCAGCGAACTAAAATGGACTGGACTGTGTGAATTTAACTCAGATGACCATTATATCTACTAGTGCGGGCAGGAATCCCTCAGAAGAAATGGAGTAGCCATCATGGTCAACAAAATAGTCCGAAATGCAGTACTTGGATATGCACAGGTTATATGCAAATACTACACCATTTTATATAAAGGATCTTAAGATCCACAGATTTTTGGTATTCAAGGAAGTCATGGAACCAGTGTCCCACAGACACTGAAGGACACCTATATATCAACATCCTCATCTATTGCAAGATGATGTTCAATAAGATAATTAATATACCATCATACCACAGCAGTATTAAAGGGATTGTGCTATTCAAATAATAGCACAATGTCTGGGAAATTTCATTAACAGAGGAGTCTAGCGGGCCACAGTCCATGGGGTCCGAAAGAGTCAGACACAACTCAGCAACTAAACAGCAGTAGCAGCTTCTGCTATTCAAATTTTATTGTATTTCAGGGCTTCCAATTTAAGCTGGTGACATAGGAAGATCCTGAACTCACCTCCCCCAAGTAGCACACTCATGTATAGCTATATACAGAATAATTTCCTCTGGGGAAAAAAAAAAAAAAACAACTTTAAAAATAGCTGCCAAGCCTGGATGAAAGGGGGGCTTGGGGGAGAATGGATACATGTATATGTATGGCTGAGTCCTTTCATTGTTCACCTGAAACTACCAAAACATTGTTAATCATCTGTACCCCAATATAAAATGATTTTGGTATTAAAAAATTAGAAATAAAAAAATAATAAATTTAAAAAAAAATAAATATAGCTGGCAAATAAGAAAAAAACACATCAAAAGGATAGAGGAGGCTGGGATACAATCTCGTCATAAACCATACCCCCTGTGGGGTGAACCACAATCAGAAGGAAAATAGAAACCTGGAACTTCTCCCTGAGGAAGGAAAGGCTTTATCCCACATTGGGCACCCCAACTTTTAAGGCCTGCACCTGCGAGACAATCCCTAAAAAAATCTGGCTGTGAAAACCAATGGAGCTTGCATCCACAAGACCCACAGGGCTATGGAGAACTGAGAAAGAGTTCTTCCTAGGTCCCCACACAACTTACTCACCTCAGGGCTCAGCACAGAAGCAGCCCTTTGCAAAGCACTCAGACTTCCTATGAAAGAGGCTCATTTGCTAGTTTTCAAGCATTGGACTAAGGGGCAGAGGCCTGCTGTATACTCAGGGGACCAAGATTGGTACATGCCACCTTCCTGCTCTCCCTCTGCTAACCTCCAGAGTGACAGTATCTCCTGGAGAGGAGCTTCTACACACAACTGGTGCCCTGGCTTCTGTGGCTACAGCCCAAGGGACACTACTTGATTGCCTGATTCTGGAGGCCAAGGGGGTTTGCCCTGTATTTTAATATTTTTATATCTTAAAGGTGAACATTGGAGGCTATGCACCTAGTCCACCCCTTTTGTTTTATAAATGAAGAAGCTAAGGTCTGAGGAAGATAAGTCACTTGTCCAGGGTTACAAAAGTAATGCTAGAGGGAGGGTTTTCAAGCCAGTGTTCTATGTCAAATATGACTAGCTCATCCAGTTGCCTTGGGGCAAAGATCAAACCAACATTTATTGAACAGTTACTATGAACCACAAGAAACCCTGTGTGCCAGTTATCAATGTATTGCCTCTCAGCTTTACCTTAAATGCACCCCTTCAACACATGCTCTGCAGTAAGTGGATTTTCTTAATGCATTTCTCTTTTACAGTGAGTGCCGTTTTAAAACATTTCCAGTAGAGGGTGCTACAGGAACATTTCTAAAGGAAAGATACCTGCTGTTTGCTGTGGCTTCAGGGTCAGTCCTTGGTGTTGGTGTGAAGGCAAAATGTAGTACTTGACCCCAGCCAGCTGCCAGAATGTATGGTCTTTTGACGACCTTGCAGCCTCAGCCTGACCTAGCAATCACTTTCTCAGAGCCCTCTCAATAGCGATAGCAACCCTGAATGGTGCCCTCACTCTTTCTGCACAGCCACATGCCAGCTAGCTGGCTACAGCTCTCCTGTACCCGACATGTTCCTGGAGAGTTGTTTCCTGCTTGCCCAGAATATGCAGACCATGCAAATCAAAAATTTTTACCATGCAGTGGGCTGTAACTACAACTTTTCCAACAAAATCTGAACCCCAGCCTTAAGGATGAGCCCGTCTTCCAGGTGTGTCTTCCTGTGTACTCTCCCTCAGTCTAGGAACCCTATAAAGTCTTCTTTTATCTTACAGTTACCCTTTTCTCAACATTTAATAGGTCTTTATATGCTGCTGCTGCTGCTGCTGCTAAGTTGCTTCAGTCGTGTCCGACTCTGTGCGACCCCATAGACGGCAGCCCACCAGGCTCTGCCGTCCCTGGGATTCTCCAGGCAAGAACATTGGAGTGGGTTGCCATTTCCTTCTCCAATGCATGAAAGTAAAAAGTGAAAGTGAAGTAGCTCAGTCGTGTCCAACTCTTAGTGACCCCATGGACTGCAGCCTACCAAGCTCCTCCATCCATGGGATTTTCCAAGCAAGAGTACTGGAGTGGGGTGCCATCGCCTTCTCCGCTTTATATGATACACGCCTGTTTAAATTATTTTGTGGTTTATCTCACCAGATTGGATACAGACTGATATATTTTGCCAGATACTTTCAAAATGCCAGTCCTCTCCCATGACATCCTTGCATGCATGTGTGCTCAGTTGTGTCTGACTCTTTGCAACCCCATGGATTGTAGCCTGACAGGCTTTTCTATCCATGGGATTTCCCAGGCAAGAACACTTGAGTGGGTTGCCATTTGGTACTTCAGCAGATCTTCCCAACCCAGGGATCGAACCCACATCTCCTGCGGTGCAGATGGATTCTTTATCATTGAGCCACCATGATGCCCTTAATAATTATAATTATTGTCATCATCATCCTAACAAAAAATAGCACTTTTATTGCTTACCATCATACCTCTACACAGCAGACACTTTAGAAATTGAATCATTTAATCTCAACAATTTTATGGGGTAGATGTGCTGGAGGAGGTCACTGAGAGGATGTGCTGCAGGTTGGCTCTTGAGCTGGACCCAGACAGTGGGAGGCTTCCCAGCCACTTCCTTGTCCTTGGAATGAACCTGTGCTTACTGTCCCCATCCTAGCAGCCAATTCAAGGATGTAGCCTTAAAAGATGAAGGAGTTGTTGAGACCCTCTGAATGGTATATGTGACTGAACCCCTGAAGACCTCTGTATGAACTTTTAAGATTCTGTTGTTCAGGTACAGAGATCTACTCATCTTGTGGTCACACAAAACAAACCTCACATGTAAATTTTCTTGCTTACTAAATCAGCCATATACCAATCTGTAGTGGTCAGCCTCTTTATTCAGTTTCTCCCTACCCTCCATGTATGGGGGCCAGTTTTAACATTCACCCAGGGAACTCTAAGGTTTCAAACCAAAAAGGTATTATTATAATTCCCATTTTCAAACAGATGTGAGGCTGAGAGAGGTTCAGTAACTGGTGCAGGATCAAACAGCCAGGAGATAATGGAATCCACAGTAGTTGTGTCTGTTAGCAGCTCACATCCCATCTCCCTTTATCTCCCAACTATCTGCTTCCAGACCCCTCCCCTCACTATGCTCCTGGTATTGTTTCCTGCGATCCTCATCAAAACCAGAAGCAGCTTAGCCCATCCTTTCCTTTATAAAAGGCACCACAGCAGAGCTGTCTTTTACATGCTGCAACTGCAGAAAATTTCCAGCCACTTCTTGAACAGGCAACAGACAGAGATACAGAATGTGACAGTGCTCCACTCCACAATCACCACTGGAAAATGATGTCATTAAGTGGTAGAGAAGAAGCAGGTAAAATAAAAGTCTCCTACCCAAAGGCTTAGACAACCTTTTTAAAAACAACAGTCCCTATCTATAGACAACAACACATGCATCCATCAAGACAGCTGACTCATTGCCTCTATTCCCATCTCTGGATTAGGTTCAAAAGAACAGATAGAGAATCTTGGACTTTTTGTTACCCTGGGATGTTCTGGTCACTAATTATCACCACAGATGCTCAAGATAACCATGACGTATTCCTCTTCTCTGTTGAAGCTCCTGGGAGATTTTCTTTGAAATAGACAGCAAGCTAAAAGTCCTGGGTCATATATGCCTTAGATACACTCTTCAGCAGCTCATTTTCCAAAGAGAATTGAATCTGTTACCCTTTGGAGGCACAAAACAACATATCCACACTCTAGAATATACAAACAAACATACTGAGTCCTAGGTCACATATGCCTAAAACACACTCTATAGCAGCTCATTTTCAAGAGTATTCAATCTGTAAGTTACCCTTTGGGGGCACATGCTAGAACAAACAAACATATCCATTCAAAATAAATTTGTCGTGTCAGGAAAGTACACATTTGCTGGAAAAAGACAAACTGTAAACCTGATGGGTGGCCCTGGTGGCTCCATCTACACTTGCCCCCTTATTGTCCCTTCTCATCGCTGCCCTTCATTTCGGTGATCTGGCAAAGAGTTTGCTCAGTAGGAGTGAGCTGGCTCAGCTGAAGCTCTACAAGGTAAGTAGCTCCTACCAGCTTCTAGCATGTGAACCCCCTAAACTAATGACTTCTGGGCACTGAACACTCTTTTTTCAGCAAGGCCACTTCTTGCCACCAGAAAACACTCATTGTACGTGACCAAACAAGTGTTTTCTGCTCCCCTTCAGTATTTTCTTAATCCTTTCAGGCTGCTATAACAAAACAGATTATAAACAACAGAAACACGTATCTCACAGCTTTGGAGGCTGTTTGGAGACCAACATGCCAATACAGTCGGTTTCTGGTGAGGGGCTGCTTCCAGGTTGCAGACTGCTAACTTCTCACTGTGTCCTCATGTGGTGAAAGAGGCAAACTAGCCCTCTGGAGCCTCTTTTATAAGGGCTCTAACCCCATTCACATGGGCTTGACCCTTAGGGCCTAATTGTCTCCCAAAGACCCTACCTACTGGTTTTCAACTTGTAAACTTTGGAGAGACACACATACTCAGACCACAGCATTCTCCGTTTTCCAAGGAGTACAGTGGCAGGATTCTTCTCAGGGGCTGCTTTCAACAGTACATCCTGCTAAGCCTAAACTACACATGATGGGCTGACCTTCTTTAAATCTCCCCTAATAAACTTCACTTGATCCGTACCCCGTGACACTAGAGGTGTTTGTCTCTACCCTATGGCATGACACTTATATGACAAAACTCAAGAGGAAGTAAGTCTCTTTGCTTTGCATGTTGTGCTTCAGCCGTGTTCAACTCTGCGACCCTATAATCTGTAGCCCACCAGGCTCCTAGGTCCATGGGAGTCTCCAGGAAATAATATTGGAGTGAGTTGCCATGCTCTCCTCCAGGGGATCTTCTTGATCCAGGGATTGAACCCAAATCCCTTACATTTCCTGTATTGGCAGGTGAGCTCTTTATCATTAGCACCACCAGCAGTTTTTATTCCAAATAAAGTCAGCCTTGTCTATGGCCATACCACCCTGGATGTATCCAATCTCATCAAACAAAATCAGCCTTAAGGACACAAAATGGTGGAAAGAAAAAGTCAGTCTTTGGAGTCAGACAGATCTGAGATTGGGTCCTAGCCCTGGCTACATGGACTATGAACCCTCAGGCCATTTACACAACTTCTCTTAGGTAAACTGAACTTAATAATGGCTACTAAATATATTTTAATGAGTTTTAACAAAATGTATTAAAAGTTCATTTCCTTTCTAGTATACTTTCTTTCACTTATGCTCCTGAGTCTCTTTCTCTCCAAACTTAGCAGACTTAATTTCAACTCAAGTTTGGCTGGTTGCAGAAACCAAGTCATTTTCACATGATAAAGGTTTATTACTATTGAGTTACAAAGAAAAAAAAAATGCCACAGATGTTGAAGGCAATTTATAGGACCATTTCTCAAAATACACTGAGCAGTGGCAGTAACATTTATTGAAAGATGTTTAAAGACCCCAATGTGACTACTTTGGGAATAGTAATAAGCATTCTATGAGTTTTGGCCTTCAAAATAAAATTAGGTATCTGATAATGGTTGGTCATACCACTGTTAAATATTAGCTCTCTTGAAGATACTGTTGCCTATGAAAACTGCAAAAAGAAAAAAAAAAGAATAAAATCCAGTCTTCTGCTTTATTGACTATGTCAAAGCCTTTGACTGTGTGGGTCACAATAAACTGTGGAAAATTCTGAAAGAGATGGGAATACCAGACCACCTGACCTGCCTATTGAGAAACCTGTATGCAGCTTAGGAAGCAACATTTAGAACTGCACATGGAACAAGAAACTGGTTCCAAATAGGAAAAGGAGTACATCAAGGCTGTATGTTGTTACCCTGCTTATTTAACTTATATGCAGAGTACATGATGAGAAATGCTGGGCTGGAAGAAGCAAAAGCTGGAATCAAGGTTGCCGGGAGAAATCTCAATCACCTCAGATATGCAGATAACACCACCCTTATGGCAGAAAGTGAAGAGGAACTAAAAAGCCTCTTGATGAAAGTGAAAGAGGAGAGTGAAAAAGTTGGCTTAAAGCTCAACATTCAGAAAACGAAGATCATGGCATCTGGTCCCATGGAGAATAGATGGGGAAACAGTGAAAACAGTGTCAGACTTTATTTTGGGGGGCTCCAAAATCACTGCAGATAGTGATTGCAGCCACAAAATTAAAAGATGCTTACGCATTGAAAGAAAAGTTATGACCAACCTAGATAGCATATTCAAAGGGAGAGACATTACTTTGCCAACAAAGGTCCATCTAATCAAGGCTATGATTTTTCCAGTGGTCATGTATGGATGTGAATGGACTATGAAGAAAGCTGAGCACCGAAGAACTGATGCTTTTGAACTGTGGTGTTGGTGAAGACTCTTGAGAGTCCCTTGGACTGCAAGGAGATTCAACCAGTCCATTCTAAAGGAAATCAGTCCTGGGTGTCCTTTGGAAGGACTGATGCTTAAGCTGAAACTCCAGTACTTTGGCCACCTCATGCGAAGAGTTGACTCATTGAAAAAGACTCTGATGCTGGGAGGGATTTGGGGGCAGGAGAAGAAGGGGATGAGATGGTTGGATGGCATCACCGACTCGATGGACATGAGTTTGGGTGAACTCAGGGAGTTGGTGATGGACAGGGAGGCCTGGTGTGCTGCAATTCATGGGGTCGCAAAGAGTCGGACACAACTGAGCAACTGAACTGAACTGAATTAGAGGCCAGGAATATTTAGCTTCAGGAATGGCTAGAACAAAACACTCAAATAATGTTACAATCTTTTGGTGTCTTTTGTGTGTGTGTGTGTGTGTGTGTGTTAACTCCATGCCAATATTTTTCCTCTGTTGGCCTCTCTTTCAGACAAGCCCTCATTTATGCTAAAAAGAGCCTCAGATTCAAATCCTCATAGTTTATCAACTGTGGTGGAAAAAGAGCTTCTCCTTCCTATTAGTTCCAATAAAAGTCCCAGATTGTACCTCATTAGTCTGGGATGGATCTTGTGACTATCTGTGAACCAATCACCGAGGCCCACTCGATGGAATGCTATGATTGGTGAGGCAAGGCTCATATGCCCTTCCTTGAAACTGGGGGACTAATCTCAGCCTCATCTAATCACATGTATAAAAACAGGAAAATTGAGATAGTATATCCTGAAGAATGGAAAGTGCATGCTTGACATGCAAAAACATTGTAGAGTCTGTTAGCTAAGATTATATTAGAATGTGAGTGAGTGCCAAAATAGCTAAAAATCATAGTGGTTTAAACAAAAATGGAAGTTTATTTCTCTCTCATATTCAAAAAGCCAAATAGTAGTCATATCAGAACTGTTAAAGCACTTGTAGTATAAGAAATCAAACTTAATTATCTTGTTATTGCTCTCTATAGGATATCTAGTCTAAAGGTCACCTCATTGTCCAAGATAAATGCTGTAGCTCCAGCTATTACATCTTTATCTGCCCAACAAATATAAGAAAGTATAAAAGAAGACAGATTCCCCCCCCCTCACCTCAACTTTATACATTACCTCCAGATACATCCCATTGAATGGAACATAATCATTTGGCCATATCTAGCTATAAAAGTTGGAGAAGGCAATGGCAACCCACTCCAGTACTCTTGCCTTGCAAATCCCATGGATGGAGGAGCCTGGTACGCTGCAGTCCATGGGGTCACTAAGAGTCAGACACGACTGAACGACTTCACTGTCACTTTGCACTTTCATGCATTGGAGAAGGAAATGGCAACCCACTCCAGTGTTCTTGCCTAGAGAATCCCAAGGACCGGGGAGTCTGGTGGGCTGCCATCTATGGGGTCACACAGAGTCGGACACGACTGACGTGACTTAGCAGCAGCAGCAGCTACAAAAGAGGCTGGGAAATTTGTTCTTTTTTCTGAGGAACCAAGCACTGAACCAAAAATTGGAGTTTAAAAATTGGGGAGAGAACAATGAATACTGGGGAAAAACTATAAGATTTTAATACAAAGAGTTAAATAATTATAGTGCAATACAAGCTAGTAAGTGATAATAAAACAAAATAAAGGAATGATGTGTTTGGCTTTATATTTCTGGAACTCTAAGCAGCTATAATTCAAATTGGTCTCCTGATAACACTGTCAAATTAGGGACTCATTGATCCAGAAGAATACTGAATCATGATAAAAGTCAAACTGTGTCAGCCAGAGACTTTAGGTACATCACTTATATAACTGTAGACATTCACTGAAGACATTGTTTTGAGAGTAATAATGAAATAATTTTTCAGACATTGGGAGTTTTTCATTTCAGATCTTCAAATAATGTCACAAACAGTCACAAATAGTTTACATGACAACGTTGAGAATAATATTAAGTAAATGTTTTCCCTGTTCTATTATTAAGAAACCAGAAGCAAAGCCAAACCAACAGAGTATTTCAGAACTGTACAAAGTCTACCGAATAAAATGAAGAGCCTCATTTCAAAGATTTTTGCTAACATGGATTTAACATACACTTCCACACTCCCCTCCCAGAGATACACAACACTGCCAGCACTAACCATAACCATTCATTCAGCACACTCCCCACATTTTCAGCTAAATCTTTTAGTAATGTTGTCATTCTGGGTAAAACTCCCTGAAAATATCCATTCTTGTTGAAATTTCACACTTCTTTGTACAGTTGTGAAACCACTAAAGAAGAGTGGATGAGTACAGCAGGAGAGAGAGAAATAATAACTAAAATAAAATTTCCCTCTCAAGAATGCCCTCCAAATGCCAAAATCATTGAAAAGATCTAATTAAGCCAAGACATAAACACAATAAACTTCTATAATTGTTTGGCAAACACCAGAAGTATAAGGTGATCATCAAAATAATTGCAAAAAGCATTATTCTAAGAAGAACAACTATAATTCTAAAATTATGTTACATATTTACAACATAGTCCTCTCAGAAAGTGATAACAAACAGATAAGAATAAGTGATAATATCAAAGATATGAACAATTAATACTGTACTGGATTTATCAAATATATTAAATGTTGGAATACACACACACAGAGCCATTAAGAATATATATTTTTTGGATACACATACAACATTTATAAAAGTAAACAATTTTAGGCCTTTGAATTAATCTTAATAAATCCCCAAAGATCAATATACAACTCAGATTACTTCAACCATAGTACAATAAAATTTGAAATTAATGCCAAAAAATATAGTTATTAAGACCTTTCAAATGCTTGAGAATTAAATAACATAAGACCAGGCAACTCATGGAGTTAAAAAAAAGAAAAAAACAGAGAAAATAAAGATCTGCTTAGAACTGAACATGAACAAAACACCACTCATGTAAAAAATTGTTTGACATAGCTAAGCCAACACTTAGAAGGAAATTGATTGTTCCACAAACACTCATTAGGAATTAAGGTTAAAAATAGAAATCTTTATTCTTTCTTTTCTTCTTACCTCTTTGGATGTGCTTTGTTACTCTTTCCGAATTCACTGAGTTAGATGCTGTGCTTAAATGACTAATAAATATATGAAAAATATGCTCAGCCTCATTAATATTCCGAGATAAGCAAATGAAAACAATGAGATACAAGGCTGGTTTGTTACACACATCTGCATAGTCCATATTTGCATTCCAGACATCAGAAAAAGAAGGAAATGGAGAAGAATGGGAAATCCCTTCCTTTAAAAGGTACATGGCCTGAAAAATACACACATGACCACAGCTCAAAACCAACAGACCAGAACTTGGTCATATGACTATACATGACACCTCAGAGCTTTCTTAAGGTCTGGGATATGTATATTTTATAGTATGGCTTCCATATACCAAGATGATAACTGGCGTTTTACATTACTGTTGAAGGAGCAGAGAATGGATACTGAGCAGAGAGCTGGCATGCTCGGTCACAGTTGACTTAAATGAATTATTTTTTTTTTTACCCTTGGACTTCTATGAAGGTTTCAGTTCCCTTCTGATATTCTCATTTAGTTGTAAAAAAGTCTCTGCTGCTCAGATTTGGATTTCAAAAACATGCCAAAAGTAGCTTTGGAAAGAAAAATATATATATATGGAATTTTCCTCTAGGAAACTCTTTACTCCAGTATTTAATTTTTAAGCATGTACCTTTTATGGAGTGTTCAAATTAACACTATCTGTGGTCTTATAAAGTGGAACTGATTTGGAAGTTCAGACCCTGAGGATTGATGGCAGTCAACTATGTATACTTAAAATCAGACTATTTTGCATTTCTGTTCATGATATTCCATGATTTACTAATGTTTTTATCTTTTCAATTCTTTCACCCCAAGAAAAATGTATAAACCTCCTTGCATGCTATGACAAGAACTTTTAACACTTCTTTTGTATCTCTGTTAAATGAATGGGTATTTGACAAATAAATTGTTTAACTGAATACAGAGCAGAATATTTTCTTTGGAATAACTGACTCCTCTCAATTAATATGAAAAGCCATAATTTCCTCTCTCAGACCCTTCCCACTTACTTCCCAGGAAACAAGATAGCCCAGGCTTATCAGTTTATAAAAGTCTAATTTCTTTATATAGAAACATTCTAGTCTTCAACCTTCAAGGCAAAATCTTAAGATTCTGTCACTCACAGAAAGAATCAAGAGACCTATTGTCACCTATGACTGACTCATGATAGAAGCAAGCAAGAAAATGAGAATAAATGGGTAGAAAAGCAAAAGCCAAGAGGTGGAGGGTTGTGATACAAAGCAAGGTGCTAGCACTAGAGTTCAAGGTCATTGCACTTACATCAAGGGTCAGCAGATCAAGGATCAAGGGTCCAAGATCCTCACCCCACTGACTGAACAGGGATGAAATATCACTTTTTATTCTACCTCTTTTCTGCTGTCCCCCATAGCATTCAAAGAAATGTAGATACACAAGTAAAATCCATCTAACATTTGCATTTGTTCCCCAAAAGTGCATAAAAGAGATAATAATGTAGGAAGTGACAACACTATCTCTTTCCTGGGGTGCCACTGGCTGCCTATCAGAGTCAGTGCTGGTACCAGGTAAGGAATTCATGATACCCTAGGGATGAATCTAACTGTAGCCAGTGGAAATAAGCTTCTTTCACATGACACATACATTTCCCCATGTCCTGAGTTCTGAAATGTGTTTGTGCAGAGAGGCATTACCCTTCACTGGTCCCCAAGCCTACTTCTGAAGTCTTGGAAGAGGTTTAGCAGGGAAGAGTAGGTTCAAGATAGGCAAAAATGGAAAATGATTAAGAGGAGCTATAAACACCAAAGTTGGGCAAAGATGGTGTCATGAGCTGAACTGTGTCCTTTACATATTTTTATCTCAGTTTCCCCATTTGTGAAATTACAATAATAATTTTTTTACCCCTTAAGAGTTTTTGTAATTACTAAAATGAGTCAACATATATAAGAGCTTAGAATATCTGGCACATAATAACAGCTCTGCAAGTCTTACCTGTGACTGTATGCTACATTAAACTACCTTTAGAATGCAGTCCACATAGGCTCCAGCCAACAACTGTTCCACTGGAAGCAGTAGCTAGGACCTTTTTCTGGTGCTCAGGCTCCATCTTGATGTGTTTCACATCTCTGTCTCACTGCCTCTCCCAGCAGAGCCAGTCTGAACATCTTCCTTGCTGAGCTGGTGCATGTAGCTAAGGAAACAAAGACAATGACAAAGCTGTATATGCTGCTGCCCGGTTCATCATATGTGACCTATAACATGCAAGAGAACTATATAGTGAAACTGAAACACTGAGACCCAGATTACAGTTTTCCCTTTGTACATAACTGCCATTTCTTGAGGGCCTTCAGTGTGACAGGCACTGTGTACTTCCCACTTTCCATGCTGTCATGAACTGAATGTTTTCATCCCCCCAAAATCCATGTTTAGGCCTTAAATCCCAGTGTGATGGTGTTTGGAGGTGGGGCCTTTGGGAGGTAATTAGGGTTAGATGAGGTCATAAGGTTAGAGCCCCAGTGATAGGCTTTGTATCTTTATAAGAAGAGCCACCAGAGGACTCTGTCTCTCTCATTCTCTCTTTCTACTGTATCAGGACACAGCAAGAGGGTCAACCAGGCTGACACCATGATTTCACATTTCTAGCCTCCAGAGTTGTGAGGAAAAAAATTATTTTTATTTAAGCCACTTGGTTTATGGTATTTTGTTAAGGTAGCTTGAGCTGACTAAGAAACAGGCATTATTCTTTGTTCTCATCAGGGTGCACAAGACCCAGTCTCTGCCCTCAGGGGACTTACAGCTTAGTGATTAAATACTAATCTCAAAGCAATTACTTAGTGTGACAAGGAAATACAATGATAGTTCAAGGGAAGAAATATGTAAACTACCCCCTACATACCTGCCCATAGCTTTCTGCCAAAAGCAAGGTATTTATTTCTGTCTTCATGATAGCAAGCAATGAAATTTGAAAATATGAAGCACCATTTTTTTTTCCCACTCATCAACCTAGCAAATTCTCCAGAGCTATGCTTTTCTCTCTTCCTCACACTTTCCCCCCTGTGTGTGTGTGTGTGTGTACACATTTCCCGTCACTTAGAAATCACCAATATCCTAAGGTTTCACAACAATCTTGCCCTCTTGAGTGATGGTGGTTTCAGAACCAAGGTCAGCACCTGAGCCCTACCATTCCCATACTGTTAATTTTGTATTTATACCTATGGAAGTGGTGTGATCAGATTTCTTCTACAGTCACAGGTTAAGCCATCCCTCATACACCAGTCTAAGAAAATAATACTAATAGTAAAACAATAGCAATGATATCTAACATTCATTGTGTTCTTACTATATGGTATACATGCATTGTTTATTATCTCCAGCTTTTAGTTGAGAGATATTCAGCAAAAGGAGGTCAAGTGACTTGCCCAAGATCATACAAACAGTAAGAGTTAAGGCAGAACTGGAACCTATGTTAGGTAATTATTGTTATTATTCAATTTGACATTTCTAATTATATAACTGAAATTATTGTTTCTCTGAAACATATTTCTGGAAAAAGGTACTGTTTTTTAGGAATGTTGTAAGAATTATGTGCATTTCACCAGACAAATATTACACTGTTGATCACAATTTAATTAATTTTGGGTCACGGAGCTCCAATGAACTGAGGTAACATGTGAGGTCTCCAGCAAAAAAGTCAAGCTGTGAGGCTGAGTCAGGGGCTCCTTGAGTTAGCTACTGCCTTCAGTCCTAGCCTGTGAGTGATGTATTTACTGCCACCAATAGGGAAGAATCCAGAAGGGGGAAGTAATGGAAAATTACTATCTTTCACAGACTTTGCTGGATATTTTTGCAATATTTTAAAAATTTGATATTCACCTTTAAAAATAAAAGTGTTCACCTATAAATACACACGCGAGACAGAAATAAGACCAAGAGGAAGAATTTATTCATTTCCCAGTACCCAATCACTCTTTTTTATTTTTTGTGTATGTCTTGTATTTATAAAATTAGTTTCATCAAGTAGGGGAACAAGCAGTCCCCATCCCTGCTTCAGTTGTGAAGCACTTATCAGCTAAACATATTGAGACTTCAAGTAAAATTTCATTTGAAGAATGCCATTAATTTTTAATTAAGCATTTAAAATTTATCTAGTAATGGTTTTAGATAATTTTGTATATACTTTCAAATTGAATTTCATTCATAAACAATAAATATTTATAGCTGATTTAGTGATCTCACGGAAGAAAACAAGGAAACATGAATCTCAGGATTTCAGGAACTCAGATATCAACTTGCTATCTACTCAAAAACCACTAGGTGGTACTAGGTAATTTTTCTTTTCCCTTAAAAGTGAGACGCGCGCGCGCGCGCGTGTGTGTGTGTGTGTGTGTGTGTTTCTTCTCTCGGTCCTGTTAAGAACGGTGAAAAAAGTGCAATATGCTTAAAGGAAATCTGGGGCTTGACGAAAAAGTTCCCAAATTGGACTGTGGTGATGGCTTACAAATTTAAATCATAAATTTTTGCTAAACCAGCTTGAATTGTACTTCAATAAAATAGTTCAAAGAGGAAAAAAGCTAAAATAAACATTTCCATACATGGCACATCTTGAAATTTATGTATACTTTGTCTATATATTCATAAAAAACTTTTTGGTCAGCTACAAGTTAACATTTTTAATTCAGGTATATAATCTGAATCAGTGTAATTAAGGATATATTTAAATTCTTTTCCTGTGTTAGGTAGTACTCTCAAACAGAAACAATCCAGTATTTAGTTTTGGCCTTTTCAACATCTTCTTTCCATGCAGAGTACCTCCATGTTGCTCATAGTGGACCTTGCAGGCATTATACTGGCTGGAAAAAAAAAAAAAAGAGAGCGAGAAAACAAACATCACCTGATCCTACTTATGTTACTGTGCTAAGTCACTTCAGTCATGATCCTTCAGTAGGATCTTTGGAACCTACTTATATGTGGATTAAAAAAAAAAAAAGAACTCATAGACACAAAGAACAGATTGGTGATTACCATAGTTGGAGGATCAGGGGTGCAAAATGGGCTGTTGTTCAGTCACTAAGTCATCTCTGACTCTTTCGACCCCATGAACTGCAGAATGCCAGGCTTCCCTGTCCTTCACTATCTCCTGGAGTTTGCTCAAACTCATGTCCATTGAATCAGTGATGCCATCTAACCATCTCAGCCTCTGTCTCTCCCTTCTTCTTTTGCCTTCAATCATTCCCAGCATCAGGTGGCCAAAAGATTGGACCTTCAGCTTTTGCATCAGTCCTTCTAATGCATATTCAGGGTTGATTTCCTTTAGGATTGACTGATTTGATCTCCTTGCTGTCCAAAGGACTCTCAAGAGTCTTCTCCAGCACCACAGTTTGAAAGAATCAATTCTTCAGTGCTCAGCTTTCTTTATGATCCAACTCTCACATCCATACATGACTACTAGAAACACCATATCTTTGACTAGATGGACCTTCGTTGGCAAAGTGATCTTCTTTTTTAATAACACTGCCTAGATTTGTCAGCTCTCCTTCCAAGGAGCAAACGTCTTTTAATTTCATGGCTGCAGTCACCAGCCACAGTGATTTTGGAGCCCAAGAAAACTGTTACTGTTTCCACATTCTCCCCATCATTTGCCATGAAGTGATGGAACCGGATGCCATGATCTTCATTTCTTGAATGTTGAGTTTTAAGTCAGCTTTTATATGGGGAGAAATACTTTTATATGGGGAGAAATTACAGAAAACCTTTCTGTACTTCAGAAAGTACAAACTTCCAGCCATAAAGTAAGTCATTCATGGGGATATAATGTACAGCATGGTGACTATAACTAATAATAATATATCCATTGGGTATTTGATGTATTGCATATTTAAAACTTGCTGCGCAGCACCGCAGCAGGAGCAGCAGCTAGGCAGCACTGGAATGACTTTGAGGAGACAGCCCACATCCAACGGCAAAAGAGAAGCCCCAGCAAGATGGTAGGAGGGGCAAAATCACGTCTAGAATCAAACCCCATACCAGCAGAGATGCTCAGAGGGTCAAACAAACCTTGTGCACACCAGGACCCAGAGACCCCAGAGAGACTGGGTCAGAACTATGTTTGAGTCTCTCCTAATGAGGTATAGTCAGCAGTGGGCTGCTGCAGGGGCAGGGGCTCTGGGTGCAGTAGACCTGGGTATGGCATAAGCCCTCTTGGAGGTCACCATTAATCCACCACAGAGTCATGAGAACTTACACAGGACTGAAAAACAGATTATTGGAGGGCACAAATAAAACCCTGTGCACACCAGGACCCAGGAGAAAGGACCAGTCATCCTACAAGAGACTGACCCAGACTTGCCCATGAGTGTCCAGGAGTCTCTGGCAGAGGCATGGGTCGGCTGAGGCCTGCTGCAGGGTAGGGGACACTGAATGCAACAGTGCCTGCATGGGACCTTTACCTCCACCATAGTTTGGCCTCAGGTCAAATAATAGGGAGGGAACATAGCCCCGCCCATCAACAGAAAATTGGATTAAAGATTTGCTAAGCATAGCCCCGCCCATCAGAACAACACCCAGTTTCTCCCTCAGTCTCCCTCATCAGGAAGCTTCCATAAGCCTCTTATCCTTCTCCATCAGAGGGCAGACACATGGAAAACCATGCACAGAAAACTAACCAATCTGATCACATGGACCACAGCCTTGTCTAACTCAATGAAACTATGAGCCATGCTGTGTAGGGCCACACAATATGGACAGTCATGGTAGAGAGTTCTGACAAAACGTGGTGCACTGGAGAAAGGAATGGCAAACTACTTCAGTATTCCTGCCTTGAGAACCCCATGAACAGCGTGAAAAGACAAAACGATAGGACACTGAAAGATGAATTCCCCAGGTCAGTAGGTACCCGACATGCTACTGGAGACACTGGAGAAATAACTCCAAAAAGAATGAAGAGATGGAAACAAAGCAAAAATAGCACCCAGTTGTGGATGTGACTGGTGATGGAAGTAAAGTCTGATGCTATAAAAGCAATATTGCATAGGAACCTGGACTGCTAGGTCCATGAATCAAGGCAAATTGGAAGTGGTCAAACAGGAGATGGCAAGAGTGAACATCGACATTTCAGGAATCAGTGAAATACAATGGACTGGAATGGGTGAATTTAACTCAAATGACCATTATATCTATACTGTGGGCAAGAATCCAATAGAAGAAATGGAGTAGGTATCATAGTCAACAAGAGTCCGAAATGCAGTACTTGGATGCAATCTCAAAAACGATACAATGATCTCTGTATGTTTCCAAGGCAAACCATTCAATATCACAGTAATCCAAGTCTATGCCCCTACCAGTAATGCTGAAGAAGCTGAAGTTGAACGTTTCTATGAAGACCTACAAGACCTTCTAGAACTAACACCCAGAAAAGATGTCCTTTTCATTAAGGGACTGGAATGCAAAAGTAGGAAGTCAAGAAACACCTGGAGTAACAGGCAAATTTGGCCTTGGAGTACAGAATAAAGCAGGGCAAAGGCTAATAGTTTTGCCAGAGAATGCAATGGTCATAGCAAACACCCCCTTCCAACAACACAAGAGAAGACTCTACACATGGACATCACCAGATGGTCAATACAGAAATCAGATTGATTCTATTATTTGGAGCCAAAGATGGAGAAGCTTTATACAGTCAGCAAAAACAAGACTGGGAGCTGACCATGGCTCAGATCATGAATTCCTTATTGCCAAATTTAGACTTAAACTGAACAAAGTAGGGAAAACCAGTAGACCATTCAGGTATGACTTAAATCCCTTAAAATTATACAGTGGAAGTGATAAATAGATTCAAGGGATTAGATCTGATAGACAAAAGAGTGCCTGAAGAATTATGGATGGAGGTTCGTGACATTGTACAAGAGGCAGTGATCAAGACCATCCCCAAGAAAAAGAAATGCAAAAAGGCAAAACGGTTGTCTGTGGAGGCCTTACAAATAGCTGTGAAAAAAAAGACAAGCAAAAGGCAAAGGAGAAAAGGAAAGATATACCCATCTGAATGCAGAGTTACAAAGAATAGCACAGAGAGATAAGAAAGCCTTCCTCAGTAATCAATGCAAAGAAATGGAGGAAAACAATAGAACGGGAAAGACTAGAGATCTCTTCAAGAAAATTAGAGATTCCATGGAACATTTCATGCAAAGATGGGCACAATAAAGGACAGAAATGGTATGGACCTAACAGAAGCAGAAGATACTAAGAAAGGGTGGCAAGAATATAACAGAACTGTACAAAAAAGATCTTCATCATCCAGATAACCACGACGGTGTGATCACTCACCTAGAGCCAGACATCCTGGAATGCGAAGTCAAGTGGGCCTTAGGAAGCATCAATAGGAATAAAGCTAGTGGAGATGGTGGAATCCAATTGAGCTATTTCAATCCTAAAAGATGATGCTATGGTAGTGCTGCACTCAATATGTCAGCAAATTTGGGAAACTCAGCAGTAGCCACAGGACTGGAAAAGGTCAGTTATCATTCCAATCTCAAAGAAAAGGCAATGCCAAAGGATGATCAAGCTACCATACAATTGCACTCATCTCACAAGCTAGTAATGTTCAAAATCCTCCAAGCCAGGCTTCAACAGTAGTGAACTGTGAACTTCCAGATGTTCAAGCTGAATTTAGAAAAGGCAGAGGAACAAGAGATCAAATTGCCGAGATCCACTGGGTCATCAAAAAAGCAAAAGAGTTCCAGAAAATCATCTATTTCTGCTTTATTGACTATGCCAAAGCCTTTGACTGTGTGGATTGCAACAAACTGTGGAAAATTCTTAAAAGAGATGGGAATACCAGACTACCTAACCTGCCTCTTGAGAAATCTGTATGCAGGTCAAGAAGTAACAGTTAGAACCAGACATGGAACAACAGACTGAACAGTTAGAACTAGACATGGAACAACAGACTGGTTCCAAATAGGGAAAGGAGTATGTCAAAGCTGTATATTTTCACCCTGCTTATTTAACCAATATGCAGAGTACATCATAAGAAACACTAGGCTCAATGAAGCACAAGCTGGAATCAAGATTGACAGAGGAGAAGTATCAATAACCTCAGGTATGCAGATGATACCACCCTTATGTCAGAAAGCGAAGAAGAACTAAAGAGCCTCTTGATGAAAGTGAAAGAGGAGAGTGAAAAAGTTGGCTTGTAACTCAACATTCAGAAAACTAAGATCATGGCATCTGGTCCCATCACTTCATGGCAAGTAGATGGGGTAACAGTGGAAACAGTGACAGACTTTTTTTGGGGGGGCTTCAAAATCACTGCAGATTGTGACTGCAGCCATGAAATTAAAAAGTGCTTGCTCTTTGGAAGAAAAGTTATGACCAACCTAGACAGCACAGTAAAAAGCACAGACATTACTTTGCCAACAAAAGTCCATCTAGTCAAAGCTATGGTTTTTCCAGTAGTCATGTATGGATGTGAGAGCTGGACTATAAAGAAAGCTGAGCACTGAAGAATTGATGCTTTTGAACTGTGGTGTTGGAGAAGACTCTTGAGAGTCCCTTGGACTGCAAGGAGATCAAACCAGTCCATCCTAAAGGAAATCAGTCCTGAATATTCATTGGAAGGACTGATACTGAAACTCCAATACTTTGGCTACCTGATGTGAAGAACTGACTCATTGGAAAAGACCCTGATACTGGGAAAGATTAAAGGCAGGAGAAGGGGACGACAGAGGATGAAATGGTTGGATGGCATCACTGACTGAATAGACATGAGTGAGTAAACTCTGGGAGTTGGTGACAGACAGGGAGGCCTGGCATGCTGTAGTCCAATGGGTTGCAAAGTGTCAGAGATAACTGCACAACTGAACTGAACTGAACCTGATCTAATACTTCTTCCTGATAAAAACCTTGGACCATTAATGACATGATACGACTTGATTTTCTGGGGCCCCATGTGAGCTGGTCTGAGATTAGAGCATGCTGTTGATTGCACTGTGGCCTACTGGCATGTCTTTCCTCCCTTACCGACTCAGGATTTAGCAATCTTCTCTTGGACCCCAAACTACTATTAAGAGAAAATGCCTGGACTCGCCTGACTGGACTAGCTCACAACCCATCCTCACTAGGCCCCACTCAGCCAACCTGCCAGCTGATTGTAGATGCCCAAGTCCAGCCAAGATTAGCAGAATGACTCAATTAACTTGCAGATCCATACAAATAATAAAAGATGGTTGGTTGTTTATGCCACTTACATTTTGGGGTGTTTGCAGCAATAATTGCTGACAGGTTAGTCAGGCTACTGCAACTTAGACTGTCCTCTCTGCCTCTGGCATAACCTAGGTGAGTTCAGTTCAGTTTAGTTCAGCTCAGTCGTGTCTGACTCTTTGCAACCCCTTGGACTGCAGCACACCAGGCTTCTCTGTCCATCACCAACTCCCGGAGCTTGCTCAAACCACAGTGGGTTAGAGTCAACCATACTAGAGTGAAAAATGGAAGTTAAGATGGATGAGAACTTAAAGTTATATTATAGCTTCTAAACAAATTTACAACAAAGATACTCTTTGAACTGGATCCAAGCTCTATAATCTGTAAGTTAAGCCTATATATTTAACTTAAATTCATATTCTTCAAAATGTGTGAGGTGATACTCTTTTATTCTCCCATAGACTAACATGTCCACATGGTTCTTCCACATTCATCACTTTTTTTCTGCCCATCCCAAGGCAGTTTGTCAAATTACATTAACTTAAATAACAATTTTAACTAACTTCTCTTAGAAACACACAGATCTGACTATTTCAGAGTATCTAAGCCAATGATACCATGTCATTTATGCCTAAAGCACTTCTAGATGTTGTTAGATGGCAAGTACAACATAATTATCAAGCATATATAGGATGTTTTCTTCAGTTGGCAAATTAGTCAACATTCACATGCAAATAACAGAAAATGAATGTCTATGATTTGATTAAAGATTTCTTAAGATCTGTTGCAAAAGGAAGGTTTAATGGCCTAACAGAATGACCATTACCTTGAACTCTTGTTGACTCTATTTTCTCACATTGTAAACCATTTTCTTTCCCAGCACTCTCCTAGCTTTCAAATGGCTCTATTCCTTGGATCAAGTTCCACTATACACTCTGTCTTCCACAAAAAAAAAATTTTGAAAACCTTGCTATTCAGTGTGGTCCACAAATCAGGAATATCACAAATCCCATCCAAACATGTTGAATCAGAATCTGCATTTTTAAAAAAAATCTCCAAGTGATTACTTTTCACTCTTAATTATACTACTATTATTTTCATTTATTATTTCATTTCAGGCTCTATTTAATTCGTATACTTAGCCATAACTTGGAGACCATGGCAGTGCAATTCCCTATTGTTTTCAGTGGTTAGGCAGGCAGTCTTTTTTTTTTTTTTCTTCCTTAAAGAGCCTGTCTTAAAAAGACGGTAGGTTTCAATTGGGTGTGTCCACTTAGATATGGTTTGCAGGCCCTCTGTATCTATGGATTTGAAACCCATGAATATAGACTGCTGACTGTACTAGCCATTTTATATGAGGGGCTTGACCTGTGGATTTGGTATCCGTGGGGGCTCCTGAAACCAATCCCAAAGATACTGAAGGAGTGTACTTCACACAGCACTGCTCCTCCCTACAGTGCACAGCAGCAGGCATGAGTAATGCCACACAACCTTTGAGAGCTTTGACTCACAATTGCTGTGAAGTGTTCACCCTCTTACATGCCATCAGAACTGATTCCCCTTCTCCATCTCTGCTGGATATTGATAAGTATGCATCATATCCTCAATAACATTTTCCCCACATTTATATATTTTTCTTCTATCAGACAGTGCATATCTTGACGGCAAGTACTAGATCCCTTATTCAACTTTTTAGAATCTCCAAGGCCAAATACAGTGCATGATACAGGGTAGATAGACGTTGGATTGTGCTCTCTGTAATTAATGAATGAAAGAAAAAAAAAAAAAAAAACTTGGTCACTAAGTGACTCATGAAGTTTCAAATACATGCAAAAATATCTAATCTGTTTCTGAAGTTTTAAATTATAGTATATATTTTCACAGTTAAGTCAATATTTTTCTCTTATAGTCTATTTCTCCTACTAGGCTGATTCCAAAGATTTCAGACTATGATAGAAAAAAATATTAATACAAAATATTCTACATACTTTTTCATTTCCAATGCATATGCTTCTATCTATTAATATTTTGTCTTAATCATCTTTGACTCCCCAATGATTCCTACAGTTTTTGGTATATAACATGTACTCAAATATTTGGTGAATGAGTAAGTTATTTTCAAACTACCAGGAGTCTGTAAGCTATCACAATTAATGAAAAAAGCTCCAATGCAAAACATTTTAATAGGTGGTCAAATATACAGTTATAGAATTACCTAAATATGACTTATATAAAAATTGGTATATCACATTAGATGACTCTATAAAAACACAAATCACACATTGACAATGACCCCTGCAGTCCAAGAATACCCCCCTCATCAATAGTACAAATTACACTTTTTAAAAAAAACATTGTTTAGACATTTAAACCAAAGTAACTTTGACTAGACTAAATACATTCATTCATCAAGTACAATAAAGTTAGCATAGTCACTAACAACACGATTTTAGGTGCAATTTCACATGCTTTCATAAATCTTCCAGTTCAGTTCCCACAGTAAAGTGTCTTTGTGCACGCCATTTTCATTTATATATAGGTGCATCATATATCATACTTAAGACTATTTTATTTCATAATTAAATGTGTTAATGTATATTTTAAGTGAATACCAGGCCAAAATTTAACCCCAGTGATGACAAATTTCAACATTTAAAAAAAAATTCTTTACAGTATATTCTAATTTGTTTAATTGCATGGGTACTATTTCCTCTTACTAAATACTATCAAAATAATTAATAAGAATTTAAATATTAAATCCAAAAACATGGAGATTCCAACCTTCCTAAAATATTAATAAGCATTTTAGTAATATTACCATTTAAATCAAAAAGTAATTTCATATTCATTGCCAAATTAAAATACCTATGATTTGAAGTCAGAGGTCTAAAATACTTGCAGTAAATTGAAAAGTACAATTTTTTAAATGTGCAGTAATTTGCTTGTGAATTTGTAATGGAATGTTTTTCACAGTAATACTATGTTAAAACACTACTCTAAATGACCAGTCTAAGTACACGTACCTTTACCAGCAAGAAAAATTAAGGCCTTTTAATGCTATCAATAATTACAGCTGAACTCAAATGTCAAATAGAGGTTACAATGCTGCAAACTATTATTTTTAACCTCTAACATATTGTTAGTTGCTTCATCTCAACTCAATTACTTATCTTTCCATGAAGTTGAATGTTAGTTAACTATTACCTTTAAATAAGCATTTCTCCATATCTCTATTTTCATTTAGCCCTGAACCCAGTCAATCTAGACAGAATGCTGGAAATGTCAGGGCTTTGTCTGATTGGATCACAACTATATATTCAGGGGTTAAAAATGTTTGTCCCATTTATATTTCTGGATGAACTAAGATGCCTGGCCTCCATAGACAACATTACTTATTTTCCCAAAGCATTGGCAGATAATTGCTACTTCTTCACTTGACCAAATTGACTTTTTTTTTTTTTTAATTTAAGTGTAGGCTATGAAGATATTACAGGATGTAAGGAAGGATAACCAAGGCTACAAATATATCAAATCAAGGTTAAAGGCACTGGATAAGGAAGATTATTACAAAGCACTGTAAACAATTTTTAAAGCAAATCAAGTTTTACAGTATCAAATGCCAAACTACTAAGGGCAGATGGTACTGAAATGATGACAATGCCTTAAAATAGTGGACAAAATTTCTATAATTTCACAAATAAAATTTTTTCATTGTTCTACCATTTTTTTTCATCCTACATGTTCTTTAATATTCCAAATCCTAGAAACAAAAGTGTTTTCAGTTGCATGAAATAAGAAAACTGCAACTGAAATATCTCTGAAAATTAATTTTATCTTAAGCTACATTATAAGTTTGATATATATATACATATATATATGGTACAGAGATATGAAGATCATCTTGGAAATCATAAAACAGTAAATTATACTCAATTAAAATCACAAAAAAAGATCATATTCAGTTGAACACAATCTAAAGCCCCACAACAGCAAATTGTAGTGTAGAGAGGCACAGTAAGTACAATTTCTAGACATATTAAACAAATAATGAATACGGAGTTGAAAATACCACATGCTCCAGTTTAGAGTCATTTAATACACACATTTTCACAACTGTTTCTTGAAAAACTATTTAGATAAAATATTTAGCATTTATCATCAATTTTAAATTTATCTGAATCTATGCGACTTTCATCCATATTAAAATACTGATTACTGTAAATACTTTATTATAAAACTATTATACAATTTAAATTTTTATTAGAGAAATGTATTATTCACTATCCATAATTAAAGTCTTTTTCATGAGTGCATTTCATAAGAAATACACAAAAATCATTATTTTTGATTCCTAGGGAGAAGAAACTATGGTAATCCTATTAACCCAAACTATATCCTTATTATTATTTCTTAAACATTTAAATGTTTAAATATGCTTGGTGACTAGTGATCTTTCATCCCCACAGTGGTAAATTTCAGCATAACGTTATATGACTGGACTAGACAATAAAATAATCACATGTAGATAAACGCAAACCAATACTTGTTCTCTTACATGTAAGCTTACTTATAAAGTAACACCAAATAGGCAGTGAATGACAGTGATTAAAAAAAAAAATGTAAACAGAATAAAATGTGAATCCCTTCCCTGAAGAACAAAAGATAAAAGTATTTCTGGTTTTATGGAAACAAAACATTATCTATCAAAAAGGTAAGACACTGATTTTACAAATCCATTATTTCTAAATATGCATAAAGAAAATCTGGAACAATAGATTCACATTTTATTGAGCTAAAATGCACAAAAATATGATAATACTTAAATTTATTAATTCATTGTAATAGGTTGATACTATCCCATACTAAAAAGTATCTTGGTAAGATTCAAAATAGTGTTTAATTATCTGAGCTTAAGATCTACTGAATCACTATCCAAGTAACAACAACAACAAAAGTCCACATTGTAGGATGAAAAAAGCAAAACAAAAATTCAAAAGCTATAGCAATACCCATTTAGGCAATAGGCAAACATATGAAGTCCTTACGGAAAATACCTACATTGACCCCAAATAAAAAATATAAAATAATCAAATTTTGCTATAATAAATGCATGTGAATTTTAAAGGTATACAAGCTTAATAAAGTTACTAAGCATAGAATTAATTTCATACTTCTCTGTGCTCAGATGATTGCAAAAGCACATTCAGAGAGAGGGTTGGGAAGGTGAGATAAAACTGTGATATTTTCCTTCACACTAAAAAAGGGTATTTTAATTCTGAGGGGGAAGGAAAGGGAAGAGTCTAACAGTTCACAACTCTAAAACAACTTCCAAGAATATGACAAGACTGTTAACTACTTAAGACCTTTTTCTGGTAAATCAAAGTTCAATGAAAACAAACATTTAACATTTTTGCAAATTTAATTTCAAAGTTTTAAATGTTTCTGATAATAACTAGTTTTTTTTAAGGTGGTGAATGTGAAACAGAGATAATACTTACAGATCTACTTTTTCCAAGAAAATTAGCACTGCCCCTTTCATGAAATTAAATTATAATCACTCTCTTGAATATGATATAAAACTGTTTTGAGTAAGAATGAAACAGAAGCATGAATTTAGATATGCACCAAGCTCTGTATGACGTACTAATTTATACATGGTATTTTTGACAACTGAATTTTGTCCTTAACTGCTTATTAGAATTCTGAGAAACACTTTTTAGCAACATACAGTCAACACCACTGCTTAACTAAAAGGGGACATATAAACACATGAATTATAAAAGAAAAACCTCAAAATGAGTTATTTAAAGGGGAAACAAAAAGAGCTTCAATCATCCATCTTTTTGAAGCTACAGAGTAAAAGGCAAGGTACTTTATGGTTTATAAATACTTGTTACAATGTAGTAAATACATATTCCAATTTTCCCATAAATTAAACATTTTAAAAGAAAAATATTTTGTTCGTTGCAAATATCTTCTCTTTTCCCTAACCCTGGCAAGACTAATAAGTGCCCTTAATTTCAAGACTTTTGTTGTTGTTGTTTTTATCCATTTCAATGATCTTTTTCGTGAATTATGTATATAAGTGAAAATGAAAGGAAAAAAATGTGCTTTTGGAATGCAATAATCCTAAATCATTTTACTAAGAAGCACCTTTTGATATGCTGGTTTGAACTTTTAATACAAAACCTAAAGAGTAACTTTTTTCTGTAGAATTTTCTCCAGTTTTAATAACTTCATACATAGCAATACTAAGGATATCAGCCTATGCTTTCTACATTTTTTAAAGTATTCTAATAATGTAATGAGTTATAGATATGGCTCACTATGTCCGGGTAGACAGAGGTTTCATGATAAATGGCTACAGAAAACAAACTAAACTCATTATGATTGAATAATGGTTTGCATTTTGCTTGAGCCAACAGACATTTAAGCCACGTACCACCACATTCCCTGCATAACATTCCTAAGTTTCTTTACTCTTTATAGTTTTCTAATGAACAAATAATTAGTTTTCCTGAGTTAAGATTATAAAAAAGTTAACTCTTCTACCAAAAGTATAAAGACAAAATGTAGACTCACAATACAAATTTTTTACACAGCATTACAAGTGCAGAGTTATTAACTGCTGCTCTTCATTATGATTGCCCCACCCCTTTAAAAAGACTGCAGTAAAAGATTCAATTGTCTAATATGCTCTGCAGTACAGTAATTAAATGCTTCAGCCCATAAACATATCCCTCATCTACTGTGTTGCTAGGGAACACATGAGCAAAGTCTATCATTCTCACTTCTACTTCTGCAGTCTCTTGACAACCAGTGGGAAGATGGCAGAAAACTTTTTCCAGTTGGGAAAGTACATTTCCATTTAAACGCTCCTGTGACATGCTTTTCCACCCATTGTCTTGCTCTATATTTTCAACTTTCAATGAAGTCTGACTGTGATGCTTTTTTGAATACATTTTTCTGTGACAAGCATACATTTTGGACAAGCTTTTACCCACTGAAGCTTCTATTTTTCCATTCGCTGTAGAATTTAACACATGAAAGTTATTATTGTACTCCAGTACATCTGTGTCTGAGAGCTGACCTTTGGACAAAAACTTTTCTGCCAAAGTCCTGTCATTCAATTTTGTAGTAGTTGGCTGAGATGAACCTTCATAAACAAACAGTAATGAACTTGCATAAAAGTTAAGCTGCTTTTGGCTTTCAAACCACTGGAGAATTTTCTCAATCTTCTGAATACTGGCAGCAATAGCATCTCTTCTTAAGCAGAATCCATTATGAAAAAAATGGGAGACTCCTATAAAAAGGAAAATACTAGGATTATAATGAAATTATGAAATAACCATCACTTGGGAAGTACTTTCATCTTAGATACAACTCTTAAACTTTCTCCCATCAGCCCCTGCAATTAAGTGAACAGATAAGAATTCCAGTTAAACACAGAATCTTGGAGCTCAACTTAATTTCTGGTGAAGACATTCTTATTAGAAAACATACAAACGACACTTAAGTAAAGCAAAATACCTTATTTAGACAAAAAATTTACTACAGGTAGACTACTAGTTTAGTGCCCTCTATATATATTCTCTTAAGGAATAGGATTCCAAGATTTGCTTCATTTGCTATTATGAGGAATTTTATAGTAAGACTATATGTTTGTTAGAATCATGAACTAATCTAGAACCTAGAGTCAAAGCATAACCATTTTCAATTATGACAACAGTCCATTACCAAAATACCAAATCATAACTGTACTTAATTTTTTATGCTCTCAACAATACTAATTAAACCAGCCTTTCACAAAAGGTGAGCTCACTTTGGAGACTAGCAGTAGTCCAAGTTAAGTATGTTATTCAATACTGAGACTTAATGTTTTAACCTATCATATTAAGCCTCTTTTAAAATTATTTATGCATATTTTATCATATTTGGGAATTCATGGAATTTGATTTTTGCTGTTCCCCTACTTTGGGATAAAAACTGCTAAAAAAATATATTCATATTGGCCTGAGAAATATTTTAATATAGAGCCAATTTGAATGTTATCTTGCTATTGGTTAAGTATACCAAGGCAAATATCAAACATCGTAGATGAGTATTTTGTAAGCATAAACATTTTTTCAACTATTTACACTACTCAACTTCTTCCTCATCCTGGATACAGTTAATAATAAACTTTAACAGAACATTATATCTGGAAATCTGTTATCATTGCTTTTATAATATCTTGGCCATACATATTTTAAAAGTATATATGTTAAGACAGTATTGAGAATTGAATCACAACACCAAAGAAGAACTAAAACTGAAATCACTTTAGAATTATTCTGATTAATTCTATAGTAATAAAAAGCACTGAAGTATGGTTTCTCAATCCTTACCATCCTTTAGAGTTTCTTTTGTTAAGCTTCTTCCATAGTGCTGGTTTTTTGTCTCATAGCTATCAGAATGAACATGATAAACCTGTCAGAAAAAATACTGAATATTAAAAACTAATACTCCTTAACCCTGGGGGTTTTATCCCAGCAATGAAAGGATGGCTAAAGATGGGAAGATCTACTCATATAACTCATTCTAATGGATTTAAGATGAAAAAGAGTCATAGTGTCATATCAATGATGCTGAAAAGGCATTTAGCATATTTATATCCACTACTGACGAAAACTCTCTAAAAAGATAGTTAAGTATTTCCAATATGAAAAAAAATTATCCATTTCAATCTATCAAAAGTTAGTCTCAAGTTTAAAAATGAAATAAGGAAGCATTTGTCTTAAAATAGAAGAAATTTCCACAAAAACTACTCTACCACAATACCTTTTATCATTATTATTACCTAATATTGTTCCAGAGCTTATGCAAATCCAAATAGATTACAAAGAAATAAGAAGCATAATTTGAAAAGGAGGGAAAAAATATTACCCTTTGTACATAATGGTTATATAATTGGAAAAATCAATTTAAAAAGAAACACAAACAATAAAAACCTGAAATGGTGACAGTACAAATTAGTAAATAGAAAATAAGCTTTCATATATACAAACAATTGACTATAAAATGTAAGACTCCACTTATAAATCAAGTTAGGAAATAAAACAAAGGAATAAACAGAAGGCATGAACCTTATGTGCAAAGTACTCATAAGATAAAATGTAAAAGAGATTATACGGAAAAGTGAAAGTGTTAATCGCTCAGTTATGTCCCACTCTTTGAGACCCCTATGGACTGTGGCCTTCCAGGCTCCTTTGCCCATGGGATCTCCCAGGCAAGAATACTGGAGTGGGTTAGACAGGGAGGCCTGGTGTGCTGCAGTCCATGGGGTCTCAAACAGTCGGACACGACTAAGCAACTGAATTAAAACTAAACACAGCAGAATGATTACTAAGATCAAGAAAATAAACACATGCACCACTTCATACAGTTAACTAATTTTTAGTGTGTATGTAAGATCCACTCTCAGCCAATTTCAAGAATATTGTATTATTAACTGGTGACACTACTGGTAAAGAACCCACCTGCCAATACAGGAGACATAAGAGACACAGCTACAATCCCTGGATCAAAAAGATCCCCTGGAGGAGGAGATGGCAACCCACTCCAATATTTTTG
Organism: Bos mutus; assembly: GCF_027580195.1. Lineage (NCBI taxonomy): Eukaryota > Metazoa > Chordata > Mammalia > Artiodactyla > Bovidae > Bos > Bos mutus. Next base: position 50,402,642 of record NC_091642.1, read on the forward strand.
CCTGGAGAATCCCATGGACAGAGGAGCCTGGCAGGCTACAGTCCACAGGGTCGCAAAGAGTCGGACAAAACTGAAGCGACTTAGCACACTTGTAGTCACTATGGTATACATTAGCTTATAAGAATTTATCTTATAACTTAAAGTTTGTATCTTCTGATCTCATTTCTCCCTTCCCCAAGTCCCTGGAAAGCCCCATTGCATTTTCTGTTTTTATGAAATCAGCTTTGTCTTTTGAGTTTCTGTTTTTGACTACATATGTAAGTGCCACCACATACTATCTGTCTTTTTTTGGTTTATTGCATAGTTTCATCCATGTTGTTGCAAATGGCAGGACTTCCTTCTTTATAATTGCTGAATAATATTCCACTGTGTAAAGAACCACACCTTCTATGTCCATAAATCTGTAGACGAACACTTAGGTTGCTCCCAGATAGGTTGTTTCCACATCTTGGCTATTGTGTATAATGCTGCAATGAACACAGGAGTAGAGATATCTCTTCAGGATAATAATTCTATTAAAACATATTATAGAATTAAAAACATATGAGAAGCCTGTATGTGACCATGGTATTTTAAACCAGTAGAAAAAGATGGATGATTATTAAATGGTATTAGTATCATTAAGTGGGGATCTGGAAAAAAATAAGTTGCATTTATAACTTATACTAAATTATTAATAATAATCCAAATACATCAAAGATCAAAGAATAAAATGCCTTCCCACCTCAAGATGGCAGAATCCTTGAATAACTGGTAACTAGGGAAGGCATTTCCAACTAAAACTCAATCTACCACATACAATACGCTTTTTAAAATGTTGATAGTGTTTTTGCCATTCAAAAATCAAAAGACCAACAGAAAAAAAAAGGTATTTGAAATGTATCTGATGAACAAAGAGCATGTTTACTCATGGGAAAATGAACAATGGATCTGAAGAGTTCACTGAAATCAGGTCTCAAACACACCAGGAACACAGACTATCCCCAAATTGTGGCAACCAAAAGTATCTCCAGACACTGCCGAATGACTCCCTGGGAAATTAAACTGCCCCTGGTTCAAACCATCTACTTCTGCTTTATTGACGATGCCAAAGCTTTTGACTGTGTGAATCACAACAAACTGTGCAAAATTCTTAAAGAGATGGGAATACCAGACCACTTGACCTGCCTCCTGAGAAATCTGTATGCAGGTCAAGAAACAATAGTTAGAATGCTGCAATAGTCGCATGCCGTAGTTCATGGGATTGCAAAGAGTTGGACATGACTGAGCGACTGAACTGAACTGGTTCAAAATCACTGCTTTGTATCAAGCAGATTGCCAATATCTACCACAATTATAAATGCATACAAGCTCAATTCCCCTCTAGGCACTTATTCCATAAATACCCTAGCACACTGGTGAAATAAGGAAGGTCTCCTCCAGTCATTCATTTCTAACATTATTCGTAATAGCAAAAGACTGGAAACAAGTCAAAGATCCATTACAGACAGCTGGTAATGCCACTATGGAAAAATCTCCATGATACATTAAACAGAAAAAAAGCAAGATACAGAACAGTGTTCAAAGTAGATGGTTTTGCAATATAGGAACAAATATCTCTGGAAGCATACATTGGTGAGGGAAAAAAAAATCACTATTAATTATGTTAATATAATTATATCCCCACGCAGGATATATAATATATCCTGTGTGGGGAGGGTGACTTCTCGCAGTATATGTTTCTATACTTTTTGGCATCTGAACCATACAGTGATGTATTTCATCAATTTTTAATTAAATATTTTTAAGAAGCATTAAGAATACATTGCTTTAGAAACTGGTATTTTATAACTTTCAGTATGATATGGCTACTTACTGTCTATCTCAAATGCTTCACTTTATTCAAAAAATCCAAATAGAACTGTGTTCTTTTTACATACACTTAGCAGCCTATTTAAAGAAAGACAATTTATCTTGAACAAAGTGTTACTATGAACAGAAGAAAAACACTTTATATATATATGCCAAAATTACATTTGACTACAGGAAAAATTATTTTTATAAGGACAGTTAATCATATCCAGAAAGTGATTTTTTAAAAAGTACTCATGTTCTCTATGCCCAGAAATACATGTAAAAGAGGACTTTCAAAATGACAGAGGTATTAGCTAATACTATATGGCAATAAGATGGCAATATATAAATTTATCAAATCAACACGCTGTACAGCTCAAACATACACAATGTCATGTGTCACTTATCTTGCAATAAGAAGATGAAATTGAGAAAACAATGTGATTAAATTAAATACAAAAATAAATGAGAAGAATTTTCAAATACCCAGTCATGTAAACTACCAACTGCTGCTGCTGCTGCTAAGTAGCTTCAGTTGTGTCCGACTCTTTGCGACCCCATGGACTGCAGCCTAGCAGGCTCCTCCACCCATGGGATTTTCCAGGCAAGAGTACTGGAGTGGGTTTCCATTGCCTTCTCCAAAACTACCAACTAGCAAATGTTTATAGAATCCCCAGAAAAGGATTCTCAAAACTTCACCATTCTACTATCCAGGGATGTATTTTCTGAGCATAAATTTCACATATTAAAAAAAAAAAAAAATTCACATATGAAAAATCTAGATTTCATCTACAGATTAAAGCTAACTAGTTTCAGTGAGACTCCTTTATTTATATTCTCTCTTTCTCTATTTACTTAATTTCATTTATTCATTTATTTTTTACTGAGGTATATAGTTGATTTACAATGTTGTATTCATTTCAGGCATGTCTGTTTACTTCTACTTTACTAGTTAAAGCTAGAACATAAAGAGATCTGAGAATTTCTCCAATCTCAACCCATTACCCAGTCTTGATCAGTTACAAAGACATTGGTAAATCAAAAGTTAACAGTGCCACCTTGAAAATATCGATACAGGTAACAAAAAAGATACTTAATTGTTTTTAAAGGAAAGGTAACCTGGAAGACATGAGGAAGGGGAGAAAATGACAAGTATAAATCAACTAAAATCTTGAATTATATGTTTTAAAGAAATTTCAAGTGAATTTCTACAAATGGTAT